>NC_134271.1:54805508-55525508 GCF_031893055.1 Leptodactylus fuscus
CTGGGAATTCAAAGAATATATGGGGGTTATGTGCACCCACAATTTTTACTACTGGTATATAGTGCCATTGTCTGACTGGGAATTCAAAGAATATATGGGGGTTATGTGCACCCACAATTTTTAATACTGGTATACAGTGCCATTGTCTGACTGGGAATTCAAAGAATATATTGGGGTTATGTGCACCCACAATTTTTACTACTGGTATATAGTGCCATTGTCTGACTGGGAATTCAAAGAATATATGGGGGTTACGTGCACCCACAATTTTTGCTACTGCTATACAGTTCCATTGTCTCACTGGGAATTCAAAGAATATATGGGGGTTATGTGCACCCACAATTTTTAATACTGGTATACAGTGCCATTGTCTGACTGGGAATTCAAAGAATATATGGGGGTTATGTGCACCCACAATTTTTACTACTGGTATACAGTGCCATTGTCTGACTGGGAATTCAAAGAATATATGGGGGTTATGTGCACCCACAATTTTTAATACTGGTATACAGTGCCATTGTCTGACTGGGAATTCAAAGAATATATGGGGGTTATGTGCACCCTCAATTTTTAATACTGGTATACAGTGCCATTGTCTGACTGGGAATTCAAAGAATATATTGGGGTTATGTGCACCCACAATTTTTAATACTGGTATACAGTGCCATTGTCTGACTGGGAATTCAAAGAATATATGGGGGTTATGTGCACCCACAATTTTTACTACTGGTATATAGTGCCATTGTCTGACTGGGAATTCAAAGAATATATGGGGGTTACGTGCACCCACAATTTTTGCTACTGCTATACAGTTCCATTGTCTCACTGGGAATTCAAAGAATATATGGGGGTTATGTGCACCCACAATTTTTAATACTGATATACAGTGCCATTGTCTGACTGGGAATTCAAAGAATATATTGGGGTTATGTGCACCCACAATTTTTACTACTGGTATACAGTGCCATTGTCTGACTGGGAATTCAAAGAATATATGGGGGTTATGTGCACCCACAATTTTTACTACTGGTATATAGTGCCATTGTCTGACTGGGAATTCAAAGAATATATGGGGGTTATGTGCACCCACAATTTTTACTACTGGTATACAGTGCCATTGTCTGACTGGGAATTCAAAGAATATATGGGGGTTATGTGCACCCACAATTTTTAATACTGGTATACAGTGCCATTGTCTGACTGGGAATTCAAAGAATATATGGGGGTTATGTGCACCCACAATTTTTAATACTGGTATATAGTGCCATTGTCTGACTGGGAATTCAAAGAATATATGGGGGTTATGTGCACCCACAATTTTTAATACTGGTATACAGTGCCATTGTCTGACTGGGAATTCAAAGAATATATTGGGGTTATGTGCACCCACAATTTTTACTACTGGTATACAGTGCCATTGTCTGACTGGGAATTCAAAGAATATATTGGGGTTATGTGCACCCACAATTTTTACTACTGGTATATAGTGCCATTGTCTGACTGGGAATTCAAAGAATATATGGGGGTTACGTGCACCCACAATTTTTGCTACTGCTATACAGTTCCATTGTCTCACTGGGAATTCAAAGAATATATGGGGGTTATGTGCACCCACAATTTTTTAATACTGGTATACAGTGCCATTGTCTGACTGGGAATTCAAAGAATATATGGGGGTTATGTGCACCCACAATTTTTACTACTGGTATACAGTGCCATTGTCTGACTGGGAATTCAAAGAATATATGGGGGTTATGTGCACCCACAATTTTTAATACTGGTATACAGTGCCATTGTCTGACTGGGAATTCAAAGAATATATGGGGGTTATGTGCACCCACAATTTTTAATACTGGTATACAGTGCCATTGTCTGACTGGAAATTCAAAGAATATATGGGGGTTATGTGCACCCACAATTTTTAATACTGGTATACAGTGCCATTGTCTGACTGGGAATTCAAAGAATATATGGGGGTTATGTGCACCCACAATTTTTACTACTGGTATACAGTGCCATTGTCTGACTGGGAATTCAAAGAATATATTGGGGTTATGTGCACCCACAATTTTTACTACTGGTATACAGTGCCATTGTCTGACTGGGAATTCAAAGAATATATTGGGGTTATGTGCACCCACAATTTTTACTACTGGTATATAGTGCCATTGTCTGACTGGGAATTCAAAGAATATATGGGGGTTACGTGCACCCACAATTTTTGCTACTGCTATACAGTTCCATTGTCTCACTGGGAATTCAAAGAATATATGGGGGTTATGTGCACCCACAATTTTTAATACTGGTATACAGTGCCATTGTCTGACTGGGAGTTCAAAGAATATATGGGGGTTATGTGCACCCACAATTTTTACTACTGGTATACAGTGCCATTGTCTGACTGGGAATTCAAAGAATATATGGGGGTTATGTGCACCCACAATTTTTAATACTGGTATACAGTGCCATTGTCTGACTGGGAATTCAAAGAATATATGGGGGTTATGTGCACCCACAATTTTTAATACTGGTATACAGTGCCATTGTCTGACTGGGAATTCAAAGAATATATTGGGGTTATGTGCACCCACAATTTTTAATACTGGTATACAGTGCCATTGTCTGACTGGGAATTCAAAGAATATATGGGGGTTATGTGCACCCACAATTTTTACTACTGGTATACAGTGCCATTGTCTGACTGGGAATTCAAAGAATATATGGGGGTTATGTGCACCCACAATTTTTAATACTGGTATACAGTGCCATTGTCTGACTGGGAATTCAAAGAATATATGGGGGTTATGTGCACCCACAATTTTTAATACTGGTATACAGTGCCATTGTCTGACTGGGAATTCAAAGAATATATGGGGGTTATGTGCACCCACAATTTTTAATACTGGTATACAGTGCCATTGTCTGACTGGGAATTCAAAGAATATATTGGGGTTATGTGCACCCACAATTTTTACTACTGGTATATAGTGCCATTGTCTGACTGGGAATTCAAAGAATATATGGGGGTTACGTGCACCCACAATTTTTGCTACTGCTATACAGTTCCATTGTCTCACTGGGAATTCAAAGAATATATGGGGGTTATGTGCACCCACAATTTTTAATACTGGTATACAGTGCCATTGTCTGACTGGGAATTCAAAGAATATATGGGGGTTATGTGCACCCACAATTTTTACTACTGGTATACAGTGCCATTGTCTGACTGGGAATTCAAAGAATATATGGGGGTTATGTGCACCCACAATTTTTAATACTGGTATACAGTGCCATTGTCTGACTGGGAATTCAAAGAATATATGGGGGTTATGTGCACCCTCAATTTTTAACACTGGTATACAGTGCCATTGTCTGACTGGGAATTCAAAGAATATATTGGGGTTATGTGCACCCACAATTTTTAATACTGGTATACAGTGCCATTGTCTGACTGGGAATTCAAAGAATATATGGGGGTTATGTGCACCCACAATTTTTAATACTGGTATACAGTGCCATTGTCTGACTGGGAATTCAAAGAATATATGGGGGTTATGTGCACCCACAATTTTTAATACTGGTATACAGTGCCATTGTCTGACTGGGAATTCAAAGAATATATTGGGGTTATGTGCACCCACAATTTTTACTACTGGTATACAGTGCCATTGTCTCACTGGGAATTCAAAGAATATATTGGGGTTATGTGCACCCACAATTTTTACTACTGGTATATAGTGCCATTGTCTGACTGGGAATTTAAAGAATATATGGGGGTTACGTGCACCCACAATTTTTGCTACTGCTATACAGTTCCATTGTCTCACTGGGAATTCAAAGAATATATGGGGGTTATGTGCACCCACAATTTTTACTACTGGTATACAGTGCCACTGTCTGACTGGGAATTCAAAGAATATATGGGGGTTATGTGCACCCACAATTTTTAATACTGGTATACAGTGCCATTGTCTGACTGGGAATTCAAAGAATATATGGGGGTTATGTGCACCCACAATTTTTACTACTGGTATACAGTGCCATTGTCTGACTGGGAATTCAAAGAATATATGGGGGTTATGTGCACCCACAATTTTTAATACTGGTATACAGTGCCATTGTCTGACTGGGAATTCAAAGAATATATGGGGGTTATGTGCACCCACAATTTTTACTACTGGTATACAGTGCCATTGTCTGACTGGGAATTCAAAGAATATATGGGGGTTATGTGCACCCACAATTTTTAATACTGGTATACAGTGCCATTGTCTGACTGGGAATTCAAAGAATATATGGGGGTTATGTGCACCCACAATTTTTAATACTGGTATACAGTGCCATTGTCTGACTGGGAATTCAAAGAATATATGGGGGTTATGTGCACCCACAATTTTTAATACTGGTATACAGTGCCATTGTCTGACTGGGAATTCAAAGAATATATGGGGGTTATGTGCACCCACAATTTTTAATACTGGTATACAGTGCCATTGTCTGACTGGGAATTCAAAGAATATATGGGGGTTATGTGCACCCACAATTTTTAATACTGGTATACAGTGCCATTGTCTGACTGGGAATTCAAAGAATATATGGGGGTTATGTGCACCCACAATTTTTACTACTGGTATACAGTGCCATTGTCTGACTGGGAATTCAAAGAATATATGGGGGTTATGTGCACCCACAATTTTTAATACTGGTATACAGTGCCATTGTCTGACTGGGAATTCAAAGAATATATGGGGGTTATGTGCACCCACAATTTTTAATACTGGTATACAGTGCCATTGTCTGACTGGGAATTCAAAGAATATATGGGGGTTATGTGCACCAACAATTTTTAATACTGGTATACAGTGCCATTGTCTGACTGGGAATTCAAAGAATATATTGGGGTTATGTGCACCCACAATTTTTAATATTGGTATACAGTGCCATTGTCTGACTGGGAATTCAAAGAATATATGGGGGTTACGTGCACCCACAATTTTTACTACTGGTATATAGTGCCATTGACTGACTGGGAATTCAAAGAATATATGGGGGTAATGGGCACCCACAATTTTTACTACTGGTATACAGTGCCATTGTCTGACTGGGAATTCAAAGAAGATATGGGGGTTATGTGCACCCACAATTTTTAATACTGGTATACAGTGCCATTGTCTGACTGGGAATTCAAAGAATATATGGGGGTTATGTGCACCAACAATTTTTAATACTGGTATACAGTGCCATTGTCTGACTGGGAATTCAAAGAATATATGGGGGTTATGTGCACGCACAATTTTTAATACTGGTATACAGTGCCATTGTCTGACTGGGAATTCAAAGAATATATTGGGGTTATGTGCACCCACAATTTTTACTACTGGTATACAGTGCCATTGTCTAACAGGGAATTCAAAGAATATATTGGGGTTATGTGCACCCACAATTTTTACTACTGGTATATAGTGCCATTGTCTGACTGGGAATTCAAAGAATATATGGGGGTTACGTGCACCCACAATTTTTGCTACTGCTATACAGTTCCATTGTCTCACTGGGAATTCAAAGAATATATGGGGGTTATGTGCACCCACAATTTTTACTACTGGTATACAGTGCCATTGTCTGACTGGGAATTCAAAGAATATATGGGGGTTATGTGCACCCACAATTTTTAATACTGGTATACAGTGCCATTGTCTGACTGGGAATTCAAAGAATATATGGGGGTTATGTGCACCCATAATTTTTACTACTGGTATACAGTGCCATTGTCTGACTGGGAATTCAAAGAATATATGGGGGTTATGTGCACCCACAATTTTTAATACTGGTATACAGTGCCATTGTCTGACTGGGAATTCAAAGAATATATGGGGGTTATGTGCACCCACAATTTTTACTACTGGTATACAGTGCCATTGTCTGACTGGGAATTCAAAGAATATATGGGGGTTATGTGCACCCACAATTTTTAATACTGGTATACAGTGCCATTGTCTGACTGGGAATTCAAAGAATATATGGGGGTTATGTGCACCCACAATTTTTACTACTGGTATACAGTGCCATTGTCTGACTGGGAATTCAAAGAATATATGGGGGTTATGTGCACCCACAATTTTTAATACTGGTATACAGTGCCATTGTCTGACTGGGAATTCAAAGAATATATGGGGGTTATGTGCACCCACAATTTTTAATACTGGTATACAGTGCCATTGTCTGACTGGGAATTCAAAGAATATATGGGGGTTATGTGCACCCACAATTTTTATTACTGGTATACAGTGCCATTGTCTGACTGGGAATTCAAAGAATATATGGGGGTTATGTGCACCCACAATTTTTACTACTGGTATACAGTGCCATTGTCTGACTGGGAATTCAAAGAATATATGGGGGTTATGTGCACCCACAATTTTTAATACTGGTATACAGTGCCATTGTCTGACTGGGAATTCAAAGAATATATGGGGGTTATGTGCACCCACAATTTTTAATACTGGTATACAGTGCCATTGTCTGACTGGGAATTCAAAGAATATATGGGGGTTATGTGCACCAACAATTTTTAATACTGGTATACAGTGCCATTGTCTGACTGGGAATTCAAAGAATATATTGGGGTTATGTGCACCCACAATTTTTAATATTGGTATACAGTGCCATTGTCTGACTGGGAATTCAAAGAAGATATGGGGGTTATGTGCACCCACAATTTTTAATACTGGTATACAGTGCCATTGTCTGACTGGGAATTCAAAGAATATATGGGGGTTATGTGCACCAACAATTTTTAATACTGGTATACAGTGCCATTGTCTGACTGGGAATTCAAAGAATATATGGGGGTTATGTGCACGCACAATTTTTAATACTGGTATACAGTGCCATTGTCTGACTGGGAATTCAAAGAATATATTGGGGTTATGTGCACCCACAATTTTTACTACTGGTATACAGTGCCATTGTCTAACTGGGAATTCAAAGAATATATTGGGGTTATGTGCACCCACAATTTTTACTACTGGTATATAGTGCCATTGTCTGACTGGGAATTCAAAGAATATATGGGGGTTACGTGCACCCACAATTTTTGCTACTGCTATACAGTTCCATTGTCTCACTGGGAATTCAAAGAATATATGGGGGTTATGTGCACCCACAATTTTTACTACTGGTATACAGTGCCATTGTCTGACTGGGAATTCAAAGAATATATGGGGGTTATGTGCACCCACAATTTTTAATACTGGTATACAGTGCCATTGTCTGACTGGGTATTCAAAGAATATATGGGGGTTATGTGCACCCACAATTTTTACTACTGGTATACAGTGCCATTGTCTGACTGGGAATTCAAAGAATATATGGGGGTTATGTGCACCCACAATTTTTAATACTGGTATACAGTGCCATTGTCTGACTGGGAATTCAAAGAATATATGGGGGTTATGTGCACCCACAATTTTTACTACTGGTATACAGTGCCATTGTCTGACTGGGAATTCAAAGAATATATGGGGGTTATGTGCACCCACAATTTTTAATACTGGTATACAGTGCCATTGTCTGACTGGAATTCAAAGAATATATGGGGGTTATGTGCACCCACAATTTTTACTACTGGTATACAGTGCCATTGTCTGACTGGGAATTCAAAGAATATATGGGGGTTATGTGCACCCACAATTTTTAATACTGGTATACAGTGCCATTGTCTGACTGGGAATTCAAAGAATATATGGGGGTTATGTGCACCCACAATTTTTAATACTGGTATACAGTGCCATTGTCTGACTGGGAATTCAAAGAATATATGGGGGTTATGTGCACCCACAATTTTTAATACTGGTATGCAGTGCCATTGTCTGACTGGGAATTCAAAGAATATATGGGGGTTATGTGCACCCACAATTTTTACTACTGGTATACAGTGCCATTGTCTGACTGGGAATTCAAAGAATATATGGGGGTTATGTGCACCCACAATTTTTAATACTGGTATACAGTGCCATTGTCTGACTGGGAATTCAAAGAATATATGGGGGTTATGTGCACCCACAATTTTTAATACTGGTATACAGTGCCATTGTCTGACTGGGAATTCAAAGAATATATGGGGGTTATGTGCACCAACAATTTTTAATACTGGTATACAGTGCCATTGTCTGACTGGGAATTCAAAGAATATATTGGGGTTATGTGCACCCACAATTTTTAATATTGGTATACAGTGCCATTGTCTGACTGGGAATTCAAAGAAGATATGGGGGTTATGTGCACCCACAATTTTTAATACTGGTATACAGTGCCATTGTCTGACTGGGAATTCAAAGAATATATGGGGGTTATGTGCACCAACAATTTTTAATACTGGTATACAGTGCCATTGTCTGACTGGGAATTCAAAGAATATATGGGGGTTATGTGCACGCACAATTTTTAATACTGGTATACAGTGCCATTGTCTGACTGGGAATTCAAAGAATATATTGGGGTTATGTGCACCCACAATTTTTACTACTGGTATACAGTGCCATTGTCTAACTGGGAATTCAAAGAATATATTGGGGTTATGTGCACCCACAATTTTTACTACTGGTATATAGTGCCATTGTCTGACTGGGAATTCAAAGAATATATGGGGGTTACGTGCACCCACAATTTTTGCTACTGCTATACAGTTCCATTGTCTCACTGGGAATTCAAAGAATATATGGGGGTTATGTGCACCCACAATTTTTACTACTGGTATACAGTGCCATTGTCTGACTGGGAATTCAAAGAATATATGGGGGTTATGTGCACCCACAATTTTTAATACTGGTATACAGTGCCATTGTCTGACTGGGTATTCAAAGAATATATGGGGGTTATGTGCACCCACAATTTTTACTACTGGTATACAGTGCCATTGTCTGACTGGGAATTCAAAGAATATATGGGGGTTATGTGCACCCACAATTTTTAATACTGGTATACAGTGCCATTGTCTGACTGGGAATTCAAAGAATATATGGGGGTTATGTGCACCCACAATTTTTACTACTGGTATACAGTGCCATTGTCTGACTGGGAATTCAAAGAATATATGGGGGTTATGTGCACCCACAATTTTTAATACTGGTATACAGTGCCATTGTCTGACTGGGAATTCAAAGAATATATGGGGGTTATGTGCACCCACAATTTTTTACTACTGGTATACAGTGCCATTGTCTGACTGGGAATTCAAAGAATATATGGGGGTTATGTGCACCCACAATTTTTAATACTGGTATACAGTGCCATTGTCTGACTGGGAATTCAAAGAATATATGGGGGTTATGTGCACCCACAATTTTTAATACTGGTATACAGTGCCATTGTCTGACTGGGAATTCAAAGAATATATGGGGGTTATGTGCACCCACAATTTTTAATACTGGTATGCAGTGCCATTGTCTGACTGGGAATTCAAAGAATATATGGGGGTTATGTGCACCCACAATTTTTACTACTGGTATACAGTGCCATTGTCTGACTGGGAATTCAAAGAATATATGGGGGTTATGTGCACCCACAATTTTTAATACTGGTATACAGTGCCATTGTCTGACTGGGAATTCAAAGAATATATGGGGGTTATGTGCACCCACAATTTTTAATACTGGTATACAGTGCCATTGTCTGACTGGGAATTCAAAGAATATATGGGGGTTATGTGCACCAACAATTTTTAATACTGGTATACAGTGCCATTGTCTGACTGGGAATTCAAAGAATATATTGGGGTTATGTGCACCCACAATTTTTAATATTGGTATACAGTGCCATTGTCTGACTGGGAATTCAAAGAATATATGGGGGTTACGTGCACCCACAATTTTTGCTACTGCTATACAGTTCCATTGTCTCACTGGGAATTCAAAGAATATATGGGGGTTATGTGCACCCACAATTTTTACTACTGGTATACAGTGCCATTGTCTGACTGGGAATTCAAAGAATATATGGGGGTTATGTGCACCCACAATTTTTAATACTGGTATACAGTGCCATTGTCTGACTGGGAATTCAAAGAATATATGGGGGTTATGTGCACCCACAATTTTTACTACTGGTATATAGTGCCATTGTCTGACTGGGAATTCAAAGAATATATGGGGGTTATGTGCACCCACAATTTTTAATACTGGTATACAGTGCCATTGTCTGACTGGGAATTCAAAGAATATATGGGGGTTATGTGCACCCACAATTTTTAATACTGGTATACAGTGCCATTGTCTGACTGGGAATTCAAAAAATATATTAAGGTTATGTGCACCCACAATTTTTACTACTGGTATATAGTGCCATTGTCTGACTGGGAATTCAAAGAATATATGGGGGTTACGTGCACCCACAATTTTTGCTACTGCTATACAGTTCCATTGTCTCACTGGGAATTCAAAGAATATATGGGGGTTATGTGCACCCACAATTTTTAATACTGGTATACAGTGCCATTGTCTGACTGGGAATTCAAAGAATATATGGGGGTTATGTGCACCCACAATTTTTAATACTGGTATACAGTGCCTTTGTCTGACTGGGAATTCAAAGAATATATGGGGGTTATGTGCACCCACAATTTTTAATACTGGTATACAGTGCCATTGTCTGACTGGGAATTCAAAGAATATATGGGGGTTATGTGCACCCACAATTTTTAATACTGGTATACAGTGCCATTGTCTGACTGGGAATTCAAAGAATATATTGGGGTTATGTGCACCCACAATTTTTACTACTGGTATATAGTGCCATTGTCTGACTGGGAATTCAAAGAATATATGGGGGTTACGTGCACCCACAATTTTTGCTACTGCTATACAGTTCCATTGTCTCACTGGGAATTCAAAGAATATATGGGGGTTATGTGCACCCACAATTTTTAATACTGGTATACAGTGCCATTGTCTGACTGGGAATTCAAAGAATATATGGGGGTTATGTGCACCCACAATTTTTACTACTGGTATACAGTGCCATTGTCTGACTGGGAAATCAAAGAATATATGGGGGTTATGTGCACCCACAATTTTTAATACTGGTATACATTGCCATTGTCTGACTGGGAATTCAAAGAATATATGGGGGTTATGTGCACCCACAATTTTTAATACTGGTATACAGTGCCATTGTCTGACTGGGAATTCAAAGAATATATTGGGGTTATGTGCACCCACAATTTTTAATACTGGTATACAGTGCCATTGTCTGACTGGGAATTCAAAGAATATATAGGGGTTATGTGCACCCACAATTTTTACTACTGGTATACAGTGCCATTGTCTGACTGGGAATTCAAAGAATATATGGGGGTTATGTGCACCCACAATTTTTAATACTGGTATACAGTGCCATTGTCTGACTGGGAATTCAAAGAATATATGGGGGTTATGTGCACCCACAATTTTTAATACTGGTATACAGTGCCATTGTCTGACTGGGAATTCAAAGAATATATGGGGGTTATGTGCACCCACAATTTTTAATACTGGTATACAGTGCCATTGTCTGACTGGGAATTCAAAGAATATATGGGGGTTATGTGCACCCACAATTTTTAATACTGGTATACAGTGCCATTGTCTGACTGGGAATTCAAAGAATATATTGGGGTTATGTGCACCCACAATTTTTACTACTGGTATATAGTGCCATTGTCTGACTGGGAATTCAAAGAATATATGGGGGTTACGTGCACCCACAATTTTTGTTACTGCTATACAGTTCCATTGTCTCACTGGGAATTCAAAGAATATATGGGGGTTATGTGCACCCACAATTTTTAATACTGATATACAGTGCCATTGTCTGACTGGGAATTCAAAGAATATATTGGGGTTATGTGCACCCACAATTTTTACTACGGGTATACAGTGCCATTGTCTCACTGGGAATTCAAAGAATATATTGGGGTTATGTGCACCCACAATTTTTACTACTGGTATATAGTGCCATTGTCTGACTGGGAATTCAAAGAATATATGGGGGTTACGTGCACCCACAATTTTTGCTACTGCTATACAGTTCCATTGTCTCACTGGGAATTCAAAGAATATATGGGGGTTATGTGCACCCACAATTTTTAATACTGGTATACAGTGCCATTGTCTGACTGGGAATTCAAAGAATATATTGGGGTTATGTGCACCCACAATTTTTACTACTGGTATACAGTGCCATTGTCTGACTGGGAATTCAAAGAATATATGGGGGTTATGTGCACCCACAATTTTTACTACTGGTATATAGTGCCATTGTCTGACTGGGAATTCAAAGAATATATGGGGGTTATGTGCACCCACAATTTTTACTACTGGTATACAGTGCCATTGTCTGACTGGGAATTCAAAGAATATATGGGGGTTATGTGCACCCACAATTTTTAATACTGGTATACAGTGCCATTGTCTGACTGGGAATTCAAAGAATATATGGGGGTTATGTGCACCCACAATTTTTAATACAGGTATATAGTGCCATTGTCTGACTGGGAATTCAAAGAATATATGGGGGTTATGTGCACCCACAATTTTTAATACTGGTATACAGTGCCATTGTCTGACTGGGAATTCAAAGAATATATTGGGGTTATGTGCACCCACAATTTTTACTACTGGTATACAGTGCCATTGTCTGACTGGGAATTCAAAGAATATATTGGGGTTATGTGCACCCACAATTTTTACTACTGGTATATAGTGCCATTGTCTGACTGGGAATTCAAAGAATATATGGGGGTTACGTGCACCCACAATTTTTGCTACTGCTATACAGTTCCATTGTCTCACTGGGAATTCAAAGAATATATGGCGGTTATGTGCACCCACAATTTTTAATACTGGTATACAGTGCCATTGTCTGACTGGGAATTCAAAGAATATATGGGGGTTATGTGCACCCACAATTTTTACTACTGGTATACAGTGCCATTGTCTGACTGGGAATTCAAAGAATATATGGGGGTTATGTGCACCCACAATTTTTAATACTGGTATACAGTGCCATTGTCTGACTGGGAATTCAAAGAATATATGGGGGTTATGTGCACCCACAATTTTTAATACTGGTATACAGTGCCATTGTCTGACTGGAAATTCAAAGAATATATGGGGGTTATGTGCACCCACAATTTTTAATACTGGTATACAGTGCCATTGTCTGACTGGGAATTCAAAGAATATATGGGGGTTATGTGCACCCACAATTTTTACTACTGGTATACAGTGCCATTGTCTGACTGGGAATTCAAAGAATATATGGGGGTTATGTGCACCCACAATTTTTAATACTGGTATACAGTGCCATTGTCTGACTGGGAATTCAAAGAATATATGGGGGTTATGTGCACCCACAATTTTTAATACTGGTATACAGTGCCATTGTCTGACTGGGAATTCAAAGAATATATGGGGGTTATGTGCACCCACAATTTTTAATACTGGTATACAGTGCCATTGTCTGACTGGGAATTCAAAGAATATATTGGGGTTATGTGCACCCACAATTTTTAATACTGGTATACAGTGCCATTGTCTGACTGGGAATTCAAAGAATATATGGGGGTTATGTGCACCCACAATTTTTAATACTGGTATACAGTGCCATTGTCTGACTGGGAATTCAAAGAATATATGGGGGTTATGTGCACCCACAATTTTTAATACTGGTATACAGTGCCATTGTCTGACTGGGAATTCAAAGAATATATGGGGGTTATGTGCACCCACAATTTTTAATACTGGTATACAGTGCCATTGTCTGACTGGGAATTCAAAGAATATATGGGGGTTATGTGCACCCACAATTTTTACTACTGGTATATAGTGCCATTGTCTGACTGGGAATTCAAAGAATATATGGGGGTTATGTGCACCCACAATTTTTAATACTGGTATACAGTGCCATTGTCTGACTGGGAATTCAAAGAATATATTGGGGTTATGTGCACCCACAATTTTTACTACTGGTATATAGTGCCATTGTCTGACTGGGAATTCAAAGAATATATGGGGGTTACGTGCACCCACAATTTTTGCTACTGCTATACAGTTCCATTGTCTCACTGGGAATTCAAAGAATATATGGGGGTTATGTGCACCCACAATTTTTAATACTGGTATACAGTGCCATTGTCTGACTGGGAATTCAAAGAATATATGGGGGTTATGTGCACCCACAATTTTTACTACTGGTATACAGTGCCATTGTCTGACTGGGAATTCAAAGAATATATGGGGGTTATGTGCACCCACAATTTTTAATACTGGTATACAGTGCCATTGTCTGACTGGGAATTCAAAGAATATATGGGGGTTATGTGCACCCTCAATTTTTAATACTGGTATACAGTGCCATTGTCTGACTGGGAATTCAAAGAATATATTGGGGTTATGTGCACCCACAATTTTTAATACTGGTATACAGTGCCATTGTCTGACTGGGAATTCAAAGAATATATGGGGGTTATGTGCACCCACAATTTTTAATACTGGTATACAGTGCCATTGTCTGACTGGGAATTCAAAGAATATATGGGGGTTATGTGCACACACAATTTTTACTACGGGTATACAGTGCCATTGTCTCACTGGGAATTCAAAGAATATATGGGGGTTATGTGCACCCACAATTTTTAATACTGGTATACAGTGCCATTGTCTGACTGGGAATTCAAAGAATATATTGGGGTTATGTGCACACACAATTTTTACTACGGGTATACAGTGCCATTGTCTCACTGGGAATTCAAAGAATATATTGGGGTTATGTGCACCCACAATTTTTACTACTGGTATATAGTGCCATTGTCTGACTGGGAATTCAAAGAATATATGGGGGTTACGTGCACCCACAATTTTTGCTACTGCTATACAGTTCCATTGTCTCACTGGGAATTCAAAGAATATATGGGGGTTATGTGCACCCACAATTTTTAATACTGGTATACAGTGCCATTGTCTGACTGGGAATTCAAAGAATATATTGGGGTTATGTGCACCCACAATTTTTACTACTGGTATACAGTGCCATTGTCTGACTGGGAATTCAAAGAATATATGGGGGTTATGTGCACCCACAATTTTTACTACTGGTATATAGTGCCATTGTCTGACTGGGAATTCAAAGAATATATGGGGGTTATGTGCACCCACAATTTTTACTACTGGTATACAGTGCCATTGTCTGACTGGGAATTCAAAGAATATATGGGGGTTATGTGCACCCACAATTTTTAATACTGGTATACAGTGCCATTGTCTGACTGGGAATTCAAAGAATATATGGGGGTTATGTGCACCCACAATTTTTAATACTGGTATACAGTGCCATTGTCTGACTGGGAATTCAAAGAATATATGGGGGTTACGTGCACCCACATTTTTTGCTACTGCTATACAGTTCCATTGTCTCACTGGGAATTCAAAGAATATATGGGGGTTATGTGCACCCACAATTTTTAATACTGGTATACAGTGCCATTGTCTGACTGGGAATTCAAAGAATATATGGGGGTTATGTGCACCCACAATTTTTAATACTGGTATATAGTGCCATTGTCTGACTGGGAATTCAAAGAATATATGGGGGTTATGTGCACCCACAATTTTTAATACTGGTATACAGTGCCATTGTCTGACTGGGAATTCAAAGAATATATTGGGGTTATGTGCACCCACAATTTTTACTACTGGTATACAGTGCCATTGTCTGACTGGGAATTCAAAGAATATATTGGGGTTATGTGCACCCACAATTTTTACTACTGGTATATAGTGCCATTGTCTGACTGGGAATTCAAAGAATATATGGGGGTTACGTGCACCCACAATTTTTGCTACTGCTATACAGTTCCATTGTCTCACTGGGAATTCAAAGAATATATGGGGGTTATGTGCACCCACAATTTTTAATACTGGTATACAGTGCCATTGTCTGACTGGGAATTCAAAGAATATATGGGGGTTATGTGCACCCACAATTTTTACTACTGGTATACAGTGCCATTGTCTGACTGGGAATTCAAAGAATATATGGGGGTTATGTGCACCCACAATTTTTAATACTGGTATACAGTGCCATTGTCTGACTGGGAATTCAAAGAATATATGGGGGTTATGTGCACCCACAATTTTTAATACTGGTATACAGTGCCATTGTCTGACTGGGAATTCAAAGAATATATGGGGGTTATGTGCACCCACAATTTTTACTACTGGTATACAGTGCCATTGTCTGACTGGGAATTCAAAGAATATATTGGGGTTATGTGCACCCACAATTTTTACTACTGGTATATAGTGCCATTGTCTGACTGGGAATTCAAAGAATATATGGGGGTTACGTGCACCCACAATTTTTGCTACTGCTATACAGTTCCATTGTCTCACTGGGAATTCAAAGAATATATGGGGGTTATGTGCACCCACAATTTTTAATACTGGTATACAGTGCCATTGTCTGACTGGGAGTTCAAAGAATATATGGGGGTTATGTGCACCCACAATTTTTACTACTGGTATACAGTGCCATTGTCTGACTGGGAATTCAAAGAATATATGGGGGTTATGTGCACCCACAATTTTTAATACTGGTATACAGTGCCATTGTCTGACTGGGAATTCAAAGAATATATGGGGGTTATGTGCACCCACAATTTTTAATACTGGTATACAGTGCCATTGTCTGACTGGGAATTCAAAGAATATATTGGGGTTATGTGCACCCACAATTTTTACTACTGGTATACAGTGCCATTGTCTGACTGGGAATTCAAAGAATATATGGGGGTTATGTGCACCCACAATTTTTACTACTGGTATACAGTGCCATTGTCTGACTGGGAATTCAAAGAATATATGGGGGTTATGTGCACCCACAATTTTTAATACTGGTATACAGTGCCATTGTCTGACTGGGGATTCAAAGAATATATGGGGGTTATGTGCACCCACAATTTTTAATACTGGTATACAGTGCCATTGTCTGACTGGGAATTCAAAGAATATATGGGGGTTATGTGCACCCACAATTTTTAATACTGGTATACAGTGCCATTGTCTGACTGGGAATTCAAAGAATATATGGGGGTTATGTGCACCCACAATTTTTACTACTGGTATACAGTGCCATTGTCTGACTGGGAATTCAAAGAATATATGGGGGTTATGTGCACCCACAATTTTTAATACTGGTATACAGTGCCATTGTCTGACTGGGAATTCAAAGAATATATGGGGGTTATGTGCACCCACAATTTTTAATACTGGTATACAGTGCCATTGTCTGACTGGGAATTCAAAGAATATATTGGGGTTATGTGCACCCACAATTTTTACTACTGGTATACAGTGCCATTGTCTGACTGGGAATTCAAAGAATATATGGGGGTTACGTGCACCCACAATTTTTGCTACTGGTATACAGTGCCATTGTCTCACTGGGAATTCCACAAATAATTTGGGGATTCATTCACCCTACATCTCAGGCTCTTGCCATATTCACCCAGGTTGTCAGTGCTGCACCAGCTCGTTCCCAGACAGCTCGGCCCGAAAAACACGTTACCTATATAGAGGATTTGGACAATGAAGACAACATGTTCTAAATCTAATGTCTGCACCTTCTCCAGAATTAAAATAAAGGCAGCGTTTAACTTTCAAATAGCACTGCACAAAGGAAGAGCTTATCAGCTTGTCTCATGACATGCTACTGAAAAGTTTCATTTGTGTATCTTAATGTAAATATAGTTGTATAAGCTTTTTGGGTTTTAGGCACTGCCAAGTTATTTATTACCACCCGCTCCCTTATAATGATGATGACGCCAAAGTCACTGTGGGTGTTCAGAGCTCACAGCTTTGGGTGACATTTGTCTTGCTCTCTGTCGGTACCAGCTGTCTTTTTGGATACCGTAAAGTTATGTTGACTTTATTAACAGCTATAGAAGCTTTAGCCAGGTTGTGACGGTGTGTAACCCTAACAACACTAAGTGGGATACACATTAATAGTCAGTCTATGTACGCTAAACGTATCACTGAAGTAATTTTTTTTCCCTCTCCCCTAATATAAGAAAGGAACAGACATTAGACCTAGACCGGGGTTCGAGGCTTGAAAAAATCCAGTATTATTTGTTCTTCATGATGTGAAATATGTGTTGAAAAGCAACCCAAGATGAAGTCAGCCATGTGTGCCAGTGTGTTACTTGGCATGCCTTTGCTGGCCCCAACTGTAAGGGTCACTCTCCATTTCCTCCATTTTCCACTCCCCTTCACACCATTTGTGGTGAAGCAATGGGATGCGCTGAAGTGCACCCTCTAGCCTCGTGTGGGATAGGGACATCAGATGCCACTCCAACCCCCTCGTCTTCCTCCGCCAGCCAACGGTGCGAAGATGAGAGGAGTGTGCTCTGAATGTTTTCTGCCTAGCAGAGGCTAGTTCTCACTTACGAAAATGGCCCCACTTTGACCTGTATATCAGGCACAATGGTGTAGGTTTCAAAGAAACATGGCACCAACAAGTTGGAAAACGTGGGCCATGCGTGGACCGTGTTTGAGTCTGGCAAGCTCCAGATCTGCTACCAGGTTCCAGCCATTATCACAGGCGCAAAAATGCCAGGCCCCAGGTGTAGCAGGGAAAAAAAAATGCCATCTCAGCCAGGATGGCATCCCTGACCTCGGAGGCACTGTGCTGTCTGTCCCCCAAGCTGATCAGTTTCAGCACGGCCTGCTGACATCTCCCCATGCCAGTGTTACAATGTTTTCCGCTAGTAGCTGGGGTGGAGGTTGCAGCTTCGTAGGGTTTCAGTCTACTCCTGCCATGAATTTTGGCCTGGGAGAGGAGATAGGCCACCCCAGTTTGCACCCGGGGAACAGACTCCACCACATTCACCCTGCCTGTCATTAAAGATAAGCACTGCAGCATCCCTGACCACAGGCGCTTGTCCATGTGTCGGTGGTCAAGTGGACCTTGCAGCAAAGCGCAGAGCTCTGGGCCCGACTGATGTTATGGGACACATGCAGGCGCAAGGCAGAGACAGCACACCAAGAGAAGTAGTAACGGCTAGGCCCAGCATAGGGAGGTGCCCCAGCTGCCATCTGCTGACGGAAGGCCTGGGTCTCCAGAAGCATAAACAAACACCAACATCTCCAGGGCCAGCAGTTTATCGATGAGGCTGTTACAGGCTTGGGCATGGGGGTGGGTTGTATTGTACTTCTGCCTGCAATGAAAAGCTTGGGAAATGTGGAGTGGCTGGGAAGAGGCGCATGATGGTGCAGGCCAAAAGGGCGCATGAGGGTGAACTCCCCAATGTGTCAGAGATAGGTGTGTAGGTGTCCTTGCATCATATACTTGCACCATATTTGGCTTTGGAAGTTAATTTTGTGCCAAAAAGTGGTTAAGACAGCGATCCCTCAGCTACTCCCGTTACACTGTCTATTGAAGTTACCATCTGTGGAAGTGGACCACCATTTCTAAGATCCCAAAGGAAGCAGGCAAGAGATGTGCAGTTCAGAAAAAAAGATGAGAAAATAAGTTTAGGCTGTAGAGCACAGAGGGATCGGAGAGGACAGAGCTGGTGTCGGCCAGGTATTCCCACAACATGCGCCTATACTTGTCCCTCCTGGTGACACTAGGCCCCTGAGTGGCAGTAATTTGTCCAGGGGGGCCATTAACGTGTTCCAGACCTAGGAATAAGTCTTCCAACAGGGTAGAGTTTTGCATGCCTTTGCTTCTACCCACTGTTTTTGCTGCTTAGCTTCCCTCCACATCTACTCTGCTTTCACCCCTAAACATCACCCCAGTTTATGCCTTTGCTTCTACCCAGGTTTTTTGTTGATTTAGCTTCCCTCTACATCTACACTGCTTTAGCCCCTAGACATCACCCCTGTCCATGTGGGGTCGGTGGCCTCGTCATCCACCAACTCCTCTTCCAATTGCGCACTGCCCCCTTACTGCAAACCGCACATGACCACAGCTTGCCTTGATGGCAACTGTGTCTCATGATCCCCACTTAGGTCCAGACAAGTCGGTGGCGGGTCCAAAACCCCAAAATTGGAAGGAAATGGCAGATGCTGCAGTATTTCTAACACCTGTTCCTGGTGCTCGGGCCTGGTCTGTGTTGTACCCTGCACCCTGCTTAACGCATCTGCCATATCCGAAGTTGTGCTGAGCGCATGCTAATGTTTCGTGTCCAGTGCAATGGATGGGATGGGATTTCACATAAGTCTGCCACCCATGGCCACTCATGGTTGAGCAACTGAGGGAGTTGACTTTGACGAACCCGAGGGTTTTGGAGTTGGAACTACATCAAAGGTCTGTGCTGCTCACACACTCTGCTCAACACATGATATGTTTAGTGCCAGCAGTGTGGAGACGTCGCACAACAGCCGTTGTTCCAGCAGGTACAGGCGTTGTAGGAGTGCATAGAGGCTAGCAGCGGCAACTATACACTTTAAAAACTATCCGCACAAGCGCCACACTTTCACCAGTAGCTCAGGAACATTGGGGTACCTTTTTCAAAAGATTAGCAGCAATGAGTTAAAAACGTGGCCCAGGCATGGAATATGTTGCAGGCTGCCAAGCTACAGAGCCAATCCCAGGTTACGGCCATTATCACACATGACAACATGCCTGGGCCCAGGTGCAGTGGCAAAAACCACATTGCCGTCTCATCGAGGATGGCATGACTCACTTTGTAGGCAGTGTGCTGTCTGGCCCCCAAGCTGATGAGCTTCAGCACGGCCCGCTGACGTCTCCCCACACCAGTGTTGCAGCGTTTCCAGCTCGTAGCTGGGGTCAATTTAACAGCGGAGGAGGGTGGTGTTTCAGCCCTCCTCCCAGGAATGTTGTGTGGGGAGACAAGTCAGGCCACCACATTTTGCGACCCGGTCCACGCCTCAACTACATTCAACCACTGTGCCCAAATTGAAAGGTAGCGTCCCTGTCCGCATGCACTTGTCCATTCGTAACTGGTCACATGGAACTTTAGGGCTAAGCGCTGAATTTAGGGACCGCCTCATGTTTGGGGGAAAGTGCTGGTGTGGACGGCACAGTGCGGTGGCGCAGTAGACACTCTGCCCAAAAAGGGCAGAGTGTCCCCCAGCCGGGATTCCAACATCTCCTGGGCCAGATTTCTTGAGATGAGGCCGTTGAAGCCTTGGGCATGTGGGTGGGTTGCGCTGTACTTTAGCATGAAATGAAAGGCTTGGGAGATGGGGAGTTGCTGGGAAGAGGCGCATGATGGCGCGGGCAAAAGGAGAAATGGCAGGAAAAGGTGAGGATAAGGGTGAACTCCCCAAAGTGTCAGAGGCAGATGTGGAGGTGTCCTGGCTCCTGGTCTGGACTGCAGCGCCAGCCCTGTCAACAGTGGAAGAGGCAGTGGCCGCCAGGCCAAACGACGATTATCCTGCGCTTGCTCTCACCCACTGAGCCCAGGGCTTGCCTTCCAAATGATGGCACCCGCAAGAGGTGGTGAGATTCCTCTCCGCAGATCTCCAAACCATCTTGGACTTGCAAATTGCACTAAATTTGTCATGTAACTGACATGTATATGATGAGTCTATCCATTGTCTGTTCATTTTGGTGAAAGTCAGCCTGTCAGCTGACAGACAGCTGTGCTTGTCAGTGATGATGTCACCGGCTGCTTGTACCCCCAGTTTTTGCTGCTTAGCTTGCCTCCACATCCACACTGCTTTTGCCCCTACACATCACCCCTATCCATGCCTGTGCCTCTAGCCATAAGTCTGCCACCCATGGAAACTCATGGTGCAGAAAGTGAGGGAGCTGACTCTGAGGAACCCTTGGGTTTTGTAGCTGGTACTCCATCAAAGGTCTCTGCTGCTGACACACCCTGCTGAACATACGGTATCTAGGGTTAGAGCGTGTGGTGACCTCGCACAACAGTAGGTGCTTCAGGCAGATGTAGGCCTTGCTGGAGTGTATTGCGGCTAGCTCCAGGTACTGTAGACTTGGGAAAGTGGGTGTCCAAGTGCCGCACTTTCACCCTTAGCTCAGCTAATTTGGGGTATGTTTTTAAAAATCATTGCACCACTACATTGAACATGTGGGCCAGGCATGGAACGTGTTGGAGGCTGGCAAGCTCCAGAGCCCTCCAACAAGCTAAAAAACCTGGCCCCAGGGGCAGCGGGGATAAACAAATTGCCATCTCATCCAGGATGGCATCCCTGACCTCAGAGGCAATGTGCTGTCCGTCTCCCAAGCTGATGAGCTTCAGCCCAGCCTGCTGACGTCTCCCCACACCAGTGTTGCAGCGTTTTCAGCTCGTAGCTGGGGTCAATCTAACAGCGGAGGAGGAGGGTGGTGTTTCAGCCCTCCTCCCAGGAATGTTTTGTGGGGAAACAAGTCAGGAAAATTCTTGAAACGGGAGAGTTTTGCATCTTTGCCCTTGCTGCCTATGGACATCCCTTTGCCTCTAGCCACCATTTTCCCTGCTTTGCTTGCCTCCACATCCACACTGCTTTTGCCCCTAGACATCACCCCAGTCCATGCCTTAGCTTGTACCCCCAGTTTTTCCTGCTTAGCTTGCCTCCACATCCACACTGCTTTTGCCCCTAGACATCACCCCAGTCCATGCCTTAGCTTGTACCCCCAGTTTTTCCTGCTTAGCTTGCCTCCACATCCACACTGCTTTTGCCCCTAGACATCACCCCAGTCCATGCCTTAGCTTGTACCCCCAGTTTTTCCTGCTTAGCTTGCCTCCACATCCACACTGCTTTTGCCCCTAGACATCATCCCTATCCATGCCTCTTCCCCTAGCCATAACTCTGCCACCCCTGGAAACTCATGGTGCAGAAACTTTGGTTGCTGACTTTGAGGAACCCTTGGGTTTTGTAGATGGAACTCCATCAAAGGTCTGTGTAGCTCACACACCCTGCTCAAGATATGGTATTGTAGGGTTTCAGCGTGTGTGAATGACGGACAACAGCCTGTGTTTGGACAGATGTAGGCCTTGCTAGAGTGTTTTTAGGCTAGCAGCGACTCCTGTGCACTTGCAAAAGTGGGCGCACAAGCGCCGCATTTTCAACAGTAGCTTCGGTACATTTGGGTATGTTTTTAAAAAACTTTGCACCACTAGGTTAGACGTGGGCCAAACATGGAACGTGTTGGAGGCTGGCAAGCTCCAGAGCCACTACCAGGTTCCAGCCATTATCACAGGCGTAAAAATGCCAGGCCCCAGGTGTAGCAGGGAAAAAAAAATGCCATCTCAGCCAGGATGGCATCCCTGACCTCGGAGGCACTGTGCTGTCTGTCCCCCAAGCTGATGAGCTTCAGCACCGCCTGCTGACGTCTCCCCACACCAGTGTTTTAGCGTTTGCCGCTAGTAGCTGTGGTGGAGGTTGCAGCGTCGTAGGGTTTCAGTCTACTCCTGCCATGAATTTTGGCCTGGGAGAGGAGATAGGCCACCCCAGTTTGCACCCGGGGAACAGACTCCACCACATTCACCCTGCCTGTCATTAAAGATAAGCACTGCAGCATCCCTGACCACAGGCGCTTGTCCAAGTGTCGGTGGTCAAGTGGACCTTGCAGCAAAGCGCGGAACTAAGGGCCCACCTGATGTTGAGTGACACGTGCTGGTGCAAGGCGGGGACGCCACACCGGGAGAAGTTGAGACGGCTAGGGACGGCATAGTGAGGTGCCACAGTTGCCATCAGGTCCGGGAAGGCGGGAGTTTCAACAAGCCGGAACGCCAACCTCTCCTGGGCCAGCAGTTTAGCGATGTTGGCGTTCTAGGCTTGCGTGGGTGGGTGGTTAGCGGTGTATTTCTGCCGGCGCTCCAATGTCTGAGAGATGGTGGGTTGTTGTAAAGAAGCGCCTGATGGTGCCTTTGATGGTGCAGGAGAAGGAGATAAGACAGAAACAGGGGAGGATGAGGGAGAAGTCAACAAAGTGGCGGAGGCAGATGAAGTGATGTCCTGGCTCGTCCTCTGGAGTGCATCGCCAGCACTGTGAGCAGAGGCAGTGGCATGAACGGCGGGCGACGTTTGTCCTGCCGTTGCTGCCTGCCACTGATTCCATTGCTTGGATTCCAAATGACGGTGCATTGAAGTGGTGGACAGGTTGCTCTTCTCAGGGCCCCTACTCGATTTCGAGAGGCAAATTGTGTAGACGACACTATATCTGTCCTCGGCGCATTCCTTGAAAAAACTCTACACCTTCAAGAAACGTGCCCTCGATGGGGGAGTTTTTCTGGGCTGGGTACAAAAGGGAACATCTTCGGACATTCCGGGTCTGGCCTGGCTTCGGCAAAGCAGCTGACCTCTGCCTCTGGACATGTCTCTGCCTCTAGCTACCCTTTTTGGTGCTGCACCTGCCTCAACATCCACACTACTTTCCCAGCTTGACATCTGCCTTGTCCAGGTGGGATCGGTGTCCTCGTCGTCCACCACCTCCTCTTCCAACTCCTGTCTCGCCTCCTCCTCCTGCACAATGCGCATGTCAACTGGCTGCCCTGACAGCAACTGCGTCTCATCGTCGTCGATGAGGGTGGGTTGCTGGTCATCCGCCACCAAATCGACCGGAGATGGAATGGAGGAGACTCTAGTGTTTGAGCATCTGGACACAGATACTCGTCTGTTAGGTCCGTGGAATCGCGAAATGGAGGGGCAGGTTGCGGTACAGTCAAAGGAAGGGAGAACAGCTCTGGGGAGCAGGGACAGTTGGGGTTATTGTTCTGGGAAGATTGGGAATTTTGGGTGGAAGGAGGACAAGACTGTTGGGTAAGAGGAGGTAGAGGCTGACTGGCTGGTGGACAATGTGCTTTAAGCGTTATCCGACAGCCATTGCAAGACCTGTTCCTGGTTCTCGGGCCTACTAATCTTTGTACCATTCAGCCTAGTTAATGTGGAACTTTTGTGCAAAGCGCAGAACTTAGGGCCCGCCTGATGTTAAGGGACACACGCTGGTACAAGGCTCAACTCACCCTAAGTGCCAAAAACACTGCTGGTGCAAGGCTCTACTCATGCCAAGGGCCTCAATCTCTGCTGGTAGCTCAGCTTAAGGTCATGTAACTTTGTTTGGAAGGGCTCATGTTAAGGGATAGAAAAGTGAATTTTGGAAGGTCTTACCACATCACACACACACACACACACACACACACACACTCAAAATGACAGTTAAGGGTGAGGGCTTTTGGAATTCCCATTGCCTATTCCATTTGTGGTTGTCATGGGGAACGTGATTTAAAGGGGTGGTTGTTACTGTTTGTTGAGCTTAAATTGGGGTTTGTGTCCATCCATTTGGGGAGTAAAGAAGGTTTCCAGGTATTTTCCCACTTTGATAGAGGTTTTTTTGAATGTGGAAAGTGTGTAGTTGTTAGGCAGTGATGTTGGGGTAATAGAGGGTCTTTGGTGTGTTAGATGCCCCCAGACATGCTTCCCCTGCTGTCCCAGTGTCATTCCAGAGGTGTTGGCATCATTTCCTGGGGTGTCATAGTGGACTTGGTGACCCTCCAGACACGGATTTGGGTTTCCCCCTTAACGAGTATCTGTTCCCCATAGACTATAATGGGGTTCGAAACCTGTTCGAACACACGAACATTGAGCGGCTGTTCGAATCGAATTTCGAACCTCGAACATTTTAGTGTTCGCTCATCTCTATTAGTTATCTGTCCATCCAATAGGGAAGGTAAGGCGGACACATATGTAGACAGAATTGTATCATTTAACTGGAGAACTTGAATAGGAACTGAACTGAAGTAATACTATATAGACATTATATGGACGATGGATCTGTACTTAGAAGATTATAGTATTAATGCATTACTAGTATCAACATTTAAGACATCCTAGATAAATACATTTAAAAAAAATTGCAATGTCAGTATAGCTGGGTATAGGGAAGGAAGAGGAGGAAGTATGTTTGCCAATTTCAGTTATAGCAGTTGTTAGCCCCATTTTTGAAAATCCTGTATTTGTCCCTTATAGGGAGTGTGGGATGAAATAGAAAGAAAAAGATCTTCCTTGGTGGTGTTGGTTCATCAGTCATTGACATGAACACTGGCTAAGGTATCTCAATGACTTGTGGTCATGTAAAAGTTGTGTTAAAATTACAATCATTATGTAACTCTGCATCTGTAAGAAGTAAAAAGTCACCCACCAATCTGACCATGCTGGAGTTATTGAAATAACTGCTAAAAATCTTGCAATTCCAACTTTTGCCACTAAGCCTAAAACACTCTGTGACTTCCCGTTTCCTATAAAAGGACCATGGGCCATAGACACAATGGTCTGGAACAGATCCTATTCACTTGTATGTGGAAGTGTTCTGGGATTTGTTCAGAGGTCATTGAGAAAGAAAGAGAGAGGAGAGAAAAGAATAACTTAGCTGTAAAATCCTATTTTGTGACTGTTAGAGTCTTAGTCTTATCAACTGTGGGGAAGGTAGCAGCAGTGGTACAGACCTAACCAATTAGAGACAGGGACACAAAATAGGTTTATTTAGGAAAAAAAAAGCAGGAAAATAAATAAACCTTGACTTCAGGCACAAAATGAGCAAAATAAAATACAGCCTTAATTTCAGACAAAACAGAAAGAAACAAAATCCTAACTAACTAAACAGTAAAAGTAACTGTCAGGATCTGAGTTATTTATAAAAATGGTTGTGTTTTTTGGTGGTATTTGTCTGGGGATTTGAGCCAGTGTTCTGTGGTTCTCTGGTTAATTCACTTTGCCACTGAGCTATTGGGATAGTGGTTGGGTGTCTGCCACAGTGTCTACTTGAGCTTGCTTTGTGTCTTGGTAGATACGAGCTTCAGATGTGTGTAATTGTCGTCAACCTATCAGGTCTTTCCGGGGTGTGTATAAGGCTGACTGCTGCCTTCAGTCTTCACCGGTTTTCGTGGTTACCTCCTAGGATTCTTAGCCCAGTCTAGAAGGAGAGTTTAGTTGGAGTTGTATGGTTTCTGGAGCTGAATTGGAAGTGGTGTGAGTTTTGTTCTGTGTGAGAGTCTGTTTTACCCTCATACATTCCTACTTAACCCCTGTCCTGCATTTCTAGTTGCCTGTCACTGTTTGGTATCAGGGAGTTCTTGTTTTGGGTTTCAGGTTCGTTTTGCCCCTGTCCTGTGATACCTTTCCTCACTACTCCACTCTTCCTCTCCTCAATTCCTGTTGTGTGTTTAGTGGTTGTGCTGCACCTGTTAGTTCTCTACCACATCCCATCCTAGTTAGTACTGTTTGCAGCTGCACTTATCCTTTCACTAGGGGTGACAGCCTCTAGTTTCCCAGTCCCTAGCCTCTTTCAGCTCTCATCCTACCGGTCTGTTAGGTCTTCGTGTTTAGAGAGGTAGTAGTTGTTGGGGCTCAGCTTAGCTCAGAAACAGATGACCAACACCCTTAGGCAGGGCCTAGTCAGCCATCGTAGTGCTAGGGACATCTTACCTACCCCGTTTCACTAGTAGTTCTAGCACCATTCAGTACCACGGTTGTCAAGCATTGACACAACTGTGACAGTAACCTAACTATACGTGTGGCTTACTAACAGCCACAGGAACAAACCACTAGGCATGATACTGTCTCACTGGACTAAAAGCAACAGGACAGACCCAGACACCTCCTCCCACTCCCTGGATCTACACTGAAATGCAGGTTCTGTAGGCTTTTATGGTCCAGTAATGAGCCCAGGACTCACACTTGGGGCTGAGGCTTATTCCAGACCTGCCGTGGACCACACATCGGTCAGAAACCTGTGGCTGATATAGCAGGACTCCAGCACTTTGCCTGTCACTAGAGATGAGCGAACAGTGTTCTATCGAACACATGTTCGATCGGATATCAGGGTGTTCGCCATGTTCGAATCGAATCGAACACCACGTGGTAAAGTGCGCCAAAATTCGATTCCCCTCCCACCTTCCCTGGCGCCTTTTTTGCACCAATAACAGCGCAGGGGAGGTGGGACAGGAACTACGACACTGGGGGCATTGAAAAAAATTGGAAAAAGTCATTGGCTGCCGAAATCAGGTGACCTCCATTTTAGACGAATAGTGGATTTCAAATCCGGGTCATATGAGAATGTGAACTTTGTGACTATGAGACAGGGATAGCTGTACAGGCAGGGATAGCTAGGGATAACCTTTATTTAGGGGGGAATGTTATTAAAAATAACTTTTTGGGGCTCTATCGGGTGTGTAATTGTGATTTTTGTGAGATAAACTTTTTCCCATAGGGATGCATTGGCCAGCGCTGATTGGCCGAATTCCGTACTCTGGCCAATCAGTGCTGGCCAATGCATTCTATTAGCTTGATGAAGCAGAGTGTGCACAAGGGTTCAAGCGCACCCTCGGCTCTGATGTAGCAGAGCCGAGGCTGCACAAGGGTTCAAGCGCACCCTCGGCTCTGATGTAGGAGAGCCGAGGGTGCACTTGAACCCTTGTGCACCCTCAGCTCTGCTACATCAGAGCCGAGGGTGCGCTTGAACCCTTGTGCACACTCTGCTTCATCAAGCTAATAGAATGCATTGGCCAGCGCTGATTGGCCAATGTATTCTATTAGCCTGATGAAGTAGAGCTGAATGTGTGTGCTAAGCACACACATTCAGCTCTACTTCATCGGGCTAATAGAATGCATTGGCCAGCGCTGATTGGCCAGAGTACGGAACTCGACCAATCAGCGCTGGCTCTGCTGGAGGAGGCGGAGTCTAAGATCGCTCCACACCAGTCTCCATTCAGGTCCGACCTTAGACTCCGCCTCCTCCGGCAGAGCCAGCGCTGATTGGCCGAAGGCTGGCCAATGCATTCCTATGCGAATGCAGAGACTTAGCAGTGCTGAGTCAGTTTTGCTCAACTACACATCTGATGCACACTCGGCACTGCTACATCAGATGTAGCAATCTGATGTAGCAGAGCCGAGGGTGCACTAGAACCCCTGTGCAAACTCAGTTCACGCTAATAGAATGCATTGGCCAGCGCTGATTGGCCAATGCATTCTATTAGCCCGATGAAGTAGAGCTGAATGTGTGTGCTAAGCACACACATTCAGCACTGCTTCATCAAGCCAATACAATGCATTAGCCAGTGCTGATTGGCCAGAGTACGGAATTCGGCCAATCAGCGCTGGCTCTGCTGGAGGAGGCGGAGTCTAAGGTCGGACCTGAATGGAGACTGGTGTGGAGCGATCTTAGACTCCGCCTCCTCCAGCAGAGCCAGCGCTGATTGGTCGAGTTCCGTACTCTGGCCAATCAGCGCTGGCCAATGCATTCTATTAGCCCGATGAAGTAGAGCTGAATGTGTGTGCTTAGCACACACATTCAGCTCTACTTCATCAGGCTAATAGAATACATTGGCCAATCAGCGCTGGCCAATGCATTCTATTAGCTTGATGAAGCAGAGTGTGCACAAGGGTTCAAGCGCACCCTCGGCTCTGATGTAGCAGAGCTGAGGGTGCACAAGGGTTCAAGTGCACCCTCGGCTCTCCTACATCAGAGCCGAGGGTGCGCTTGAACCCTTGTGCACACTCTGCTTCATCAAGCTAATAGAATGCATTGGCCAGCACTGATTGGCCAGAGTACGGAATTCGGCCAATCAGCGCTGGCCAATGCATTCTATTAGCCCGATGAAGTAGAGCTGAATGTGTGTGCTAAGCACACACATTCAGCACTGCTTCATCACGCCAATACAATGCATTAGCCAGTGCTGATTGGCCAGAGTACGGAATTCGGCCAATCAGCGCTGGCTCTGCTGGAGGAGGCGGAGTCTAAGATCGCTCCACACCAGTCTCCATTCAGGTCCGACCTTAGACTCCGCCTCCTCCAGCAGAGCCAGCGCTGATTGGTCGAGTTCCGTACTCTGGCCAATCAGCGCTGGCCAATGCATTCTATTAGCCCGATGAAGTAGAGCTGAATGTGTGTGCTTAGCACACACATTCAGCTCTACTTCATCGGGCTAATAGAATGCATTGGCCAGCGCTGATTGGCCGAATTCCGTACTCTGGCCAATCAGCACTGGCTAATGCATTGTATTGGCTTGATGAAGCAGTGCTGAATGTGTGTGCTTAGCACACACATTCAGCTCTACTTCATCGGGCTAATAGAATGCATTGGCCAATCAGCGCTGGCCAATGCATTCTATTAGCGTGAACTGAGTTTGCACAGGGGTTCTAGTGCACCCTCGGCTCTGCTACATCAGATTGCTACATCTGATGTAGCAGTGCCGAGTGTGCATCAGATGTGTAGTTGAGCAAAACTCACTCAGCACTGCTAAGTCTGCATTCGCATAGGAATGCATTGGCCAGCCTTCGGCCAATCAGCGCTGGCTCTGCCGGAGGAGGCGGAGTCTAAGGTCGGACCTGAATGGAGACTGGTGTGGAGCGACCTTAGACTCCGCCTCCTCCAGCAGAGCCAGCGCTGATTGGCCGAATTCCGTACTCTGGCCAATCAGCACTGGCTAATGCATTGTATTGGCTTGATGAAGCAGTGCTGAATGTGTGTGCTTAGCACACACATTCAGCTCTACTTCATCGGGCTAATAGAATGCATTGGCCAATCAGCGCTGGCCAATGCATTCTATTAGCGTGAACTGAGTTTGCACAGGGGTTCTAGTGCACCCTCGGCTCTGCTACATCAGATTGCTACATCTGATGTAGCAGTGCCGAGTGTGCATCAGATGTGTAGTTGAGCAAAACTGACTCAGCACTGCTAAGTCTGCATTCGCATAGGAATGCATTGGCCAGCCTTCGGCCAATCAGCGCTGGCTCTGCCGGAGGAGGCGGAGTCTAAGGTCGGACCTGAATGGAGACTGGTGTGGAGCGACCTTAGACTCCGCCTCCTCCAGCAGAGCCAGCGCTGATTGGCCGAATTCCGTACTCTGGCCAATCAGCACTGGCTAATGCATTGTATTGGCTTGATGAAGCAGTGCTGAATGTGTGTGCTTAGCACACACATTCAGCTCTACTTCATCGGGCTAATAGAATGCATTGGCCAATCAGCGCTGGCCAATGCATTCTATTAGCGTGAACTGAGTTTGCACAGGGGTTCTAGTGCACCCTCGGCTCTGCTACATCAGATTGCTACATCTGATGTAGCAGTGCCGAGTGTGCATCAGATGTGTAGTTGAGCAAAACTGACTCAGCACTGCTAAGTCTGCATTCGCATAGGAATGCATTGGCCAGCCTTCGGCCAATCAGCGCTGGCTCTGCCGGAGGAGGCGGAGTCTAAGGTCGGACCTGAATGGAGACTGGTGTGGAGCTATCTTAGACTCCGCCTCCTCCAGCAGAGCCAGCGCTGATTGGTCGAGTTCCGTACTCTGGCCAATCAGCACTGGCCAATGCATTTCTATGGGGAAAAGTTAGCTTGCGAAAATCGCAAACTGACAGGGATTTCCATGAAATAAAGTGACTTTTATGCCCCCAGACATGCTTCCCCTGCTGTCCCAGTGTCATTCCAGGGTGTTGGTATCATTTCCTGGGGTGTCATAGTGGACTTGGTGACCCTCCAGACACGAATTTGGGTTTCCCCCTTAACGAGTTTATGTTCCCCATAGACTATAATGGGGTTCGAAACCCATTCGAACACTCGAACAGTGAGCGGCTGTTCGAATCGAATTTCGAACCTCGAACATTTTAGTGTTCGCTCATCTCTACCTGTCACCCTTTCACACTACATATGAATGATAACTGTGATCATCAGTGTGCTGTTAAGTGAGGGTCTGCTGAAAAGATTTCTCCAACAGAAAATAGCAAGTCACAGCATATTATATGCTCTAGCAAACGCTATCAGAAGTGCAAGATTTTTAGTATTATATTAAATATGGATAATAAAATGAAAACCTCATGTCTTGTACAAACCATAAAACAGCTTGTGTTCAGGATAAAGAAGGCGGAATGGATGGCCTCAATACAAAAAAAATGACAATATTAGTCACATTTGTTTTATTATCTAAAGTGACTTTAATTCATAGACTTACTTGAACCTTACTTTGAAATTGTTTAGATACTGTACTAAGTATTGTTTGATTCGCAGCTTTGTGTCGGTAAATGGGAAGATGTGCAAAGTCAAATATCATAATTGCTTAGTTCTGAAAAGAAGTCTTCAGCCGCACATATTAAACTTTCCAGGGCTGAACTATTAACCCAGAATCCTCACTGTCTGGTTCGCCAGCTGGCGGATGTTTAGTAAGAGTTTATGTAATTGTAAGGTCAAACACTTTCATCTTTCACAAAAATCAAAAAGATACAGAACAATGTTAATCAACGCTGCAATTCTAACTTTAGGAAAACTCCTTGCACTTTTAAGCATTTTAACAAGAGTTGAACTAAAAAAAAATAATTGAAAGGTTAATCAAATTCTGTCGCTGAATGGCAAACTAATATGACCCTCTTATCACTTCTATTCTGAAATATCTAGTACCGCCTGCTAATAGAACAGCAATGATGAACTGTTAATGATTTAGCTGGAAGACAGAAATTTCTTTTGAAAATGACTTGCGTTTCAGATGATGAATATATGAAATCAAAGGCGCACATAACAGAAAGAACATGTGGCTGCTACAGGGCCTTTGGGGAGAAGGCGTCAGCCCCATTTGGTCACATTCCCTTTACTTCTTGGTGGTGAGATTCAGTGAATGACTTGTCGCTTCAAAGAAATTGCGTTCTTATCTGACAAGTGGGTGGCCCATGAAAAAAAACACCTCCTGATGGCACAAAAATTGGTTCACATCTGTGTTCGGTGTTCCATTCAGGGACCCCCCCTGAATGGAATACTGAACACATTAAAAATTGGTGAGCAATGAAAACACATGGACTCTATAAACTATAATGGGGTCTGTGTGTTTTCCGCACAAATCATGCGGAGAGGAAAGTAATTCTTGACTTGTGCGGACACTGCACGAAAAACACACAGACACCATTATAGTCTATGGGGTCCATGTGCTTTCATTACTCACCACTTTTTAATGAGTTTGGTATTCCATTTGGAGGGTCCCCGAACAGAATACCGAACACAGATGTGAAGCAGGCCTTAGTTGTAGCATGTGTATAAGTGTTTGCAAAATCAAATCCATAATGTTGCTATTCTAAATTAAAGTAGTTTATGTTTAGCGTGTCCATGGTGGCTAACCTGTTGGGAATACACCCCATATAACCCCAAGGGGTTTCCAGAAGTTAGAATAGACAGCTTATCCTTAGGCTGAGTACAACTAAACATCTCTGTGTTATGGTAGGCAATAAAAGGACAGGGTGTCTTCTCCCCATCCGCAGAGGGTCTTATCCCATTGATCATACATTGATGTCCTACACAATGCAGTCATGCTAATTTTACGCTCCTCATTAAGAGTAACATATCTCCACAGGCACGTCTACTCAGTATTGCTTTATTGTATATATTGATCATTTTGGACCATATACAGGTCTATTGTTCTTAACACAACAGAATACAAAGGCTTGGCATTTTAGAAGCATGTATGCTATTGAAAATTCGAGCCACAATCCTTCCCTTTGAAGGCAATCATAATATAGCCAGGGATCGGAGGAAAAAAGAAAAAAAACATGCTATCAAAATGAGAGCTTATTGAATTTGCTGTAAAGATCCTTAGAAAGGGAATTTTATTTGTTCCTATGTGTTTCATCCGCTAATACCTAATCACATGTGCTGTCTTATTGTACACAATGAAAAGGCTTTTTAGAAAGGATAATTTGACTAAATCCATTTCTAGGTGACAAAATCAGAAGCTTTTCTTTTGAAAGCTGTTCTGCATATATAATGTGGTGATTTAAGTATAGTTTATTGCTGTCATGGAGGTGCCCGCTATATCTTTCTGGAAGTTACTGATAAAACAGTGTTTTGAAGTCAGGCTGTCACAATGGTACTTATATCCGTCTTAATATACCTGAGGGAGCCAAATCCAAATTAACCTATTACCTCAAATTTTCAACAATAATAAGGTGAAAATGAATATGCAGCAGTCGTTGAAGATAAAACGTGATACAAAAGAAGAAAAAAAAAATCAAACAAAAAGTAGAGTAGGTATAATGATTAAAGGATTTCTCACTTGGCAGTCTGTTACACGTTGAATGGATAGAGTTTGAAATTATTTTCTTTTCAGTGTCTACAGAATAATATATCAAACAAGAAACACCACTTTATGATTAAGTATTGTGTTCTCCGCTAAGGAACTTGCTAATGCAACTTAAGCATCCCTAATAATGTTTTAGTGTTGACATTCATTGGATGATAGACACCATTATTACGGGAGCTCAACCCTTCATTGTACAATGAACCTCATGAACAATATGACTAAACATGGCACTTACGGCACAGAAAATGACATGTTGCCAAATGGTGCTCAATGTGGCTCAATTTAGTTATATTATTGTAGATGCAGTAAGGGTCAATCCTTCTGTAATACCTCACGCCATGATTTTCTTTCTCAAAATAAACTCTGTATGCCTCTAGATGAAATTGGAGGGATATCAATGTACTTTAGGGACCCCAAAGGTAAATGGAACTAATTTTGTAAGAATGATGTTTTGCACACCTGTCCAACTGGGGCAAGGCTACAGCAGAATGGAAGACTATAGCAGTCAGAAACTGGTATAGAATTCCTGTATAATGCATAATGTATGATAAACATGCCAGGATGAGGCGCCCCAACTCCGGCCCACCCTGCTCCACTCGTATTTGTGGAAAGTGGCAAGCAAGATGTAGAGCAGAGTATGTGTCAAATCTTGTGTGTTAGAAATGGTGTTGTGCAAAAAATTCACCACTTTATCACATATCTATACTGGTGGTATATTGCAATTTCTTATTGTAGTCAGGGTTTTAGCAAGGGCATGGCAGGAGGGATATTTGCCCTGGGTGCAGAGTGTGTGGGATGGTGGTGTTAAAGCACAACTGGCAATGGCAACAAAAAAGAAAAAAATCATAGATAATATAATCTCTTGCAAGCATGGCTTTCATTCCGATTAAGATAAGATAAAATAATCCTTTAATAGTCCCACAGTGGGGAAATTTCAGTATGTTTCAGCTGCATAGTAATACAGATACAGGATAATACACAGTAATATATTACAGACATAGGCACACATATGCTGAGAAGAGAAGATATACTAGGAGTCCATAGCAGCTAAGAACAGAAGAGAAAGAAGGAAGAATTCATAATCATAATTATTAGTTCTCTGTGCGGAGTGTCTTCGCTTGGTTTGATGTAGATTATACAGCCTGGTCGCGGTTTGTAAGGAAGAACTTGCGATAGCGCTCCTTCTCACACTTGGGGTGAAGGAGACGGTCACTTACAGTGCTGCCAAGTCCCATCAAGGTCTCATACATGGGGTGGGATTTGTTCTCCTGCATGAAGGTCACCACAGACAGTATCCTTCTGTCACCCACCACCTGTACTGGGTCCAGGGGGCTCCCCAGGACAGAGCTGGCCCTGCTGATCAGCCTGTCAAGTCTATTTCTGTCCCTGGTTGATATACTGCTCCCCCAGCAGGCCACACTGAAAAAGATGGCTGAAGCATTTTTAATTATTTTGTTATAGTGTAATGTCTGATAAAGAAAGTAACTATTATAATCTTTACTAATAAGCAATTCTGTCTTACTCATTTGCTCACAGTCTATATATGCCTACCTTATCCCATATATAGTATAACCAAGATGCAGACTTGTCTCTCACAATACAAGGGACAGGGAGTGCATCAGTGGGTACACTTTTAGTCTCTGTGTGATAGTAGTCTTAGACCACATGCCACCTGTATGCTACCCATGCCCTCTATTTTTGTGTATAACCGGGGCAGGGCCACCTTTACTTTCTGTGAAGTACCAATTTCTTTTGAAAGAACACCTTGTACAAGCCATTTGGTGCTTTCAGGTCTTTATTCGGGGTTTTTTCCAGTCACAACAAATGGACACTTAATCCATATGCTTACCCTATTCTCACAAGAAAAGAAACACAATTAAAGGAAAGAAAAAAAAAATCACCTTAGAAAAAGATTGTATGTCGCTTGTAGCTGAAATCCTCAAAGCAAGATCTACTAAGAGGAAGAAAAGAGTAACTGGTAAGGAATCTCACCTGGGTTAAGAAACAAGTTTTCTTAACACAAATGTCAGGCAACCGACTATAAGAATGTTCTCTTGCAATAAATGTCATTCTCATTGGAGAATTAGCACAATTATACTGGTGTCATATACAATAGTATGTGGCCTAAACATGAGGCCTTTCTCCCTCCCAGGTAGCTATTCTCTAATTATTTTCATTAATTTATCCAAAACAAGGTTTTTGAACTTGGTAAGTTTTAATAATGAGATCATATGTGAACGTTCTCATAAGGGACATAACAGGGCCACGTGTGAAAACGTCAGCAATAAAGGAATTCACATATAAATATCATGGGAATACAATTTTTTTTTTTTTAACAATTGATTAGCAGCAAAGACTATAGAGATTATCTTTATCATGTCTGATATTGTCTGGTCATGTCATGTAAGGTGCTGCAGAATTTGTTGGTGCTATATAATAAAAATGATTATTATTAGCTTCTGCCCGCGACTTCATCTGTGTGTTGGCAATAATGATCCGCCTATTTTCAGCAAATTGCTGCCATCGATGGTTCGCTGGCTCTGGCATTTTTGCAGCTCTCAAGCTGACAGGCCGCTGAACTTGTTCCTTACACCATGCCTGTGATTGTTCCGCCATCTCAGAAGCTTGCTGGGACCCCATATAGTGAGCTTGTTGTTGGCGTTGATGTTCCGCCTGCTCCAGCGTTTCACCAGCTCTCAAGCTGGCTTGCTGCTGAACTTGTTCCTCGAACCATGCCTCTGATTGTTCCAGCATCTCAGCAGTGTGCTAGGATGCCATATAATAAGCGTGTTGTTGGCATTGATGATCCAGGATTTCGGCGGCTTTCAAGTTGACCTACCACTGAGCTTGTTCCTCAGTTTGTGCCTGTGATTGTTCTGGCATCTCAGCAGCTCTCTGGGATGCCATATAATAAGCGTGTTGTTAGCATCGATGATCCGCCCACTCTGGTGTTTGAGCAGCTCTAAGCGCTGCTTGACACCTAACTTGCTCAATCCTCCTCAGCTCTACTTGAGGAGAAGTCTGTTGACTTCTGGGTACCTTCGCGGCAAATTAGATTTTCTTTTTCCCGGCATGTTTAAAATTGGGAAACTGCCAATTTGGATTAAAGGGCTTTTCCCATCTCAGTGTCTCAGCATGCTGCCTTGAGTGTCTGCTTCTCACTTCGTGTATTTGTCTCCCCCCTCCTCCCTCTGGCTGAACAGGACACAGAACACATGCAGATCAGATAATATGTAGATGCTTGTACAGAATGGACTCAGACATGGCTTTATCAGCAAAGTGTAATTAGCTGAATTGTCCTGCTGGTAAGAGCAGTTTAATATAGTATATGAACATAAATTCATAACAGTCGTGAAGACATGTCATTTATCAGGATAAAAAATATCCTATGTGTTAATCCAGGTTACTAATTATCTATGTGTCAAATTTCATCCAAATCCGTTCAGCCGTTTTTGCATAATTGAGTAGCAAATATCCAAACACTAAACATACAAACTTTCACATTTTATAATATTAATATGATTATTATTATTATTATTATTATTATTATTATTATTATTATTATTATTAAAGTCTTGACACATTGGTACTTATTGCTGTCCTTGAGAAAGGCAAGACCTTAAATAAATTTCAGTCATGTAACTGAGAATGTTTGTTGGTATTTTCTCCAGTTGTTTGCATGGGTTTACTCAGGGTTTCCTCCAACATGCCAAAAGTATACTGATCGGTAAATTGGCTTCCCATAAACAACTGATTCTAGTGAGTGTTGGGAATGAAAGTTTATAAGGTAGCCATTGACCTCCTTACTCCATAACTCTTCCTGGGTTTTGAGTCCCTTGTGTGAGAAAAGTTCATTCTAACTCGTATATTTGTTTCCTTTTATTACATCATTGATATTTGTTACAAGTTTGTCATTCAAAAAGAGATTCAAATCCATTATTTATATAAACCAGGTAACTGGGTTTAAAAATATATATCCTTTTATGTTTCATGTGTGTATGACTAGATTAGTTTGCTTGATCCACCCTTGAAATTCATGAATAGGCAATTCAATTCCTGAATAGGCAACGCACCAAGTTTGTCTATTTGCTTTGACAAAGTCACACAGTTATGCTTAACCTGACAAGCTGGATGAATAGGTCTGTGTTCATCTAGATAGAATTATTGTTATGTATTGAGTGAATAATGCGATATATTCTTTACATTGTTTGTTAAAAAACTTGCATTGAATAAGGCACTACTTTACTGAATGACAAGATTAATAAAGAACTTTACTGAAAGCACATCTTTTTCTCAAGAAAGTTGTCTTCCCGTAGTTATAATGTCTATAAGATGTGATTATTAATAGAGATGAGTGACTATTCGCACGAATATCGAACCCCATTATAGTCTATGGGGAAAAAAAATGCTCGTTTCAGGGGATCCCACTCTTCGACTCAGGAGAGTCACCAAGTTCACTATGACACCCCAGGAAATGATGCCAACACCCTGGAATGCAACTGGGACAGCAGGGGAAGCATGCCTGGGGGCATTTAACATGCCTAAGTCACTGTATTACGTCGGGATCCCTGTCAGCTTGCGATATGCGGGAGCTGACTTTTTCCCATAGGAATGAATTGACCAGCTTTGATTGGCCGAATGTCATACAGAGTACAGCATTCGGCCAATCAATGCTGGTTCTGTGAGGAGACGGAGTCTAAGATCGTACCAGAATGGAGACGGCTGTGGACCAATCTTAGACTCCTCTGGCAAAACCAGCGTTGATTGGCCAAATGCTGTACTCTGTATGGCATTCGGCCTATCAACGCTGGTCAATGTATTCCTATGCCAAGATGTAGCAGTGCTGGCCGTGCACTCAGCCCGGATACACCGGAGATACAGCCGGGCTGAGCGCACGACCAGCACTGCTACACTGGAGATGAAGTAGAGCTGGCTGTGCACTCAGCTCGGCTACTCCAGAGATTCAACCAAGCTGAGCGCATGGCCAGCACTGCTACACTGGAGAACCACTGCTACACTGGAGAACTGCTGAACCCTGTTGCACACTCAGCTCTGCTGCATCAGAGATGTAGCAGAGCTGAGTGTACGCTGAGCCCTGCTGCATAATCAGCTCTGCTGAGATGCAGCAGAGCTGAGTGTGCAGCAGGGTTCAGCACACACTCAGCTCTGCTACATCTCTGATGCTGCAGAGCTGAGTGTGCAGCAGGGTTCAGCGCTTCTCTGATGCAGTAGAGCTGAGTGTGCAGTAGGGTTCAGCGCATCTCTGATGCAGCAGAGCTGTGTGCAGTAGGGTTCAGCGCATCTCTGATGCAGCAGAGCTGAGTGTGCAGTAGGGTTCAGCGCATCTCTGATGCAGCAGAGCTGAGTGTGCAGTAGGGTTCAGCGCATCTCTGATGCAGCAGAGCGCTCAACTTGGCTGCATCTCCAGAGTAGCTGAGCTGAGCACACAGCCTCTCGACATAGGAATGCATTGACCAGTGTTGATTAACCGAATGCCATACAGAGTACAGCATTTGGCCAAACAACACTGGTTCTGCCGGAGGAGGCGGGGTCTAAAATCGGTCCACAGCAGTTTCCATTCTGGTCCGATCTTAGACTCCGCCTCCTTACAGATGAGCCTCCGGCAGAACCAGCATTGGTTGGCCAAATGCTGTACTCTGTATGGCATTCGGCCAATCAACGCTGGGCAATGCATTCCTATGGGAAAAAGTCAGCTTGCGCATATCGTAAGCTGACAGGGATCCCGACCAGATAGAACCCCAAAGAGCTGTTTGAGTAACATTCCCACCTAAATAAAGGTAATCCCTAGCTAACTTTTTCAGATTTTTTTCGATGCCTCCATTGTCTTAGTTCCTGTCCCACCTCCCCTGCACAGTTATTGGTGCAAAAAAAAGCACCAGGGAAGGTGGGAGGGGATACAAATTTTTAGTGTGTTTGCCTCGTGGTATTCGATTGGAATCGAATACCTCAAAGGGCCTGATATTCGATCGAACAGTGTTCGCTCATCTCTAATTATTAATTGACATTAAATTTCTAATAAAAAGAGAGTGAAACAACATGATATTGGGGAGTGAGCAGGAAGTGCAGGAAATAAGAGAAAAAACAGACTTGGACTGATTCTGGAGCTAAATATGAGCTTTCAATCACAACCAAAGTGCTTTATTCATATCAGTGTAGTGGGAGAGAATTATAGAATATTTTCTAATGTGATCAGTTTATGGTAGCTTAGGCTCCACATACCAACTTAGAAGGAACTGGCTATTGCAGAAAACTGCTAAAAACTGTGAAATATGTCATATAATAACTAACATAAATTTACTCTTCAGGTACATGTATGCTTATGTATGCTCTGACCGGAGCTGTATTGCACATGCTCAAGATTTGAACTGGTACAGAGCGATCAGAGAAAAGAGGGCGGCATAGTATGCGGGGAGGAAGAGGACAGACGGAAAATAAGCAATGGAGGGGCGGTATGAAAGGTATAACTAAGCGGGTTACAAAAGAAAAGGCTGGGACAATATAAAAAAATAATGTGTCGTTGTAGAATAAAGGCTATTCAGATGTGTTTATCTAAAAACCACTTTTTTAATGTAGATTGTGAGCCCCACATAGAGCTCACAATGTACATTTTTTCCCTATCAGTATGTCTTTTTGGAATATGGGATGGAAATCCATGCAAACACGGGGAGACAGTACAAACTACTTGCTGATGGTTTTTGTCCTTGGCGGGATTTGAACACCAGGACTCCAGCGGCAAGGCTGCAGTGCTAACCACTGAGCGACCGTGTGGCCCCATCTAAAAACCACTTTCAACTATGATAGACTCCCTTTAAAGGGGCTCTATAATTGGTAAAAGTCATTTTTAACTAATCACATCCTTGCATATCCTTTAGAAAGGCTATTCCACACCTACCTTTAGTATGTAAATCACCTCATTGGTTTTTGAATAAGTCCGTTTTTATTCATATGCTAATTACTAGAGATGAGCGAACAGTGTTCTATCGAATACATGTTCGATCGGATATCAGGGTGTTCGCCATGTTCGAATCGAATCGAACACCGCGTGGTAAAGTGCGCCAAAATTCGATTCCCCTCTCACCTTCCCTGGCGCCTTTTTTGCACCAATAACAGCGCAGGGGAGGTGGGACAGGAACTACGACACCGGGGGCATTGAAAAAAATTGGAAAAAGTCATTGGCTGCCGAAATCAGGTGACCTCCATTTTAGACGAATAGTGGATTTCAAATCCGGGTCATATGAGAATGTGAACTTTGTGACTATGAGACAGGGATAGCTGTACAGGCAGGGATAGCTAGGGATAACCTTTATTTAGGGGGGAATGTTATTAAAAATAACTTTTTGGGGCTCTATCGGGTGTGTAATTGTGATTTTTGTGAGATAAACTTTTTCCCATAGGGATGCATTGGCCAGCGCTGATTGGCCGAATTCCGTACTCTGGCCAATCAGTGCTGGCCAATGCATTCTATTAGCTTGATGAAGCAGAGTGTGCACAAGGGTTCAAGCGCACCCTCGGCTCTGCTACATCAGAGCCGAGGGTGCGCTTGAACCCTTGTGCACACTCTGCTTCATCAAGCTAATAGAATGCATTGGCCAGCGCTGATTGCCCAATGCATTCTATTAGCCCGATGAAGTAGAGCTGAATGTGTGTGCTAAGCACACACATTCAGCACTGCTTCATCACGCCAATACAATGCATTAGCCAGTGCTGATTGGCCAGAGTACGGAATTCGGCCAATCAGCGCTGGCTCTGCTGGAGGAGGCAGAGTCTAAGATCGCTCCACACCAGTCTCCATTCAGGTCCGACCTTAGACTCCGCCTCCTCCGGCAGAGCCAGCGCTGATTGGCCGAAGGCTGGCCAATGCATTCCTATACGAATGCAGAGACTTAGCAGTGCTGAGCCATTTCTGCTCAACTACACATCTGATGCACACTCGGCACTGCTACATCAGATGTAGCAATCTGATGTAGCAGAGCCGAGGGTGCACTAGAACCCCTGTGCAAACTCAGTTCACGCTAATAGAATGCATTGGCCAGCGCTGATTGCCCAATGCATTCTATTAGCCCGATGAAGTAGAGCTGAATGTGTGTGCTAAGCACACACATTCAGCACTGCTTCATCACGCCAATACAATGCATTAGCCAGTGCTGATTGGCCAGAGTACGGAATTCGGCCAATCAGCGCTGGCTCTGCTGGAGGAGGCGGAGTCTAAGATCGCTCCACACCAGTCTCCATTCAGGTCCGACCTTAGACTCCGCCTCCTCCAGCAGAGCCAGCGCTGATTGGCCGAATTCCGTACTCTGGCCAATCAGCACTGGCTAATGCATTGTATTGGCGTGATGAAGCAGTGCTGAATGTGTGTGCTTAGCACACACATTCAGCTCTACTTCATCGGGCTAATAGAATGCATTGGGCAATCAGCGCTGGCCAATGCATTCTATTAGCGTGAACTGAGTTTGCACAGGGGTTCTAGTGCACCCTCGGCTCTGCTACATCAGATTGCTACATCTGATGTAGCAGTGCCGAGTGTGCATCAGATGTGTAGTTGAGCAGAAATGGCTCAGCACTGCTAAGTCTCTGCATTCGTATAGGAATGCATTGGCCAGCCTTCGGCCAATCAGCGCTGGCTCTGCCGGAGGAGGCGGAGTCTAAGGTCGGACCTGAATGGAGACTGGTGTGGAGCGATCTTAGACTCCGCCTCCTCCAGCAGAGCCAGCGCTGATTGGTCGAGTTCCGTACTCTGGCCAATCAGCACTGGCCAATGCATTTCTATGGGGAAAAGTTAGCTTGCGAAAATCGCAAACTGACAGGGATTTCCATTAAATAAAGTGACTTTTATGCCCCCAGACATGCTTCCCCTGCTGTCCCAGTGTCATTCCAGGGTGTTGGTATCATTTCCATATCGTTTCCCCCTTAACGAGTTTATGTTCCCCATAGACTATAATGGGGTTCGAAACCCATTCGAACACACGAACAGTGAGCGGCTGTTCGAATCGAATTTCGAACCTCGAACATTTTAGTGTTCGCTCATCTCTACTAATTACTCTTGGTGCACCATCATGCGCTCCTCTTTGCTATTGTTTCCTATCGGTGTATACAGCACAGGCTGCTGATGACTTCCTGCTTGCACACATAGATATGAGAATAGCAGAGATGAGTGCTGCTGGGAACTTCCTGTGCTGGCTAGAAGCTAATTAGTATATGAATAAAAATGAGAAAAAAAAACACTGAGGCAATTTACATACTAAAGGTAGGTGTGGAATAACCTTTCTAAAGGCTATGCAAGGATGTGATTAGCTAAAACTGACTTTTCCCAATGATAGATCCCCTTTAAACAAAATCTAAAAATTCTGTAGCTCCAACTGTGGCCACTAAGCCTAAAATAGTCTATCACTTTGTATTTCCTGGAGATAAACTAAGGACCATAGACACAATTCTCTGGAACAAACCCTATTAACGTCTTTGGGAGAGTTTTCTAGACATGCTCTGTGACCTATCATTGTACAGAGAGGAGATGAGCTGTGACCATCACCTATTGTGACTACTGAATTCTGTGTCTTATCTACAAAACATGACACCAGTGAACATCAGTGTGCTGATAGGGAAAATGACTTCTGCAGAAAAAATACTTTAAAAATATATGTTTAACATAAAAACCTAATATAAACAACAGGTCATTTTGTGGGGACACATTTCGTTAAGACTCACTTGTCAACATTTCTAAATTTTCCAAGAGAATTAACAAGCCTGTGAAAGAAAGACAGGCAAATATTTGCAATTTCAGTTGGAACTAAAGGAAGTCATCTTATCACATCTTGTAATTTTTTCCACTTGATATTTAATTACTGTGAGTATGATATACATGTTTATTACAAGCTTACAGCGGTTCCCATCATGCTGTACATTCTATATCAGTAATTGACATTAATTAATTTTTCTTGTGAACAGGAATCACAAGCGCCATAACCATGCTTATTCCTAACAACAACACTTTCCATTCTGTAAATCGGCAGTGTAGAAAGGAGTTTTTGGACAAGCGCGTTGGTTATCGACGGTTTTCTCAGAAATGTTAAGGTCAAATCTTTGATTACACGTGCATTTTAATCTGGCAAACAGATTCATATCACTTACAAGAAATTGGCATTACTTCAAGAAAGTAGTTTTTCACGTGGCGGGTGCTACCTTGCAATTTAGCTGCAAAGTCTCGAGTTAATGTTTACTAGGGAATTTGTTCCTTTCAAAATGTAAAATGTGAGTCTGGATGTGCCAGGAACTTTTTTTTTCCTTTCGTCCTCTGCTAAGAATGATACAATGTATGTATTGTATTATTCCAGGATAAAATGTGTTTGTATGGTAAGAGGCAATTGAACTTGGCTGCCTTGGACTGAAGGAGATAAAATGTATAGAAGAACAATCTGCCATAAATTTACTGGAGGACACACAAAAGAATGAACTTATTAGCTAGTTTAATGGATTAGTGCTGGAACGGCACAGGTAGTGCTTTGAATATATTGCTAGTTTTGTATTTGTGCGGTTCGTGACTGAAGCAATAAATGTTTCTGTAATCTAAAAATGAATGTAATAAAAGCTATAAATCTCAATTTGTTGCTTGCAGCTTTTCATTTTCCATATGATATTTTTTTTTCATATGTGAAATGCTTTTTTAAAGGGTCAGGAGACTAAACAAATAAGGGTTATTAATCCAAAGAAGCATACTTATAAAGGGAAACTGTTGCTATTAGCGCCTGTGGGGTATATATACATACTCGCACATACATGCGCACATGTATACATGTGACAACAACACTTATATACTGTAGATGTAGTCTGTCTTTTCATATAATCAAAACAGGTCCTTGTTGGGGTCATATAAGCACTTTCAGGACTTCTTGTTTTTCTTTACGCTAAGGATAGTTCTTGAAGATATTATCTGGATGTTTGTGGTCATTGTCTTGCTGTAGAATACATTTAGATGCAATGAAATTCTTTACTGATGGATAAGTTTCTGCCGATATTTCTCAGAATTGAGGACACTAATAAAACAGGCAACAGTGATGATGGACACACCAAACATTGATCTGATTAACATTTCTCTGTTGTTCATTCACTTTGCATTTTGTTGATTGATGAAAATAAACTATTACCAAACACTGTACCCACAATAGTAGTATGCCATAGATAAAAGGTTCCTTAAAGGGTTTGTCCCATCACAAGGATCCTATCTATACTGCTGGTTAATATGGATGTAAGACTTTTCCTAAATACATTGCTTCAGCAAAACTGCTTTGTTTGTCCACTATCTTACTTTATTCATTCATTGTTGACACAGCCCTTGAATTATCTGCTCAAAAGTCAAGTAATGTATCTGCTGCTCTCAGGGGGGAGGGAGGAGGGGCTAAGTGCACGGGAGCCAGCCTGTGTTTCTAGCTATTCCTGTGTCTACACCACGTGACCTTCCTGCTTTCAGATAGGGGAGAGGAGCTGCTTTCATTTCTTCTGTTCTCCCATTTATCAGACTAGCTAATTCAATTGTGTTCATTATGGCAGAGACAGGCAGTCTCTGTATGTAACACAGAATGGAGTTGCTGCTGCCTGTACTTCATAGTCCAGTATGGGTGGGCGGAGCTACACACTAATTTGGGGGTGGAGCTAAACAGCAGGTTGCATGTGAAACCCCGCCCACCAAATGATGCAAGAAACCAGGAAGAAAGAAGATTTTACAACAGTGAAGACTGGTGAGTATGCAACGTGGGAATACCCCTTTACAATAGAACCATATAGTGTCCCCAAAAATTGTGTCAATTATGTGGTACATGCCAAATAATCAACAGGAATTATTAAGAGCACTGGTGTCTTAATAATTCTGGCTTATTCCCATGTGCCAGCCAGTGGCTAACATAGAGTTTTTCTGTAACTTTTGCCAGGTTTCTGGCTCAGATAATAGTAAATCTAGTAGAGTCATGTTTCCAAAATGTGGCCTCTATGGCTGTAGAGAGGACAAAATGGGATGTAGTTTTAATGCAAAACAGTGTAATGTGATGTACACAGTACCGCAAGAAAGGAGAATACTTGTCATTGTTCCCCCATTCCAGTCCCGTTCCAGTCTACAAGCAAACCTAATGTTATCAATGTGGTGATCATTACCAGGAGATGTGAGATGGTACATAATAGGCTACAGAATATATGTGCCCATAGCCTACAACATTACCAAGTCAGGGGCAATGACTTAATGCAACAACCAAAGAAACCAGGAGGCAAATTTCATAGAAACCACTTTGGACCATTTAGGCAATGCCCCTTACTGAGCCTATGAAAAGAAAGAGAGCAATATAATAAAAAAAAATAGAAAAAAAAAACCTAATTGCAAAAAGTAATTGTAACAGTAAATTTAAGCTTCTACAATTCTCCACACAAGAGTAGAAATCATACACTGATATTTACTGCATGATTTTTAATTGATATGCTGACTCAGCACACCACATACATTAGAGTCGGAGAAAAGGGTATTGGGTTACTTTATATTAATTTGACTTTTATAGTTTATATTATATAGTATTGATTCTAACGCATTTGGATTAATGTTTTATAAACGTAGCTTAAATTGCATAAAAGTAAAATGGACATTGAACAAGTAATGGAGCCAATAAGTGGACCAATACTCTTGGCCCCAAAAGATTATTTTTCAATAAATAACCGATTTTGCATAAGTAGAGTCATATATTTTGACGTTATTTATTACAAGAGAAAACGCAGACCGTGGCATTAAGTGACTTAAAAGAAATTAAGAAGATATATTTTGCCAGATTGATAACACAGCAAAGTTTATAGACTGAGTTTCTCTATTTTATTCAGTGATATTACTTAGAATTTAAAGGACTCTTTAATGAAGTAGTGTACCAGTTGTCTTATATAGTATAATATATTTAATAATATATGATGCTTACAGTGGGTGAAATAGGTAGGGAACAAGTCATCAATTTTCTAACTGAACATATTTGTAAAGGTGCCATTGACATGAAATTCTCATCTGATGTTGGTAACAACCCATCCAATTCACACAGGCAAAGGGATCAAACCATAAATGTCCATAAGTGAAGTTATATGTAATAATGAGAAATGACACACATACTGAAATGTATTTAATAGTTAGTACAAAAGCCTTTGTTGGTGATGCCAGCTGCAAGACACCTCCTGTATCAAGAAACTAGTCGCGTCCATTGCTCAGGTGTGATTTTGGCCCACTCTTCCACACAAAGACTCTTCAAATCCTGAAGGTTCGGAGGGATCCTTCTATGGACTCTGAGCTTTAGTTCATTCCATAGATTTTCAATTGGATACAGGTCAGGTGATTTGCTGGGCCATTCTATCTGTGTTATTTTCTTTCTCTAAAACCAACTGAGAGTTTCCTTGGGATCATTGTCTTACAGAAATGTCCGCTCTCATTTTATCTTCATCCTCCTGGTAGTTGGCAGTACATTTTTATCAAGAATGTCTTGGTACATTAGTCCATGCATCATTCCTTCAATTCTATGAAGTTTGCCAGTACTGTATGCTCAAACATAGCCCCATACCATGATGATCCCACCTCCAAACCTCACTGTTGGTTCTAGGATGATATACAATGACGTTTGGCTTCCAAGCAATTTTGGTCTCCTCTATACTTTCCCAGTATTTCACAAACGTGAAAAATGTGAAATGTTGTTAAGTAAATTTGAAATGCAATTGAACATACTTTTTGTTTAGTAATGGAGTCTTGGTAAGCATTCATATAAGTCATGGAAGTTGAGTATTTTATTTAATGTTTTCTTTGAAACAATTGTACCTTCTGATTCCAGGTCTTTCTGTAGCTTCCCACAATCGGTATTCACTTCTGTCTAAAATCTTGCAGGCAGCACCTGGTCGTAGTTTGTTTATGGTGAGATGATTTCCAGAATATAACCCCAGCAGTGTTCACTGGAACCTTCAGTAGTTTAGAAATTCTTCTGTATCCAATGCCACCATTATGTTCTGCAACAATAAGATTGTAAAGATCTTGAGACCGCTCACTGGTTTTACCCACCATAAGATGTTCTTAGTATGGAACCTTAGTAATGAGACACTTTTTTATAAGTCATCAGTTTAACCAGCGATTTTATTTTTCACTAAGTGACAGGATTGTTTTTCAGTTACTGACAGATTTCAGCTCGTGTCAGGATTTTCCATGGCTTTTTGCACCGATCTTTCTTCATGTGTTCCATATTTGTTCTTATTGTTCTCATTATTACACATAACAATTTATGGACATCTATGGTTTGATTTCTTTGCCTGTGCAGATTGGATGGGTTGTTAATGACATCTGGGAAGAATTTCATGTCAATAACACCTTTGGAAATATATTTACTTTTAATTGATGATATGTTCGATGTCACTCACTGTATGTAATGTAATGTATATTTCTACTATGGAGTACTACTCTGAAAAGCCCCATAGATGATTACTGAATGTTGCAATTAATTTCTTATTTATTTGCTAAATTCCTGTCATTGATTTTGTGGCTATTATGGTATATAAATTTTGAGCATGTTTGTCCATTAAAGCTATTGTAAGATCTTGTTTCAGTATCTTGGAGCTACAGGCAATTGTCATTAACCTGAATTTTGCCTCCTTAAATCTTACATTTTCTTCTAGTAGCACAGATTCCTATGGATCCCCAATAGAACTTACCTCTGTAAGCTTTGGTATTCCGTGGCTTAAAGAGCCAAGATGAGCGAGTCAATTCCATTCAAATTTAGTCCAAATTTCTCAAAAAAAATGTTGAATTCTGGCTAACCCAAAGCGTTTGTTATGTGATTCAAAATGGTTCCATTATTCATCATTGACCTATTTTCAATTACTAAGAGTAACCAATCTAAACAAACCAATCACGGCTATAATCAGACTGAAACTGTTATTGACTAATCTCTATTGACTAATTGGTATATATTGAGAGATGAACAGTAAATTCCGGGAAATATCTAAACCAGACAAATACCACTATAAACTAATTATATCTGTCATTGGTTAGATTTGATCACATGTTGTTTGAAATTATGTCTGAAAGGGAAAAGAACAGAAAACCATATATAAACTAGGTCAATGACTAGAGATGAGCGAACAGCGTTCGATCGAGTACATGTTCGATCGGATATCAGGCTGTTTGAGAGGTTCGATTCGAGTCCAATTTATACGAACAGTGGATTTAATATCCGGTTCATATGAGACTGTAAACTATGTGATTATGAGACAGGGATAGATGTACTGGCATGGTTAGCTAGGGATTACCTTTATTTAGGTGGGAATGTTACTCACCCAGCTCTTTGGGACTATCTGGTCGGGATCCCTGTCAGCTTGAGATATGCGTGAGCTGACTTTTTCCCATAGGCATGCATTGACCAGCGTTCAGAGTACAGCATTCGGCCAATCAATGTTGGTTCTGCCGGAGGCTCGTCTGTGAGGAGGTGGAGTCTAATATTGGACCAGAATGGAGACTGCTGTGGACTGATCTTAGACTCCGCCTCCTCCGGCAGAACAGCGTTGATTGGCCGAATGCTGTACTCTGTTATGGCATTCGGCCAATAAACACTGGTCAATGCATTCCTATGCCGAGACGTAGCAGTGCTGGCTGTGCGCTCAGCACTGCTACACCGGAGATGAAGTAGAGCTGAGCGTGCGCTGAACTCTGCTGCACACTCAGCTCTGCTGAGATGCAGCAAAGCTGAGTGTGCAGTAGGGGTCAGCGTACACTCAGCATTGCTACATTTCTGATGTAGCAGGGTTCAGCACATCTCTGATGCAGTAGAGCTGAGTGTGCAGTAGGGTTCAGCGCAGACTCAGCTCTTCTACATCTCTGATGCAGCAGAGCTGAGTGTGCAGCAGGGTTCAGCGCGCACTCACCTCTGCTTCATCTCCGGTGTAGCAGTGCTGAATGCACGGCCAGCACTGCTACATCTCTGCAAAGGAATGCATTGACCAGCGTTGATTGGCCGAATGCCATGCAGAGTACAGCATTCGGCCAATCAACGCTGGTTCTGCCAGCAAAGTCTAAGATCGGTCCACAGCAGTCTCCATTCTAGTCCGATATTAGACTCCGGCAGAACCAGTGTTGATTGGCCAAATGCTGTACTCTGTATGGCTCCCGACGTAATACAGTGACTTGGGCATGTTAGATGCCCCCAGACATGCTTCCCCTGCTGTCCCAGTTGCATTCCAGGGTGTTGGCATCTTTTCCTGGGGTGTTATAGTGGACTTGGTGACCCTCCTGAGTCAAATAGTGGTTTCCACCTAAACAAGTATTTATTCCCCCTAGACTATAATGGGGTTCGATATTCGATCGAACAGTCGAGTATTGAGTGGCTACTCGAATCGAACTTCGAGCATTTCACTGTTTGCTCATCTCTATCAATGACCTAGTTTCTGTGACTCAGAACAAACTCCTGGATCACATCTAAACCAATGACAGTTGGAAGGTTATCCTCGTTCACATCTGCGTTTGGTATCGTTTCAGGGAGTCCATATGGTGACCCCCCTGAACGGAATATCAAACACATTGGCAAGCGGTGTGCAGTGAAAGCACATGGACCCCACAGACTATAATAGGGTCCGTGTGCTCTCTGTGTACTTTTCTGTCTGCATGTTCCATGCGGACACCGTTGCCTTCAACGGTGTATATATGTAGCTAACTATGCTTAAATGGCCTTAAAACATTGATATAGTTACAGAATTAGTAGCGGCCCTTTGAATACAACCATAAGGCTTGTATGGCCCTCAGCAAAAATGAGTTTGACATCCCTCACCTACATTGTTCTTCATTTTAGATCATGTGGTTTAGGTTACTCTTGGTCATTGAAAGTCAATAAACAGCTGTGCGGGACAATTTTCATTTTCAATTCAGACTAAATTAGTTCAGAACCAAAAAGAATCTCACCAAATCTGACCCGAAACAAATTTTGGAAATTTTCTCATATTTACTTGGCAGAATAGGAATGAATAAGGGGCCACACGGTGGCTCAGTGGTTAGCACTGCAGCCTTGCAGCGCTGGGTCCTGGTGTTCAAATCCCGCCAAGGGCAAAAAACCATCTGCAAGGAGTTTGTATGTTCTCCCCGTGTTTGCATGGATTTCCATCCCATATTCCAAAAAAGACATACTGATAGGGAAAAATGTACATTGTGAGCTCTGTGTGGGGCTCGCAATCTACATTTAAAAAAAAAAAAAAAAAAAAAGAATAGGAATGAATATACAAGTTATAACCTTTTTGTTTGATATACATATTCTATCATGTCACATATTGATTTGCAACAGATCCATAGGAGCTTAATTCATTAAATGTATGCAACAACACCTTGACAAATGTAATGTAGATGTTCAATTGCTGGTGTCTTGACTTGAAGCTTGAGTAATTTAAAGCATACTTAGTTTCTAGACAAGATCCAAAGTGCAATTCCTGAATTAGCCATCAGTGTATTAAGACGTTGTACACAGAGAAGATTTAACAGACAGCACAAGTTTTACATTTGCAACGAAGACTGTTTCCACGTCTGTTATCCGTCTCTGCCTTTAAGATGGTGGGCATGAAATCAATAGCCTCTGGTGGATACGTAACCTCTGTATGCTCTAAATAATGCAAAATACTGAGCATGGGGTGAGTAATTTTCTTCATCGGCTACAAAATTGATTTCACTCTTGGCTTGTCTGTTTCTAGGAAGAGCCTATTTTCAGTTTAGTTTTAGAAGTTTCTAGTGAAGTGCTAATAGGAGCAGAGCGAATACTAATGTGATTTATACATATTCCTAAAGGCATGAAGGGATTAGACCACATATTTCAAAGAAGCGACAAGCCAAAAATGATAAATTTAGAAAATGCAATTAGGAAAACATAGGTGGGGTAACAAAGCAAAGGTGTGCAATGTGGAACGGTCTTTTCTGCAGAGATTGTGTGCATCTCTGTTGTAGAAGTACAGTGGGAATATTCTAATCTTTCATCCGATAATCTAGAGTCACTTGTTTCTAGTGTCAGAAAAGTCAGAGACAGCATACAAAGAATTAGTAGATTTCAAAAATCAGATTTTTCTTCTTATTCTCATTCTTTTCTAGTGAATTTTACTGCATTTCCACAAATATTTCAGGATGTCAAATCAGTTTTTTTTCCTAATGTAGCATTCTTAAGGGTTTCACAGAACCAGCTTCAAATACCCTACTTAAGAATTCTAAGATGGCATGGAAGGAAAAAGCTGGGGGAAGTGTTTGGGCAGTGGAGTCCTCCTATAGTCCTTTATAATCTAGAGCAGAGTACTGAGATTATCTCCCTCTCAAAGGATTAAGTACTTCTGAGCAATAGGCAGACAGCTACTTTCTGTCAATATGAACTGTGTAATGCTTTGTTCTGCCTGTGGGGGTGCTGAGAGAGTCCTCCCACAGACGGGTGAACCTAGGGTTTCTGTCGCCTGAGGCGGATGTCAGAAAGCCCCCCCCCCCCCCGTAGGAGGGGGTGGAGCAGAAGGGGCGGGGTGGAGCAGACGTGACAGGGTGTAGCCGAGCGAGCGTCGTTAGCAGGCCGAGAGCAGGCAGAGAGAGGACCTGCTCTCTGCCTGAATGTGAGGGGCGGCCGCTGGAGCAGCGCTGCGTCGCCTCATGGGAGGTGCGGCGCTGCCCACAGAGCACAGAATATTACTGAGGTTCTATTAGCAGGGCAATATTTGATTTGTTTCACACACACAAAAATTCTAAAAAAAAAAAAAAAAAAGTTTTTTCAAAATGTGTTAGTACATTCATACTTACATCACTTGTGAGTCTTCCTGGAGCATTTTTTTCTTAGAAGTCTATGGTGTGCTATTCCTCTATTTTTACTTCTGGTAATGTATGAATACATTTTAGAATGGTTGTTACCATTTCCTTTGTAATAGGCACCACCAAGTGGTTGTGAATAATGTGACTGTAGCAATATGGTGCATTGATTGGCATAACCAGTGGTGTAATTAAAGTCTTTTGAGTCCCGGTGCAATCCTTTGTCTGAGGCTCCTTACCTCATCCCTACAGCAAATTCTTGATAGTGATGGTTACGGGTACTAAGGAGTTTAATCAACCTTAGTGTGGTTAGGGTAATCTGTGGCCCTCCTTGGCTTATGGGTCAGATGGAAGCTGCAGTCTCAATACTGATGCCAGTGCTTATGGGCCCACTAATCCTGGGCTCCTGGGCCTTGGTGTGACTGCACCCTCTGCACCCCCTCAAGTTATGCCCCTGAGCACCACCCTTCTTAACAGAGCCAACACACGGCTCCTCTGCCCAGCCTTCACGGAGCTGCCATCCAGACACCAACGCCTGCAGATCACCTGGAGTTACAATGGTTGAGAAAGGACACTTGGATGACACCTGGCTTTGTACTGTGGTTTATGTAGATGTTATGATGCAGTGCGTCTTCACAGGGGGATGTTGGTGTTTTTTGTGCCGGCCTCTGGGGCTGAGGCAATGAATGATGCCTTTCTGATGGTCTTCGCCAGGGTGAACAAAATTGCAACTATTGAATGGGGGTTTAGTACTCATAACCCTTTTATTAAGGGCCCCTCAACAGTGTACACAGATTACTATAACTGCAATACTTCTCCCTGTTCAACCAGATGAAAGCAATAGACTTAACATTAAGAGAGGAAACCATCTTCGCTATTGTCCGGATCTACAGAAATAGTTCCTTGTGGGTTTCCTGCACCTGGAATCTGTTTCTGGAGATCAGCAGCTTGAGCCTGTGATAAGCAATAGAAGGAACGTATTATACTGGTATACAAACAGAAGTGAAATTTACTCATGGAGAGCTTGCCAATCCTGCAAATTATTTTGGCAGCTTTTATTCCAACAGGGATTTTATAAAAAATAAAAAATAAAACACATCAGTGTATTGAACAACATGAGTGTTCATTGCATTTCTCACATCTGAGCTGGTATCATATCCAATGTAAAGCCAAACTGCAAAGTGCTATGAAAGATTCCCAAAGGTATCAAATATAGAAAATGTCCGTGTATATGATCCCTGGGTTAGGCTTTAACTATAATTGAAGACTTGACACTTATCTTAAATACATATAAATCACACAATAAAACATATATCTCAATGTTTTGTTTCAGTCATCACTATTCTAGCATTCTATTCATGAACCAGGGTGCTCAGGATTAATATAAGGCGATGCCTACATTGTAATTATAAATCGATAGGAGCCTGATGGGATAATGATTAAGCATCATGATGTCCATTTATAATTAAAGCTAAGACCCCATGTAGCGAGTCACAGCCAAAAAGCACTGACGAAAAGCCAGAGACAGAAATGCATTGTGTTTTCTTCTGCAGTGCTTTTCACAGTAATTTCTATACCTATCCCTATGTCTATAGGTATAATTGACATTCTGCAATTTACAAAAATGCAACAATTTTTGAAATCGCAGCATTTCTGCTGTGAATATTTTTCTGCAATGTGTGGATGGGAATAGTCAGAATACCATTCATTTTACAGGTACTGTAAAACACAACATTTCCACTGTGACCAAATGTGTTGCATTTTCGCCATCTGTAAGGGGATATGCCATCTTGGCGAGTTATCCTGTTTCCATAGGAGAGGATAAGTTGCAGATCATTGAGGGGAGGGGAGTCCAACTGCTCAGACCTTCACTGTTCAGGACTATGGAGAAATGATTTAGCCCATTTGAAATGAAGTGGTGGTGGTGGTCAGGCAGTGTGCACACTGCTTTATTTGATGAAGTAAATGGGATATTCGTGCTGCCCAACCACCAATTCATTTAGAACAGGGGACAAAACTGTGTTCTCCTGAGCAGTGCAGGCTGAGCGGCCGGACCCCACTCATCTGCTAGTTATAGGATGCCAGATCTGAACAGCACCCAATAAACATAACTAAACTTAAAGGGACCCGGTCACAATGAAAATGCTGTCCAATCCGCATGCACTACGCTGTAAAACAGGAGAAACTATGTAGACTTTAAAACTAGAGATGAGCGAACAGTGTTCTATCGAACTCATGTTCGATCGGATATTAGGCTGTTCGGCATGTTCGAATCGAATCGAACACCGCGTGGTAAAGTGCGCCATTACTCGATTCCCCTCCCACCTTCCCTGGCGCCTTTTTTGCTCCAATAACAGCACAGGGTAGGTGGGACAGGAACTACGACACCGGTGACGTTGAAAAAAGTAGGCAAAACCCATTGGCTGCCGAAAACATGTGACCTCTAATTTAAAAGAACAGCGCCGCCCAGGTTCGCGTCATTCTGAGCTTGCAATTCACCGAGGACGGAGGTTTCCGTCCAGTTAGCTAGGGGTTAGATTCTGGGTAGGCAGGGACAGGCTAGGATAGGAAGGAGAAGACAACCACAACAGCTCTTGTAAGAGCTAAATTCCAGGGAGAAGCTTGTCAGTGTAACGTGGCACTGACGGGCTCAATCGCCGCAACCCAGCTTTCCCAGGATCCTGAATGGAATACACTGTCAGTGTATTCCCGTATACCCGATATATACCCCCGATACCCGTTCCAACGGTTTGCCCCCCCACCTTCACCCCAGAAATACCCTGCAAGTCCCCTAGCAATAGGATTGGGGCTATATACACCCACAATTTTTGCTACTGGTATATAGTGCCATTGTCTGACTGGGAATTCAAAGAATATATTGGGGTGACGTGCACCCACAATTTTTGCTACTGCTATACAGTGCCATTGTCTCACTGGGAATTCAAAGAATATATGGGGGTTATGTGCACCCACAATTTTTAATACTGGTATACAGTGCCATTGTCTGACTGGGAATTCAAAGAATATATGGGGGTTACGTGCACCCACAATTTTTAATACTGCTATACAGTGCCATTGTCTGACTGGGAATTCAAAGAATATATGGGGGTTACGTGCACCCACAATTTTTAATACTGCTATACAGTTCCTTTGTCTCACTGGGAATTCAAAGAATATATGGGGGTTATGTGCACCCACAATTTTTAATACTGGTATACAGTGCCATTGTCTGACTGGGAATTCAAAGAATATATGGGGGTTATGTGCACCCACAATTTTTACTACTGGTATACAGTGCCATTGTCTGACTGGGAATTCAAAGAATATATGGGGGTTATGTGCACCCACAATTTTTACTACTGGTATATAGTGCCATTGTCTCACTGGGAATTCAAAGAATATATGGGGGTTACGTGCACCCACAATTTTTGCTACTGCTATACAGTTCCATTGTCTCACTGGGAATTCAAAGAATATATGGGGGTTATGTGCACCCACAATTTTTAATACTGGTATACAGTGCCATTGTCTGACTGGGAATTCAAAGAATATATGGGGGTTACGTGCACCCACAATTTTTAATACTGCTATACAGTTCCTTTGTCTCACTGGGAATTCAAAGAATATATGGGGGTTATGTGCACCCACAATTTTTAATACTGGTATACAGTGCCATTGTCTGACTGGGAATTCAAAGAATATATGGGGGTTATGTGCACCCACAATTTTTAATACTGGTATACAGTGCCATTGTCTGACTGGGAATTCAAAGAATATATTGGGGTTATGTGCACCCACAATTTTTACTACTGGTATATAGTGCCATTGTCTGACTGGGAATTCAAAGAATATATGGGGGTTATGTGCACCCACAATTTTTAATACTGCTATACAGTGCCATTGTCTGACTGGGAATTCAAAGAATATATGGGGGTTACGTGCACCCACAATTTTTGCTACTGCTATACAGTTCCATTGTCTCACTGGGAATTCAAAGAATATATGGGGGTTATGTGCACCCACAATTTTTACTACTGGTATACAGTGCCATTGTCTCACTGGGAATTCAAAGAATATATGGGGGTTATGTGCACCCACAATTTTTAATACTGGTATACAGTGCCATTGTCTCACTGGGAATTCAAAGAATATATTGGGGTTATGTGCACCCACAATTTTTACTACTGGTATATAGTGCCATTGTCTGACTGGGAATTCAAAGAATATATGGGGGTTATGTGCACCCACAATTTTTACTACTGGTATACAGTGCCATTGTCTGACTGGGAATTCAAAGAATATATGGGGGTTACGTGCACCCACAATTTTTGCTACTGCTATACAGTTCCATTGTCTCACTGGGAATTCAAAGAATATATGGGGGTTATGTGCACCCACAATTTTTACTACTGGTATACAGTGCCATTGTCTCACTGGGAATTCAAAGAATATATGGGGGTTATGTGCACCCACAATTTTTAATACTGGTATACAGTGCCATTGTCTCACTGGGAATTCAAAGAATATATGGGGGTTATGTGCACCCACAATTTTTAATACTGGTATACAGTGCCATTGTCTCACTGGGAATTCCACAAATAATTTGGGGATTCATTCACCCTACATCTCAGGCTCTTGCCATATTCACCCAGGTTGTCAGTGCTGCACCAGCTCGTTCCCAGACAGCTCGGCCCGAAAAACACGTTACCTATATAGAGGATTTGGACAATGAAGACAACATGTTCTAAATCTAATGTCTGCACCTTCTCCAGAATTAAAATAAAGGCAGCGTTTAACTTTCAAATAGCACTGCACAAAGGAAGAGCTTATCAGCTTGTCTCATGACATGCTACTGAAAAGTTTCATTTGTGTATCTTAATGTAAATATAGTTGTATAAGCTTTTTGGGTTTTAGGCACTGCCAAGTTATTTATTACCACCCGCTCCCTTATAATGATGATGACGCCAAAGTCACTGTGGGTGTTCAGAGCTCACAGCTTTGGGTGACATTTGTCTTGCTCTCTGTCGGTACCAGCTGTCTTTTTGGATACCGTAAAGTTATGTTGACTTTATTAACAGCTATAGAAGCTTTAGCCAGGTTGTGACGGTGTGTAACCCTAACAACACTAAGTGGGATACACATTAATAGTCAGTCTATGTACGCTAAACGTATCACTGAAGTAATTTTTTTTCCCTCTCCCCTAATATAAGAAAGGAACAGACATTAGACCTAGACCGGGGTTCGAGGCTTGAAAAAATCCAGTATTATTTGTTCTTCATGATGTGAAATATGTGTTGAAAAGCAACCCAAGATGAAGTCAGCCATGTGTGCCAGTGTGTTACTTGGCATGCCTTTGCTGGCCCCAACTGTAAGGGTCACTCTCCATTTCCTCCATTTTCCACTCCCCTTCACACCATTTGTGGTGAAGCAATGGGATGCACTGAAGTGCACCCTCTAGCCTCGTGTGGGATAGGGACATCAGATGCCACTCCAACCCCCTCGTCTTCCTCCGCCAGCCAACGGTGCGAAGATGAGAGGAGTGTGCTCTGAATGTTTTCTGCCTAGCAGAGGCTAGTTCTCACTTACGAAAATGGCCCCACTTTGACCTGTATATCAGGCACAATGGTGTAGGTTTCAAAGAAACATGGCACCAACAAGTTGGAAAACGTGGGCCATGCGTGGACCGTGTTTGAGTCTGGCAAGCTCCAGATCTGCTACCAGGTTCCAGCCATTATCACAGGCGCAAAAATGCCAGGCCCCAGGTGTAGCAGGGAAAAAAAATGCCATCTCAGCCAGGATGGCATCCCTGACCTCGGAGGCACTGTGCTGTCTGTCCCCCAAGCTGATCAGTTTCAGCACGGCCTACTGACATCTCCCCATGCCAGTGTTACAGTGTTTTCCGCTAGTAGCTGGGGTGGAGGTTGCAGCTTCGTAGGGTTTCAGTCTACTCCTGCCATGAATTTTGGCCTGGGAGAGGAGATAGGCCACCCCAGTTTGCACCCGGGGAACAGACTCCACCACATTCACCCTGCCTGTCATTAAAGATAAGCACTGCAGCATCCCTGACCACAGGCGCTTGTCCATGTGTCGGTGGTCAAGTGGACCTTGCAGCAAAGCGCAGAGCTCTGGGCCCGACTGATGTTATGGGACACATGCAGGCGCAAGGCAGAGACAGCACACCAAGAGAAGTAGTAACGGCTAGGCCCAGCATAGGGAGGTGCCCCAGCTGCCATCTGCTGACGGAAGGCCTGGGTCTCCAGAAGCATAAACAAACACCAACATCTCCAGGGCCAGCAGTTTATCGATGAGGCTGTTACAGGCTTGGGCATGGGGGTGGGTTGTATTGTACTTCTGCCTGCAATGAAAAGCTTGGGAAATGTGGAGTGGCTGGGAAGAGGCGCATGATGGTGCAGGCCAAAAGGGCGCATGAGGGTGAACTCCCCAATGTGTCAGAGATAGGTGTGTAGGTGTCCTTGCATCATATACTTGCACCATATTTGGCTTTGGAAGTTAATTTTGTGCCAAAAAGTGGTTAAGACAGCGATCCCTCAGCTACTCCCGTTACACTGTCTATTGAAGTTACCATCTGTGGAAGTGGACCACCATTTCTAAGATCCCAAAGGAAGCAGGCAAGAGATGTGCAGTTCAGAAAAAAAGATGAGAAAATAAGTTTAGGCTGTAGAGCACAGAGGGATCGGAGAGGACAGAGCTGGTGTCGGCCAGGTATTCCCACAACATGCGCCTATACTTGTCCCTCCTGGTGACACTAGGCCCCTGAGTGGCAGTAATTTGTCCAGGGGGGCCATTAACGTGTTCCAGACCTAGGAATAAGTCTTCCAACAGGGTAGAGTTTTGCATGCCTTTGCTTCTACCCACTGTTTTTGCTGCTTAGCTTCCCTCCACATCTACTCTGCTTTCACCCCTAAACATCACCCCAGTTTATGCCTTTGCTTCTACCCAGGTTTTTTGTTGATTTAGCTTCCCTCTACATCTACACTGCTTTAGCCCCTAGACATCACCCCTGTCCATGTGGGGTCGGTGGCCTCGTCATCCACCAACTCCTCTTCCAATTGCGCACTGCCCCCTTACTGCAAACCGCACATGACCACAGCTTGCCTTGATGGCAACTGTGTCTCATGATCCCCACTTAGGTCCAGACAAGTCGGTGGCGGGTCCAAAACCCCAAAATTGGAAGGAAATGGCAGATGCTGCAGTATTTCTAACACCTGTTCCTGGTGCTCGGGCCTGGTCTGTGTTGTACCCTGCACCCTGCTTAACGCATCTGCCATATCCGAAGTTGTGCTGAGCGCATGCTAATGTTTCGTGTCCAGTGCAATGGATGGGATGGGATTTCACATAAGTCTGCCACCCATGGCCACTCATGGTTGAGCAACTGAGGGAGTTGACTTTGACGAACCCGAGGGTTTTGGAGTTGGAACTACATCAAAGGTCTGTGCTGCTCACACACTCTGCTCAACACATGATATGTTTAGTGCCAGCAGTGTGGAGACGTCGCACAACAGCCGTTGTTCCAGCAGGTACAGGCGTTGTAGGAGTGCATAGAGGCTAGCAGCGGCAACTATACACTTTAAAAACTATCCGCACAAGCGCCACACTTTCACCAGTAGCTCAGGAACATTGGGGTACCTTTTTCAAAAGATTAGCAGCAATGAGTTAAAAACGTGGCCCAGGCATGGAATATGTTGCAGGCTGCCAAGCTACAGAGCCAATCCCAGGTTACGGCCATTATCACACATGACAACATGCCTGGGCCCAGGTGCAGTGGCAAAAACCACATTGCCGTCTCATCGAGGATGGCATGACTCACTTTGTAGGCAGTGTGCTGTCTGGCCCCCAAGCTGATGAGCTTCAGCACGGCCCGCTGACGTCTCCCCACACCAGTGTTGCAGCGTTTCCAGCTCGTAGCTGGGGTCAATTTAACAGCGGAGGAGGGTGGTGTTTCAGCCCTCCTCCCAGGAATGTTGTGTGGGGAGACAAGTCAGGCCACCACATTTTGCGACCCGGTCCACGCCTCAACTACATTCAACCACTGTGCCCAAATTGAAAGGTAGCGTCCCTGTCCGCATGCACTTGTCCATTCGTAACTGGTCACATGGAACTTTAGGGCTAAGCGCTGAATTTAGGGACCGCCTCATGTTTGGGGGAAAGTGCTGGTGTGGACGGCACAGTGCGGTGGCGCAGTAGACACTCTGCCCAAAAAGGGCAGAGTGTCCCCCAGCCGGGATTCCAACATCTCCTGGGCCAGATTTCTTGAGATGAGGCCGTTGAAGCCTTGGGCATGTGGGTGGGTTGCGCTGTACTTTAGCATGAAATGAAAGGCTTGGGAGATGGGGAGTTGCTGGGAAGAGGCGCATGATGGCGCGGGCAAAAGGAGAAATGGCAGGAAAAGGTGAGGATAAGGGTGAACTCCCCAAAGTGTCAGAGGCAGATGTGGAGGTGTCCTGGCTCCTGGTCTGGACTGCAGCGCCAGCCCTGTCAACAGTGGAAGAGGCAGTGGCCGCCAGGCCAAACGACGATTATCCTGCGCTTGCTCTCACCCACTGAGCCCAGGGCTTGCCTTCCAAATGATGGCACCCGCAAGAGGTGGTGAGATTCCTCTCCGCAGATCTCCAAACCATCTTGGACTTGCAAATTGCACTAAATTTGTCATGTAACTGACATGTATATGATGAGTCTATCCATTGTCTGTTCATTTTGGTGAAAGTCAGTCTGTCAGCTGACAGACAGCTGTGCTTGTCAGTGATGATGTCACCGGCTGCTTGTACCCCCAGTTTTTGCTGCTTAGCTTGCCTCCACATCCACACTGCTTTTGCCCCTACACATCACCCCTATCCATGCCTGTGCCTCTAGCCATAAGTCTGCCACCCATGGAAACTCATGGTGCAGAAAGTGAGGGAGCTGACTCTGAGGAACCCTTGGGTTTTGTAGCTGGTACTCCATCAAAGGTCTCTGCTGCTCACACACCCTGCTGAACATACGGTATCTAGGGTTAGAGCGTGTGGTGACCTCGCACAACAGTAGGTGCTTCAGGCAGATGTAGGCCTTGCTGGAGTGTATTGCGGCTAGCTCCAGGTACTGTAGACTTGGGAAAGTGGGTGTCCAAGTGCCGCACTTTCACCCTTAGCTCAGCTAATTTGGGGTATGTTTTTAAAAATCATTGCACCACTACATTGAACATGTGGGCCAGGCATGGAACGTGTTGGAGGCTGGCAAGCTCCAGAGCCCTCCAACAAGCTAAAAAACCTGGCCCCAGGGGCAGCGGGGATAAACAAATTGCCATCTCATCCAGGATGGCATCCCTGACCTCAGAGGCAGTGTGCTGTCCGTCTCCCAAGCTGATGAGCTTCAGCCCAGCCTGCTGACGTCTCCCCACACCAGTGTTGCAGCGTTTTCAGCTCGTAGCTGGGGTAAATCTAACAGCGGAGGAGGAGGAGGGTGGTGTTTCAGCCCTCCTCCCAGGAATGTTTTGTGGGGAAACAAGTCAGGAAAATTCTTGAAACGGGAGAGTTTTGCATCTTTGCCCTTGCTGCCTATGGACATCCCTTTGCCTCTAGCCACCATTTTCCCTGCTTTGCTTGCCTCCACATCCACACTGCTTTTGCCCCTAGACATCACCCCAGTCCATGCCTTAGCTTGTACCCCCAGTTTTTCCTGCTTAGCTTGCCTCCACATCCACACTGCTTTTGCCCCTAGACATCACCCCAGTCCATGCCTTAGCTTGTACCCCCAGTTTTTCCTGCTTAGCTTGCCTCCACATCCACACTGCTTTTGCCCCTAGACATCACCCCAGTCCATGCCTTAGCTTGTACCCCCAGTTTTTCCTGCTTAGCTTGCCTCCACATCCACACTGCTTTTGCCCCTAGACATCACCCCAGTCCATGCCTTAGCTTGTATCCCCAGTTTTTCCTGCTTAGCTTGCCTCCACATCCACACTGCTTTTGCCCCTAGACATCACCCCAGTCCATGCCTTAGCTTGTACCCCCAGTTTTTCCTGCTTAGCTTGCCTCCACATCCACACTGCTTTTGCCCCTAGACATCATCCCTATCCATGCCTCTTCCCCTAGCCATAACTCTGCCACCCCTGGAAACTCATGGTGCAGAAACTTTGGTTGCTGACTTTGAGGAGCCCTTGGGTTTTGTAGATGGAACTCCATCAAAGGTCTGTGCAGCTCACACACCCTGCTCAAGATATGGTATTGTAGGGTTTCAGCGTGTGTGAATGACGGACAACAGCCTGTGTTTGGACAGATGTAGGCCTTGCTAGAGTGTTTTTAGGCTAGCAGCGACTCCTGTGCACTTGCAAAAGTGGGCGCACAAGCGCCGCATTTTCAACAGTAGCTTCGGTACATTTGGGTATGTTTTTAAAAAACTTTGCACCACTAGGTTAGACGTGGGCCAAACATGGAACGTGTTGGAGGCTGGCAAGCTCCAGAGCCGCTACCAGGTTCCAGCCATTATCACAGGCGTAAAAATGCCAGGCCCCAGGTGTAGCAGGGAAAAAAAAATGCCATCTCAGCCAGGATGGCATCCCTGACCTCGGAGGCACTGTGCTGTCTGTCCCCCAAGCTGATGAGCTTCAGCACCGCCTGCTGACGTCTCCCCACACCAGTGTTTTAGCGTTTGCCGCTAGTAGCTGTGGTGGAGGTTGCAGCGTCGTAGGGTTTCAGTCTACTCCTGCCATGAATTTTGGCCTGGGAGAGGAGATAGGCCACCTTAGTTTGCACCCGGGGAACAGACTCCACCACATTCACCCTGCCTGTCATTAAAGATAAGCACTGCAGCATCCCTGACCACAGGCGCTTGTCCAAGTGTCGGTGGTCAAGTGGACCTTGCAGCAAAGCGCGGAACTAAGGGCCCACCTGATGTTGAGTTACACGTGCTGGTGCAAGGCGGGGACGCCACACCGGGAGAAGTTGAGACGGCTAGGGACGGCATAGTGAGGTGCCACAGTTGCCATCAGGTCCGGGAAGGCGGGAGTTTCAACAAGCCGGAACGCCAACCTCTCCTGGGCCAGCAGTTTAGCGATGTTGGCGTTCTAGGCTTGCGTGGGTGGGTGGTTAGCGGTGTATTTCTGCCGGCGCTCCAATGTCTGAGAGATGGTGGGTTGTTGTAAAGAAGCGCCTGATGGTGCCTTTGATGGTGCAGGAGAAGGAGATAAGACAGAAACAGGGGAGGATGAGGGAGAAGTCAACAAAGTGGCGGAGGCAGATGAAGTGATGTCCTGGCTCGTCCTCTGGAGTGCATCGCCAGCACTGTGAGCAGAGGCAGTGGCATGAACGGCGGGCGACGTTTGTCCTGCCGTTGCTGCCTGCCACTGATTCCATTGCTTGGATTCCAAATGACGGTGCATTGAAGTGGTGGACAGGTTGCTCTTCTCAGGGCCCCTACTCGATTTCGAGAGGCAAATTGTGTAGACGACACTATATCTGTCCTCGGCGCATTCCTTGAAAAAACTCTACACCTTCAAGAAACGTGCCCTCGATGGGGGAGTTTTTCTGGGCTGGGTACAAAAGGGAACATCTTCGGACATTCCGGGTCTGGCCTGGCTTCGGCAAAGCAGCTGACCTCTGCCTCTGGACATGTCTCTGCCTCTAGCTACCCTTTTTGGTGCTGCACCTGCCTCAACATCCACACTACTTTCCCAGCTTGACATCTGCCTTGTCCAGGTGGGGTCGGTGTCCTCGTCGTCCACCACCTCCTCTTCCAACTCCTGTCTCGCCTCCTCCTCCTGCACAATGCGCATGTCAACTGGCTGCCCTGACAGCAACTGCGTCTCATCGTCGTCGATGAGGGTGGGTTGCTGGTCATCCGCCACCAAATCGACCGGAGATGGAATGGAGGAGACTCTAGTGTTTGAGCATCTGGACACAGATACTCGTCTGTTAGGTCCGTGGAATCGCGAAATGGAGGGGCAGGTTGCGGTACAGTCAAAGGAAGGGAGAACAGCTCTGGGGAGCAGGGACAGTTGGGGTTATTGTTCTGAGAAGATTGGGAATTTTGGGTGGAAGGAGGACAAGACTGTTGGGTAAGAGGAGGTAGAGGCTGACTGGCTGGTGGACAATGTGCTTTAAGCGTTATCCGACAGCCATTGCAAGACCTGTTCCTGGTTCTCGGGCCTACTAATCTTTGTACCATTCAGCCTAGTTAATGTGGAACTTTTGTGCAAAGCGCAGAACTTAGGGCCCGCCTGATGTTAAGGGACACACGCTGGTACAAGGCTCAACTCACCCTAAGTGCCAAAAACACTGCTGGTGCAAGGCTCTACTCATGCCAAGGGCCTCAATCTCTGCTGGTAGCTCAGCTTAAGGTCATGTAACTTTGTTTGGAAGGGCTCATGTTAAGGGCTAGAAAAGTGAATTTTGGAAGGTCTTACCACATCACACACACACACACACTCAAAATGACAGTTAAGGGTGAGGGCTTTTGGAATTCCCATTGCCTATTCCATTTGTGGTTGTCATGGGGAACGTGATTTAAAGGGGTGGTTGTTACTGTTTGTTGAGCTTAAATTGGGGTTTGTGTCCATCCATTTGGGGAGTAAAGAAGGTTTCCAGGTATTTTCCCACTTTGATAGAGGTTTTTTTGAATGTGGAAAGTGTGTAGTTGTTAGGCAGTGATGTTGGGGTAATAGAGGGTCTTTGGTGTGTTAGATGCCCCCAGGCATGCTTCCCCTGCTGTCCCAGTGTCATTCCAGAGGTGTTGGCATCATTTCCTGGGGTGTCATAGTGGACTTGGTGACCCTCCAGACACGGATTTGGGTTTCCCCCTTAACGAGTATCTGTTCCCCATAGACTATAATGGGGTTCGAAACCCGTTCGAACACACGAACATTGAGCGGCTGTTCGAATCGAATTTCGAACCTCGAACATTTTAGTGTTCGCTCATCTCTATTTAAAACCCCTTTAAAGTCACAGAAAGCAAGCAAATATCATCCTGGAGCAAAACTAACCTGCTATTTATATAATTAAATGTCTGCTCATATTGGGTTTAGGACTCCAGTGAGCAGTCATACTCTGTGACTCACAGGCTTCCCTGCATGAGTGTGCATATACTGACTAAGGACACCCAGTGTATTCGTATAGGGGTTTTCCAGAATAAAGCAACCCTTTTAATTTAAGCTACAACCTGCCTTCCTTCTAAATTACTTACTGTACCAAAAAGCTATATTTACCTAGTTTGCTGGAGCAGTCGACTGCCCCAGGTACATTTTCGTTGGTGTTTCATTTCCCGGTTTCCAGAAATGGAACGTCACCAATACGTCCCCAATCCATCATATTTACCTGTTTTCCTGTCTGGATCTTCTGAGCACGGGACGTCATTTCTGGACTACTGTTCATGCCGACACTCTGGCTCTATTGTGCAGGGAGGAGGTGCCAGCCACCCAGAAAAAGTGAAGCCCCGTGCCCAGAAGATGCTGCCCCGAAGATAAGTAAGTATGATGGGCTGAGGGTGGGGGAGTGAGTGAGTTAGGAAGAGCTAGAAGTGGGTGGGCTAGCTAGGGAAACAGGGAGGGGGTGTGAATGAGAGAGGGAAGGAGTTAGCTCTGAGTGAAGCACAAGGCATCATGGTAGTTGTAGGAAAACAGAACCCATGTAAAAAAAAAATAAATAAATGCAGAAGATGCCAGGAGGTCACAGAGAATCCGTGACAAATCACTGAAAACACTGGTAAAGGTTGATCTTATTAACCTATTAGTAGCACTAACCAACCTTTTTTGAAAAAAAAACAAAACTTTTTTTTTTTGTCCAGAAAACCCCTTTCAGCTCACAGAAAGCAAGCAAATAGTCATACTAGAGCAAACCTGTATATTTGTTCAGCTTCTTCTACTCTATAACATACTACCTATAGATTGCACTTTTTTGGGATAGGTTCACTTTATCTAGGGTTCCATAAAGCTTCATCATTTGCCAGAAAGAATAAGGCTGCATGATGCTCTGTTCTTTCTTATAAGATTGCTGAAATCTCCGATAGACCCACTGACACAAGTGTGAACAGAGCCTTACTTATTTGCTTTAAATAACAGGCAAATCTATAATCACTTAGTAATTGGTGTTTAGTACAACATGGGAATTGCGGAGGGGGGATAGTATCAACAAATATAAAATAATTCCAGTCGCTGTAATAGAGCAGATAATTATACTGACGTATATATCTTTATTGCAGCTTTTCATTATGCTCTGTGTATTCCAGCAGTGCAGTGAACAGATGCGATCACACGCACGCAATACCAGGACGGAGACAGATGCCAAACAGTGGAATATACATACAGAACTAACACAGCAGTAGCATCTGGATAGCTGGATGATCTTCATTAAACGATGAAGCTTGTGGCTATACTTTATACCCAAGAGATGTCATATGATATGAGGATGTTATTTTAGTCTGTGCTGCTGCCTTTATTTTTCAGTGCTAATCCTTCCAAATCAAATTAGGCAATGTAAATGCTCAACGAAACTTTTCTCAACAACAAGAACGCAAGAAGAGAATTCATTTCAAAGTAAGAAAACCAAATCTGTGTTTTGCATCCAAGTAAAAGGACCTGAATGAGATTACAAAACTTTTGCTGCTTTCTTTCGGAAACAGTGTCACACTCATCCATGGGTGTGTCTGGTACAGAAAAGTTAACTCCATTCACTTGATGTTGGGAACATAAGGACTCTTGATTTGGGGCCATTAATATATCATCACTGGGTCATTATTTGGCCAGTCTGAGGATGGACTAGAGAGGTGAGGAAGTGAATGAGATAAGAGAATTTGTGTGAGAAGTCAGGTAAGGTTTGAAATAGTTTTTTAAGAATGCAGATTTCAGTTGAAAAAGTTGATAAATAGAAAATATTTGTTAAAATTGATGTATAAAATAAAGGTAGAAGATGGGGTCAGATAGGACAGTGACGTATATGAGGCGGTAATACGTCTAGAGAACCTTTTGCCACATCCAACATCAGTTAATAGCTACTACACTACTGATTCTGGCAAAGCTGGATTTTTTTCTCTAGCCCCCTCCGTTCCTGAGCAATCAATGCTGTTAGTTTTGGGGCCTGATATGCTATTTAGTCTCTGTACTGTCAAAAGGTCGGTATCAGACCGGAGCAGATAAAGAATGTGATTCTGAGCTCGGACACTGACTGCGTCTGATTGGTGCTCTGTATTACACCCCTTGCAAGACTCCACCCTTCTGACGTTGAAGAACTTAAATAGCACATCAGGCACCAAAGCTAACAGATGCTAAGAACTTGAATAGGTGCAAGTGGCAAAAGGTCTTCTTTAATGTAGGTTTATGGGATTGTTCATTCTTAGAATGGACACCTTTCATCCCATATGTTAAAGAGGAGATGGAAGTCCTATACATTTGTCCCCTTTTGGCTACCTAAACAATCAAAAACAATCTGTTGTGAAATCTAAGTCCTGATGCATACGTACCTGGGCCAAACTAAGGTAGGAGGGTTGAACTGCCTCCTTATGGTTCTGCTATGTGTATTGTATAGGACAGTAAAGCAGCAAGCAGGTAGGGACCTTTGTCACTATAGATCACTACAGTATCACTGTCTGGGTTTGGGCTGGGAAATCCAGTCGATATTTGTAGTTTCTTTAAGGTATGACCAAGGAATTAAGCATTACACCATATCTAGTCACTTCATCGGATTGTCTGTATATTGCATAACAGGACAGGTCTTCCTGAATGAGATACGATCTTTACTAGAGATGAGCGAACACTAAAATGTTCGAGGTTCGAAATTCGATTCGAACAGCCGCTCACTGTTCGAGTGTTCGAATGGGTTTCGAACCCCATTATAGTCTATGGGGAACATATACTCGTTAAGGGGGAAACCCAAATCCGTGTCTGGAGGGTCACCAAGTCCACTATGACACCCCAGGAAATGATACCAACACCCTGGAATGACACTGGGACAGCAGGGGAAGCATGTCTGGGGGCATAAAAGTCACTTTATTTCATGGAAATCCCTGTCAGTTTGCGATTTTCGCAAGCTAACTTTTCCCCATAGAAATGCATTGGCCAGTGCTGATTGGACAGAGTACGGAACTCGACCAATCAGCGCTGGCTCTGCTGGAGGAGGCGGAGTCTAAGATCGCTCCACACCAGTCTCCATTCAGGTCCGACCTTAGACTCCGCCTCCTCCGGCAGAGCCAGCGCTGATTGGCTGAATTCCGTACTCTGGCCAATCAGTGCTGGCCAATGCATTCTATTGGCGTGATGAAGCAGTGCTGAATGCGTGTGTTTAGCTCAACTACACCGGTGGAGTAGTTGAGCTAAGCACACAGATTCAGCTCTGCTTCAATCAGCGCTGGCCAATGCATTCTATTAGCTTGATGAAGCAGAGTGTGCACAAGGGTTCAAGCGCACACTCGGCTCTGATGTAGCAGAGCTGAGGCTGCACAAGGGTTCAAGCGCACCCTCGGCTCTGATGTAGCACAGCCGAGGGTGCACTTGAACCCTTGTGCACCCTCGGCTCTGCTACATCAGAGCCAAGGGTGCACTTGAACCCTTGTGCACACTTGGCTCTGCTACATCAGAGTTGATGGTGCGCTTGAACCCTTGTGCACACTCTGCTTCATCAAGCTAATAGAATGCATTGGCCAGCGCTGATTGAAGCAGAGCTGAATCTGTGTGCTTAGCTCAACTACTCCAGTAGTTGAGCTAAACACACATTCAGCACTGCTTCATCACGCCAATAGAATGCACTGGCCAGCGCTGATTGGCCAGAGTACGGAATTCGGCCAATCAGCGCTGGCTCTGCTGGAGGAGGCGGAGTCTAAGGTCGGACCAGAATGGAGACTGGTGTGGAGCGATCTTAGACTCCGCCTCCTCCAGCAGAGCCAGCGCTGATTGGCCAAAGTACGGAATTCGGCCAATCAGCGCTGGCCAATGCATCCCTATGGGAAAAAGTTTATCTCACAAAAATCACAATTACACACCCGATAGAGCCCCAAAAAGTTATTTTTAATAACATTCCCCCCTAAATAAAGGTTATCCCTAGCTATCCCTGCCTGTACAGCTATCCCTGTCTCATAGTCACAAAGTTCACATTCTCATATGACCCGGATTTGAAATCCACTATTCGTCTAAAATGGAGGTCACCTGATTTCGGCAGCCAATGACTTTTTCCAATTTTTTTCAATGCCCCCGGTGTCGTAGTTCCTGTCCCACCTCCCCTGCACTGTTATTGGTGCAAAAAAGGCGCCAATGAAGGTGGGAGGGGAATCGAATTTTGGCGCACTTTACCACGCGGTGTTCGATTCGAACATTGCGAACACCCTGATATCCGATCGAACATGTGTTCGATAGAACACTGTTCGCTCATCTCTAATCTTTACATCTACTCCAGCCAAGAAATTAGGATTCTGTACTGAGGATCCCTCTATTAACTTTATCTTCTGCGGTGTGCAACATAAATATGGATTTTCTAAGCTAGACATGCATTTTAAAGGGATTGTTCCATTATGAATATCTATCCCCTATCCGAAGGACAGGGAATAAGTGATTATTGGGGGCCAGTTCACTGAAAGTTCCCCTTAGATGTCCATGTGAATGGAAGGCCAATGTACTTGTGTGATGGTGTTCGATTCACCTCTTTGTGGATATGGGTTCTTTCGGTCCCTGTCCTCCTGATTGGAGATGAGCGAGTACTGTTCAGATCAGCCGATCCGAACAGCACGCTCGCATAGAAATGAATGGACGTAGCCGGCACGCGGGGGGTTAAGCGGCCGGCCGCCGTCAATGTGGAAGTACCAGGTACATCCATTCATTTCTATGCACTTATCCGAACAGTACTCGCTCATCTCTACTCCTGATCACTGGGGTATCTAGTATATGGTGTTTGGGGACTTGTCCTGTGGGTAGGGGATAAGTGTCCATAACAGGACAACCCCTTTAAGAGGTTATATCACTAAACTCCTACTTGATCTAGAAACTGCTAGTGAAATTAAATCTCAACATTTTGTATCCACCCATATGGACTTGCTTAGGACAGACTTGAATGACCCTTTTGCTAAGCCCCAGGTGGTATTGTACATTTCATCTCCTCTTTGATATATAGGACTGAAAGTGTCCGATCTGAAACAAAGAATGTTTATGAATTATTGAAAAAAAGAACTCTTTCTAGTTTCTCTCGGATTCATACATGTGAAGAAAAAAGAAGAGAAGAAATATACTGCAGGTTTTAGGTTTAGATCCTTGGTTACAGCTTGTGTTATATACCAGATATGCTGATTGATAGTGAAACCAGTCAACAAACTTCTTGATAGACACCCCTACAAGCTTAACTAAGCTCCTGTAATGTCACCCTCCATTCATGTGTTCTAAAATCCTATTATTTTCTACCAATCTTATAACTCATACCTGAAGAAAAGACCATACTTCGCATCGCCCAAATCATTTAAGAAAGCTGTATGTCAGCATACAAAAGAAGCTCAAAGTGCTGGGAGATTTATCTCTGAAGTTTGAGAAAACAGGAGCAAAGATGGCAGCATTCAGGTAGGGAAACAATGTATTGGTCACTTTGTAAGGTAGTCAAAGGACTAAAGGAGTTTGGCACTGTATATTGGAGCATTATATTCACATATTGTATTGTCTATCTGTTGTACTAACCTGTGCATTGTATTGTGACCTGTGTGTTGTATTTGGTATGCATAGCATTTGCATACATGATATTCATGGTGCAAGTCATCATGTGGTCAGTCACTCTGGTAGTTTCTTGCAGACTGTATTGTGTGCTGACTCCTTATTGATGGAACAAAGTAGCGCCTATGAGTTGCACGGAGGGGGAAGTTGATTGTTACTCCTTCATATTGTAATTCACTAACATCAGGCTTTGCCCAGGATATCCAAGGTATAAAAAGGTTAGTTAGAAACCAGGTGCCATGTATGTCTTTTGTCTGCTGGAGGGAGACTCCAGATGATTTGTAAGGTTCAGATTGTGGCAGCAACTATATCATTATGTCTTTGGTGATGGAGTATGGGGCTGGTCACATTGAGCAGCCATATTGCCACCATAGCATTGCTGGAAACTACCCATCAATGAATGTTTTACCCTATTCTCCAAATTGATTTCCCTTTTCTAAATTGGGAAAACCCTTATTAAAGGGGTTGACTTATTATATAATTACTTTTGAGACGATCAGGTGGATTCTGTTATTTAAGCTCCTAAGACTCCATAAAAGTGTTTATTTTGCCAGAATAAACCAACATGAGCTAAGCTGTCATTGCGGGGGTAATATACTGTCAAATGGTTATCATTTACATGAATGAGCTTTGATGTAAAGCATAGCTGACCTAAGTCAACAAGAAAATGAGCAACTGTACTCGGCTCTGGTTTATAAAGGGGGTCTCATATAGGAGACCCTCTTCTAAAGACTTGATCCAAAACTAAGGTTTCCCATAAGTTAGGAAATTCCACGTGTCGGGGAGAAAACACATTTTTCTGCCCTTTTCCAGTGGAAACCCAGTGGACCCCATTATAATCTATGGGGTCTGTGCATTTTCAAAGGTAACCATTTTTTAAGTGGATTAGATTTCCTAGCGTGAGCCTCTCACTGGTTCTTTTTCTTACTGTTTCTGTATTTCTATAGGGCCATTGTAACCCTCAAACATACACTTGAACCTTCTGTGTGACACTCCCAGGGGACTGTCACAAACAACTTGCACAGTTACTGCTGATGATCAGACAGGCTCTTAAGCAGGTATGTAAACTATGACATTTCAGCCACCCTGTGTGCTAATAGTGTTGTGATTTGTCCCATCACAACACAACAAGGCCTATTGCCTCATCTTATCGGGAATACTACACTATTGGCGCTCGGTGTCTCTTTCCTTTCTTATTTCAGACTGTATGCACTTATGGTCTCTTAGCATGTTTAGGAAATCATAGAGGGCAGAATTATTACACAGTCCTCCCAATAGGCACAAATGGTACTGGCTCTAGCTGGCCATAAGGCATGGTGCTGAGGCTTCATAATAATGCACAGAGGAATAAGAAGCGGATAGAAGTTTAAAGTTGGAGTTGCAATGCACATAAAAGAAGTATGTGAAAGATAATCAGGCTGGGGGTGCAATGATGGAGAATGTGTTTCTCTTGGGTTGCTTCTTTAAGCATGTGTGACACTTCTATGGATATGGGACATAAAGCTTGTTCCAATTTTCTTTCCTTTATGACAGTGCCTGACAACGTAAATACTTATTGTCGCTGCTGTTATTGCACAGATTCAAACCATAGGTGTATTATAAAGTTAATGTGACACCAAAATCACCTTAATTATTGCTATAAAATGAGTACAAGCAATTTGCATCTGTTTTATTAAAGTTCTATTTATGTGACATAATTATTTGAAGGAATGTTTATTGACCTTTTTAAGGTAAAATCATTATGCTAGTTATGTAAAGTAGCGCAGTGTGCCGGTGTATGACAAAGGGGACTTCATAATGATAAGGACTGACAGCAACGCAACTTAAAAGGTGGTAACCTTAACATTAAAATCGCCTCTTACAAAACAGTAAAAAACAGGACGTGGAAACAAATGTGCATCAGTAACCCTTCCATGAGAATAGCAGAACTAAGCCACATATAGCAGACATGCTGCATATTTGGCCATTGGGAAATGCACCAGAAAAAGTGCTGCGTTTTACAGTCCCTGTATCCCTGAATTCATTTAATCTCATCCATACACTATAGAAAAAAAAAACATCTCTTTTTGTTGTAGTTGTGTTGCTTTTTTTTTCAATCAAAGCATCCGAAGGCTAAGGCCCCACGTGGCAGAAATGCAGTTTTTGGGGTTTTCTTGTTGCAGACTTTACTCGGTTTTATTGAGCCAAAGCCAAGAATGGCTGCAAAAAGAATGAAATATATAAGAAGTTCTTATACTTCCATCTATTGCTCAATCCACTAATGGCTTCGGGTAAAAAAAAACTCGGCAAAATAGCGGGCAGCTGCAAAAAAGCGTTGTGGCAAAAACCACAGTGAAAACACATTGTGGTTTTTCTTGCAGCACTGTATGAACTCAGACTTTCACAGAAAGCCCACAGAGTTTTCCAACATGGACTTTCTGCTTCAGAAATGCCTATAGGGAAACCACTGGCGTTTCCATAGGTATAACTAACGTGGCTTTAACACCCAGCGGAAATACACATACTGTTTATTAGTCAAAAACTGCATGGATGTTTTTAGACCGATTTTACACAGCACTTTTTTTTTTTTTTTAATTTACTAAAGAGCTGCATATGGCTTATAATTGCTCTAATGAATAGCACATGTTACTAACAGAGATCGGCAAACTGACTCATTGGGGTGCGACAGAAATATTCCAAATATTACATTTTTTGCAAAACCGAACAAATGGAAAATTGTCTCAGACAAACTAATATGGAATTACACTCTGACATCTAGCGTTCTGTCTCCACCTCCTCGGTGACATCTGGCGCTTTCCACTGATGTCACGCCCTTGGGGTCACCACTGAAACCCAATCACAGGTCTCAGCAGTGACCCCAGGTGCATTACATCAGAGGAGACACCTCTATTAAACCACCTATTATATCCCAGAGTATAATAATGTTTCACATAACTTTGGCTGTGTTTGACTTACAGAGACAGAAATTGGATAGATAGGCTCCTAGGAGCCCTGACAGTGTTATACACTAACCCCTTTTTGACATCCACTGTAATAGTACTGTGGATGCGGGGTCTTTACAGAGGTCCTCACTGGCCAGACACCATTGACCCTATACCTTTTCTATTACAGGATAGCTCCCGCTTGGTGAAATTGTGGGACCCATCCTATTTGTATGGAAACCTGGAGCCTAATGAAGGCCTGTGATGGGAATAGAGCTATTGAGGCATAACTCTAAAGCCATAACTCTTATTCTAAAGTCATCAAGGAATGGCTTTAGAGTAAGGCCTCATGCACACGACCAAGTGTGCAGGCCAAAGGGAGGTCCAATATCTTAGTGGAATGCACTTGGATGATATCCAAGTGTCATCCAAAGGCCTCCTGGTCCTCACTGATTTTAATGGGAGTTCCTGCTCTATAATTATTGGATAGGAATGAAGCATCAGAACCCCCCCTCGGAAGAGCCTCAGTTGATCATGTGCAAGGTTGTGCCTAGGTTATTTGCATATTCCTCTTTCAGACTAACTGAAATATCTAACTCAGCTCTGCTATATTGACAGCCTCAGTGCTGCTACATATCTATGTTAATTTGAAAAAAAAAATAAAAAAATAAATGAAAATGAGCAAGATAAAACTAAAATTTGACTGTGAAGCTATGCCCTGCTGTTTTTAAGCTTTTCCACTTGGTTTGCTGTCATAAATATTTCTAGAGGCTTCTAGTAATTTGGACTTAATCAGTATTTGTATTCATTTACGGAGACGATTACACCAACTACTGTCCAAGCACCAGCTTCCACATTTAACACATTTATTAATATAATTGTATATGTGAAAGTGAATGTTGCTGTTCCATCCTGCTCCCTAAAATGTTTCAAATAAGGTTATACAGTCATTCCATTTCCAATTAAGCTGTGGGAGATTCAATTACAAGCAGTAGGAAAGGAGAAGATTATGTCAATAAAGCAGCAGTTGGGTTAAGGGTGCTTGTATGGTTTGCAAACATGAACAGCTTGACTTCTGAGGGAGTTAGCTTTAAAATTATGTAACAATCAATGTAATTTTACTGCAGTTCAGACTGAACTTTCAAAAACATTCTACGTTTAGCAAGTAACCTGTTATTCTGCTGTATATTATATAGTGGGGACCTAGAATACGCCTGCAGGTGTAGCCAAGGTAGTCTTTTGACTCCAAGATGGCTGTTTAGATATTGGCTTGGGTGTACGTGTCTTATATAGCATGTTGTAAGATAATCAAAAATCATGTTTGAGAAGATGTACAATGGTTACCCAGCAAGCACTGTGGCAAAAACTGTGGTTTACCCAGGAATGGTAACGCTGACCCAGTCTTCACTATAGGTGTAGTAAAATATTTTTAGCTTACCGCAGCATTATACTAAAATGTCATTGTTGTTAGTATTATTATTATTATTATTACTATTATTAGTAGTAGTAGTAGTAGTAGTACTAGTACTAGTGGTAGAATTAAGGTTAACTCACCTCAGCTAGTGATCAACTGACAGTACATCTCCAGGGGTTTCCTATGTGTGTCTCAGACCAGTAAATACAGACCAGTGGGCACCCTCTTGGTATGCCATAAATTTTTGATAAATGTGGAGCCTACCTATGGCACCCACATCTGTCTCTAAAATGAGTCCCCCAGGTTCTGCTTCTCAATATTTAAGTAACTACGACCTTGCTGAGAAGACTCTGAGCTATGCTGTTTCCACTACTCCCATTTTTATGGATTATGTATTTCAGTAATTCTCTTTCACTATTCTGAGAGTTATGGAAACAGCGTAGCTCAGAGCCATGTTGTTTTCATAAAGCCTAACCATAGTGTACAGTCTGCTCAGTGAGGTCAGAGCTATGCAAGTATTGAGGAATGGGGACAGGACAACTAATTTTAAAGACAGATGTCTTTCGTGGGAAAACTTTAATTGGTATTGTAGGAAAGACAACCCCGCCCATGAGGACTTACAATCTACTAGTAATATGCAGACCAGCATGGCTGTGACTCCAGTGCCTTATAATGAGACTCTGGTATAGCAAGCACCACTTTAATGTTTAGCTAATTCTCAGCTACAAGGCTTTTCTTTTCTGCTTTAGCCTAAAATGTAAAGGCTGTTTTCATTGATGGATACAAAATAAAGACCGGAGACCTGGTTGTTCAAATTCACATGTTGTGTTACTGCCTTAGTATAGTCTTTCTTAGCTTTTCCTTTGAGTGTTAATGGGGGCTGTGTTGAAGTTCCCCACGGAGAACCTGTTCCTTCTGATGATCATATGAGTCTCAGCAGTTGAACCTCCATCAATATAAGAAATGGATTCATGACACCAACTAATGTATTGGGGTTCACACCTCTGGGACTGGGACTTCAAGACCGATTCTAACCCAAGTGGTGGCAACCAGACCCCACACCGGGATTGATCTGTCTTCTCCTTCCTTTCCGTTTTTCACACCCTGTGCTATTGGGGCAGCTTTACTTTAGTGACCTGGTGTCAGAACAAACCCAAAAACACTAGATCCAGAAATTCCCTGGACATCCCCTTTAATTTAAATGAAAAATCCATTTTCCTGGACTTTTTTTTAATGCATTTAGATTACAGTATAACTAAGTTTCAAGGAGGCCATATACTCTATAGTTTACAACTTCAGAGCCACAAAGACTAGAATCTATATAACAGTGAATGATGGTTAATGTGTACTTACAGAAATACAAGTCCTGGTGCCTTCCATGTGTAATATCGCCACTGCATGACACTCAGCATCACGATTCTATAGGGTCATAGTACACAAGTAACATCTAAGCCATCAAATAGATAATGATTAGAGATGAGCGAACACTAAAATGTTCGAGGTTCGAAATCCAATTCGAACAGCCGCACACTGTTCGAACGGGTTTCGAACCCCATTACAGTCTTTGGGGGGAAATGCTCGTTTCAGGGGTACGCAACATTCAATCAAATTCTACTTACCAAGTCCATGAATGAGGGTCGGGCTTGATTCTTCTCCCTGCGCAGCGTTCCTGCGTCCTCTTCCAGCCTTGGATTCACTCTGCTAGGCATCGGGCCTAGGCAGAGCCATTTTCTTGTAGCGCAGACATGCGCAGACGGCTCTGCCCAGGCCTGATGCCTAAGCAGAGTGAATGCAGAGCCGGAAGAGGTCGCGGGGGCGCTGCGCAAGGAGAAGACTTCTAAAGGTAAGAGAAGAACCAGCATTGATTGGCAATGTATAGCATTCTGCCAATCAACTCTGGTTCTGCATCGAATCTTAACTTCGAACAGCTAGTAGTATTCGATCGAGTACGAGTATTTCGAATAACGTAGTATTCGATTGAACACCTACTCGATCGAGTACTACTCGCTCATCTCTAATAATGATGAGGTTAATTCATTTGTCAAGAGAAGCCAAGTAATTACAACTTTCTTATACTTTACCTACATTTCACCTGCTTATATAGAACAATACAAATGAAAAAGTGAAAATACATATTTTTTTTATTTTTTTTATAGATTTTAATATATCTGGAAAACATAACTTGATGCATAAAACTTGGAATATGAATTCAATTTTATTACAATACCTCTTAGTTCCCAGCCACGAGCAACCATTATACCAAATATCCCACAAGGGACAGATATAGATTTTTATCATTTTATTTTTCTTCTCAGCAATTTTAAAAAGTTATAAAAAAGGAGACAAACAGTAAAATTATTCAACTTATGTAGATGAATGCTGTGTGGATAGGTGACTGATATTGCCGAGATTCATAATATGTGTAACGCTAAGAGCAAGCTCCATGCTACTTCACAGGAAATGAAGCCACGGAAAGTGATTATAGAAAAGAAAATGTTATTTTGACATGCTGGCAATGCATCAAAGACATGAACCAGCGCTCTTCAACCCTGATCAAAATGCTGGAACTAATAAACTACAAAATTTGGGAGCTGCTAATCAGAGAAGTAAAATATTTATGCTTGTGGAGAAATTAATAAATGTATTATAATCCAGGCCAATTACTATCGCTTGTATTAACAATGAAAGCCCGTCTAATCGCTTATAATAAGCTGGATTGTTTTCGTAATTCATAAAATATTCAGAATACAATATTCAAATACTTCAATTCAAATACTCAAAAATGTAGGAGTTACAGATCAGTGTGATCCACCCAAATTATAATCCCCTTCCCGCCATTATTAATAGATACAATTTGATTTACATTGATTGTTAAAGGTCTATCACCTTCCCTACAAATATTCAAGCACTTAGAAGAGTTATACATATTAGGCAGTTAGTGCACTGGGGCAGTCCTTCAGCTCCCGAAGCGCTACTATTGTGGAAAGAGTAGTGTAGGCACGAGATGGTATTGGTGTAAGTGGCAGGAGCAGTACTCCATGATGGAGCTGAAGGCCCACCCCAAGTGCACTAACTACCTCATTTGCACAAGACTCTAAAGGTATTTTTCTCAAAATCTATAGAAGTGACATGCATAACAAAAGTAAATTGTTTATCCCTGTAATGTGCTCTGTAACATGGTGGTGACAGTTGAATTTTCTTTGGGAAAGTGGTAAACTCTCTTTAAGGACTTTGCAGTTTTGCATGTAAATAACAGTGGCAATTAACAGTCATCCAGAGAAACACATTTGCTGTAAAACTGCACATAGGGCTAAAGCCCCACGTAATAAGCCACAATCAAAAACTGCTTCAGCCTCTGATACATCATCCCACAGTTTTCCCTCCCTTGGCAGACTTTCTAAGCACTTATCTTCCAGGCACCTTGTAAATACATGGAGGTCCTTTCACCCCTTCAATAGAGACTATACCTTTTACTTGAACCCCCACAAATCCTATCAGTGCCCAGACTATATTTTTATATTTTAATGCTACGTGACATTATCCTCCACTCCTTCCATAGGACACATAATAATATCTAATCATGCTCCGGTCTCCTTGAATTTGGAGTCCCCCCCCCCCCCCCCCAAAGATATGACTGGCAACTTAATGAGACTCTACTCTGTTCCAAAGACAACAAGAAGACTATTGCACAGAGGTGTTTTCATTAGCCTAAATTCCTTCTGTAAGAAAGAGTGGACTTGAGAAATAGATGAACTGGAATGCCAAATGAGATTCGTGGCTCAGGGGGTTCCCTAGGAAAATGATATTGTGTAGAACAGCTCAAAGACTCTCTTAATCTAAGGATGGCCAAGGCCTATCTATCTATCTCTCATAAAAAATTACTTGCTTGGTTACAAAGGTGGCAAACTCATGACTTACTTAGCGAAAAATAAACACCCCCAATATTTTTTATTTGAAATCACCTTGAAAACCAGGACAAGTCTTAAAGATACTTCAGATATTACTTTTGGAGTTTTGCACCTTCTACCAATCCCTCTTTGATCTCCAACCCCTGGAGACGCTCACTGAGCTGCAAGGTTGTGTTAACTTAATTCAGGAATTCCCTCACTCACTCTCACTACCTACTTTGCAACAGTCTCTACAGAATGCACTCACATTACCCTTTACATTATCCAAATTACAATCTGCCCTCTTTGCCATCCCAACAAGGAAATCTCCTGGCCATGATGGCTTGCCTGTGGCCTACTACAAACAGTTCATTGACATTTTGATGCCTTATTTCCTTCATGTCTGTAACTCCATAGGTGATAATTAGAGATGAGCGAACACTGTTCAATCGACTAGATATTTGATCAAATATCAGGCCGTTCGAGGTATTCGATTCCAATCGAATACCACGAGACAAACGCACTAAAAATTCATATCCCCTCCCACCTTCCCTGGCGCTTTTTTTGCACCAATAACTGCACAAGGGAGGTGGGACAGGAACTACGACAATGGAGGCATTGGGAAAAAAATCGGAAAAAGTAATTGGCTGGCTAAATCAGGTGACCTCCACTTTATACGAATGGTGGATTTAACATTCGGTTAATTTGAGACTGTGAACTATGTGACTGTGAGACAGGGATAGATGTACAGGCAGGGTTAGCTAGGGATTACCTTTATTTAGGTGGGAATGTTACTCACCCAGCTCTTTGGGGCTCTATCTGGTTGGGATCCCTGTCAGCTTGTGATATACGAGAGCTGACTTTTTCCCATAGGAATGCATTGACCAGCATTGATTGGCCAAATGCCATACAGAGTACAGCATTCGGCCAATCAACGCTGGTTCTGGGGCTCATCTGTGAGGAGGCAGAACCAGCTCCAGCAGAACCAGCATTGATTGGCCAAATGCTGTACTCTGTATGGCATTCGGCCAATCAACGCTGGTCAATGAATTCTTATGCTGAGAGGTAGCAATGCTGGCCGTGCACTCAGCTCGACTACTCCGGAGATGCAGCCAAGCTGAGCGCACGGCCAGCACTGCTACACCGGAGAACCGCAGAACCACAGAGCTGAGTGTGCAGCAGGATTCAGCGTACACTCAGCTATGCTATATCTCTGATGCAGCAGAGCTGAGTGTGCAGAAGGGTTCAGCGTACACTGAGTTCTGCTACATGTTTGATGCAGCAGAGCTGAGTGTGCAGCAGGGTTCAGCACATCTCTGATGCAGCAGAACTGAGTGTGCAGCAGGGTTCAGCGGTTCTCCGGTGTAGCAGCGGTTCTCCGGTGTAGCAGTGGTTCTCCGGTGTAGCAGTGCTGGCTGTGCCCTCACCTTGGCTGCATCTTCGGAGTAGCAGAGCTGAGTGCACGGCCAGCACTGCTACATCTCGGCATAGGAATGCATTAACTAGCCTTGATTGGCCGAATGCCATACAGAGTACAGCATTCGGCCAATCAACGCTGGTTTTGCCGGAGGAGGCAGAGTCTGAGATCAGTCCACAGCAGTCTCCATTCTGGTCCGATCTTAGACTCCGCCTCTTCACAGACGAGCCTCCGGCAGAACTAGCGTTCCAGGTATTTTCCCACTTTGATAGAGGTTTTTTTGAATGTGTAAAGTGTGTAGTTGTTAGGCTGTGATGTTGGGGTAATAGAGGGTCTTTGGTGTGTTAGATGCCTCCAGACATGCTTCCCCTGCTGTCCCAGTTGTATTCCAGAGGTGTTGGCATCATTTCCTGGGGTGTCATAGTGGACTTGGTGACTCTCCTGAGTCAAAGAGTGGGATCCCCTGAAACGAGCATTTTTTTCCCCATAGACTATAATGAGGTTCAATATTAATTTGAATAGTCAATATATTTAGGGGTAGAAAAGGCTTTCGACTTGGTAGACTGGACCTTTATGTCACTGATGTTGCAACACTTTTGACTTCCCCACTTCTAAAAATGGTGATCCTTCTCAAAATATTATATTTATGTCAGACTCTCCCACTCCAACTACCTCCATCATTCTTCACCACTCTACAGAGAATTTTTTTCCCGGGTAATTTACTGCACCTTGACTAAATCTAAGAGATCAGGTGACATGCAGTATATCTAGGATATAGAAACCATCAGACTGCTCTACCCTTGATTGGTTCACCCATATTTACCCCAAATTGTATGTATCAGTGGAGGAGTCAGTAATTGGTCTTCTTCTTACAGCTACACTCTGGCTCAAATAGAACTCCGCCTGATGGGCCTTATCCAAAAATATACTAACGTTTGCAGTATATAATTCTTGGCGCTGGCTCAAGTCTTACCACTCCCACAGGGTCCATCTCCCCTCATGTTTGTACAGGACTTGGGTCTCTTGCCTATGAGACGTTTAGATATGTTACGTGCCCTCAATCAACCATACAACTCTATTTTTTATAAGTGGTGCATTTTACTCCTACTCTGTATTCAAATTAAACCTAATATTTGTTTCCATACATTTTGTAATTTACCAGTCTGTTAGGACTGCATACCTGGGTGCTCTTAAATCAGACCAACTTACTCTGACCCCCACCTGGCTGGAGATGATTTTTCTCCATCAACAACCTCCTAAGAAGCCCCACTATCTGCTCTCTGTCTGGGAAGCTGAACTTCAGATGTCCCTATCAGCCGAATAGACTGCCTCCATCTTTCCACTGCAAGAGCCCTCATATAGACTAACAGCTAGGAGGTTTAAGACACCTGCCCATTTGTACAAATACTTGCCCCTCCTCTGTTGGCACTGCCATAATGAAACTGGTTCTTACCTCCAGGTTTGGTGGACTTGGTTGTTACCTCCCGATTGGTTAGAAGTCCAGCAGATACTTGATCAGCCATGTGGGCCACTCAATTTCCCTATCTCCAGTAATTATATTCCTCCATCACTGGCCTGTTTTCTCTCCAAGATTTCCTAAACATCTCTGACTTCAACTGTTTTCACCAGCCAAGGTCCTCATCTCTCTTTACTGGACCTCCAAGTCCTACCCAAATCCTCTACTTTCTCAGGAAAGTATCAAAGATTGCCCAAGTGGAAGAACTCAATCATTTGGAGCTAAGTACAAACAAAATACCAGATAATTTGGGCTCCCAGATGCTCATTCATCAGAGACTCTTTTTGGATCCACTTGTGGGTAGACCCAATTCTATAGCGCTTGACAAACCTTCCTACTTGACCCTTGGTGTTCCTCCTACCTTTGGTTACCCTCCCTTTCATGTATCTACTGATAGGTCACTCTTAAACTTGTTCTTCACTATTGAACTTGCTTGTTACACGTTATCTATTGTATACTTTGATTTACTATCAGACTCTGCTATATTTGCCTACATTGCTGTTTATCTATAAAACTAACAATATTTTTGACAAAAAGAAAAGATGGGTGACGGGCATTTCACATATATCACATGCTTCCTCTAGTGCTGTACTACTTTATACCACTGCTCTAGATATACTGCACTACCTTCTACCTCTGCTACATGCATTGTATTGCTATCAACCTGTATTGTATTAGTGCAATACTTTTTAAATATGCTAAATGTACACCACAGTGCCATCTGCCTGTACCATATGTACTGTACTACTCTTTATCTGAACTACTTGCACTGTACCACTCTCTATCTGTACTACATACAGTATAGTGTATTGCTCTGTATGTACTGTAGTGCAGTCTACCTGTGCCACATGTACTGTACTGCTAGCCACCTGTATTACATTAATAGACTACTGGCAACTATGTATACGTCGCGTACTGTACTACATACAGTATATTGCTTCACTTTATAACTACTCTACATATTAAGTAGTACTATCTACCTGCGCTATATGTGTAGTATCCCAGAGGATATATTCAGGGAAGATGGAAGTAGTTGTTGGTATTTGGGTTCACATTTTTTGTAGTACGCTCAATGAACCCTCAAGTTCTCCCCAGTGCTGGCTCAGTTCAAAGCTACCTTGCAATGTGGAATATGTTAGTAGTAGTATTCCCTAGGGCACTTACTTGTAGTAAGTCTTCATGAGTCTGCTGGAGGTTGGCGTGCCCTTAGGCTGGGTTCACAGAGGGTTTTTTGGGCTGGATTTTGACGCAGAATCCAACTCAGAATCTGGCTCAAAAAAACTATAACGGACAAAAAAGTGAACGGCTCCCATTAGAGGTTTTGTGTGACCTGCCCTTCCTTCCACAGTAGAATCTGCTGCAGTGTCCATGGCGCGACACCTCTCTCCCGACTAGGCCCATTCATTTAGGCCTAATTCAGAGTGGAATTCCGCGACTGGATGCCATTGCACTGTACCGGCATCCAGTCACGGCTAGCCATTTTTGGACCGGATTCTGAGGCGGCCTCTGCGTCAAAATCCGGTCTAAAAAAACTCCACATGAACCCAGCCTTAATGATAGTGTAGGATAGCAAACCTAGGGGAGAATGTTGAAAGGTGCAATTCAAATGGTTTACTAGAAGAAAGGCTGAGTAATGGTTCACCTTGGGCTCAGTCAGTGTTGTCATTGATGGGGCAGTATTCACCAATAAGTACGCAAAGTTTCTCACAAAAACAACATAAAATACCTGCAATTCCCAGGTTGCCGGTAACATAAAGGCTGTCCAACCAAGCCTGAGACTCACAGATAGGATAATTGTGATGAGGTCTTTCTGAGATTACCTTCACAGTCTCTGTCACGCACACTGGTTCCATTAAAGTGAGCAGGGCTACAGCCCTTCTTAAAGAGGCATCAAATAAGTACTTAAAAAAAAACTGTTTTCTCAATATCCCATAGGGAAGCCACACATGTACTATTATGCTCACTACATGGGAGTTATTTTTCTAATTTCCATAGAACTATAGTAAGTATTACAGGAACTTGGGTGTAAATGAGGTTTTATATATTCTAAAAGTGCACCGCGTGTGTGTTAATGGCGAGAATTAGGGCTCTATGATCTTTACAATATGAAGAGTATGTCATATTCCTCCGAGACTCGAGTAAAACAGTTCTATTTCAAAATTGACCTGATCTTTTAAAACCATTTTTTTTATTATCTCTCCCTCCTATCAGTAAATCATAGGAAATATGATCTTTCAACATCATTTAGAAAAGAAAGGTTAAATGCAACTTCTAGGAAGCTAAAATTTCTTGAACCAGTACTTCATGAAGCATTAGATTATAGAGTGTTATGTTTTCTCAGTGACACATGAAAGTGAGGAGTGACACTTATACCAGCATTAGTGAAAAAGTGAAGTAACGCAGCCAACTTTGACTCCCTGGGCACTGGTTGAAAACTATACCAAACAGCCAAGTATGCTAGTACACTTGCTTGGAGTTTGGCAAATTACTTTTGTGTCCAGTGGTCTGATATAGGGCCGCTTTAACCATAGGTGCAATGGTCAGCCGACCCGAATCGAGAGGGACAGTCCTCATTTCCGGTGATGCCACACTTCCCTGGGCAGCAGGAGTCCTTAGGACATAGATAAAGGTTGAATACTATAGTGGAGTCCGGAGCTATTCGCTCCATACTCCATTACTCAGCATTTGACTGATAATGTCTGCAGAAGGGAAGTGCAATGAGTAGGGTTGAGCCAATCTTGAGATTTCAGGATCATTTTTAAAATCTAATTTCCGATCATTTTTCATCCAAACTCGATCTCGATCCCAATTCCAATCCTAATGAAAGTCAATGGGATTTTTTTAATGATCAAAAATCGTTTTTTTAAAGTGATCCTATTCCATACACAGCGCGGAGTCCAAAAATTGAAGGCTTGAATTTTTGGACTCCATGCTGTGTAGTGATTAAAAAAATTCTCTGGCTACTTAGTCCCCCCCGCTGTCCAGTTACCTGCACAGAACCACTGCCACTCCCTGGAGCTCCCGGCCATTGTTCTCTGTCATTCATACACCGGCAGAGCGCCATACGCGACCCTACCTCCCTAGGCTAGTGTGACTGATGCCGGGAGAAGGTGGGGCTTGTTGTTGCTTAAGAGAGTGTGGGCGGGTACAGGGCGGGGAGACGTGAGTACTTCACTCACGTCTCCCTTCCCAGTACGCGGTGTGTGTGTGTGTGTGTGTGTGTGTGTATATATATATATATATATTCTACTAATATTATAGAGGTGAAAGTTTGTGTGATTGGATGTTTGTTCCTCAATCACGCAGAAGCAGCTGGATGTTTTTGAATGAAATTTGGCACACATATAGATAGGTTACTTTTTTTTTTTTTTTTTATGTAGATTGTGAGCCCCACATAGAGCTCACAATGTACATTTTTCCCTATCAGTATGTCTTTTTTGGAATATGGGATGGAAATCCATGCAAACACGGGGAGAACATACAAACTCCTTGCAGATAGTTTTATGCCCTTGGCGGGATTTGAACACCAGGACTCCAGCGCTGCAAGGCTGCAGTGCTAACCACTGAGCCACCGTGTGGCCCCATATATAGATAGGTTACTTTTTATCCCGGTAAATGACATGGCTTCACGATTGTTATGAATTTATGTTCACATACTATATTAAACTGCTCTTGGCAGCACCTTATCTCAGCTTCTGAGAAAGCCAGGTCTGTTATTTCTTTATGTAAGCACAAGCTAACCCTCAGTGGATTGTGTACACAGTATTTGCATATTATCTGATCTACTCCAGGCAGTGCTGAAAAACTGACATGGGCAAACACCTTTAATCCAGATTGGCAGCTTGCCAATTTTAAACATACGGGGAAAAAGAAAATCTAATATGTTGCAAACAAAGAGAGCTATGAAGGTAGCATGAAGTCAACAGAGTTTTCCTTCAAGTGGAGCTGAGTGGGATTATCAACACCAACAACACACTCATTATGTGGCGTCCCAGAGAGCTGCTAAGATGCTGGAATAATCACAGGCACAACGCGAGGAACAATTTCAGCAGCAGGCCAGCTTGAGAGCTGCTGGAGCATGCGGATCATCAACGCCAACAACGCGCTCATTATATGGCTTCCCAGCGAGCTGCTGAGAGGCCAGAACAATCGCAGGCACAGCACCAGGAATGAGTTCAGCAGCAGGTCAGCTGGACAGCTGTCGGAACGCTAGAGCAGGCATATCATCAATGACAATAACACACTCATTATATGGCATCCCAGCAAGCTGCTGAGGTGCCTGAACAATCACAGGCATGGCGTGAGGAATAAGTTCAGCAGCAGGACAACTTGAGAGCTGCCAAAATGCCGGAGCAGATAATCCATTGATTTAAGCAATTTGCTGAATATAGGCGGCTCATCGACGCCAACAACCCGCAGACAAAGTCGTGGGCAGAGGCTAGTATACATATATAAATTGTAGTTCCAAATATAAACATGAACCAGTGTGAGTGATGGCATTCTCTGTACAGAACAGCAGAAGGTAGATAGATAGATAGATAGATAGATAGATAGATAGATAGATAGATAGATAGATAGATAGATAGACCATTTTAAAAGAGTCTCCTTCATTCTAGAAAATAATCTGAAATAATTTCAACCTTGCATCAATTTCTATACTGAAACCATAAAATCTCAGGAAAGATCTTACATTTCTTGTGTTCGCTAAACAGCAGCTTCAATTGATATTTCTAAATCAGACTTCTGTTAAAGGTTACTGACTAACACATTGATTTGCTCTGATCTAACTTCACACACATTTCATGCAGTATTGGGTTTTGAGTCCCGTCTCATTATGATCTCTTATTGTCTGTGCGTGTTCTCAGACACAGTTCTAATACTGATAACTGACCGGCACATTCCATACCAGACATATTAACCCTAAAGGACTTGCATCTCTACACATTTACTGCCCACGTAAAGACACAGGGTGATGTATATATATTTGTCTATCTATCTACAGTCTATCTATCTATCTATCTATCTATCTATCTATCTATCTATCTATCTATAGTCTATCTATCTTATTCATCCATCTATCTATCTTTTTACAGTTTGAATCTTGTGTAAATGAGGATATATGCATCTATAACACTAAACTATGCCATAGATATCTCTTTCCTCTAATTTTAGCTCTTCAGAAAACCGAGGATGTTTTAAGACCGACTTTGTAAACAAGACATGACTGCTCCTTTATACCATAACTGCCAGGTTTTCAGCTCTGTGAAACAATTTTGAAAGCTCAGGTTGCCATAAGGGTTTTGTCCACTCAGTCAGAATGTGAAATGAGGATGCTGCATGTATTCCCTACTACCAAATGATATAAGGTGAAGTATTTAATACAAAGTGCAATCCTGAGAATTTCTTCTCCGAGGAACTTCTTTTGTTGTGATTGTCCTTGTAATGAGACTTGCTGGGCTGTGCATTCATCTTTACATTAGAATGCAAAGAGATGAATTCACTCTTGGCTTGGCTTCAGGGCAAATAGTCTGTACAAGACATGCTCCTTCTAGATAATTTGTTTTTTAATTGCCTTCTGCTTGCTGAAATACAATTAAACTTATTGCTCAAATAACAACCTCAACATTGTGATTACAAAAGAGGAGTATGAATATCTATATTACCTGGAATGTGGGTGGACATTGTACTATTATATCCTGGCCAGACAGTAAGCTTCCTAAAATATTACATGATATTCTGTTATATTAAAATAAAGCTTTAATAGAAATAGATTTGTACCTTTTTCAACCTTTTTATTTTTTACATATTATGTAATAGCATAAGGAAAGCATAAAAACAAATTAAATAGAGTTTGGAAATGGCAGATACAAACATGCCAACTTATGGTATTGGTAATGGGAACCTTGGAACTAGATAGATTGAAGATCAGCACCATTTAACTCTCTTAAATTGGCATGGGAAACGTCCTACTTGTAGTGGACCGAAACATTGTAGTTGGAATAAATCCACTGGACACTTTTTTCACTAAATGGTATGTTGCCTATTTAGTTCTTTAAGATCTCACTCTCTCCCCATATATATACTGTATGTAGATAGCTACATAGATATATATAGATACGCCTCAATCAACAGCTGTGAATGGTGCCATCACCGATTGCGGCTGTTAAAGCTTTAGATGCCACAGCAAAACATGACCGCGGCATATAAAGTGTGCAGACGCCATTAGTGCAGCCATTTTTGATGACCACTGCCCAATGTAATGTCATCACAGGGTGGTGATCGGTTGCCATGAGATTGTGTAATAGAAGTCTCAGGATTTTACTATACACTGTGTGGGAGAGTAGGCTCAGAGGTAGCAGCAGCGGACCCCGACAGTCAGAGACACATAAAAATAAGGAATCAACAGGTTTTAGTCTAAGGCCCCATGGGACGATACACAGCGCTAAAGTGCTGCGGGAATAACCGGGAACGCATTGCGTTTCTTTCCACAATGCTTTGAACAGAAAGTTCACGGAGTTCTCCTCCACAGACTTTCTGTTACCATTACATCTACGGGGAAGCTGCCAGTGTTTCTGTAGATATAATTGACATGCTGCGATTTCCAAAACTGCTCTAGCAAAAATAAACAAGCCTTAACTTCAGGCAAAAAACAAAGACACAAAACCTGCTCGGCTGAGCTGCTAACTAAACACAAGTACTCTAACTATACGTGTGGCTTGCTTTAGCCACACAGAAAAACAAACACAAAACCGAGGCTGTGGTTCACACTGGTTTCTCACCAGAGGTCAGGCTGTAGAGACAGAACCCGGCTCCTCCACTCTCCCCCAGGAACTGCTCAGGACTGAAGTCTTGTCAGTCTTTATAGGTCTGTAATGAGACCCATCTTCCACCTGTGCATGAGAGCTCCTTCCTTCTGTAGGATAACAAGTGGTTAAAAATTTCAGGTGGGGTTTTTCTATGGCCCTGTAATGCCCTCACTCATCTCACATATGTGAAGAATCTGGGGGAGCTCTAGTTTCCTTCCAGGAATTTACCTATCACTTTCCTACATCTGCAATATATTAGTCCTGCAGTGTATTGTATGAGTGATCAGTCCCCCTAGGGTTCAAGGTCCTTAGGAGGTCAGAAAATAAAAGTGGAGAAAAAAAAAGTTTTTGACCACTTCAGTACTAGGCCAATTTCTCTTGTTCGGGACCAGACACATTTTTGTATTTTTTCTTATATGCAGTTTTAAGAGCTATAACATTTTTATTATTTGGGTTATTCACCAAATTTTTGCCATTCTTTTTCGGTGACTCATAGGGCTTTATTTTTATGTCTTTATTTTTGCATGTTTTTTATTTTTTTTATTATTATTTCCAAAAATATAAACAAAAGAGGAGGGAAAATGTGTCTGTTTATCATGATTCAAGTTTTTTGTTTTTTTTTAATAGCACAAAATGCTACTAAAAAGCTTTTAGCTCTATTCTAGTAATTTTTATTTTGCATTGTGTCTTTGGAGGTGGGCCTCTAAGTGAAGTGGGTGTAGTATTGCTGTATTATTTATTTATTTTTAATTATGTTACTTTAATTTTTATTTTTTACTTTTCCTTGTATTGTTATTCATTTATTTTTTACATTGTAACCCCCATAAGATCAGAATTGACCTTCAGAGGCTGACACTATAGCTCCAGTTCTAGGAGGAATGCAGCCTCCTTCCCATTACTGTTGAGCTATTCTGGATCCTCTAGGGCCCAGCAGCTCTAACAGTCTCTGATATCTTGGTGAATCATGCGACCGCTGGGTCTGAGGGGAGCCGCATCATGGCAGCTCCCATAGCTGTGTACAGCAGTTATTGAGCGCTGTGTACACAACGATTGTGAAGGCAGGGATGGTAATGAACCATCTCTGCCTTCTCTAGAGGATCCCCAGTTACAGCCAGTTCCCTGCTTGTGTAGCTGCCTAAAACTGTAAGGATGTACAGTTATGTCCTTGCAGAACAAGAAAGCCCCTACCCAGCTGTATACACCCAATGGGTGGTCAGGAAGTGATTAAAAATATAAAATCCACAAAAAATATTAAATTTAAAATATATAAAACATATAAAAATATATTAACATATAAAAATAAATAAACAAAAGTAAACACAAACACTTAAGGGTATGTTCACACTGCAGAAAATAGATTCCGTGTGTGAACATACCGCGCAGCTAGCCGAGACAGAATGCTGATGTAGTGCACCAACATCTCGTCACGGCATGCCACTCTGTATAAGGCCTTAATGAATTGGTCTAATCGGGAGGGAGTCTTGTGCTGCAGACGCCGTAGCTGAGTCAGCCGCAGAATCCACGGGAAGAAGGAGCATGCCGCTTTTTTTTCCTGATACTAGCTAGCGGAAAAAAGAAGCGAGCGGCTCCCATTGAAGTCAATGGGAGCCGTTTTTGGCAGCAGATTTTGAGGCGGATTCTGCATCAAAATCTGCTGCCAAAAAACTCAGTGTGAACGAGCTCTAAGTTATCCTGGTTCTCAAAAATGTTCATATTGTTAAAATATAAACCTATTTATCCCATACAGTGAATGGCATTCTGAGAAAAAAAAATGTCCCCTAAAAATAGAATACAAATAAATCAAACTTTCAAAATGTCAACAAAGTGTTATTAATAAAAAGACGCCTTACCGAGCTCCATACATATAATTATGAAAAAGTTACAGGTGTCAGATCATAGAGACACAAAGTAATTTTTCTATTTTGCAAAGTTAATTTAGTTTTTTAATACTATATAAGTTTGGTATTGCCATAATCGTACTACAGAATACAAGTAACATGTCATTTTTGCCACCCAGTAAATGCCATGAAAATAAGAAATTGACGCAAATGAATTTTTTCCAATTCCACCTCATTCATTCTCATTTTTTTTTTTTTTTTTCAGCTTCCTAGTACATTGCACAGGATATTGAATGGTTTTATTACAAAGTACAATTTGGCCCACAAAAAATGAGCCATTATGTGACTCCGTTAACTGAAAAATTTAAAAAAAAATTATGTAATGTGGTGAGAAAAAAATGGAACTGCGAAAACAAAAATTGGCTCTGTCCTTAAAAAAACAAAACACTGAAATATTTGGAATGAGTCGGTTCACCGATCTCTAGGAATCACTCTCTCACTTGGTAATTGCACATGGACAGAAATAGAAATATTTGCGTATCACTTTGTCATAACATGTCACAAAAACATGTATTGTTTAAAAAGCTGCTTATATTTAGATACAGTACATATATTGCATTTGTGAATACAGGCTGATGGACTAATATTTATATCTACTCTACTGTGACCACCCCTTCTTCAGGGTTTCCTATAGGCACATGCCCACATTGCCTAAAGAGAAATCGGACATAATCCTAAGTCTTTGATAATACAATGGACTTCTTGTCACTAACAATGAGATTTACTTTTATGTTCCAATGTAGAAATATTACAAACACATTGTTTGACTTCACAAATTTCCAGTGAACTTTAGGAAGACAGATTGAACTTTTAGAACAGCTCCTGTCTGGTTTTTGTTTCACAGTTATTAAATGAATGGATAGTAGACCTGTCTCTGCGTAGCAGTTAATCTAAAATTAGCTATCTGATTCATTCCGATATTTCAAGTGATTTAGAAACACAGCATATGCAAATCTAACATATAAAAGAGTTATAATGCCAGATGGGTCCACAGCTTCTGTTTTGTAGAAGGAAGAAATGGAAAGAAGAAAGAAGTAGAGGAAAGTAAGATGCAAACAGAAGAGCATCAACAAAAAATGGAGACAAGCTCATAACAAGATTTTTCTTCATCCATGGCAAATACCAGCAGTAGTTTCGTATCTGAACATGGCAAAATGACGGGCACCATGAAACGAGTTCCACTATATCAGTGGATTTAGAGGTATAAAACGCTGGTGGAGGGAACAGTTGTATTTAGTTTTGTATCCTACCAGAAGGTTCTTTAGTAGATGTCGGGATTGTTGGGCTGTCTTTCCTCCTTTGACCCCACTTAGTTCAAATTTATAAGAGCAATTTTATTTTTAGATCTAAGCATACCCATTTGTACATATGATAGACACTGGCTTCTGACACCACCTGCCTGGGGGAAATCGAGTAGCAGGAGATAATTGTCCCTTGGAAAGGCAATTTTTTATGTAGGAAATCTGGAGAAAGTGGGTGCATCAAACTGACATCCATTGGTCATGGTTGGGTCATCTTTCTATCTACTGATACAATATAAATAGTATTAGTCCCCCCTGGGTTCCATAACCAGCCTTAACAAATCAGTTCTTGAGAAAAGCCTTTCCACAACACTTTTTATTAAACCAAGCAGAGAACCATTTACAAAGAGTGTCTCTTACTTAGTTTGCTATTAATTTGAATGGCTGTCATGTAATACTGCAATGTACTTTAGGGCATTGAGAGCTTTTGTGGAAATAGTTATTCATATCATATTATATTGTGAAAAATATATATATATATATATATATATATATATATATATATATACAGTTAGGGCCAGAAATATTTGGACAGTGACACAATTTTCGTGAGTTGGGCTCTGCATGCCACCACATTGGTTTTGAAATGAAACCTCTACAACAGAATTCAAGTGCAGATTGTAACGTTTAATTTGAAGGGTTGAACAAAAATATCTGATAGAAAATGTAGGAATTGTACACATTTCTTTACAAACACTGCACATTTTAGGAGCTCAAAAGTAATTGGACAAATAAACATAACCCAAACAAAATATTTTTATTTTCAATATTTTGTTGCGAATCCTTTGGAGGCAATCACTGCCTTAAGTCTGGAACCCATGGACATCACCAAACGCTGGGTTTCCTCCTTCTTAATGCTTTGCCAGGCCTTTACAGCCGCAGCCTTCAGGTCTTGCTTGTTTGTGGGTCTTTCCGCCTTAAGTCTGGATTTGAGCAAGTGAAATGCATGCTCAATTGGGTTAAGATCTGGTGATTGACTTGGCCATTGCAGAATGTTCCACTTTTTTGCACTCATGAACTCCTGGGTAGCTTTGGCTGTATGCTTGGGGTCATTGTCCATCTGTACTATGAAGCGCCGTCCGATCAACTTGGCAGCATTTGGCTGAATCTGGGCTGAAAGTATATCCCGGTACACTTCAGAATTCATCCGGCTACTCTTGTCTGCTGTTATGTCATCAATAAACACAAGTGACCCAGTGCCATTGAAAGCCATGCATGCCCATGCCATTACGTTGCCTCCACCATGTTTTACAGAGGATGTGGTGTGCCTTGGATCATGTGCCGTTCCCTTTCTTCTCCAAACTTTTTTCTTCCCATCATTCTGGTACAGGTTGATCATTGTCTCATCTGTCCATAACTTTCCAGAACTGAGCTGGCTTCTTGAGGGGTTTTCAGCAAATTTAACTCTGGCCTGTCTATTTTTGGAATTGATGAATGGTTTGCATCTAGATGTGAACCCTTTGTATTTACTTTCATGGAGTCTTCTCTTTACTGTTGACTTAGAGACAGATACACCTACTTCACTGAGAGTGTTCTGGACTTCAGTTGATGTTGTGAACGGGTTCTTCTTGACCAAAGAAAGTATGCGGCGATCATCCACCACTGTTGTCATCTGTGGACGCCCAGGCCTTTTTGAGTTCCCAAGCTCACCAGTCAATTCCTTTTTTCTTAGAATGTACCCGACTGTTGATTTTGCTACTCCAAGCATGTCTGCTATCTCTCTGATAGATTTTTTCTTTTTTTTTCAGCCTCAGGATGTTCTGCTTCACCTCAATTGAGAGTTCCTTTGACCGCATGTTGTCTGGTCACAGCAACAGCTTCCAAATGCAAAACCACACACTTGGAATCAACCCCAGACCTTTTAACTACTTCATTGATTACAGGTTTACGAGGGAGACACCTTCAGAGTTAATTGTAGCCCTTAGAGTCCATTGTCCAATTACTTTTGGTCCCTTGAAAAAGAGGAGGCTAATGCATTACAGAGCTATGATTCCTAAACCCTTTCTCCGATTTGGATGTGGAAACTCTCATATTGCAGCTGGGAGTGTGCACTTTCAGCCCATATTATATATATATAATTGTATTTCTGAACATGTTTTAGTAAACAGCTACAATAACAAAACTTGTGTCACTGTCCAAATATTTCTGGCCCTAACTGTGTATATATATATATATATATATATATATATATATATATATATATATATATATATATCTCACAACGTTATGATATACAGAGATATACCACTCCACCATCCCTTCCAATCTGTTGAAAGAAAGGCCATTGTTTCTACGGTTCTCTTGCAGTTATCTGTCAATGAAGTGAATGGACACTCCATGTAATTGCTTGTTTTACCATGCAGGCGAAATCTATGAAGGTGCTGCAGCGCTAGAACATTCCATCTGGTTTGTGGCAATCTTGAGGTTCATCTTGGGACTCATCTCCTGTAAGTAACAGAATACATTTTTCATTAATTGAAGAAATTGTTGGCTTTGATATTGTCAGGTTTTTAAACCTCAGCTGCTTAATAACATTCTAGTGGTTTAATGTCCTTAAACATGGAAACCATGGATCTTGTGATTTGCCACCATCTCGTCCCTGGAGATCCCTGGCGGGTGAAAGTCAGAATAAATGAATATTATGGTACCGTAAATTTGTACTTGTAAGCTTGGTTGCATTTCTGCTGTATCATTCTCTTAGACATGTTATCACCATGGTAGTTGTATATACACAATAAGAATAACTGTTCAAAAGTCATTGAGCCTTTATTAAAATAAGCAGACAAGCAGGTGTGAATAATTTATCAGTGTTACATTCAGAGATGTATTTCTATGATAGCATGACATCTCTGGCTTTCTTCTTCTGCATCAGTCATGCAGAGTTCATGAGAAGACTTAGGCAGAAATTGTAACCTTTACAATAATGTCTAGAAATGTTTTTGACTTATCAATGTTTAAAGATTGAAGAGATTACAAACTAAGACCATGTACTCGCAACTTTTAGAGATGAAATATTATCCATGAAATATTCATAACTATCGAAAGCACAAGGATGCAAGAGGGAGTGTTTGTAGAGCATGGTGAAAGGAGATGGAATTTGTCCTTTAAATACCTTTAGTACAACAGAATAATTTCTTAAAGAGGACCTTTCACCACCTCCAAGCATTCAAGTTTTTATCATCTGTTAATAGGAACCACTCCACTGATTCCAGCATTGTTAGATTTTATTTTCTCTAGCCCCCACCATTCCCAAGCAACAAACATAAGTAGTATTGATGCCTGATGCACTATTTAACCTGTACAATGTCTGGAGAGCGGTGTCAGGTGGGGGACATGATTTATGAGCTCCAATCAGAGTCAGTGTCAGGATCATTGGACCAGTGCATATTTATTGATGTAAAGAGCTGAACTTTTTGGGGGTGGTGAAATGTACTTTTTAAAGAACAACAATCTCTACCAGTTCTGTATAGTTATAGTGGATCAGTGATAGCATTTAGAGAGCATAATTCAAGTAAGAGTCTGGTAGGATAAAATATTTAATGATTAGTCCAAGGGGATACCAATATAGGATATTTCATCAGTGTTTTGTTATATATCTATGTATATAACACACACATATATATATATATATATATATATATATATATATATATATATATATATATATATATATATATACCGTATTTTTCGAACTATAAGACGCACCTAGGTTTTAGAGGAGGAAAATAGGGAAAAAAATTTTGAAGCAAAAACTGGTAAAATATTTAATATATGGGAGTTGTAGTTTTGCAACAGCTGCAAGGCCACATTGACAGGTGACCCTGCAGCTGTACAGGGATGCATAGAGTGTTTTTTTTTGCGGGGCCAGAAGTACTTTATAGTTATACCATTTTGGGGAATATCTATTGCTTAGATCACCTTTTATTGAAAAAAAAAAAAACGGTGGTTTATGATATATGATTTTCTACTTTTATATGTATATTCTAGGGACAGGAGGTGATTTAGAACTTTTATTTATTTCATATTTTTATTATATATTTTTAAAGCTTTTTTTTTTTTTTTTTTTACTATTTTATTCCCCCCCCCCCGGGGCTTGAACCTGCGGTCACTTGATCGCAAGTCCCATAGACGGCAATACAACTGGGACATTCTGTGTATTAGTATTATGGCTGGTCATAGAGACCAGCCGCAATACTAATACAGCAGTGACAGGCCGGGGAGCCTCATTAGGCTCCCGGCTGTCACCCGAACAGGTCGGCTCCTGCGATATCGCCGCGCAGGAGCCGGCCTGCAATGTCACAGGTACGGGGCCGGTGGGGACCGGCCCCGGGGGAGAAGGGGCCGCTGATACTGACCCGGCATCCGCTGTACTAGAGAGGCGGATGCCGGGCGAGGGATAGACGCCGGGGCCTGAGACATCGCTGCCCTGCCCTGCTGTGAAGGTAGACCATGTCTATTCTTATTTTTATACATGCTTTATACTGCTTAAGAAATTATATTTTTCTTTGTGCAACGTTTATACATTAAGATGGCGCCTGTATCCAGTACCGCACCCAGATGCTGACGCACATGATCGTCATGTGGTTTACAAGAAAGACAGTATCATTTCCTGGGAACTCGAAAGCTAAGAGATGTTGAAATTTAACAGCCAATGACTGATCGCCAGTGTATTCAGATACAAGACGTATATGCTTACAGCCTGCCTTTTTCTTATCTTTCTTGCATTCCTGTATAAAAACTGTAACTTCCTCAATAAACCTCAGTTCTGTGTGAATAGGCATCATGCTCATTGCATGGACTGAGATTGAAACTGCATCAATGTCAGTGTTTATCTTTGTCAGCGCGCACATGCATGATTGATTTGGAGCAGGTGACTGACCACTGTAAGTGACCCGTATTCTGGCGGGGGTTCTCCCTCAACACTGCATGAAGCCAGCGGCGGGGGGACGGAGGAGCGGAAGAGCATCACTCCTCCCGCTGCTGGCTTCATGCAGGGCAGCGATGTGTCAGGCCCCGGCACCTGTAATGGCGTCTATCACTTGCCGGCTTCCGCCTCTCTATTACAGCGGATGCCAGGTTCCACATTCGGCCTATAAGACGCACCTTTCTTTTCCCCAAAATTTTGGGGAAAAAAAGTGCGTCTTATAGTCCGAAAAATACGGTATATATATATATATATATATATATATATATATATATATATATATATATATATATATATATATAGTGTGTGTATAATATATATATATATATATATATATATATATATATATATATGTGTGTGTGTGTGTGGTCCACTCGGCTGCTGTGAAGCACATCTCCTAGCATTGTTGTCAGCAGCTCAATATACTAAACTGGATAAACCTAGAAATGCTCTTAGCCAAGCTATGTGAGCAAAGCTTTGAGTCCAGATGGATTACAACCACAAGTACTTATAGAACTCAGTCCAGTCATTGCTTTGACTGGTACAGTGCCAAGGGACGGTAGCAAGGCAAATGGGGTGCCTATTTTCAAAATGGGCTCTAGGACTTCCCCAGGTAATTACAGACCAGGGAGTGTAACATCCATTGTGGGGAAACTGTTTGAGGGGGTCTTACATAATATTATGTAATATTAGTATATTAAAGTTGCAGACAGCATGGTTGTAGTAAAGACAGAAGTTGTCAGACTTACCTGATTTGTTTTTAGAAGTGGAGAATATAAGCCTGGACAGGCAGGAATGTGCAGATATAGTGTTCTGGACTTTGCCAGGTAGATGTTTGACATTGTCTCACACAGATGTCTAATGGGTAAAATCAGGTCCATTGGCTTGGAAAATATAGTTTGTAATTGGATTAAAAATGAGTTGCCTAGGACTAAGCTACATTCAAAGATACAAAACCACCTGGGCACTTTAGCATGTGTTCTGTAAAGATACCAACTGGGGCCACCTCTGAATAGATTCTGATATCCCACACACTGTTTCCCTTCACTGCCTCAGCATACTCCCCACACCACTCTAGACCACCCTTGCTGCAGCGCCACACAGAGACCTCTTAGGCATTCTTTTTACTTTTTTGTTACCACTGTTTGATGTGCCAATACTGGCTTCTTCTTGCCATTTTGCTTGTGTACTTATACAGCTTGTGCTGAAATTTCTCACATTGAAGCATTGTACTGTATCTTGTTATCTCTGTATAAAACAAAACATTTTTTAAAAGAAAAAAAACTTTAGAATGAAATGGGGATATCAGCAGCAGAAAAACTGCTAGGACCCCAGGTATTAAGGCTTCTACTGTCAAAGAACAGACCGCCCAGCAAGACCTTACAGATATTTCAACTTTACAAGAAAACTCAATCTGTAGCATAGTATGACATGGCACGCTATGAAAAAAGAGGAGTGAGCTGTTTGTAATGTTGATACCTGCTACATGTGTAGCTTAAAACCCCTAAAAGTAGAAAGGAAAGCAAAGAATAACAAAAATAAACATCTGAACAGTGAAGTCTCCCTGCCACAGGCATTTTACAATGTTCTGTTTGAATGACTTAGGCTGAGGAGCTTGTGCCAATACACTATCCTGTTACGAAGCATCTATCAAATAGCTCACCCAGAAATCTTATTAGGATTGGCAAGCAGTTGTCAAGAGAAGGCAAACATTTGTTCACATGTTAAATGAGTACTGGAAAGGAAATTGTGTATCAAGAATTCCATGTCGGAGTCGGCTCCAGATAGAGCAGTTCACCACATTATCAGTTGATTAGCTAATTAAACAAATAGCCAATCAATAGACAGAAATGTTCACATTATATAAACACCTCTGTCCATTCTATTATTCCCCGAAGCATAATCTCAATTAAGTCTCAAACAGTAAAGACTGCGGCAGTGGTTGTTGTACTAGAATTCCAGAATTAATATTTGGTTTATTAACAAGATGAAGATCAGGTGTACAGATGGGAATACTCTCATAGAAAGTAAAGTTCACTTAAACTCTTGATCTATGAAACATTACATAATCTCTTGTCCCAGAATCTTACAATTATATTTGATAGATCTTTTATATGTAAGAACAGATTAAATATATTTTACATGGTTTTATTTATTTCCCATTACTTATCTAGTGCCAAGCCAACAATTATATTAGACAATGTCCATCATGGTCCTCATAATGTATGCATGTCCCAATCCAGGCACTTGGGTGAATTTAATGGAAAGTCAATTGAATTAAACTACCTGTATGTTTTGGGGTATGAAAAAAAGGCACTATATACAGAATCTGGTGGAAAACCACCTAAAAAAAAAAAAAAAAAAGAACATAGAAACACTATGCAGATGTTACTCTTGGTTGGACCAATAGCATTGTTGGCTTTGAGAATTGTACTTAATATACAGATGTGTTAGCAAACCCTAACTATACCAACTCTATTTGTGTATCACCCCAATGGCATAGCTCATCATGGTTTGGACTAAAATAAAGTAACACATTCAGACTTGGAGGGGCCCCTAAGCGGACGTATGCTTCCAGCCCCATTACATCCTGAAAGAACAGTGTATGGCTCACTGTACACTCACTGTCCTACAAATAGATAGACAGCCTACAACATATCAGTCAGCCTATGTATCCATACAAGTAAATGAGTAGATGATTTTAAAAACTACCCAGTTTATTATTATATAGATACTGAGAAGACATCTAGGCGTAGGATACACACCATTGTCTTCTCTCCCTGGTTCCACCCTGTCCACATTGCTGCAGGGATCCCAGGCACCAATTATCTTGCTTCTTTATGAACAGGCTTTCCTGACTTACAGAACTAAAAGGGCCTTAGTTTAAGGTAGGGGCCAGGCAATAGATTATTGTGAGCATTTACAAGGCACAAACAGACTGACGCAAGGACAAGGCAGCAAGTGACTACTGAAACAAATTCAGTGAGACTCAAGAATTCACACCAATAGAGGGCGCTCATGGAAGATAGACTTGCACATTCTCAGTGAGCGCCCTCTATTGGTGTGCATTCTTGAGGCACTGGCTTCCTAATTACATCATGGAAGTCAGATTTGTATATTCTTCCCATGTTACTTTGCACAGTGGAGCACATACCTAAATGGTGGCTATCTCCCTATGGAGTGACAATATCCCCCAACCCTGTCTAAGCCCTGTCAGTCCTCTCTGCACCAAGCTGATGAAATGCAACACATTGAAACAGCTGTCCTTGGCTGAGAGACTGTGCCTAGTAAATTCCCAACATCATTGCAAAAAAAGGCCTCTGAGAAGGTCGGCACGATGTTAAAGGGAGTGCCCTCTATTGGTTTGCTTGACTGAGACTCTGTCTTCCTAATTATATCATGGAAGATAGACTTGTGCATTCTCAGTGAGTGCCCTCTATTGGTGTGCATTCTTGAGGCACTGGCTTCCTAATTACATCATGGAAGTCAGATTTGCATATTCTTCCCATGTAGGTATCAGATAACATTCAAATATGTAAAAGGTTATACAGTGGGTACCCAGAATGCATTTAACTGGTGGACCCTGCAGTCATGGGCAAAAATTTTGAGAATGACACAAATATTATATTTTCACTTGATCTGCTGCCCTCTGGTTTTTATGTGTGTTTGTCAGATGTTTTTATCACATACAGAAATATAATTGCAATCATTTATGAGTAACAAAAGCTTATATTGACAGTTAGAATGAGTTAATGCAGCAAGTCAATATTTGCAGTGCTGACCTTTCTTCTTCAGGACCTCTGCAATTCTCCCTGGCATGCTCTCAATCAACTTCTGGACCAAATCCTTACTGATAGCAGTCCATTCTTGCACAATCAATGCTTGCATTTTGTCAGAATTTGTAGGATTTTGTTTGTCCACCCGTCTCTTGATGATTGACCACAAGTTCTCAATGGGATTAAGATCTGGGGAGTTTCCAGGCCATGGACCCCAAATCTCTATGTTTTGTTCCCTGAGCCATTTAGTTATCACCTTTGCTTTATGGCAAGGTGCTCCATCATGCTGGAAAAGGCATTGTTGATCGCCAAACTGCTCTTGGACGGTTGGGAGAAGTTGATCTTGGAGGACATTCTGGTACCATTCTTTATTCATGGCTGTGATTTTAGGCAAGACTGTGAGAGAGCCGATTCCCTTGGCTGAGAAGCAACCCCACACATGAATGGTTTCAGGATGCTTTACAGTTGGCATGAGACAAGACTGGTGGTAGCACTCACCTTGTCTTCTCCGAATAAGCTGTTTTCCAGATGTCCCAAACAATCGAAAAAGGGATTCATCAGAGAAAATGACTTTACCCCAGTCCTCAGCAGCCCACTCCCTGTACCTTTTGCATAATATCAGTTTGTCCCTGATGTTTTTTCTGGAGAGAAATGGCTTCTTCGCTGCCCTCCTTGAGACCAGGCCTTGCTCCAAGAGTCTCCACCTCACAGTGCGCGCAGATCGCAGATGCACTCACACCTGCCTGCTGCCATTCCTGAGCAAGCTCTGCACTGCTGGTAGCCCGATCACGCAGCTGAAACACTTTTAAGAGACGGTCCTGGCGCTTGCTGGTCTTTCTTGGGCGCCCTGGAGCCTTTTTGCCAACAATGGAACCTTTCTCCTTGAAGTTCTTGATGATGCGATAGATTGTTGACTGAGGTGCAATCTTTCTAGCTGCGATACTCTTCCCTGTTAGGTCATTTTTTGTGCAGTGCAATGATGACTGCACGTGTTTCTTTAGAGATAGCCATGGTTAACAGAAGAGAAACAATGATGTCAAGCACCAGCCTCTTTTTAAAGTGTCCAGTGGTGTCATTCTTACTTAATCATGACAGATTGATCTCCAGCCCTGTCCTCATCAACACCCACACCTGTGTTAATGGAGCAATCACTGAAACGATGCAGGGCTGCAATGATTTTGAAATGTGTTTTGGGGGATGAAGTTCATTTTCTAGGCAAATATTGACTTTGCAAGTAATTGCTGTTAAGCTGATCACTCTTTATAACATTCTGGAGTATATGCAAATTGCCATTAGGAAAACTGAAGCAGTAGACTTTGTAAAAATTAATATTTTGTATCATTCTCAAAACCTTTGGCCATGACTATAGACACCACAGTCCAAAACGGAGTGGACTATTTGTACATTTGGATCTTGCTACATCTGTAAGGAGCATTATGTTTTCAGTTACCAAAACCCTTATAACACCACCACCAACTCCCCTCAAGACAGCATAGTGAAAAGAGCATCATAGTATTCTGTTTCTTACAGTATTGATCTGTGATGATATAAGGAGTAATTTATTTAGTACAAAACATCTGATTTGTCACAAATGATTGCAACTTTGTCTACTTGTTTCGAGATGAACACACACTCTTCTTTATATCATTGGAATCCCATTGACCTTCAAGTCATATAAGGAATTTCAAAAAAGAGAATAAACAACCTATAAAACAGACCAGAGGAATACAGAAATAAGTCTAATATTAATAAAGAAATTCAGCATTATATGTGACAATTAATTGATTGTGTCATGTACAATGGCATATTGTCAGGAAAATGGGTTTATCATGTTCACTTTCAAAATACATGATCCTCTGCTATAAAGGAGTTAAGAAGCCATCAAACGCCCCTCACCATTGAGACAAACGAAATTCAGTCTTCAGTTATTTCATATGTACAGAATGGACAACTTTATAGTTAGCTAACAGTCCATTAGAGGACAATGGGCTCTCAAATGTGGTAACCCACTCAATAGTTCTATTTTGTCATGAATGACATTTATTCTGCAATCTCTCTTGTTTATCCCTCCTTTAATGCTACTGAACTCTATCATTTACTAGACGCAAGCTGTTGTTGGAATAATTATCAAGTTGCACATAGTTGGAAGAGTATGATGCTTTTGATTCTCGGCTTTTCAGAGTCAAATTGATGATCAAAAAATGTTTCGCTAATGAAAATGCATTCACATTGGTAACGATTTGCATTCAGCTCTAGTAGTGACAGGAAAAGTTAATGCTTTAATGTAACGGCTCATTGACAGTGCATCTGTACAAAGTACCTGAAGAGTTAGAAGACGAAACCAAAATGTCAGATCCCAAGATGTTTGTTTCAGTTGACAAGACAAACTAAATTTTTGTTTCCTCCTCTTTATCAAAGGGAAATAAAGAAATGCTACAATATAACAAGCCACGCCAAAAACATATAAAGAGACTTAGAAATCAGCCAGAAATAGAACGCGGCATTATTGATCAGAGGATGAGCTGAACATGAGAAATGAACATTTATTTGGTATTGGCAATTTGATATGTGCTTGAGGTCCATTTGCTTTCATAAATAAATTTACAAGAAAATGTTTAATTGATGGACAAATAAAATGTACAGTTTCAAAAACAAGAATTTATGAGGATTTACTACAAGAGAAGGAAGAGAGTCATTACAATACAACAAAAAGTTAAATTCAGCTTTAGGGCGCATTCACACGATGTAACGTGCCGCGTGATCTGGCACGTATACGGCATGTGAGAGTTTAGGCACCGTAAACGCTCCCAAAATAACGCGGCATATACGATCTGAACTCCCATTGAAATGAATGGGAGCGTTTACTGTGCACAAAGTCTCACACGCCGTATACGTGCCAGATCACGCGGCACGTTACATCGTGTGAATGCGCCCTCAGGTCAATCCAGTTGAACTCAACACCTTAGCAACTTTTACATTTATGCCAATAATTGTTTAGGTCCCCACTATCTACCTGTGCTTGTGCCCGTGCTGAGAATCATTAAGAGTGAAATTGTCATCATAATAACTTTCCAATATAATAGAATAAAGTAATAATATCCTCCATGCCTGAGGCACATTCAAAGAAGACATTCCTTGCATCTGGTTTAGAGTCTAAAGATGTAGGGTCCGCAGTCTTATCTCATGAATGAGCAGCCCTCAACCCCCTCTACCAGCAATACAATCATGATACTGTTCTCCTTCCCTCTTTTTATAAAGATGTGTCAATCTTTATTTTTCCTTTTAGCTGAGCATATATGGCTATAATATGTGGATCACAAGATGATTGATTTTTCAAAACCATACAGTTTTGTTATACTCTGCTAAAAGCTACATCTATTTGTGGCCACCCGGTCGTTATGGTGTGAACTGTCAAGAGTTTTGCTATTATATCAAACTGGTTTCGTGAGAAATTGCTCAATCAAATTCCAGTTAAGATAAATAAGGATACATTTGTATCTCAGGAGCAGGCGATTCGTGAGGTCCGATTTGTATCCACAGTGGGGGCTTACAATCTTTGGAAAAAAAAGAAAGAAAAAGGTCCAAAGTAATCGGTAGTTGCCTTTGAAAGACTGTGTAAGCTTCTGAAAGACTGCCTTTGTATGCAAACACAAATTTTTGTTGTTGTGTTGATTGTCACACACCACTGGAATGCACAGAAATAGTAGCACAACAGGCTTGTGTAATATAATTAAAAGCTCCCTCTAGTGGTGGCCACTGGCAACAAGAATTTTATCATTTGACTCTGTCCTCAGGGAGAATTTGGAGCTTGTATTTATAATCTAATCAAGTAAAACCTGAACAACATTGGTGACCATGCTTGGGATTGGGATTACTCATCAGGAAGAATCTTCTGTGCATATGAATTACTACCAGTTTTAGACTTTAATCAGACAGATACATTACTTTATTTTTCTCCTTAACTTGAAATAGTCTTGACTTATCCATGAAACATAATATTACTATTAAATAAATGATGTAATGAAATATGTTAAAGAGCATCAGGCTAAAATGGATGCAAGGTAATTAAGGATTAAGCAGTATAATTATCTATAAAACTATGTAATGGTGGGGAACATAAAATGAGCCTCTAGAATGTTGTTACTTAATATGTGGTTTTCGAGAATGTCATTTCAACCAGAGAAAACCGCCAGGGATTGATTGAATCTTTGAACTGAAATATAACCTTTCACAATCTCGCCAGACCTATAATCATTAAAGCAGTAATTGATAAACCTTCGACTGACAATTACGCTTTAAAGATAATAATTATAAAGTGATGCTGAAATGTATCACCCATGCAAGGAATTAGAGATCATGATCTAAAAAAGTCTGTCCTTTTATAATGAAATGACTCTTCTGTAGACTACTCCATGTTCACGCTAAAGTATAGATGAACGAAGTCAATTACGACTGAGCTGAGATCCTAAAGGGCAGTCATTTTTTGGGTGGAAAAAAAAAGAGCTAATGTTGCCTATCAATTCATGGTATTGCACTGGCATTACTTCGAGAATCAAACTAGGGAACTGATGTCAAGCTTTGTTGTCTCACTGTAAGAACCCTTTAAAGCTCATGCACATTATAGAGGGAGAGTTCTATGCTTATAACCCCCATCCATGAGCCAAAACAGTCACTTACTGTGTAAGACCTTGCCTTTCCATGATAGGTAGGACATTCATTTGAATGGGCAGAATGTAAAGCTATATTTTCCCTGCAAATATCCCATGACAAATATTTCATTTACAGTGATTAGAAAACTGAATCCAAGAAAACAATATTAAAAAATTCAATAGATTAACTTCAACTTCCAAAGACTGTTGCCAATCCTATTAAATGTATGTTAGGGTTGGGTGAACCTGTCAGTATTTGATACCGGCTATATTGGCCATCTCACAAATGATTGTTCCTCTCAGACTTCCTATATGCTCTGTTGGAATATATGTTTGCAATAGAGAGTGGACCATGCTCAAGACCTCACTTTTTTAGGTAAAGCAGAAAGCCATTTGAAATAAGAGCGCTGGTGTAATGATGTCATCAAGCTCCCACAGGACTGCTGAGGCCCAATCACAGTCCCCAACAGTGACATCTAGGGAGCCTCAGTCACCAGGAAGATGAGGAGCGAGGATTCCCAGAAGAGGTGAGGTAAGGTGAGCATAAGTGTTTGTAATTTTTTAATCACTTCACCTGGACCTCTGATTATTATAATCTGGAGTATGAGGAGACCCCAGAGTATAATATTAGCATCAGTTCTGGGGGAAAGGGGGTCTTGGGAGCATATAATATTGTGTGGGGGCCACTAAGGGCATATAATACTGTGTGGAGGCCACTGCACAGCATATACTACTGCGTGGAGGCCACTGCAGAGTTTATAATACTGTCTGGGGCCACTGTTAGCATATAATCCTGTGTAATGGCCACTGTTAGCATACAATTCTTGTGGGGGCCACTGTGAATCATATAATACTGTGTGAGGGCTACTGCGGAGCATAAAATGCTGTGTGCAGGCCACTGCGGGAAATATAATGCTGTGTGGGGCCATTGTGGGCATATAGTGCTGTGTGGGGCCATTGTGGGCATATAATGCTGTGTGGGACCACTGTGGTCATTTAATGTTGTTTGGGTCCCACTGTGGAGCATATAATTCTGTGTAGGGACCAATGTGGAGTAGCACTATTAACAGTATCATGTCCTGTTCACACAGTGGAATCTGGCACTGATTTTGCAGTGGAATTCACCCTTAAAGAGGACCTTTCACCACTTTTGGGCACATGCAGTGTTATATACTGCTGGAAAGCTGACAGTGCGCTGAATTCAGCGCACTGTCGGCTTTCCCGATCTGTGCCCAGTGTACAGAGCTTACGGTGCCGGTACCGTAGTGCTCTATGGTCAGAAGGGCGTTTCTGACAGTTAGCCAGGAACGTCCTTCTGCCTCGCGGTGCCAATCACGCTGTGCTGTGGAGCGGGGAGGAACCCCCCCTCCCGCTCCTGATAATACTCGTCTATGGACGAGCTGTGTGAGCAGAGGGAGGGGGCGTTCCTCCCGGCTCCACAGCACAGCGCGATAGGCGCCGCGAGGCAGAAGGACGTCTCTGGCTAATGGTCAGAAACGCCCTTCTGACCATAGAGCACTACGGTACCGGCACCGTAAGCTCTTTACACCGGGCACAGATCGGGAAAGCCGACAGTCAACTCAGCGCACTGTCAGCTTTCCAGCAGTATATAGCACTGCATGTGCCCAAAAGTGGTGAAAGGTCCTCTTTAAATCAGCAGCAGATTCCTCCCTCATTCTATTGAAACTAATTGAAGCAAGAAGCTGGAAAAAAGTGTCCTGATGGATCTTACCACAGGTTCTGTAGCTGATTCGGAGGCTGTGGCTTGAGACTCCCCACTGGTTAGACTCATTCATTTGGGCCTAATTAGTGGTGGAAAGTAGCAACAGAGCACTGTGAGCTAGGGGCAGAAAATAAAGAAGAATCCAAGGCAGATGTCTGCCTCAAATTCCTCTTTACTTTTTGATGTCCAAAGTTATATCTACTTCTACTGGAGTGAACTATAATACAGGCCATTCCTTATGTCTCCCTCAGCAAAAAACACCCAATTTTGATTGTTTATTTTTCTGCAGTGTACATGAAAATACTTCAAAAGGGGCCCACTGGGGCTCTGTTGCCCAAGGGCTCATACAAACCTGGAGTTGGCCCTGCATGTAGTCCATATCCATAGCCATTTTGAATATGCCAAAACTATTTTCTGATAGGTAACCCTTGCTATATAACCCATTTAAGATCTACTAGTTAGTCGATTTTTGTTGTATGGAGGAAAGTTCAAACGTATTTAAAAAATTACCTTAAATTCTATCAAGTACCTCCTATTTTCTCTTTCTGAGTGGGTTATAGAAATACAGGAGAGGGTCCATACTAAGTTGCATAGATTTAGCTGAGCAGTACTGAGGACAAACATATGAAACATATTTCCCCGAGTCCAAAAACTAACAGAAATCCAAAGGGAAAGGTAGAGTTAAAACCAGTGATTCTGCATTCAGAAAGAAAATTGAAGTGAAATAAATTCAATATGAACAGCTTTTTTCTATACAATGTGTATTAGCTACTTGTGCTATATCGTGTTGTGCCTTCATGTTCACTAACAATGTAGATGAACTGACAATTAATTTCTGAATGAATTTACATTGTGTGAAGTTGAAAGCCACCATGTTAGAACCTTCATTTAACATAGAGAAAATTTTTAAACATTATGAGATTAGCCATATGTAAATGGAAATTTATTTTTCTTTTTTTTTTTTTTTCAAATGTTATTTTCAACAAATACTGCACTGGCCATTCCCGGAACATTACAATACCTACCTAATAATATTCCTAATATATCATTCAGTTCTGGAATGGTCACTCTATTAGAGACTCTCCTCTAGTAGCACATTGGACCTCCTATGACCATAGCAATTAGTCATGGCATAGAGCCCACTATGGTAGGATAACTCCTTGCAGTTGCCTCAAATTAGTTGTAACATTTGGTAGTTACTGACATGCTTGGAACGGCGTATTCTATGTTGTCCTAGAGATGATCCATAGGATTACGATATGAGGACTGTGAAGGTCAAGGAAGCAAGGACAACTTTTTGCCAAATATCTGGAATAAGTCCATGACTGTACAACCCTTGTAGCATAATACATTGTATTATGTACACCTGTAGAATGTGTCGTTCTTCCATAGGGTAAACACCGACTATCATAAAGGGATGAATTTGGTTGGATCAAATGCTAAAGTCAAGCCTACTTTTCAAAAGCGTGCCAAGAAGACATTGTTCACACAATTTCTCCACCTCTATCATCCTGAACTGTTGACACTGTTTGACAGGAGAGGTTCATTAACCAGAAAATGACCTAAATCAATGTGAGCATAAGGCTACTAAAGATGCAGTAGTGGTGCGTAGCTGGTTTCATGATGTGTCTTCAGATGCACAGATCACACCCTGTTAGTACCTACTGGAGAACCTCTGTAAACCATGGGTCTGAATTAGGAGGAAAAGAAGAGCTGTTGCCCAAGGTTTACCACCAGCCAGGGTTTTTTTATGTTCTTTCCAGATACAACAAGTAGGTGCCAGATAGTTCTAGGGCTTTTTCCTGGCTCAATAAAGGGTTTGTGAATATTTCAATCCAACATATCACACCATGTTCCCCCATACATTAGTCATCAGTGGACAATTTTCCAAAAGACAACATTTGGTTGCTTCAAAACATTATGTCCATTATGTCTGAATCTACTAAATCAAATGAAGGATAAATATATATATATATATATATATATATATATATATATATATATTTAAAAAAAAAAAAAAAAGAAAAAAAAAGTAAACCCTATAAAAATCAATTAATCTCAAATATGACTAAGCTTAGAAAAAAGCAAATCGAAAATTAATATAATAATCCAAAGCAGTTATGAAATCAATTCTATTGTCTATACTCTAAACCAAAATGGCTGATATTGGTTCTTGAAAAAAGTAAATAAAAAATAAAAATTAGAATGAAAAAAATTATAAAATCAATCATTTTGTATATACTTGAAACCAAAATGGCTGATATTGGTGCTTAAATTGAAAAAAAAAAAAAAAAAAAAAAGTTGGCATGACAAAGTGATAATACATTAACTTTCCCTAAAATAATAGAATGCATTGCTTGATACAATTGGATGACGGTCACAAGACAAAGTTCACTGACCTCATGAACGGCACAAACATTAAATTAACAACATATAACTTTTTCCATCAAAAAGAAGGGTCTTCTTGATTCCTCGGGTTGATGTATGAATCCCCCCCTCCCCCCACAAATCACTCATCGTGGCTATTTTTCTAATATAGAGGTTAGTAATAATAATACGGAGACTCTGCTCATTAGAAGAGCACTCAGTGCAATGAGACATCTCATTTTTAAACTTGTCCTTGGAAACAGCAGGCAGAACCTTTTATCTGGATTAATCATCCACATTAAAGAGTGGAAAAAAACCCATTCATTTGTTAAATATTGAAACATTTCATAACGAAAAAAGGTTACAGAATAAAATTATTATGCAGAACTAACTCATTTATAAATGAAGCAGGAAGTTGGTCTTAAATGTACAATATACTAATGGCTCTGACAGATGTTTGCCTAGTTATTTATGATACGCCGAACAGAAAGACAGCTCTCTTTGGTGTCTACACTAGCACATTGAAGTGATAGTTTGTTCGCCGAGAGGACCTGTTATGTCTCCTGACATGTCTATTTTATTAAACAGTTGCTGTATTTTTTGTTGTCTATTGAAATAGAACTCTGACTTGGGCTTGTCCTTCTTCTTCCTAGAATTGGAGCAAGTAATGAATAGACTGTTAATATCCCCTTCATTAATTGGGTGTGATTGGACAGCGTCCATATGGATGGGTGAACCACTTTGGCACGAGCCGGCTTCAACCTGATTTGCCTCGGACAAACTAAAATGGTCATCGCAACATGTATTACACTGAATTATTACGCTCTCTAAAGCAATGTTTTTAGGAAAGCTGTTGAATTTACATAAGCTAGCAGTATAGATAGGATCCTTACCCCTTTAAGGCTAAGAACTCAAGTGGCTTCCCGCAGTAAAAAAAAAAAAAAAAAAGCACTGCAGAAAAACCATGGCGGCAACATATTGAGGTTTTCCCACAGCACTTTAGACAAAAAGTTTGCAGAGGTTCTCTCTGTGGACTTTCTACTCCAATTATACCTAAAGCGAAACCATCGGTGTTTCTGTTGATATTAGAAATTGCCGTGTATTTGCAGTGTGTTTTTTTACTGCAACATGGGGATGTGATTCGCTAGAATCCCATCCACTGTGCGGTGACTGAAAAACACAGTCTTTTTTCCTGTGGTGTTGCCGCCACGTGCTAACCGCGGCATTTACACCAAGTGAGGCCCTAGTCTTAGGTGGGAAAACCCCTTTAAGATAAGACAAGTATTATTGTTCCCTTTAGTCAATGTGAACTACCTTCTTGGGACATTCAATTTGATATTTTGGATCTCTCATCCACTGGAACAGCTACAAAGTCTGTTTCTGGCTCTGAGAGAGCCAATACTAACCCTACTAATTTGTAGTGTCAAAAAAAATAAAAATAAATAAACATTACAAAAATCTGTGAAAGGCCGAGGTCCCACGGGACAAAAATGCCATGATTATCCCTCCAAAGAAATGCCGCGGGTAAAATTGTGGCTTTATATAGTAAGGGCAAAGTGGATGGGATTCTAGCAAATCTCATGGTCAATTTGTGGTAAAATCTGTGGTGCTGACATGCCACAATTTCCAAAATCAGTGCAGTTTTGGAAATCGCAGTATGCCAATTATAACTACTTTGCACACTTTCTGTCTAAATCGCTGAAGGAAGAATTGCGATGCGTTGCCGCTGCAGTTTTTCCTGCAGCACTTTTAGCTGTGGGGCGTCCCACAGGGCTTTAGCCTAATGCTTTGTTTCTCCTGCAGTAGTGATTACAGATGAGCGAATAGTATTCGAAACTGCAGCTTCAAATACCTCGCTCCATAGGAATGAACGGAAGCGACCGCGCGCCGGCTGCCGGCGGTTAACCCTTTTGAGTTTGCCCACTCCCATTCATTCCTATGGGAGCGAGGTATTCGAAGCTAGAGTTTTGAATAGTATTTGCTCATCTCTAGTAGTAATGCAGGGTCATTGAATACCTTTTTTCAGATCCCCACAGTGATCAATCGGAGGGTCAGCTGCAGGAACAAAGTGTACAACCCGTATCTAAATGCGTCACTTACCCTAAATATAATCTCTAACTCCTTTGTCTAGGAGAAATAACCAAGGCCTGAAAGCCCTACATACATGCTGGTAACCAATGAATTACTAACAATAGAGAGCTTGGTGGCATTTATATTGCTGGGATAGAATGCACTACTACAAACCTATTCAGAATTTCATCTATATGAGCTAATTTCATTGGAAGCAAAGTAAAATAAAAGTATATCTATTTGTGACTATCCAGCAGATTACACATTTCTAAATCCCATAGAAATTCATTATTCCGACAAGCCACATTGTGAACGGTTTAAAACAAATCCATTTCTGAATTATATTTGTGCTGCAATGTAATCAAAAGATGTGTTGTAAATACTTTTATGCGCTTTCAGGATTTTTTTCTCCAGCTCTTTAAAGCATGTGCTCCTGAAATGTCTGCATGCCATTAATTCATTGTCGAGCAGGTTAATATTGTATTAAAACATTAGCTGTAACTCTGCAGTATAAGAGCACTAAACCAGGATTAGACACTCTGGATTCTTTTATTCTTTGATCAATGGTGTAATTCCCAGCATGCTTTACTTTAGGTATTTGACATGTCTATGAACACTTTCTAATTGTGGCAATTTAAAGTTAGGAGAATCTAAAACTAACAAAGACAAATCTGAACTATTCAGGTTAATGGGTAGCTGTTAGCAAGAAAGGTTTCAGCTGTGGATGGTGCCTTGGACTGTAACAGTTTCCCTCCTATTACAAAGTATACCGCCATACGGTGTCCAAATAACCATACTTATATTCAGGAGACTAGCTATAAGAGTACAGAGGCAGCAATTGCTACCAGGTCCTAGAGTCTTAGGCCTCGTTCACATCTGCGTTAGTAATCCGTACAGGGAATGCAGGCATGCGGACCCCCCGAACAGACTACCCAACGCATTGGCAAACGGTGTGCAGTGAAAGCACAAGGACCCCATATACTATAATGAGGTACGTGTGCTTTCCACATGGTCTCCGCATGAGTCACGTGGATAGGAAAGTAGATGGTGAACTATTCTCTCCACATGTTCCGTGCGGTGACCTTGCAGAAAGCACATGGACCCTATTACAGTCTATGAGGTTCGTGTGCTTTCACTAGATAACGCTTACCAATGCGTTCGGTAGTCTGTTCGGGGGGTCCCTATGCGGACTCCCCTGAACGGATTACTGCGCAGATTTGAACTAGGCCTTAGGGGGCCCAAAGACCTTTCGACAACTCGAGAAGACACTAGTGTTATACTTAGCACATGGTAAATGTGGGTTCCTTTACATATTATGTGTTGTGGCTCCTGGAGGTTCAAGTTATGCCTCTGCATACAATGACTAATTATAAAACTCATAGAAATGCATAAATAACAGTTTTAGGCGGGGGTCCCACGTGGTATAAACGTTGTGGCAAAAACACATTGCAGAAAAATAAGCATTTTCCAAAACTGATGCGGTTTTTGAAATTACAGCAAATCAATTCTACCTACAGAAACACTGACAGTTTCCCTATAGGTATAATGGAAGCAGAAAGTCCACAGAGGAAACCTCTACGGAATTTCTGTGAAAAGTGCTGTGGGAAAAACTGTGATGCATTGCAATGGTTTTTTTTTTGTTTTTTTTTTTTTGCTGCGGCCCGCTATGCAGGGCCTTAGCCTTATACCTTAGACATGTAACACTTACATGCAGATATTTAAAGGGATTCTATCATTATTAGAGATGAGCGAACACTGTTCGGATCAGCCGATCTGAACAGCACGCTCCCATGGAAATGAATGGAAGCACCTGTAACGCTGACTTTGCCGGCGGCCGGCCGGCGTCACAGGTGCTTCCATTCATTTCTATGGGAGCGTGCTGTTCGCATCGGCTGATCCAAACAGTGTTCGCTCATCTCTAATCATTATAATCCTTTTTTTAATGCCTACCATGTTGGAATAGCCTTATGAAAGGCTATTCTTCCCCCACCATTAGATGTCTTCACCGTGCCGCCATTCCGGTGATATTCACGGTTTTCACCATGCAAATGAGTTTCCAGACAGCACTGGGAGTGGTCCCCCTGTTCTTGAACAGCACTAGAGGTGGCCCCTGTGCTGCCTAAAGACTCTCCAGCAACTCTCTCCATCTTCTTCTTGCAACAGCCTCTTCTCCGCATCTTCAACTGAAAACGCCAACTGCGCATGTGTGGCGGACATTTTGCTATGGCCTCTTACATGATTGTACGTTCAGCCACAGGAAAATGGCCGCCGCATATGCGCAGTCGCCACTTTCAGTTGAAGACGCGGAGAAGAAGATTTAAGGCGTCGCTGGAGAGTCTGCAGGCAGCACAGGGGTCAGTGCTATTTCAGTGCAGGGGGAACACCCCCAGTGCTGTCTGGAGACTCATTTGCATACAGTGAAAACCATGGATATTACCGGAACACCGGTTCGGAGAAGACATCTAAAGGTAGGGGAAGAATAGCCTTTCTTAAGGCTATTCCAATGTGGTAGGCATGAAAAAAAGGATTATAATGATATCTCTTTAAATAACTATGTTATACAGGGCTACTACCACCATACACCATATAGCCTAATAAACTGCTTTAGCTGTGAACCTTGGGTACCAGATCATCAGTAGCACCTACAGTAAAATCTGCACAAGTTCTGACTTTAATTCTGCCTATTTATTGAGCTTACAAGCTGTACACTTGGGGACATATTCCTGTCATAGAGTCAATACAGTAATACAGTTTCAAAACACATTAAGAGTGGATAGGAGAAAGTAAACCTAAGAGAGTTACATTACTACCTGGAAGTAGTGTATAAAGTGGATTCCTAGTCACCACGGCAAGAATACATTAGGATTAGAGATGAGCGAACACTGTTCAATCGAATAGATATTCGATCGAATATCAGGCCGTTCGAGGTATTCGATTCCAATCGAATACCACGAGGCAAATGCACTAAAAATTTGTATCCCCTCCCACCTTCCCTGGTGCTTTATTTTGCACCAATAACTGTGCAGGGGAGGTGGGACAGGAACTACGACAACAGTGGCATCGAAAAAAAATCGGAAAAAATAATTGGCCGGCTAAATCAGGTGACCTCCACTTTATACGAATACCAATTATACAAATTTTTAAAAGTTGATGGATAACAGTCAGCTATGAAGTCTGTTTGTGTGAACAGAGTCTTATTGCTTATCTTGCACTGGTCATAGCAAAGTATGTTGTAAATGGTATATGTGAGATTGATAGGTAGTTTTTCATGATCAAAAAGTTGTAACATAAGACAGACTCATCCTCTTCTTTTATTTACGCTCTATAAATCCGTTCTATAAATCCAGGATATTTCTTTTTTGGGATGGGAGATAATTCAGAGGCTTTTATTTCCCTGCAAATTTCTCTGATAAATGTAATGCAAATTTGTGAATGCTATAAGCCGTTTACTAAGATGTAGATGGAAAGGGACAAATAGTTTTGTTCTGACATATTGCACAAGTTAATGTAAAACCTCTTCTCACATTCTTAAAATGTCTTCATCATTGCAACATAAAATGTTGGAAGTGCTTAGACAAATGTTTCATTACCTCTGAGACATTTAATGTGAAATTCTGCCACTTGTAATGAATGTAAAGAAGGAGAAACAATCATTTCCTTGATTATTGTAAATACTTAGTCTTGTGAGGAGAAGTCAAGAGCATGGAGCCGTTTACCAATGGGTTTTAAGCTAAAATATTAAAACAGAACCATTGATAGTATAACCAAAAACATATTTATGTTGGAGTTAAAATTTTCTAAGTGGAGAATTATTTCTTTGTGGAGAAATAAAATCTATGTTTCTCATTGTCTTTAGCAGCAGAAGAGACCTAAAGCAAAGATCATAAAAGTATCTTCAGGGCACTGCCCACATTCAGTAACATCCTGTAACATCTCTGCCTGTTCGGGTCTCTGCGCCACCCTCTGCTCGCGTGCTGTGGCGCACGAGGCGGGTGCAGTTTGATCATTTGCTTAAAGTTTTTAGTTGCACTGTGTGAACACGGCTCTAGTTGCCTCTGTCCATTCAGTGGTTAAATTTTGTCTTGCCTGTGATTGACAGCCTGCCTTCCTGTCAGGTTCAGGGCGGGTTCTTCCTCCCCTATTTAGTCTTTGCTCACATTCACACTGGTGCCTGTTATTGCCTCTTGCTTGCTGGTTTCCCTTGCTGTTTATTTACTTGTATTCTAATCCTTGACCTCTGGCTTTCCTACTGACTATTCTTTTGGACTCCAATTTGGCACTGCATTGCTCAGCTGTTAACGAACCCTGGCTAGCTGACCTCCCTTTGTTGTTGTTTGTCTTGTCTGCGTTTTGTGTATCACTTATACAGGAAGGGACTGTCTTTGTGGCTGCCGCCTATTATGTAGGATAGAGCCTGGCAATAGGAAGGGACAGTTGGGGGCTTCAGCTTAGGGCTCACTGTCCCTTGTGCCCCTTCCTCCAGGGTTCACCAGCAGCTTCTGGCGAATTATCATCTGGCTATTTCCTAACACATCCTCTAGGTGAGATGGCTGTGCAAGTGTTTTGCCATATCCTTAAATAACCTGACCATTTGGGATATAGGGAAGTGTCTGTCAGAAAGGGGCAATATCCTATTATTAACTTAGAGTACTCCTTTAAATTTAAAGGCATGTAGATCATAGGAGAGAAATAAGCGGTAAGGTCTTATCCATGCTATTTTATTACATTTAACCAAGTTCATAATCTGTGTAGTAGATGATATGGGTTTGTGGTCTTTAATGGTTTGGGGCCTAGATCACCCTCATTTCATCCCCTTTAACTTCTCTACCTCTATTCACTAAAAGAACACCATCACCATTTAGATGATTGGTCCTCCCTTGTTTGTTAATATTAGGACTCCTATAAAGATTAGGAGTATAATTTTACACTTTTTATAGAGAGTATCGGTAATGGAATAAACCTTGACCAAAAAGTGAGCAAAAATCTAGCACTGGGACCAATTTCTATTGTTCCAACTGGAAACATCCATATATAAGTTGTAAAATATTTATTGTATAATAAATTGAATAATTTGTGTATATTATTATGTCATTATTAATAGTACATTAGCAATAGTAGTAGACTTAATAGTAGTTGTCGTAGTAGTGCCAGTGTATTTCTTGATATTGCTTGCTTCTATATTATGCCGTCCATGACCTCTTTAAATCCTTCAAGGGTTCTGATATAACTGATGAGACACTGATTTCATTACAGATTCTGTGTTGTGTTATTATATATGACATTGGAACAATGGATTTGAGGCATCTTTATTCAATCAATTAAAGTTTACTGTACATCATCCAATAAAATGACTAAACAATCTTATCTGTTAGGTGGATAGCAGTCTCTGTACATACTGTATGACTGCCAGTAAATATGACATGATAAAATAACAGGTCCCGGAACTGGACACTGAACTAAAGGATGTTCAGCCTGGATTCATATGCACATGTATTAGATACTTCAATACTTGGCATTGTATTAGGAATATGGATGGGTGCCATAGAAATATACTAAAAAATGGAATGCATGGTACATTGAAGTGGCCTACTTCTCCCTAATAATAACATCCACCTGGGTCTGGCTAAAAAAAAAATGGTTTCCTTACGGACATGCAGAAGACGTACACGGGCGGATACCTTTATAAACCCATTCAAGTAAATGGGTTTGAAAACTGACTACTGGATTTCTGTCCCCTGTCCAGTTTTGTTGGGCAAAAGATGGAAATTGTCCGTATTGGCTAAACCGGAGACCAGGCCTATCTTCCTATAGCAGCTTTATATATCTATTCCCTCCACTAAAATGAAAGGGGAGATGTTTCAGGAGATCATTGAATTTCCTTGGACGAGGAGGTCTGGCAACAACCTGTCAGAATCTTCCTGCGGCAGTCCTTGTTTTATGCCAGGAAGGCTATTGCACTGCACTGGATGGCACCGTAACCTCCATCAGTGTCAATGTGAACAAAACTCATTAACGCTATTCCTCCCTTTAACCAGATTGTATACAAAGGGAGAGGATCTCCTTAAAAGTACCATAAAGTATGGGGGTCATGGTGCAGTTCTTCTGTAACTCAGTATACTGCCCCATCTTTGCAGACATTGCAGCTCTACATTCATTTATGCCTGAGGGGTAGGGGGTCGCCTGTGCTATCCACCACCTTTAATTTGATTTGTTGTTTTCCTTTATGTCTTACTGTTCCATTACTCATGTGTCTTGCCTATTGATACCTGCATAATGTTGTATTGCTTCAATATCCGGGCTTTGTTGGATAGTCTGTGGCACGTGGGCTACATTGTGAGCCCATTGTTGACAGAGGGGTTGATAATTTGTAGAGATGAACGAGTAGTATTCGATTGAGTAGGTATTTGATCGAATACTGCGGTATTCGGAATACTCATACTCTGACCAATACCACGCGGTAAACTTCTTTTAGGTTTACCGCATGGTATTCGATTGAGTACGAGTATTTCGAATACCGTAGTATTTAATTGAAAAAAAATAATTTTCATGATTCGTGTAGACCTTTTGAATGCCTTTCTTACCCAAAAGGCATAAAATTGCTAAGGATTTAGCATGCGAAATGGTTGACTATTAAGGAAACATAGACCAGACTTAGAGGCTTGAAAATAGGAGCGATCGATGGAAAGAGTGGGTAGTATTTGTGCATATCTATGTTTCTTGTATTACTTATTACTTATTTATGTATTGATTATATATGTAGCAAAAACATGCACACAAATAATCACATCAGTCCATGCCCCATGTGGCTCCCAATCCAAAACATAAGGCTTTATTTAGCCAAAAAACAGGTCCTTGCTCAGAATATGTGCAGATTATGCAGTGATTATGTTAGATTATGCTGAATAATGGAGACCTACAGTATATGTATGAACATAAATCTACATGGATGCTTGCACAAGCATTCCAGATATAATGATTAAGTTTATTCACAGATGCACTAATCATAATGAAGCCATGAATAATTCAGATTGAATAAATAAAATATTCTAAGCGGATCTATATTATAAAAAATAACTAAAGAAAACAAGTTGATAGACTCATTAACACCCCTAGGATGCTACCGGTCATTATTATTAAGTTACTCATTTGGTCCTTAAGTGTGTGATACATAATAGAGTTTTAATGAGTTTCTACTTAGCAATTAGCATATATCCAGGGGTGATAATACTAGGAGAAATCCCCCAGGGATATTTTTCCTGATGAAATCGTCAGAATGACAAATTTGCCATTACCTTAATATAACCTACAGTAAGTATTTTTTCTAATATATTAATTGCAAGTATTGAGTTATTGTATTGGTTTTCCTAAATTAAACTACTATTTAATAATCTCTTCTTTGCTACATTGTATTGAGTATGTATCCCTCAGGATGTTATTGTCAAGGTTCTCGCACATCTTTGGCACTAAATAAAATATTTAGGCCTCATACACATAGTTGTATTGCTGATTTCAGCCAGCTCTTACTGGTATGGAATAGTGATACTTCATCCCGCTCCATATTGCTCCTCTGTATGCTAGCCATTTCAGATGTATTTCAGGTAACGTCAAGCATCATAATACGGAGATATTCTATTCTGGAAGCATTTCCTCCACATAAAGCAGTAGTTCAGTACAGAGGTACCATAAACTAGAAAATATGTCTATAATTCTTGCCTGATACAAGGGCAGAACATGTCATATTTTTCACCGCAGGCCAACACATAGAATCCATTGACCTACATCCAGTATTTCCATCTAGATTGTACATGAAGACTATTCTTGAATGATCAACAAATAGACAAGTTAAAATCCAATCTATGGAAATCCTTTCATGGTAGTCATCGATACACCGATAAATTCATAGACAGAGTAATAGATATTATACTTTTAGGGCTAGTTCACAGGGGGCAAGGAGGCGGATTTTGACTGCGGATTTCACCTTAAAATCTGCCTCCATACAATGGTGGTCTATGTAGACCACTAGTATTCTTTTTTCCGCTAGCGGCATGTTGCTGATAGCGGAAAAAAGAAGTGAGATGCCCTTTCTCCAGGTGGTTTCCACGGCTCGCTGGTGGCAGCAACCTCCGGGGTCCCATTCATTTGAGCCAACTCCTGAGGGGGAAGCCGCGACCGCAACGGTCGTGGCAGGTGGGTTTTGACCTGAGAGTCACACGGCTCCCCACATCACTCTTGGTGCCAAAATCTGCCCTACCGCCCCCCGTGTGAACGAGCCCTTACAATCTCTACAGCCGACTATATTTATTCTATTCCCTTGAGACCAGAGTGTTGTTGGGTGCCTGAAATTTTTTTTGGTTATAGCTTTGTCAGGCACAAAAATGAGCAAAATAAAATACAGCCTTAACTTCAGGCAAAATAATGGCAAGCCAAAATCCTGCTCATCTGAGTGCTAACTAAATAGAAAATACTAACTGTACGTGTGGCTAATTACCAGCCACGCGAATCAACCAAAACCACACTGTACCGTATCACAAAGCTATCAGTTTCAGGACAGACCCAGGCACGTCCTCTCCTCTCAGAATCTGCCCTGAATTACAGGCTCTGCAGCCTTTTATGGCCCAGTCATGAGCTCATAACCCACACCTGGGCTGCAGCTTATTCAAGATCGGCCCTGGACCACACATCTGTCAGGAATCTGGGTGAGATATATACTGTGATTCCAGCACTCTGCCTGTTACCTTCTTTATATATATATATATATATATATATATATATATATATATATATATATATATATATATATATACTAAAAATCCTGCAGTTCTGACACTGTCTAATAGACTATATGATATGATGAGACTTCCTGTTTTTTATAGATTTCTTTGCAGTAGTCCCTCACTTATAAGCACAGTGATGATCACAGTTTTCATGTATATGTATCTTTGTGTTTACGGCACGTCCATAGGAATCAGTAAGTCACGGAGTGGCAAAATTGGAAGATTTTTAGCATTATTTTTAAATTAATATAATAGAGAAGACATTATCAAAAATTCTTTAAAAAATATGTAACATAAAACATGATTTCATCAATAGGCAAATTGGCAGCACAATCCTTTTAAATTTATTTCATTATTTTTTTTCCTATAAACTTTACAATATAGAACTGGTTATCTGTGAAAAACAATGAGACAAACAGGATTGGATTCTAATTTGATGTATTTTATCTCTAGTAAAATATGTCAATAATTAACATCCATTAAAGCAATATATTTTGATAGGATTAGATACATTGACACACAAATTAGTATGCAAAAATAAACGGTGTGTTTCCTTTCTGTAAATTATACTATTTGTCCGCCTTTTTCATTATCAACTTGTCATCAGCTTTTATTTCCTTTAGGCTATAGTGTTCATAAACATTTAGATTAAAGAAATTCTTTTGAAATGGTTTACATAATTGAATCAAGCTTCACTGCTATTCTGCCTTAACATTACTATAAATGTGCCAATTACCCCCCAAAATTAATCCACTTAAAAAGTAAATGGAAGGGAAAAAATTAATAAACGAAACAAAACTGAGAATGGAAAATTACTTTTTTGGAGTCATTATGTCTTGTACAGTACAATATGCCGATTAGAGATGAGCGAACAGTAAAATGTTCGATATTCGATATTCGTTCCGAGTAGCCGCTCAATATTCGACTACTCGAATCGAATATTGAATCCTATTATAGTCTATGGGGGGGAAATGCTCGTTTCAGGGGTAGGCAACATTCGATCAAATTACACTTACCAAGTCCACGAGTGAGGGTCGGGCTGGATCCTCCGAGAAGTCTTCTCCGTGCAGCGTCCCCGCTTCATCTTCCGTCTCTGAATTCACTCTGCCAGGCATCGGGCCTGGGCAGAGCTGACTGCGCATGCCCGCACTACAAGAAAATGTAGTGTGGGCATGCGCAGTCGGCTCTGCCCAGGCCCGATGCCTGGCGGAGTGAATTCAGAGCCGGAAGAAGCCACGGGGGCGCTGCACTGAGATTTCTAAAGGTAGGAGAAGAACCAGCGTTGATTGGCCGACTGTATAGCATTCGACCAATCAATGCTAGTTCTGCATCGAACTTTTCCATTCGAATACGAGTATTTCGAATACCGTAGTATTCGATGGAATATCTACTCGATCGAATACTACTCGCTCATCTCTAATGCCGATATTTTTTTCAAAATTAGTGCTAACTTTTTGTGCCACCTAAGGTCAAGTGAAATGGTATATCCATGACCAAATAATATCTCAGATGGTAAATAAGGCCATCATACAGTGACTGAATAATAACAATATACACTGAGTGAATAATACCAACATACAATGAATAAATAATACCATCATATAATGATGGAATAATATATTTATACAATGACTAAACCTCATCACCTAGGACCCAAAGGCAACACCTTTAGGTTCCTAGTCCACTAGCTCTTTCACTTTGATGTAAAGTTGAGTTTACAAGGTGCAATTTTTGCACAAAAATGCATGTATTTTTATTGTAAAACTATGCAAAAACACACCGTTATAAAGAATAATGTCCCATAGTGGCCCCTCCACCCAATATAATGAACCATAGAGACCCCTTCACACAGTATAATGTCCCATATTGGCTCCTTCCCACAATATAATGCCCCATATTGGCTCCTTCACACAGTATAATATCCCATAGTGACACTTCCACACAGTGTAATGTTCTATAGTGGCCCCTCTACACAGTATAATGACCTATAGTGGTACCATACCCACGGTATAATGTCCCATAGTGACCCCTCCACACGGTATAATGTCCTATAGTGACCCCTCCACACAGTATAATGTCCCATAGTGGCCCTGTCTACACAGTATTGTATCCTATAGTGACCCCTCCACACAGTATTATGTCCTATAGTGGCACCATCCACATAGTATAATGTAGCATAGTGGCCCCTCCACGCAGTATAGGATCCCAACAAATTTTTTTAAAATTTGTGCTCAGTCAAACCTAAAATTAGTGTGGTTCACCAATCACAAGCTATTATTATACTTTGGGATCCCACAGACCCCACAGTATAATAAACGGAGGCCCAGGGGAGGTGATCAAACATAAAAAACAATGGGGCACACCTCTTCTGCACTCTGAATCGACTCCCTGTTCTCTTTGGCACTTCTACTTGATGTCAGCGACTGTTGATTGGGTCTCAGGGATTACGTTGGTGTCATTATGCGTCATGTAACCCCTTGAGGCTCTGCCATGATCTAGAGAGAGGATAAAATCACTATACAGTAACTAAATAATACTGCCACTCAATGGCCAAAGCCTCATTCAAGTTGTCTGCTGGTCATCCACACAGTTCTGACTATTCAAAGGAATACAATGTGGATCATACATACGCAAAAGCAAAATTAAAGTGATCTTTGGCTCTTCTACTTTGCAAGATATGTTCGTCCATTTTAGCAACACAACATGCTTTTACCACCAACACATGTGTATAGAAATATTTACATGGGCTGTGACCCCTGAAAAAATTGGCTATTGTGCCCCATGATATCTGTCCCATTGCAATGAGAGCCACACTATTCCTGTTTTATAAATAAAAAATAAATAAATAAATACATTTAAAAAAACAAAACACCTTATAATTGTGCAATATCTCAGAGCAAGATGTGTAGTTAGGCAACTGCCAAAGCAGTGGTAGGCTCCATAGTGGTGACTAGCCTTACTCATTTTTTAGACAAAAGTTCAAAATTTTTGCCAATTATTATTTTATTTTTTTTTAAAGAGTTTTTTTGTTTATTTGTTGCCAACTAATATTACTATGAATACAGAAACTTTCTATATATGGACTGGGGCCTGTCAGAAACCCAACTATGATTCTTGTCATGTTTACTGTTTGCTCCTAAAAATCTAAATTTTAATTTTGATAGTATTTTGTAAATCCACCTTTGGCTTTCAACACTGCCTGAATCCTTCTAGGCATGCTCTTGAACAGATTTAAACATGACTTGACAGAAATCTGATCCCGGATCTCTTCTACATGTTCTCTTCTACATGTTGGTGCATACTGGTTGACTCACTTGGGTACGAACATAGCTTTTTTTCTACTGTACCCACAAATGCTTGATTGGGTTGAGGTCTGGGAACTGTGGGGACCAATCTAGCACCTCTACTTTATTCTCAATGAACCATTCTTTTGCTAACCTATGCTTCGGGTCGTTGACCTGCTGGAACACTATGTCGTCCTTTTTCTATCCATAGTATGAGTGTACAAAGTATTTCATCTTGTTGCATAGTCACTAGAGATGAGCGAGTAGTACTCGAATGAGTAGGTATTTGAAATATCGAACCTCGAACATTTTACTGTTTGCTCATCTCTAATAGTCACATATAGCTCAGCAATGATACCACCCTTGATCCTAGTCAATTATCCAGTGCATTTGGATGTGAAACAACTTCATATCATCAAGGTTCCTCCACCAAAATTGATCTGTTGGTTTCCTTTGCCCTTGTTTCTTACAGACCCATTTGCACCCATCAGAGACTTTTATCCCATCTCTCTAAATCACCCATTTCCAATCTTCTACTGTCCACTTTTTGTACTTTTTTGCGAATTCAAGCCGACACTTCTTTTGACGATATTGAAATTGAGGCTTCTTCACGTTTTTTTTAGGCCACTATTCCAGACTTGTTTAATGCTTGTGGCACGGTGCTTGCATGAACATCTGTGGTCTCACTATTACAAAAATGGATGGTGTGGAGTAGTCTTTTGGGGGATTCTGGGGGTGTACAACTACTTCAACTTCATTTTGGCCAGATGGTATGGAATAGCCTTCTCGGGGGAACAACTACTCCAACTTGTCTGTACAGGGGGCTCTTCTCAAATGACTTAGAATAATTAAGGGGCTGTTAAGCTATACCTTAAGTGCCAACAACTTTCTAAAACACTCTAGGAAATAGCACTGCTGCAAACAGATTATAATGTAATGCAGTTCATAATGACATTTCCTCCTTAAAAGCACAGTGTTAAATGTTAGCAAAGTGCAAAAACAATAGAAAACACTATAAAACATTCAATAGACAGAGGTAATAGCGTTAACCTGAACTTATGCAAATGGAGCATTATATGTTTTCAAAGAAGACAACTAAAAAAACAATGTTAAGTCATTGGGAACAAAAAACAAAACAAAACCCATTGGTTCCTGTTGACTACTGTAATAAGATATCATACTTCAGCAGTTTAACCAATTGTAGAAGTTCAGATTAACTTTCTTACCACCATTTATTTTATGTTTTATAGTGTTAGCGCTGCTACATCTTTATATCTGTAACTTCTGCTCTCAGCACTGTGTGTACAGTAGATGTCACAGTTATTGCCAAGTAGGGTTTCATAAGAGCAAGCAGTGGTATATCTTATCCGGAGGCGGCGTGGACTACATTTCCGAGTACTACCTACTTCTCCATGCCCTTACAAAATTAAGGTAGAAGTATCAGAGGGGAGGACGGATTGGCTGAGCAGAGGATTGTAAGAAAGCTTTGAATGGGAAGGTGACAAAACAGCCACAAAGTCTGGAGAGATAAAGAGAATCCCTGGTAGTACCAGCTCAGTCTGATGGAAAAAGCAATTCTGCAGTAAGGTCAACCAGTGAGCTCAACCTCGGTCTACATCACAGAATATTCCTCCTACCCGCTTCATTAGGGTCCTTTTTAGAGATGAAGGAACAGTAAAATGTTGGAGTTTCGATATTCGTTTCGAGTAGCCCCCCAATATTCGACTACTCAAATCGAATATCGAACCCTATTATAGTCTATAAGGGGAAAATGCTCGTTTCAGGGGTAGGCAACGTTCGATCAAATTATACTTACCAAGTCCATGAGTGAGGGTCGGGCTGGATCCTCTGAGCAGTCTTCTCCTTGCAGCATCCCCACAGCATCTTCCGGCTCTGAATTCACTCTGCCAGGCATCGGGTCTGGGCAGAGCCGACTGCGCATGCCGGCACTACAAGCGGACATGCGCAGTCGGCTCTGCCCAGGACCGATGCCTGGCAGAGTGAATGAAGAGCCAGAAGACGCCGTGGGCAAGCTGCATGGAGAAGACTTCTAAAGGTAGGAAAAGAACCAGCGTTGTTTGGCCGACTGTATAGCATTCGGCCAATCAATGCTGGTTCTGCATCGAACTTTCGAATAGCGAGTGGTACTCGATCGAGTACGAGTATTTCGAATACCGTAATATTCGATCGAATACTACTCGCTCATCTCTAGTCCTTTTATCTGAAAGCTGCAGCATCCAGTAAGACCCCAGGTCACTTTTGAAATGTACTCATCACAGTTTATCAAGTCTACCAGCAACACCAGTTGTCTGAGCCAGTAGTCTGGCCAACATGATTTAGTCCTCAAAATTACTGAGACCCTAATTATTATTATTGCTTATTTTTCCTGCTTCCAACACATCACCTTCAAGAACTGACAGTTCACTTAATGCAAATTATATCCTTCAAATGCCATATTCACTGATCAACGGTTTTAATGTTATGGCTGATCGGTGTATAAATAACATTTCAAATGCAATAGAATTTTTTTAAATCTGCTTAAATATGAGTATTAAAAAGTAAATTAGTGTAGAAATTGGCTGCATGCTTAAAGAGATGCAAAATACTTGGAAATCATGAATGACAATTATTCTAGTCAGACGTCCTTTTTATTTTAATGTATCATTCAAAGGACACATTGGCCATGGTCAGTGGAGGTTATTCATAATCTGTAACACTTTTTGATTTATGATTCTTTTATCAGTGGTAATCTTAGTCTATAAAAGCTATTCCCCTATTACTTTATAAATCATAGCTTTCACATTTCATGAATGCTGCTCCTTGAGTCTATTCACGGAAATAAACACAAGTTGGATAATGGCTGCTGGAACACACTGTATATAGAAAAACATAAAATGTTCATAGTTGTTTCATGTGGCAAATGTTAGTGTAACCCCTCTCAATTGTGTGGCCATAAATCACTTTGCTATCAAGATTTAGAGGTTTTTTTCATGGCTGATAGATGCCCAGCTCTAGTATCCAACCTTTATCAAGCACTTCATAAGATATTTCTACTTCTTTCAAAAAATGGAAAGGCAAAAATAAAAAAAATAAAAAAAAATACTGTACTGTGCTGTTCTTTTCCACCTTAAATTAAAGGAGTTGTTCAGTTTCAGCAATTAAATGTTATTTGTGTAATGAAACGGTATACAATTTTCTGATGCATTTTCTGTATCCATTCCTCCCGCTTTTCTAGATCTCTGCTAGCTGTCATTATTTATATCCAGTAGATAAAAAATCAGTTCATGGCCATGTTATATACAGTCCATGGTCATGTGATATATGGTCCTTGGTCATGTGATGGACACACAGGCGCAGAGCTCATTACAGTCACAGCCCAGTAATCGGACATCTGCCGGGTAATGAGCTGTGCACCTGTGTGTCCATCACATGATCAAGGACCATATATCATATGACCATGGACTGTATATCACATGGTCAAGGGACAATATATCACATGACCATGGACTGTACCCCATTATAGTCTATAGGGGTCCATGTGCTTTCACTGCACAGCGCTTGCAAATGCATTTGGTATTCCGTTCAGGGGATCCCCATGCGGACTCCCCAAACGGATTAACAAACGCAAATGTGAACGAAAGGTCAGACTTTCTACTCAAAAAATTAACAGGGTTGCTTAACCTGGCCCCCTGAATACAGTAAGTTTTTCAGTTTCCCTTAGTTGTGGCTGCAGAACACCGGAAGTTTATCATTTAAATGGGTAATACAGTGGGAAATGCATTTTCTGCACTGGATAAGTTTTCTGTAATTGATGGTGATAAGATTTTCACAGCGCAGCATGGTACCAAGAGTCACAGGGGCAAATTTACCAATGCCTCTACGCCAATTTTCTAGCATATGTATGATATTGTGGCGCCTATTTGGCGTAAGGTCATTTTCTTGCTCCAAACATGTTCCACAACCCAGTTTTGCACCATTGTGCAGATGTGGGTGGAACAGGGCAAAGCAGGGTGCAGATGCCAAGGTCTGACATATTCAGTGGAAAATTATGCCAGCTAATAACCATTGTAGATTTCCATTCTCACGTAGGGACATCTGGCTAATTTAAGGAGAGGCTGGATCTCCCATTTCCACTCAGGGCTTTTATTAAGATGGCCGTATAATACACCCATCCTAATAAACCAGCTCCTCTGCCTTTAGTCTCCATGCTGCTGTATTATTTTGTGATTATTTTTAATGGTAGAAATATACGACATAAACAAAACAAAAAATATCCTATCTTTGTAACAAAATATTAATATGCACAAATAGTTTAATATTTTGTTCACATTTTATTTCATTGCTGGTGTGATGAAACTCAAGTTATTGAAATAGCGAAGGCAAAGATAAAGGATATTGAAATAACTTTTCCTATCAAGGTTATTCTTTATGCTCCACATGTTAATTTGAGGGATTCTTGACTCTCTTCTGTTATTGATAGTTGGGTTCGTAGTTCATGATAAAATGAAATATTGCTATTGTATTAGATGTAGCACTAAATTTCTAATATAATCAATCAAAGGCAAAGCACATTCACTGCACTGTTGTCTTATGCAAAGATTAATTACTATGTTCGGGAAATTGTAGGTAGAAATATGTGTGATAATGTGAATGAAATGTAATGTAAAATCTAAGGATATTGTACAGGTATTGTGACAGAGGAAATATTGTATTTACACAAGTGATAATACAAGTCTATATAACACCAATACAGAAATATGTAGAATTCTAGTTTTATTATTATGGTGTTTACATAGCATAAGTGGGCATTCACACGGAGTAAAGTGGCGCTGATTCTGCCACGATAACTTGCGGCAGACTCAGTGCTGATAAAAAGACTTGAATAATAAACGACATGTATACCTAGCACACCTATATAATACATGTAATATACTGTATGTATGTAGAAAGCTACTGTATAAGAGCTTTTTAGTGGCTGCAATGTAAAGTCTAGTCACATGTGGCCCAAAAAGTTACCATTGTCATGCGGAAAATAGAATAATAGGTGTTATTTTCCTTATTTTATATTCCCCATTGATCACACCAAAGGAAACCTCAAAAAGTCTTGACCTATCAGCTATAAAGCATACATATGTTACTGCTTTGTTCACATCTTGCTCGGGCCGAAATTAACCAGATTATTATACTCTGGGGTCTCTTCTGACCCCATAATATAATAGGTTGAGGTCCAGGGGAAGCGAAAAAAATTAAAAAACTCACAGACGAGCGCTGGGCGCCAGGGGGAGGCACAGACAGAGCACTAGAAGCCATGGACGGCCCAATAACGTAATGGAAGGTGAGTATTAATATTTTTTATTTTTGTCACCCACCTAGGCATTCACCTATTATACTCTGGGATCTGAAGAGACCCCAGAGTATAATAATTGCACTTAGTTTTATTTCAGTCCAAACTTCTTCAGATAGATCCAGGGAGGATTACTTCGTCTGAACATGGGGTATAAGAAATCCTTACAGGTTCATCCAACTTTACTTGTGATTGCCCTGACAAGCAATATTGTTAAGTTACGATGGTCTATCTTGGGTCTTCATGACCCAAGTTAATGTTCAACTTGTAAGTTCCCTACCAGTGTTGACCTGTAGGACACACAATTAGTAGGAAGGTCCAGCCAATCTGTGCATGCCTTGTCATCAGAACACACGTGCAATTGGCAAACGTCTATATACAATTACGTGCAAAAGTCAATTAGCAACTTATATCTTCAAAAAAAAAAAAACAACAAAAAACAGCCTGCTGATTTTCTGTGTGTTTTATCCAGACCCCAGAGTATAATAATTCACATCAATGCATGTCACGGCGGCCCTTTTAATTTATTCAAGACCGTTCCCAAATTGTTTGGTTTCATTAGAAACCAAACAATTTGGAATAATCGGCTTGAATATCGTTCGTTGTGAGCCTATTCACCCATCTCTAATCACAAGCTGTTGGACCACTGTAGAACCCCATCATACTGTATAGCCAAATTACATATGTAGGTCATAGACCACCATGTTAAAAAGAAAATAAGAATTATGCCAGGGTCCAAATTGATCTCAAATAAATGGTGTGATTAAAATGGTGTGATTTTATTGATATAAAGAAGGCCCAACTTGACTTTCTTTTTTGGCCCCCTTTATTTCAATTGAGGATCTACATGATCTGATATCAATGTCTTAGAAACAATGCTCACTGCCATATTCTATATTGGGGGAAACACACAGTATTTTCATGTGCCTCTAATTTTATTTAAGAAAGCTTAGAGAGATGTGCACCATTCTAAGGGAGGAAGTACTTACTGAGCAAAAAAGGGTTATTTTATTTTATTTTTAAAAAGCAACATATTCATATAAATGATTCCCTAATAAAAGCCTTGGTAATCTTTAGACAGTTGGGTTATGTGGAAATATTCTACTAACTCGTTTTCAAGAGATTTCTTACATAAAGAATGGGACCATTAGTAAAAATTGCAATGCCATATGTAAGTTAGGGAATGCAGAAACTGTTCAGCGTAGTGACTGCAGAACAGTGGCGTAACAAGCGTCTTGTAGGCCCAGGTGCAATATTTTGTCCGGGTCCCCCTCCCTTCACAGTGGTGGCCCCCCTACAGTATTATATGCCCAGCAGTGCCCCCCCCCCCCCACAGTATTATATTCCCAGCACTGTCCCCTCTCACAGCGTTATATGCCTACCGGTGTTCCTCCTCCCCACACACAGTATTACATGCCTAGCAGTGTCCCCCCCCCCCAGTATTAAATGCTCAAAACAGCCCCCCTCTGCTCCAGGGTTATTATTATACTCTGTGGTTTCCTCATACCCCAGAGTATAATAATCAGGGCCAAGGGAAGGTGAATAAAAATAACAAACGCTAATACTCACCCTGCCTCACCTTTCCTGGGCATCCTGGCCATGGCTGTCTTCAGCATCTTCAGTCATCTTCACGATGTCTCTGCTGAGGCCTGTGATTGGTCCTCAGTGGTCATGCACTGACGTCATTATGCTGCTGCACCCCATGTGACCACTGGAGCCTAATCACAGGCCTCATTCACATGACAGAAGATACTGGAGAGAACACAGACCCCAGGAGAGGTGAGAATAACTATTTATTATTTTAAGTCACCTCCCCTTGATCAGTAGCTAATGAAAAGGGGCAAAATGCTGGGGCCCCTTTTCATTTACAATATGTATTATGGTTGGGGAATCAGGATTTCCCCGACTGCTGTCATAGTGGTACTGGGCCCATCTCCAGCTGGCTGCGGGCTCTGTACCTTGCCAGGCCCGGTCGCACTCCATACAACCACAATCTTTACGCCACTGCTGCAGAATGATCTGACCACTTTATATCCTCAATAATAGATCCTTGAACCAATAACAGGGATTCCCCAATTAGTAATAATGGGGCAAATACGTGTAATCCTGTTTGGTATTGTGGTGCATATGTCAAAAATATTATAAAATTCTTCCTGCTGTAATATTCAATGTTAAACACTCATGTATAAACACTCAATATAATGTTCAACACTCATGCAGGATGGTGAGTAGAAGTGGAATCCATGGAAGAGTGAGGGTTTAGGTCACCACTAGGGTTGAGCGATCGTGTTCGGAAAAGATCGGATTCCGATCGGCGATCGAGAAAATTTCACGATCGCCATCGGAATTCCGAACACAATCTTTTTATGTGGGATCGAGATCGGTGATTTTTCCCACAATGCATTGCTTAGCCTTCACACTGAGTATACGATGTATATTCAGTGTGAAGGCTCCGCTGCAGTTCCATAGGAATGAATGGAAGCAGCCGGCACACAGCCTTAACCCTCTGCGCGCCGGCTGCCTCCATTCATTCGAATGGAAGGCCAAACTAAATCTCTAGCAGCTACTTACCTCTAGAGATGGCTGCTCCAGTGCCCTCCTTCTTCTTGCCTCGCTGCCCTGCCTCCCAGGTTAGTGTTTAAAGCGCTAGGTAGGCGGGGCTTGTGGCTTAGAGTGTGGGCAGGTACAGGACGGGGAGATGTGATGTCTCCCCTCCCAGTACCCGCCCACACTCTCCTAACCCGCCCACACTCTCCTAACCTGGCAGGGAGGGTGCAGCGAAGGAAGAAAAGCAGCAGGGAGAAGCAGCGAGGCGAAGAATGAAGGCACGGGGCACAGGACCAGCCATCTCTGGAGGTAAGTGGACACCAGGGGGTAGGATTGCTTTTAAAATCCGATCTCCGATTAATAAAAAAAATCCCATTGACTTGCATTGGGATCGGAATTGGGATCGAGATCGGGTTTGAATGAAAAATGATCGGAAATCGGATTTTAAAATCGATCCTGAAAAGTCGAGATCGGCTCAACCCTAGTCACCACACATTACAAGAAGACCATGGTTCCATGGTTCTGTTTACATACTAATTGAATCATCTTCCCATTAAACCTTAATAGTGTAGGGTACAATTATTAAGTTCACATAATACAATTACAGATCTTCCATTACTGTCAGAAACCATTTTGACATTCTGAAACACCAATGATTTCTAGAGATGAGCGAACAGTGTTCTATCGAACTCATGTTCGATCGGATATTAGGCTGTTCGGCATGTTCGAATCGAATCGAACACCGCGTGGTAAAGTGCGCCATTACTCGATTCCCCTCCCACCTTCCCTGGCGCCTTTTTTGCTCCAATAACAGCGCAGGGTAGGTGGGACAGGAACTACGACACCGGTGACGTTGAAAAAAGTAGGCAAAACCCATTGGCTGCCGAAAACATGTGACCTCTAATTTAAAAAAACAGCGCCGCCCAGCTTCGCGTCATTCTGAGCTTGCAATTCACCGAGGACGGAGGTTTCCGTCCAGCTAGCTAGGGCTTAGATTCTGGGTAGGCAGGGACAGGCTAGGATAGGAAGGAGAAGACAACCAACAGCTCTTGTAAGAGCTAAATTCCAGGGAGAAGCTTGTCAGTGTAACGTGGCACTGACGGGCTCAATCGCCGCAACCCAGCTTTCCCAGGATCCTGAATGGAATACACTGTCAGTGTATTCCCGTATACCCGATATATACCCCGATACCCGTTCCAACGGTGTGCCCCCCCACCTTCACCCCAGAAATACCCTGCAAGTCCCCTAGCAATAGAATTGGGGCTATATACACCCACAATTTTTACTACTGGTATACAGTGCCATTGTCTGACTGGGAATTCAAAGAATATATTGGGAATACAAATACCCTCATTTCTTGCTACTGCCATATAGTGCCAGTTTCTGACTGGTAATTCAAAGAATATATTGGGGTTACGTGCACCCACAATTTTTACTACTGGTATACAGTGCCATTGTCTGACTGGGAATTCAAAGAGTATATTGGGAATACAAATACCCTCATTTCTTGCTACTGCCATATAGTGCCAGTTTCTGACTGGGAATTCAAAGAATATATTGGGGTTACGTGCACCCACAATTTTTACTACTGGTATACAGTGCCATTGTCTGACTGGGAATTCAAAGAATATATTGGGGTTATAAATACCCTCATTTCTTGCTACTGCCATATAGTGCCAGTTTCTGACTGGTAATTCAAAGAATATATTGGGGTTACGTGCACCCACAATTTTTACTACTGGTATACAGTGCCATTGTCTGACTGGGAATTCAAAGAATATATTGGGAATACAAATACCCTCATTTCTTGCTACTGCCATATAGTGCCAGTTTCTGACTGGGAATTCAAAGAATATATTGGGGTTACGTGCACCCACAATTTTTACTACTGGTATACAGTGCCATTGTCTGACTGGGAATTCAAAGAATATATTGGGGTTATAAATACCCTCATTTCTTGCTACTGCCATATAGTGCCAGTTTCTGACTGGTAATTCAAAGAATATATTGGGGTTACGTGCACCCACAATTTTTACTACTGGTATACAGTGCCATTGTCTGACTGGGAATTCAAAGAGTATATTGGGAATACAAATACCCTCATTTCTTGCTACTGCCATATAGTGCCAGTTTCTGACTGGGAATTCAAAGAATATATTGGGGTTACGTGCACCCACAATTTTTACTACTGGTATACAGTGCCATTGTCTGACTGGGAATTCAAAGAATATATTGGGGTTATAAATACCCTCATTTCTTGCTACTGCCATATAGTGCCAGTTTCTGACTGGTAATTCAAAGAATATATTGGGGTTACGTGCACCCACAATTTTTACTACTGGTATACAGTGCCATTGTCTGACTGGGAATTCAAAGAGTATATTGGGAATACAAATACCCTCATTTCTTGCTACTGCCATATAGTGCCAGTTTCTGACTGGTAATTCAAAGAATATATTGGGGTTACGTGCACCCACAATTTTTACTACTGGTATACAGTGCCATTGTCTGACTGGAAATTCAAAGAATATATTGGGGTTATAAATACCCTCATTTCTTGCTACTGCCATATAGTGCCAGTTTCTGACTGGTAATTCAAAGAATATATTGGGGTTACGTGCACCCACAATTTTTACTACTGGTATACAGTGCCATTGTCTGACTGGGAATTCAAAGAGTATATTGGGAATACAAATACCCTCATTTCTTGCTACTGCCATATAGTGCCAGTGTCTGACTGGGAATTCAAAGAATATATTGGGGTTACGTGCACCCACAATTTTTACTACTGGTATACAGTGCCATTGTCTGACTGGGAATTCAAAGAATATATTGGGGTTATAAATACCCTCATTTCTTGCTACTGCCATATAGTGCCAGTTTCTGACTGGTAATTCAAAGAATATATTGGGGTTACGTGCACCCACAATTTTTACTACTGGTATACAGTGCCATTGTCTGACTGGGAATTCAAAGAGTATATTGGGAATACAAATACCCTCATTTCTTGCTACTGCCATATAGTGCCAGTTTCTGACTGGGAATTCAAAGAATATATTGGGGTTACGTGCACCCACAATTTTTACTACTGGTATACAGTGCCATTGTCTGACTGGGAATTCAAAGAATATATTGGGGTTATAAATACCCTCATTTCTTGCTACTGCCATATAGTGCCAGTTTCTGACTGGTAATTCAAAGAATATATTGGGGTTACGTGCACCCACAATTTTTACTACTGGTATACAGTGCCATTGTCTGACTGGGAATTCAAAGAGTATATTGGGAATACAAATACCCTCATTTCTTGCTACTGCCATATAGTGCCAGTTTCTGACTGGTAATTCAAAGAATATATTGGGGTTACGTGCACCCACAATTTTTACTACTGGTATACAGTGCCATTGTCTGACTGGGAATTCAAAGAATATATTGGGGTTATAAATACCCTCATTTCTTGCTACTGCCATATAGTGCCAGTTTCTGACTGGTAATTCAAAGAATATATTGGGGTTACGTGCACCCACAATTTTTACTACTGGTATACAGTGCCATTGTCTGACTGGGAATTCAAAGAGTATATTGGGAATACAAATACCCTCATTTCTTGCTACTGCCATATAGTGCCAGTGTCTGACTGGGAATTCAAAGAATATATTGGGGTTACGTGCACCCACAATTTTTACTACTGGTATACAGTGCCATTGTCTGACTGGGAATTCAAAGAATATATTGGGGTTATAAATACCCTCATTTCTTGCTACTGCCATATAGTGCCAGTTTCTGACTGGTAATTCAAAGAATATATTGGGGTTACGTGCACCCACAATTTTTACTACTGGTATACAGTGCCATTGTCTGACTGGGAATTCAAAGAATATATTGGGAATACAAATACCCTCATTTCTTGCTACTGCCATATAGTGCCAGTTTCTGACTGGGAATTCAAAGAATATATTGGGGTTACGTGCACCCACAATTTTTACTACTGGTATACAGTGCCATTGTCTGACTGGGAATTCAAAGAATATATTGGGGTTATAAATACCCTCATTTCTTGCTACTGCCATATAGTGCCAGTTTCTGACTGGTAATTCAAAGAATATATTGGGGTTACGTGCACCCACAATTTTTACTACTGGTATACAGTGCCATTGTCTGACTGGGAATTCAAAGAGTATATTGGGAATACAAATACCCTCATTTCTTGCTACTGCCATATAGTGCCAGTTTCTGACTGGGAATTCAAAGAATATATTGGGGTTACGTGCACCCACAATTTTTACTACTGGTATACAGTGCCATTGTCTGACTGGGAATTCAAAGAATATATTGGGGTTATAAATACCCTCATTTCTTGCTACTGCCATATAGTGCCAGTTTCTGACTGGTAATTCAAAGAATATATTGGGGTTACGTGCACCCACAATTTTTACTACTGGTATACAGTGCCATTGTCTGACTGGGAATTCACAGAGTATATTGGGAATACAAATACCCTCATTTCTTGCTACTGCCATATAGTGCCAGTTTCTGACTGGTAATTCAAAGAATATATTGGGGTTACGTGCACCCACAATTTTTACTACTGGTATACAGTGCCATTGTCTGACTGGGAATTCAAAGAATATATTGGGGTTATAAATACCCTCATTTCTTGCTACTGCCATATAGTGCCAGTTTCTGACTGGTAATTCAAAGAATATATTGGGGTTACGTGCACCCACAATTTTTACTACTGGTATACAGTGCCATTGTCTGACTGGGAATTCAAAGAGTATATTGGGAATACAAATACCCTCATTTCTTGCTACTGCCATATAGTGCCAGTGTCTGACTGGGAATTCAAAGAATATATTGGGGTTACGTGCACCCACAATTTTTACTACTGGTATACAGTGCCATTGTCTGACTGGGAATTCAAAGAGTATATTGGGAATACAAATACCCTCATTTCTTGCTACTGCCATATAGTGCCAGTGTCTGACTGGGAATTCAAAGAATATATTGGGGTTACGTGCACCCACAATTTTTACTACTGGTATACAGTGCCAATTTCTAACTAGGAATTCAAAATGCGCAAGGCTCCCGGAAAGGGACGTGGACGAGGCCGTGGGCGAGGTCGGGGGAATGGTTCTGGGGAGCAAGGTAGCAGTGAAGCCACAGGGCGTCCCGTGCCTACTCCTGTGGGGCAGCAAGCATTGCGCCACTCCACAGTGCCAGGGTTGCTTGCCACATTAACTAAACTGCAGGGTACAAACCTTAGTAGGCCCGAGAACCAGGAACAGGTCTTGCAATGGCTGTCAGAGAACGCTTACAGCACATTGTCCAGCAGCCAGTCAGACTCTGCCTCCTCTCCTCCTATTACCCAACAGTCTTGTCTTCCTTCCTCCCAAAATTCCGAAGCTTTACAGAACAATAACCCAAACTGTCCCTGCTCCCCAGAGCTGTTCTCCGCTCCTTTCATTGTCCCTCAACCTGCCTCTCCACGTCACGATTCCACGAACCTAACAGAGGAGCATCTGTGTCCAGATGCTCAAACACTAGAGTCTCCTCCATCTCCGTTCGATTTGGTGGTGGATGACCAGCAACCCACCCTCATCGACGATGATGTGACGCAGTTGCCGTCAGGGCATCCAGTTGACTGGCGCATTGTGCGGGAGGAGGAGATGAGACAGGAGTTGGAAGAGGAAGTGGTGGATGATGAGGACACTGACCCGACCTGGACAGGGGGGATGTCAAGCGGGGAAAGTAGTGTGGATGTTGAGGCAGGTGCAGCACCAAAAAGGGTAGCTAGAGGCAGAGGCAGAGGTCAGCAGCTTAGGCGAAGCCAGGCCACACCCGGAATCTCCCAAGATGTTCCAGTTCGTACCCAGCCCCGAAAAACTCCCACCTCGAGGGCACGTTTCTCGAAGGTGTGGAGTTTTTTCAAGGAATGCGCCGAGGACAGATATAGTGTTGTCTGCACAATTTGCCTCTCGAAATTGATTAGGGGCTCTGAGAAGAGCAACCTGTCCACCACTTCAATGCGCCGTCATTTGGAATCCAAGCACTGGAATCAGTGGCAGGCAGCAACGGCAGGACAAAGGCCGCCTGCCGTTCACGCCACTGCCACTGCCTCTGCCTCTGCCTCTGCCACTGCCACTGCTGACTGTGCTGGCGATGCACTCCAGAGGACGAGCCAGGACACCACTTCATCTGCCTCCGCCACTTTGTTGACTTCTACCTCATCCTCCCCTGGTCCTGTCTTATCTCCTTCTCCTGCACCATCAAAGGCACCATCAGGCGTTTCTTTACAACAACCCACCATCTCTCAGACATTGGAGCGGCGGCAGAAATACACTGCTAACCACCCACACGCGCAAGCCTTGAACGCCAACATCGCTAAACTGCTGGCCCAGGAGATGTTGGCGTTCCGGCTTGTTGAAACTCCCGCCTTCCTGGACCTGATGGCAACTGCGGCACCTCGCTATGCCGTCCCTAGCCGTCACTACTTCTCCCGGTGTGCCGTCCCCGCCTTGCACCAGCACGTGTCACTCAACATCAGGCGGGCCCTTAGTTCCGCGCTTTGCACAAAGGTCCACTTGACCACCGACGCGTGGACAAGTGCATGCGGACAGGGACGCTACATTTCACTGACGGCACACTGGGTAAATGTAGTTGAGGCTGGGACTGCTTCCCAAACTGGCCCGGTGTACCTCGTCTCCCCGCCTAACATTCCTGGCAGGGACACGAGAAGAACACCCCCCTCCTCCTCCTCCTCTACCGCCTCCTCCTCCGCCACCGCCTCCTCCTCCGCCACCGCCTCCTCCTCCGCTGTTAGATTGACCCCAGCTACGAGTTGGAAACGTTGCAGCACTGGCGTTGGTAGACGTCAGCAGGCTGTGCTGAAGCTGATCAGCTTGGGGGACAGACAGCACACTGCCTCCGAGGTGAGGGATGCCCTCCTCGATGAGACGGCAATATGGTTTGAGCCGCTGCACCTGGGCCCAGGCATGGTCGTTTGTGATAACGGCCGGAACCTGGTAGCAGCTCTGGAGCTTGCCGGACTCCAACATGTTCCATGCCTGGCCCACGTCTTCAACCTAGTGGTGCAACGTTTCCTAAAGAGCTACCCCAATGTTCCAGAGCTACTGGTGAAAGTGCGGCGCATGTGCGCCCACTTTCGCAAGTCGACAGTAGCCGCTGCTAGCTTAAAATCTCTCCAGCAACGCCTGCATGTGCCACAACACCGGCTTTTGTGCGACGTCCCCACACGCTGGAACTCAACGTTTCAGATGTTGAATAGAGTGGTTGAGCAGCAGAGACCTTTGATGGAATACCAGCTACAAAACCCTAGGGTGCCACAAAGTCAGCTGCCTCAGTTTCACATCCATGAGTGGCCATGGATGAGAGACCTTTGTGACATCCTACGGGTCTTTGAGGAGTCCACAAGGAGGGTGAGCTCTGAGGATGCGATGGTGAGCCTTACAATCCCGCTCTTGTGTGTTCTGAGAGAATCCCTGATTGACATCAGGGATAACTCAGATCACACAGAGGAGTTAGGGATAGCATCCGATCCGTCACAGCTGGAGAGTAGGTCCACACATCTGTCCGCTTCACTGCGTTTAATGGAGGAGGAGGAGGAGGAGGAGGAGGAAGAAGAGTTGTCCGATGATGTGATGGTGATACAGGAGGCTTCCGGGCAACTTCGAATCGTCCCATTGTTGCAGCGCGGATGGGTAGACATGGAGGATGAGGAGGAAATGGAGATTGAACTTTCCGGTGGGGCCAGAGGAGTCATGCCAACTAACACTGTGGCAGACATGGCTGAGTTCATGTTGGGGTGCTTTACAACCGACAAGCGTATTGTCAAAATCATGGAGGACAACCAGTACTGGATCTTTGCTATCCTTGACCCCCGGTATAAAAACAACATCTCGTCTTTTATTCCGGTAGAGGGGAGGGCCAATCGCATCAATGCTTGCCACAGGCAATTGGTGCAGAATATGATGGAGATGTTTCCAGCATGTGACAGTGGCGGCAGGGAGGGCAGTTCCTCCAGTAGGCAACCAAGTTCTCACCGGTCCACACAAACGAGGGGCACACTGTCTAAGGTCTGGGACACCTTGATGGCACCCCCTCGCCAAAGTGCCGCCACGGAGGGTCCTAGTGTCACCAGGCGTGAGAAGTATAGGCGCATGTTGCGGGAATACCTTTCCGACCACAGCCCTGTCCTCTCCGACCCCTCTGCGCCCTACACGTATTGGGTGTCGAAGTTGGACCTGTGGCTTGAACTTGCCCTATATGCCTTGGAGGTGCTGTCCTGTCCTGCCGCCAGCGTCCTATCTGAGAGGGTGTTCAGTGCAGCCGGTGGCATCATCACTGACAAGCGCACCCGTCTGTCAGCTGAGAGTGCCGACCGGCTCACTTTGATAAAAATGAACCACCACTGGATAGAGCCTTCATTTTTGTGCCCACCTGTGTAAAGCACCCCAACATGAAACTCCATGTCTGTACTCAACCTCTCCAATTCCTCCGCATCCTCATACTCATCCACCATAAGCGTTGCACAATTCTGCTAATACTAGGCTCCCTCCAACATGATTTCCCCCAACTCTGCTGGTTAGAGGCTCCCTCCACCCTGATTTCCACCAACTCTGCTGGTTAGAGGCTCCCTCCACCCTGCTTTCCCACAACTCTGCTGGTTAGAGGCTCCTTCCACCATGAATTTGCCCAAACTGGGCTGTTTAGAGGCTCCCTCCACCATGAATTGGTCCAAACTGGGCTGGTTAGAGGCTCCCTCCACCATTAATTGGTCCAAACTGGGCTGGTTAGAGGCTCCCTCCACCATGAATTTGCCCAAACTGGGCTGTTTAGAGGCTCCCTCCACCATGAATTTGCCCAAACTGGGCTGTTTAGAGGCTCCCTCCACCATGAATTGGTCCAAACTGGGTTTTTTAGAGGCTCCCTCCACCATGAATTGGTCCAAACTGGGGTGGTTAGAGGCTCCCTCCACCATTAATTGGTCCAAACTGGGCTGGTTAGAGGCTCCCTCCACCATGAATTGGTCCAAACTGGGCTGGTTAGAGGCTCCCTCCACCATGAATTGGTCCAAACTGGGGTGGTTAGAGGCTCCCTCCACCATTAATTGGTCCAAACTGGGCTGGTTAGAGGCTCCCTCCACCATTAATTGGTCCAAACTGGGCTGGTTAGAGGCTCCCTCCACCATGAATTTGCCCAAACTGGGCTGTTTAGAGGCTCCCTCCACCATTAATTGGTCCAAACTGGGCTGGTTAGAGGCTCCCTCCACAATTAATTGGTCCAAACTGGGCTAATTAGAGGCTCCCTCCACCATGAATTGGTCCAAACTGGGTTTTTTAGAGGCTCCCTCCACCATGAATTTGCCCAAACTGGGCTGTTTAGAGGCTCCCTCCACCATGAATTGGTCCAAACTGGGCTGGTTAGAGGCTCCCTCCACCATGAATTTCCCAAAACTTGGCTGTTTAGAGGCTCCCTCCACCATTAATTGGTCCAAACTGGGCTGGTTAGAGGCTCCCTCCACCATGAATTGGTCCAAACTGGGGTTTTTAGAGGCTCCCTCCACCATGAATTGGTCCAAACTTGGCTGTTTAGAGGCTCCCTCCACCATGAATTGGTCCAAACTGGGGTGGTTAGAGGCTCCCTCCACCATTAATTGGTCCAAACTGGGCTGGTTAGAGGCTCCCTCCACCATTAATTGGTCCAAACTGGGCTGGTTAGAGGCTCCCTCCACCATGAATTTGCCCAAACTGGGCTGTTTAGAGGCTCCCTCCACCATGAATTTGCCCAAACTGGGCTGGTTAGAGGCTCCCTCCACCATGAATTGGTCCAAACGGGTTTTTAGAGGCTCCCTTCACCATGAATTGGTCCAAACTTGGCTGTTTAGAGGCTCCCTCCACCATGAATTGGTCCAAACTGGGGTGGTTAGAGGCTCCCTCCACCATTAATTGGTCCAAACTGGGCTGGTTAGAGGCTCCCTCCACCATTAATTGGTCCAAACTGGGCTGGTTAGAGGCTCCCTCCACCATGAATTGGTCCAAACTGGGGTTTTTAGAGGCTCCCTCCACCATGAATTGGTCCAAACTTGGCTGTTTAGAGGCTCCCTCCACCATTAATTGGTCCAAACTGGGCTGGTTAGAGGCTCCCTCCACCATGAATTGGTCCAAACTGGGTTTTTTAGAGGCTCCCTCCACCATGAATTTGCCCAAACTGGGCTGTTTAGAGGCTCCCTCCACCATGAATTGGTCCAAACTGGGTTTTTTAGAGGCTCCCTCCACCATGAATTGGTCCAAACTGGGCTGGTTAGAGGCTCCCTCCACCATGAATTGGTCCAAACTGGGGTGGTTAGAGGCTCCCTCCACCATTAATTGGTCCAAACTGGGCTGGTTAGAGGCTCCCTCCACCATTAATTGGTCCAAACTGGGCTGGTTAGAGGCTCCCTCCACCATGAATTTGCCCAAACTGGGCTGTTTAGAGGCTCCCTCCACCATTAATTGGTCCAAACTGGGCTGGTTAGAGGCTCCCTCCACAATTAATTGGTCCAAACTGGGCTAATTAGAGGCTCCCTCCACCATGAATTGGTCCAAACTGGGTTTTTTAGAGGCTCCCTCCACCATGAATTTGCCCAAACTGGGCTGTTTAGAGGCTCCCTCCACCATGAATTGGTCCAAACTGGGCTGGTTAGAGGCTCCCTCCACCATGAATTTCCCAAAACTTGGCTGTTTAGAGGCTCCCTCCACCATTAATTGGTCCAAACTGGGCTGGTTAGAGGCTCCCTCCACCATGAATTGGTCCAAACTGGGCTGGTTAGAGGCTCCCTCCACCATTAATTGGTCCAAACTGGGCTGGTTAGAGGCTCCCTCCAGCATGAATTTGCCCAAACTGGGCTGGTTAGAGGCTCCCTCCACCATGAATTGGTCCAAACTGGGTTTTTTAGAGGCTCCCTCCACCATGAATTTGCCCAAACTGGGCTGGTTAGAGGCTCCCTCCACCATGAATTGGTCCAAACTGGGCTGGTTAGAGGCTCCCTCCACCATGAATTTGCCCAAACTGGGCTGTTTAGAGGCTCCCTCCACCATTAATTGGTCCAAACTGGGCTGGTTAGAGGCTCCCTCCACCATGAATTTGCCCAAACTGGGCTGTTTAGAGGCTCCCTCCACCATGAATTGGTCCAAACTGGGTTTTTAGAGGCTCCCTCCACCATGAATTGGTCCAAACTGGGCTGGTTAGAGGCTCCCTCCACCATGAATTTCCCAAAACTTGGCTGTTTAGAGGCTCCCTCCACCATGAATTGGTCCAAACTGGGGTGGTTAGAGGCTCCCTCCACCATTAATTGGTCCAAACTGGGCTGGTTAGAGGCTCCCTCCACCATTAATTGGTCCAAACTGGGCTGGTTAGAGGCTCCCTCCACCATGAATTTGCCCAAACTGGGCTGTTTAGAGGCTCCCTCCACCATGAATTTGCCCAAACTGGGCTGGTTAGAGGCTCCCTCCACCATGAATTGGTCCAAACGGGTTTTTAGAGGCTCCCTTCACCATGAATTGGTCCAAACTTGGCTGTTTAGAGGCTCCCTCCACCATGAATTGGTCCAAACTGGGGTGGTTAGAGGCTCCCTCCACCATTAATTGGTCCAAACTGGGCTGGTTAGAGGCTCCCTCCACCATTAATTGGTCCAAACTGGGCTGGTTAGAGGCTCCCTCCACCATGAATTGGTCCAAACTGGGGTTTTTAGAGGCTCCCTCCACCATGAATTGGTCCAAACTTGGCTGTTTAGAGGCTCCCTCCACCATTAATTGGTCCAAACTGGGCTGGTTAGAGGCTCCCTCCACCATGAATTGGTCCAAACTGGGTTTTTTAGAGGCTCCCTCCACCATGAATTTGCCCAAACTGGGCTGTTTAGAGGCTCCCTCCACCATGAATTGGTCCAAACTGGGTTTTTTAGAGGCTCCCTCCACCATGAATTGGTCCAAACTGGGCTGGTTAGAGGCTCCCTCCACCATGAATTGGTCCAAACTGGGGTGGTTAGAGGCTCCCTCCACCATTAATTGGTCCAAACTGGGCTGGTTAGAGGCTCCCTCCACCATTAATTGGTCCAAACTGGGCTAGTTAGAGGCTCCCTCCACCATGAATTTGCCCAAACTGGGCTGTTTAGAGGCTCCCTCCACCATTAATTGGTCCAAACTGGGCTGGTTAGAGGCTCCCTCCACAATTAATTGGTCCAAACTGGGCTAATTAGAGGCTCCCTCCACCATGAATTGGTCCAAACTGGGTTTTTTAGAGGCTCCCTCCACCATGAATTTGCCCAAACTGGGCTGTTTAGAGGCTCCCTCCACCATGAATTGGTCCAAACTGGGCTGGTTAGAGGCTCCCTCCACCATGAATTTCCCAAAACTTGGCTGTTTAGAGGCTCCCTCCACCATTAATTGGTCCAAACTGGGCTGGTTAGAGGCTCCCTCCACCATGAATTGGTCCAAACTGGGCTGGTTAGAGGCTCCCTCCACCATTAATTGGTCCAAACTGGGCTGGTTAGAGGCTCCCTCCACCATGAATTTGCCCAAACTGGGCTGGTTAGAGGCTCCCTCCACCATGAATTGGTCCAAACTGGGTTTTTTAGAGGCTCCCTCCACCATGAATTTGCCCAAACTGGGCTGGTTAGAGGCTCCCTCCACCATGAATTGGTCCAAACTGGGCTGGTTAGAGGCTCCCTCCACCATGAATTTGCCCAAACTGGGCTGTTTAGAGGCTCCCTCCACCATTAATTGGTCCAAACTGGGCTGGTTAGAGGCTCCCTCCACCATGAATTTGCCCAAACTGGGCTGTTTAGAGGCTCCCTCCACCATGAATTGGTCCAAACTGGGTTTTTTAGAGGCTCCCTCCACCATGAATTGGTCCAAACTGGGCTGGTTAGAGGCTCCCTCCACCATGAATTTCCCAAAACTTGGCTGTTTAGAGGCTCCCTCCACCATGAATTGGTCCAAACTGGGCTGGTTAGAGGCTCCCTCCACCATGAATTTCCCAAAACTTGGCTGTTTAGAGGCTCCCTCCACCATGAATTGGTCCAAACTGGGCTGGTTAGAGGCTCCCTCCACCATTAATTGGTCCAAACTGGGCTGGTTAGAGGCTCCCTCCACCATGAATTGGTCCAAACTGGGTTTTTTAGAGGCTCCCTCCACCATGAATTTGCCCAAACTGGGCTGTTTAGAGGCTCCCTCCACCATTAATTGGTCCAAACTGGGCTGGTTAGAGGCTCCCTCCACCATGAATTTGCCCAAACTGGGCTGGTTAGAGGCTCCCTCCACCATGAATTGGTCCAAACTGGGTTTTTTAGAGGCTCCCTCCACCATGAATTTGCCCAAACTGGGGTGTTTAGAGGCTCCCTCCACCATGAATTTGCCCAAACTCTGCTGGTTAGAGGCTCAATCCACCCTGATTTTCAAAACAAATGTTGGTGCCAACCTCAACTTACTACAAGGGCCAAATTCACTGCTGGTGACAAGCTCTCCTCACTGCAAGTGCCAAATACACATGTTTCAAGGTGTTTTCCTACTGTCAGAGAGGTGGTATTGAGTGTGTAAAGTGTGTAGTTGTTAGGCTGTGATGTTGGGGTAATAGAGGGTCTTTGGTGTGTTAGATGCCCCCAGACATGCTTCCCCTGCTGTCCCAGTGTCATTCCAGAGGTGTTGGCATCATTTCCTGGGGTGTCATAGTGGACTTGGTGACCCTCCAGACACGGATTTGGGTTTCCCCCTTAACGAGTATCTGTTCCCCATAGACTATAATGGGGTTCGAAACCCGTTCGAACACACGAACATTGAGCGGCTGTTCGAATCGAATTTCGAACCTCGAACATTTTAGTGTTCGCTCATCTCTAATGATTTCTTAAAGGCCATAAAGACTCCTCTACTTTTAGAGACAAAGTGGGAGTATAAATTGTGTAGGAATTAGGGGAGATTAACCCTGACAGTGTCCTTTTCTAAGAGGTGTGATTTTGTACAAAAAAAAAAAAAACACAGGAAAATAGTTTTGCCTCTGACAATAACCATGCTCTAAGGACTATTAAGCTTTCCACATTGCCATCTTTATAACCATTGTGTAAAGAAAAAATATGCTTCATAACCTTCCAGGGAAATGCGTGTACGATAGAGAAAATGTCACGAATAACCCATATATACCGATGAAACATCATAGAACTGTTACATGACTTTTGTTGTCCCTGAGAGCAGATGTAGTCAGGGCTAAATGTCACCTTTACTGTAGTGTAGCTGCAGACAGGTCAGTATACAAAGCAAGTTATTGGTACGGTTGAGGCAGCTGTTTAGTTTTCCGCACAGTGGCTAATAAGAGGTTTTTAATATGTTAGAAGTGGACCCTTGCAAGTGCATCCCTGGGGTCATCATTTCTCGGATTGTTAGGCCGTGGCAGTCGAAGATCCTTGTTTATGATTAAGTCATGGGCCAAACATTGAGCTAGAAAAGTTTTCATAAATTTTTGCAAATATATGAGAAGTCCCCCTGATGCAATAGTTTCAGCAATGCATCGCAACTTTATATTATTCTACCCCAATCTGTCTTCAAGGTCTGCAATTTTAGAATTTAAGCAAGCCACTTCTGAGTCTAGCTCACAATGTACATCCATGACCACATTGTGGGATTCCATGAATTTGCTCATTTTAGTTTCTTCGTGATCAAGTCTTGCACAGTTTTGTCTAAAGGTTTCAACAGACTTCTAAGATTCTCTTGTAAAGAATTGATTAGAGTCGTCAACATGGTTTACATAGAAGACTCAGCAGGAAAATTTCTCATGGAGGAAAAGGGTGAGGAATTTGGTGTGGAAATTCAGCATTGAAAAAAAGCCTCCCATTTACTTCAATGGGTTCCTTTTTCTGCTAGGAAAATGTGAAAAGCAGAGTTGCATTTTTTGCAGTTGCATCCATAGTCAAAAATGTGTCTGCAGATGCGGTGACTCTTACTCTGTTTGAGTGATAGTGGCAGCAACATGTATTCTAGAGGCCTCCCCTTAATTTTGTTACCCAGAATGTGTAAAACAAGTGGGGAAAGAAATGGTCCTCATGTTTTTTATAGGCTAGGGCCGGTTCCCCACATACAGTAGCTGTGACATTTTACAGTACCTGGAAAGTGGATGGGATTCTGGATAATCCCATCAAAATATTGCAGAAAAATATCCTCAGCTGTTATGCTGCAATTTAAAAAAAAGTTGTGTTTTTTTGCTCCCTTCGGAACGATGCAGAGAAGATTACCATGGCCCCTACGCAAGGATGACATGCAAATTTGTGAATCATTCCGTAAAAAAAAAAAAAAAAGTTGTGGTTTTGTAAATTGCCGCATGTCAATTATACCTAGCGTTTTCCGCATAGGTATAATTGAAGTTGTGCAGAGGAAAACTGTGCAGACTTTCTGTGAAAAGCACTGTGGGAAAAAAACGCATTGCGCTTCCGAAACAATGTTTCCCACATCACTTTTTGTTTGTTGTTGCCTTATTGTTAAACCCCAGGACCCTATAAAGAGTTCCCATTTCTATTTTTGCTATGGGGCCCTTCCTGTTCTATCTGCACAACTGCTGAGAAGTTTGTTGTTTCTGTATTTTATCCCCCCCCCCCACACACACACAATTATAATAATTTAGGTAAATCCCTTACAAATAACTACCATGAAAATGCTTAGCCGCACCCATAATCCGTTAAACCTATCTTTAATTGTTTTGCCATTTGCAGGTAGGTTCAGTATAAACTTCTTTTCTCCTTTGCTCAACAAATGGCTCTTTTAAGCATAACAGGCCCTTAACCCCTTCCCGCCGATGGCATTTTTTGATTTTCGTTTTTCGTTTTTGACTCCCCTCCTTCTAAACCCCATAACTTTTTTATTTCTCCGCTCCCAGAGTCATATGAGGTCTTAATTTTTGCGGGACAATTTTTTCTTCATGATGCCACCATTAATTATTCTATATAATGTACTGGGAAGCAGGAAAAAAATTCAGAATGGGGTGGATTTGAAGAAAAAATGCATTTCTGCGACTTTCTTACGGGCTTTGGTTTTACGGCGTTCACTGTGCAGCCAAAATGACATGTCCCCTGTATTCTGTGTTTCGGTACGGTTCCAGGGATACCAAATTTATATGGTTTTATTTCCATTTTGACCCCTAAAAAAAATTCCAAAACGGTGTTAAATTTTTTTTTTTCTAAAAGTCGCCATATTCCGACGGCCGTAACTTTTTTATACATAGGTGTACGGAGATGCATAGGGCGTCTTTTTTTGCGGGGCCAGGTGTACTTTTTAGTTCTACAATTTTCGGGAAATGTTATTGCTTTGATCACTTTTTATTCAAATTTTTATCAGAATTAAAACAGTGAAAAAACGGCGGTTTGGCACTTTTGACTATTTTTCCTGCTACGGCGTTTACCGAACAGGAAAAATATTTTTATAGATTTGTAGAGCGGGCGATTTCGGACGTGGGGATACCTAACATGTATATGTTTCACAGTTTTTAACTACTTTTATATTTGTTCTAGGGAAAGGGGGGTGATTTGAACTTTTAATACTTTTTATATTTTTTTATATTTTTTTTAACTTTTTTTTTTTTTTTGCATTTATTAGACCCCCTAGGGGTGTTGAACCCCAGGGGGTCTGATCACTAATGCAATGCATTACAATGCTAATGCATTGCAATGCATTGCAAAAAATCATCATCTCTTTTGCAGGCTGTATACACCAGCCTGCAAAAGAGAGAATTTGCAGACTGGCTGGGAGCCCTTAACAAGGCTCCCGGCTGTCATGGCAACGGGGTGTCGGCCCTGGAGCATGCTCCAGGAGCCGGCGATCCCTGCCAAAATGGCGGCGCCCATGCGCCGCCGGGAAGATGGCGCCTCCGGCGCCTTTGACAGCAGCGCCGGAGGGGTTAATGCCTCCGATCGGTCCGGGGACCGATCGGAGGCATGAGAGCCGGTTGTCTACTGCTTAAAGCAGTAGACACCCGGCGGCTATGACGGCCGCCCGGCTCCCGGGCGGTCGCCATAGTTACAGACCCGACACGCGCCGTACTATTACGGCGCATGTCGGGAAGGGGTTAAAATGCCGAATTTATGCATCATTTTCTGCAAGACGTACTCCATATAATCAAGGGCATGCGGGATGATGTTAAGTGATGGTCTCATTGTCTAATAGTCTTTGCCATATTTCCGAGAGCAGATCTCATTCTCCATCTGCTCTTAATCTTTCTTTGCCATGTCTTTATTTTTTGCAGAATTCTTTTATAGAATCAGGTAATATGTAAACAAAAACAGACAAATAATGGAGTTTTCTGGTCAGGTAAAACTATGACTTCATATCCATATACAGAGCATTTTAACCTCTCTTCTGATTTACATGTGCCCTCTATTTCCACTATTGAAATGGTCTTTCGAAGAAGATTGCTATCCATTCCTGTCTCTGCATGAATCCAATCAGAATGTTCTCACTTCGCTCACAATAAATCACCGGCAAAGTCTTCACATCTTTTTTTTTTTTTCTTTCTTTGGCCCACACCAGAGAAAATACTTTCCCTTCCAGTGACGGCAGAACACTCAAGTCTACTTGACTTAATGCAAAATAATACATTTCTCCTCTATTGTTAATATTCTAAATTGGGTTAAATCCTCTACTCTTGTAATTGCTGGTATATTTTACCTGCAGTCGATGTTGATGGCTGCGGCTATCTTGTGGGTATTAAAAGAGCGCACAGCTGAGGGCTCCATTCATGATTAAATGGCTCCGAGCCATGCTTTTGTAAAGATATTTGTTAAAAATCAAAGGTAGACAGCAGGGACTCATTGTTTCAGATTGAAACAAAAATTGTGGCTGGAAACTGCGGCCTCCAAAAAACGTGATTGTGTTGTATACTCGATGCGGCTATTATTGGTTTTCTTTTTTTTATCCTTAAATTTGTTAAATATATCTTATTCTACGGAACACCTTATGTCAATGAAATAATAGAATGAAGATATAGGGTTTTCCTTTTTTGTTTTTGGAAATGACAGAGACATTAAATAAGATTGAAGCTTCGGGCTATTTGCATTCATCATGTTAAGAGTGCCCAGACGCTGTATTATCAGTTTAACCACATAACAGAACAACACACTGCTCATTCCATTTGTAATCTTACCATTATATTCTATTTTTCTTTCAGCACCATGACTGCAGAATTGATAATATGTTAAGAATATATTTGAAGAATGTCGATTAGCAAAATAAAGATACTGTATTGAAGACTGGGCTAGAAATTGTGTAATCTCAGGTCAAAAGGCTAACAACACTTAAAGGGATTCTATCATTAGGAATAGCCTTAAGAAAGGCTATTCTTCTCTTACCTTTATTATTCTGATCCGCACTGCCGTTCCTGAGAAATATCTTCTTTCTTCCATATGTAAATGAGTTTTCAAAGAGCACTGGGGCGTGCCCTTTACTCTCTGAAAACTTACCAGCAACGCTTTCATCTTCTCCAGATCACTAGAGATGAGTGAGTAGTATTCCAAATACTCGTACTAGATTGAACACTACTAGCTGTTCCAAGTTTAAGGTTCGATGCAGAACCAGCGTTGATTGGCAGAATGCTATACATTCTGCCAATCAACACTGGTTCTTCTCTTACCTTTAGAAGTCTTCTCCGTGCAGCATCCCCGCTGCGTGTTTCGGGTGGAATTCACTCTCAATGCCCTCGCATGCACAGTCGGCTCTGCTCAGGCGCCAGGCCGGGCAGAGCAGACTGCGCATGTCTGCTCATGACCGCGCATGCGCAGTTGGCTCTGCCTAGGCCCCGATGCCTAGGCAGAGTGAATTCCAGCCGGAAGAAGATGCCGGGACGCTGCGCCGGGAGAAGACTTCAAGGAGAATCCATCCCGACCCTCACTCGTGGACTTGGTAAGTATAATTTTATCTAATTTTGCGTACCCCTGAAATGAGCATTTCCCCCCATAGACTATAATGGGGTTCGAAATCCGTTCGAACAGTCGAATGGATAGTAGTAAAAATAAGAGTCATACAGGTAGTTGTTGTCCTGGTACCTAAAGAGTCCCAGCAGACCAGTATTATAAATGGCAGTGGGAGCTGTTACAGATTTTTCATTGAGACCGCCAGGTTCCAGTTACTCCACTGGTATAAGTTCATTACTAATAAATATTCATTCATCTATTGTGTACAGTATTAGGCTAAGGGTCCATGTTGCAGAAATTCAGCTTTTTTGCTGTTGCAGATTTTGCTGCATTTTTTATTAAACCAAACCTATTAGTGGCTACAGAAGGAAAGAGATGTATCTAGGACACATTTATACTTTTCATTTCTACTTAATCCACCCCTGTCTTTGATTTTAAAAAAAACTGTGAAAAAAGCAGCTTTTCTGCAACCTTCACCTAGCACATAAATCCCAGTGGTGCCATTTTATTGTGATCTGATGCTCCAACACCAAGATATTAAGCTTTTTATAAATCTGCAAATGATTCCTCATGTGCTACTTGGGGCTCTCCCAATCCTACTTGGAGGATTCTCCATATTCCCTGGAGACTTGAATCTAAGGAATTGCCCTAAGTAACAACTTAGGGACTCTTTAGTGTATGTTCCAAGTCAAGATTCAGGCCTTCTGCCAACCCTTACACATAAAAGATGTCTCAAAGCACTTACATTGTGTTAATTTCCATTATAACGCAGAATCTAGGCTACTCCATTATTTTCTTTATAGTTTTCACAAGGCTTAGGTATCTTTATATATTAAATAGATAACTGCAGTACATAGATATAACCAGACTCAACCCTAATGGAATTCAATATGCAGCATCCTCTAACAATACTCATAAAGACAGTTAATGCAGCAAATTACATATAACTTGAGATATCGTTTTGTAGAAATAGGATTTCATCATTCCTACTTTTACAACCAAGAAAAACTAGATATGAAAATTTCTATAAAGTTTGGTCAAGTTATTACGCTCTTTAATCTGTGTGAAAGTCAGGTACGTCTAATACAAATATAAAAGGTCTTTGAAAAGACATTAGAAGAATAAATAGCATTTTTATATACAATAACTGCATGTTACATGTTATACGGAAAATGCCTTTTTAAAATGCGTACAGATGTGTGCACTCTTATCTTAGCTCAATTTTGGTTAGCAACTTAGAAATCTATTCAATATAAAACTTCTAACAAAGCCCTTGATAGACTGCAATTCATTAACCCAAACACAAAATGAAGGTGGGCGCTGCATATAAAAGAGAGTGCTGCAAGTTCAACCCTGGCAAAGTTACACATGGGTATCTTAACCTCTGACAGCTGCTGACACAGATCATTGTATCCCTTTACTATTACATTCTTTGGACACTTTATATCGGTTATCTCTATATAGGATATTTATATTTTTTGGATTTGCTTCACATGATTTTGTTTGCTTGTGAGTGATTCATCATAGGGTAAGTTGACATGGTGGAATTTTTGTGGCAGAATCCACAGCAAAAAATAAATAAATCTGCCTCCCATGTATTTCAGTGGTGGACGGACACTACTACATCTACTCATGGAAAATAGAAGCATTCATCTCAATCTTTGGACATATTCTGCATTAGGGCTAGTTCACACGGGGCAAGAGGGGGTGGATTTTGACGCGGAATCCACCTCAAAATCTGCGGTCTCTGTAGCCCGCTAGTGTTCTTTTTTCCGCTAGTGGTTTGTTTCCGCTCGCTGAAAAAAGAAGAGAGCTGCCCTTTCTTCAGGCATATGTCTTGTGACAGCATCCTCCGGACTAGGCCCATTCATTTGGGCCTAATCCAGAGTGGAAAGCCACAACGGAATGCCGGAGCACTGCACCGGCATCCTGTTGTGGCAGCCACGACGGAATGTGTTCTCACGGAACCCCGTGGATACTAGCCCTAAACCTTTCATTGAAGGAAAATTTCTATGGTGGATTTTTCATGGTCTCTGCGGACTTTCTCTCAGCGTTAATGCCACACTTCACTTCATGTATTATATAATTATTGTGCATGTCTTATCATTATTAAGCAGGGGAATTTTTATTATGATTAATTGTGAAAAATTAATATTGTGATGCAGGCATTATTTTATCTCCACATCAAGTGATCAGTCACCTACCAGTTAAAGAATGTCTTTTTTTTTTTTTTTTTTTTTTTTTTATGGTCTCTATTATATTAGTTTTTTTTTATTATTATTTATTTATTTTATGATACTGGTGCGTAATAATTTGGTTGTGCTATCCCTTTTCTTTGTATATAATAGACTGTAATTCACAAAGCAACCACTGGGTGACCAGGCCTTGGCACATATAGACTATTGCTTTGTAACATAATGTTGTGATATCATGTTGTTTTCAAAGCTGTTCATCCTGTAAGAAATTTTGCTACAAATTAATTTGGACAGGAGACCTGAGTTTGAATCAGGACAAGGAGACCTGGGCTTTAAGGCAATAAAAAGTTCCTACCTAAAGTACAGCACAAATTTATTTTGTTCAATCCCACTGTATATCCTGGTAGGTTATCCCAGATCGCTGTATTAGATATTAATAAATGACACAAGAATGATTCATCACTTTGGATAATGTCCACATGGCCATATATCCAATAAATGCCTATTTTTTGAATAGGTAGGATGTAATAGTGCTTGAAATAGCTACCAAAGGAGAATCACAAGACCATGTATATATTCTTCCTGTAATATCAGCGGTAGGGGGCTCGGCAGCTGAGCCCCCCAATAGCAGATATTTGGAACATTTATATATTTTGAAAATGACTTGTTCAGTTTAAGGCTGTTACATATATGTCTAATTTGGTTGAGGACTCCAATTTCTCATAATCAATTTAGTACAATATCACAAAAATATTACAAGTTGCTAATACAACCCCTGAGAAGGTGCACGATGTGGCCCCTGGAGGCTGGCTCATAGACACAATTAGAATTGATAGCATGTCATCTTGTGATAGATTATTGCAAAAACCTGAACTTCTTTTGACACACTTTTAGACATGTACAGTCAAGAGGAAAGGTAATGAAGGACACATTTGTAGGTCAGTTGAACACTAGAGAGTCATGTACTGTTAGATCAAAATTTACAGATATAAATGGAGTTCCCTGCTGTTTTTTACTACTGAGATGCATGGGCTCCTTGTTCAGCTATATATTTCTCCATTGGGTGCCATATAATAGAAATATGTCATTCTACAGGCAATGCTGAGACAAGAAATAGAGCACGTGCAGGTATGTGCACTAGAGATGAGCGAGTAGTATTCGATCGAGTAGGTATTCAATCGATTACTACGGTATTCGAGATACTCGTACTCGATCGAGTACCACTCGCTGTTCGAATGTAAAAGTTTGATGCAGAACCAGCATTGATTGGCTGAATGCTATACAGTCGGACAATCACTGCTGGTTCTTCTCTTACCTTTAGAAGTCTTCTCCGTGCAGCTTCCCTGCGGCATCTTCCGGCTCTGAATTCACTCTGCCAGGCATCGGGCCTGGGCAGAGCCGACTGCGCATGTCCGCTTGTAGTGCGGGCATGTGCAGTCGGCTCTGCCCAGGCCCGATGCCTGGCAGAGTGAATGAAATGCTGGAAGACGCCGCGGGGACCCTGCAAGGAGAAGACTGCACGGAGGATCCAAATAAAATATCTGTACAAAATGTGTCTTAAACTATAGCATGCAGACATAAGACGCTTTCTATGTCTTTGGAAGCTTCTTAACAAGATTTGTAAGGTTAACCGACCATTTACGTGCACAATATTTTTTGCAGATATTCAGAAAATGATGAATATTTAAATGTTAGTCTTTTTACACAATCTCTGCAGGATTGTGATACCAGGTTAACTTCAGATTAAAACAGTAATGTAAAATATTAAAAGGGATTGAAATAGAAATCACAAGATTAATATTTTATCAAGCAATTTACAAATCTGCAGGCTGTTCTTAATCCTCCAAGTGAACAGTATATGATAAACAATATACAAACTATTGAACATCTGAGAAGAAGAGATACCAATCTAATCAAATTTGACAGGATTTTGATCATGTTCTCATGACAGGAGCTCAAATAAATTGGAATTCTGAGAGACACAAAATGTGAAAGGTACGAAATAGGAAAAAGATAAAGACGACAAATTTAATTCAAATAGAAACATGAATCAATATATTGAGAGATGAATTATCTTATAGATTTGAAAACAAATTAGTGCCATTAAAGTGTGCATTAATATAAAATAAAGCTGTACATACCGGATAGTACTCAACTATGAATTATTATAAAGTGGGCCTCTGGCTTTAGCTATGGCTACCAGCCACAAGAAGTAGAGCAATGCCAAACCAGCCATGGTCAAATAAATCTTGTGTTAATTTTTATCATCAAAAGAAGAAAGTGATAAATTTGTGTCCAGTATCAGACTGGACACAGTATAATTTATTCTGAGGCCAACTATATCTGCAAGCTAGTACGATCAGGCACCTATTCTCTTATTCCTAACATATCACTGACACACATGTTTTTTAGTAGTAGCTTGCTGGTTAGCACCTGTTTCTGTCCCTAATGTCCTGTCAGACCTCTAACAACAAGGATCCCCTTAGCCCTGTGACATATGAGGACATAGTAACATACCTCAGACACTGTAAGATGATTGGTGATTGGGGTCTCCACAATGACATTAAAAGGGCAGGGCCATGACGATGAAGGATATTGGTTGACGTGACCCTGGGATACATTTCAATGCATCTACAGTCTATAATAATTACCAAGGTATTCTACTCCAACATGCAACATGCTAATAAAACGCTTGAAAATCTGTAATTTACAACACAACCACCTGTTTGAGCGCTGGGGCCTGCCCCCAGTGCTGTGAGAGAACTCATTTGCATACCGACGAAAACCGGGATTTCTACAGAAAAGCGGAGTGGAGAAGACCTCTAAAAGTAGGAGAATAATAGCCTTTCTTAAGGCTATTCCTACGTGTTAGGGACAAAAAATTGAGTTTTAATGATAGGATCCCTTTAAAACTGTGTGTTACTACATAGACTATGGTTGGAAGAAGGAATGAGCAAAAAAAAAAAAAGAGAGAAAAGATAAATGTAGCTAAGTGGGAAAAATAATTGAAGAGGTAGATAAAAGATTAGGCCATGATAGAGATGGATGAAGAAGAAGAAGGAAAAGATGAAGACAAGATGAAAGATGAGTCTGAGAAGGAAAAAGAAGTAGAATAGGTAGACTATAAAGTGGAGTAGAGAAGGAAAAAAAGAAGAAAAAGGGAGTGTTAAGATGAGTTTAATAAGGAGTAAAAGTTAAAAAATTTTAGTAATTAAAAATGAATTGAATTAAGAGAAAAGAGAAAAAGGGAAAAGGCAAAGAAAAAAAGTTACAGAAAGGTAAAGAAAGATGTTTTACCAAACTGATAGCTGTAAAATATGTGTCAAGTCAATTTTTGTAAATTTCATATTTTGTAATAAATAAACATAACAACCACAATTTATCTTCAAAATTAAATGTTATATCCCAAGAAGTTCCAAGTTATCCTTATATAAAGTGACGTGACAGATTTAAAGAATTGGGCTTCATCTATAAGACCCCAACAAGACAGAGTCTTTAGGTTAAAAAATTGTTACAAGAAGAGTGTGCTATTACTATTCAGTTACTAGAAATCAAAGAGTACATATCATTCAGCTTAATGTACTTCCTTTTATATAACTCAGCTCCTTAAAGTATGCCAAGATCTCAAACTGAAAAATAAAAAATCTTTTACTTGTACTCAGTGCAGATACTCAGAGGTTTGACAGTTATTGAGACAGAGTGTTTCTGAGAGTTGCAAGTGTGAAGTGTAGTTCTTGTATTGTGTTTGATGCTGGCAGCAGTAACCCATTTGTACAGTCTTTCAGATACAGAAAAGTCTTGGATATACCTCCTTGCAGTTGAGATCGCAGTGTGCACACTGTGAGTTTGTAAGGAGGCCAAAAATGACTACTGTGTGCATAATTTAATAGACATTATTCAGACACCGTAAGGAAACATGTCTTATAAGGTCTTATTGTACAGAATTATGTATACAGCTGCTAAAATTTACACCGTATAGGTAACTCTCAAACATATGCTGGTGTTATAAGAGCTGGATGAAAAATTAAACTTATTTTTGCCTCTTGTCAGTTTGTTCATAAGTTAGATTGTGTTTACATATAGTGTAAGAGCTCATGACTATTGCTTACACAGGCAATGCATACTAAATGAGAACTTTCCACATAGATTCACTTCAATTTATTCTTCTGTACATGCATCATAATAGGTTATCCATCCATGATAAGAATAGTTAGTGTAATTACAATGCTGAGGTCACTGGGTCCTAATTCTAGGCATGAGTGTGAGTGACAGAGCGCTAGGGCAGTCCTTAGACTGGAAGGAACCCTGTACAATTTTATACATAGAGACCCATGTAATGACCAAACATAATAGTATGTGGACTTTTGCACAAGATTGTTCCATTTTTCTTGGACTTAGCTTAGGTGAAAAATAGACATGTTGGTCTGTTGAAGCGCTTATTCAGGGCATACTTATATGGCAGTGAATAATGGCCTTGTGATGGATATTTTTCAACAGCTATCATATGGTTGTTTTGTATAATTACATTATAAATCTTGACCCTCCCATCCCTCCTACCATGCAAGGAAAGAAAATAAAAAATAGAAGAGAAATAGATTGAAAACACTCTTGTAGCTTTAACGTTTCCATTGTTGGTTAAACCATCTGTCTACTCCTGTTCAAGCTATCATGCTTATTGGGCACAAAATCTCTCCATTTTCTCAAAATGGGAACATGGTTTGAGTAATTGTTTAGTGATCAACTTACATGCTTACTATAATCATTTCAGCAAGACCAGTTTTACTGATTTAGGCACCGTACAAAAGCGAACATGAGCGAACAGTAAAATGTTTGAGGTTCGATATTCGTTTCGAGTAGCCCTTCAATATTCTACTACTCGAATCGAATATCGAACCCTACTATAGTCTATGGGGGGAAAATACTCATTTCAGGGGTAGGCAACATTTGATCAAATTATACTTACCAAGTCCACGATTGAGGGTCGGACTGGATCCTCCGAGAAGTCTTCTCCTTGCAGCGTCCCCGCGGCGTCTTCTGGCTCTTCATTCACTCTGCCAGGCATCGGGTCTGGGCAGAACCGACTGCGCATGCCCGCACTACAAGCGGACATGCGCAGTCGGCTCTGCCCAGGCCCGATGCCTGGCAGAGTGAATTCAGAGCCGGAAGACGCCGCGGGGATGCTGCACGGAGAAGACTTCTAAAGGTAGGAGAAGAACCAGCGTTGATTGGCTGACTGTATAGCATTCGGCCAATCAATGCTGGTTCTGCATTGAACTTTTACATTCGAATAGCGAGTGGTACTCGATCGAGTACGAGTATTTTGAATACCGTAGTATTCGATTGAATACCTACTCGATCGAGTACTACTCTCTCATCTCTAATGGTCAATCACTTGATCCCAAAACCTATGTAATTTTGGACTTCGCCATAATAAAATGTGACTTGAGTCGACAAAAGGTGGGAGAGGGGAACAGAGGTGGAACAAGATTGGGAAGAGGGTACTGGGGAAACACCGATTAGAAGAAGGGGGCTGATGGTATAAGGAGGCTGAGCATGTGGACAATGGAAGAAGGGGAGAAAGGAGAGGTATGTAGGGGCTGGGAAGAGGTTGATAAGATGCAAGGAGGTTGTAAGGAACGTATAGAGGGAGCAAGGGTATTGGTATCTATAGATTGTGGTGAGAGTGAGTGTATAAAATGATTGGTCGCTCAGGTGTGAAGTGGACAGGCTGATGTTCAGAAGCTCATATAGCTTTGATGTAGAGGCCTTTTTTTTATAGCTGCCGAAATTACTTGACAATATCTAAACTTTTTTACCTCCAAATGGCTGTTTTAAAACTGATGAATGTCTATTGCGCTATTCACATGTCCAAACAGACAATCATAGGCCATATCAGATGTTTAGATGGCCATGTAAAATGGTCTTTCAAAAAATCAGCATATGATTAGACACATTAGTGGGAATGGCAATTTGGCAGCCAAAAACTGCTGTCACACAGTACAAAGTTATATAAGCCCTGAGTAAGCTCTTGAATAGACCAATATGTCTGTTTTCCACAGACAGTAACTAGGCTATCATGTGCATAAGACCTTAAACTGTCTTTAACCTAAAGAGTCCATATATGATGCCCTTGAGAATGCACTGCAGGTAAAGCTACTTTAGGTAAATCCCACATGAGAATTTTCCTCTGCGGACTTACTGTTCCTATTATACCAATATGGAAAATGCCAGCATTTCTGTAGGTATAATTGACATGTTGCAATTTACAAAACACATTGTTTTTTGAAATCACAGCATTTTCATTGCAGATATTTTTCTGCAATGTATGTATGGGATTAGCCAGAATTCCATTCACTTTGCAGGTACTATAAAACGTTGTGTTTCTGCAATGTGGGACCCCGGCCCTTCACTCTGGCAACATGTCCCTTTATCTATGAAAATTAGTTTTTGAGTTAAGTATAAGGCACTACTAGTATCTGTTTACTGATAATAATGCTTGTTTTTTCAGTCTTAGCTAAAACCAACTTGTTATATGTACTTTATGCAATAAATGCATTGCTCAATATCTCTCATACTTTATTGCCATCCAAAGCACAAACATTTCATCCCATAAAAAACACCTGGGATGGAAAGGATAGTAAAAAAAAAAAAAATCTGACATATTACACGGAGTCTGCAATACCTTTAAATAAGTGTAGGTATCAGGATACTTTACTGCCGTACAATAAAAGTTACATTGCTTTGAAAATAAGAATCACACCGTACAATTTATGGCTGCAATTAAAGACCATTTCCAGTGAGGTCTTAACTTGTCTATGTGTACAGGAGGTACTGTAGATGACTAATAGCAAAGGACTAGGCAAGAAGAAAGAAAAAACAATAGAATAAGAAAACCTAACCCAGAATGTTACGGAAATAGACAAAATATAGAAAAAAATATATATTTATATCGGGATTTATGTCATGCCAGCATTCCTTTTTGCCAGGGTGTTTAGCTATGAGGTCAGGCTGAAGTACAATCTACCTGGGACTGAGTAATGGTGCATTTGCTTAGCTAAGGGTCTGTCTCTTAAGAGGTTCTGGATTAGAAGGATAATATAATTTAATTTGTTACGCATAAATATAACAACATGATGGGCCGATTGCAAAACAGCAATAAATCTAAACAAGACTTACGGGAGAAAGTTAAATGGATTTCAAAGAAATAATCATTGCAACTGTGAATAAAGTAGAAATAAAATTTATATGAGCGCAATACAAGCGAATCCATAAAGAACCTCATCCTCAGGTATTGCATAAATCATTTCTTAGGATCCTATGATGAAGCCCAGGTTGTGACCAGGTCTACCATAAAATCAGAAATGAGAGGTTGGGAAAATGTCAGCGCTTTTGCATTTCTAAGTTAATATGCTAATATTGTTTATTTATCTATTTAGTCAGGTAATTATTAGCTTATCAGAGAAGGATGTCAAGCATGCCGAGAAATGTCAGGTATTATGAGGCCGGGAGGTAAAATGTTAATAGTTAATTGCACAATTAAATCAGAAAAGGGGTCATTTACTTTATAACCTAATCTACACTGCAACTGAGATAAAGTATAGCTTCTGAATTCATGTTATTTGCGTCTATCTTTATGCAATAACTTTTGTAGTTGTCACTTTGTTTTAGTGTACTATGCTATAGTTTGGACAGAGTTTTGCAATGTAAAAACAAATATATAATAAAAATATATTGATCTATAATAAAAATATTGATACTTCCTGTGGCAAGGTTTATTAAAGGGGTATTCCAATGTCCAGGATTATATTTAAACTTGTATCTTAAGTTAACTGAAGCATTTTACCCAATACATTGCTTACCCCTGGTTCACATTAGCATTTGGATTCCGTCGGGGGAGTCTGCATGAGGACTCCCTCGAACGGAATATCAACTCAACGGCAAGCGCTGTGCAGTTAAAGCACACGGACCTTATAGACTATAATGGGGTCCGTGTGCTTGGCGTGCGATCTCCGCACTACACATGTGGAGAGGAAAGTAGATTGAGAAGTACTTTCATCTCTTCATGTTCCCTGCATAGATCGCGCGCCAAACACATGGACCCCATTATAGTGTATGGGTTCCGTGCGCTTTTACATCACAGCGCTTTGCACTTGTGTTTGATATTCTGTTTCGGAGGGGGATGCCCATGTGGACTCCTCCGGACGGAATCCAAACGCTAATGTGAACGAGGGCTAAATCTGTCTTACTCTATTTGCCAGATACTGCTGATTATGTCTCCTTATTGGTTATTGTTTATCATCTAAGTTTCCTACTATCTCTGTTCTCTAGCTGCATTGACCAGGCAGCAGTCTCTTTTCTCTGGAGAGGGCTGGGTTTCTTCTCTCTCCTCTGATCCTCACTGTTAAAATGTTTTAGGGCTTTAGATGGTAACACCCCTTGAAAACACAAAATGTCTGATACAACCATTTAGTGAATTTACATAACCTATATGCTGTTGCTTTGTATGTAGAAACAAATATATTGTACTGTATAAAAATGCTATTATTCTGGTCTTCAAAGATTACCAAGGGAGTAGCCAATGTTCTTTGACTTATACTTCTTGTGCACTCTGCAAAGTGCACTTTCCTGCTGAGTCCTGATAAGGGATAGAAAAGTGAAGATCAGTGCCTCTTATCTCTGTATGTAAATGATGAAATAACAGTGTGAAGTTTAAAACTAGCACACTGTTAATCTCGGTAGCATGCTGTTGTCTACTACCAGGCTAAGCTTGCCCACCAGTCGCTGTAACGAGGAAGTGGATGAGAAGATTGAGGATAAAACTCTTAGGTCAAAACTGCACAGTCGGAAAAATGCTGTGTTTTCCAGTACCAGCAAAGTGAATGAGCACTGTATCTCCATATTTTTAATTGTACACTTGAGAAAGGGGTATACACCCTGTAATGTGTGGTGTGAGAATTTTAATAAATGAGTACTGTATTGTCATCCCTGGGTGAGCACAGTTCCTGCTACGTTGATTCCTTTGAGTTATCTTGTGGTCCGTATTCTGTCTCCAACCCACACTCTAGGGTGTTAGTGGGATACTGCTGCCTGGAACTCAGAAAGGAACCCTCTGGTTCCAATGTGATTCATGGTGATTGTGGCTATATGAACAACCCCTAAAGGTGAGAGCTTTACCTTCTCTATTTTACCATCACAACTGTTTCACACTATGAGCTGCTCGAAATTCTCTCTGTTTTTTATTTTAGCTAAATTAATGAGATCTTCTTTAATCTTAACCACTTACTGCAGAATTGTGAGAGTTTCCCCTATATATTGCTTTGCTTTTTCCACAACGTTGTTTAGCTGTGTTTCTCTAGATGGGGCCTTAGCCTTAAAGGGGTTGTCCCATCACAAGGATCCTATCTATACTGTTTGTTAATGTGAATGTAAGACTTTTCCTAAATACACTCCTTCATCAAAACTGCTTCGTTTGTCCACTATCTTACTTTATTCATTTTTTTGGGACACATCCCTTGACTTATCTGGTCATAAGTCAAGTGATGTATCTGCTGCTCTGAGGGGGGAAGGAGGAGGGGCTAAGTGCACGGGAGCAAGCCTGGAGGGGGGGGGGTAGTTTACCCTTTGGGGGGAAGGGGCCGCCAATACAGATCTGGCATCCGCTGTAATAGAGAGGCGGATGCCGGGGACGGTTAGACGCCAGCACAGATGCCAGCAACATCGCTATGCTTCTGCCCTGCATGAAGCCAGCAGCGGCAGGAGCGATGCTGCTGGCTTCATGCAGAGCAGAAGCATAGCGATGTTGCTGGCATCTGTGCTGGCATCTAACCGTCCCCGGCATCCGCCTCTCTATTACAGCGGATGCCAGGTCTGTATTCACATATGCAAAGCCAAGCGGCGAGATGTCGCTGGCCCTGTGTGCGCGCTCATAGACCAGTCTAGCCTTCACAATGCTAATACAGACCTGGCATCCGCTGTAATAGAGAGAGGCGGCTGTCGGGTCTGTATTCGCATTGTGAAGGCTAGACTGGTCTATGAGCGTGCATGCAGGGCCAGCGGCATCTCACCGCTTGGCTTTGCATATGTGACCCCGACCACCAATGACACAACAAAGCCGGAAGAAAGAAGAATTTACAGCAACAAAGACTGGTGAGTATTTGACATGGGAATGCCCCTTTAAATGTGCAAAATTAATTTTACCCCTAAATGCCTGATAGAATCATTTTGTGAATGTAGATGCTTTGCAAGTAGAAAATGGATTGATTGTATGCTATGTTTAGAAAAAAATACTATTATCTCTGGTCCTTACAGATAATTAAGGAAATAGCTATTTTTTCTTAAACATTTTTTTCAGGCTATGGGGTACTGTTTTGGTCAAAGGACTTATCCATAGAAAAAAGAAAAAAATTTGTCCACCAAGCTTTCACTAAAACATCAGAGCAAGTGATAGAAGATAAAATGTGTGGTTACAGTAAGACATTGGCAGACATTCATACATGGCAAAGAGTCAATTGACCGGACCATCACTGAGAACATTAAGAAAGGAGATTACTTAAAGGGGTTGTCCCATCTCAAGAATGCTATCTTTACTGGTAGCTTATGTAAATTGAAGTCTTTTTCTAAATATATTGCTTTAGAAATTCTGCTTTGTTTGCCTGCTATGTGAATTTATTCCATTGTTTACACTGTGTTGCTATAACCACTGACCTATAGGATGAGTCACTCACTCACTGCTCTTGCCAGCTACAGCTAATTGCATTTTGCTGATAAAGACTGGTATGTTATCTAGTAAGTGAACACCCAGATAACACTGAGTCCGTTCTATACAAGAATCTGCAGATTATCTGACCTGCAGAAGTGTTATTTGTCCCGTTCAGCAGGAAAGAGGGGGAGGGAGAGAATACAGGAAGAAAGATGCAGACACTGCATACAGCCTGGCTGAAAGGCTGACATGGGAAAACCCCTTTAAGTTAAGGGAATTTAGAAATAAATTATTAAAATCAACAAAAATATTTATTATTTCATAGTACAATCACAGGTTATTAATGCACAGAATTAAAGCACATAGCTAGCAAGGGGGGAGGGGCAGCGGCCACAGGTACCACTGATTTTGTGTGGTTCCTGTGGCTGCCATAAACTGATGACATTTTTTAACTGTATCGGGATATAAATGTTGAAATACAAGGTAGAGCAGGAAATATTCAGCTTCCTGTTTTGCCACTATGTAAATCCACAAACCTTTTCTGGCTTACAGGGCACCAGGGTCACAGCCAAGATGTCTGCGCCCAGGTCAGTGCATGCTTCACAACCACAGCTGGAAGACTTGATCATAACAGTCCAGTCCAGATAGAGACAGAATATGTTAGTCATTGATGCCACCTAAATCCTTAGCTACGTCTATGCACAGAATATGCAGTTGTACATTCTATTATACAGATTACTATTATATTAGGTTTGTTACCAAACTAAGATGACCCCCCCCCCCCCCATGAGCATGTGTTTACTTTGATTAATTCCATTTTTAAATAAACTGTCATCCAAATGAGAGAAGAGATTATTGCTGTGATGTGACAACATCATTGGAATTAATTTATTTAGCCCACAAAGAGACATTCAAATGTCAGAAGTAGTACAGGCTCAAAGCTGAACATTATAATCTATCTTGGCATATGAAGTGGGAGGTAGTCATCAAGTGAGTGTGTTGGACTTCGGGCGACTAAAGTAAGTAAGCAACAAGAAAAAAAAACATGTTATGTGATGTTAATTCATTTATAATGGTTTTCAGATTTTGTAGTCAGCTAACCTTTATATATGTGATCAGAACAAACCTACAGGAATGTAAAGTCAAGACAAATCATAGGCTCAGTATAAAGGGATGATAATGCTAAAATGTGCTAAGGCTAATACAGTGATAAAAATAGGATTATTTGGTTCATACGCAGAGACGAATAAATCAGTGAAAATTCACAATATCAGTGATAGGGCAATTTCCTATTCTAGAGCAATATAACCCCAATGTAGCCAACATACAACAATGAAGGCTGCAAAATATTAATATAGACCCCTATTGAATCCCTTATTGTTCCATATGACAGAAAAAGAAGTCATACTTAATTTGCATATTGGAAAAATACAAATAAAACAAATTTTTGATAATTCTATAATTTATTATAAAGATGATACTATAGAAAATTAAATTTTACTATTAAACCAGTTAAAATTACACGTGGACGTATAAATAATTATTTGTAGGGATTGAACAGGAATACATAGAAAACAGAAAAAAGGGGACTAAGCAACTCCAACACGAACCACGCCTACCTAGGACCTCCTAGATCTTAGACATACATAACAAAAAATGAGTCCCAAGGAGACCAGGCTGCCTTAGGGCCCATTCACACGGGCACAGAAGGGGCGGATTATGGCACGGAATCCACGTCATAATCCGCCCCCTCACAATGGTGGTCTATGGAGACCGCTAGCGGAAAAAAAGAAGTGACATGACCTTTCTTGAGGCGGATTCCTCCTCAGGAAGTCAATAGAAGTGAATGGGAGGTGGAAACCGCATTGCGGTTTTTGGCGCGGTTTTTGGCAAAATCCGTGACCAAAAACCATGACGCGGATTTTTACGGTCCAATTAAATTTCCGGGAGGGAAAAAACCACCTGGCGTTTTCTGAAGTGGTTTTTACCAAAAACCACTCCAAAAAATGCCTCAAGGTCCAAAAACCACTTAATCATTTTTTTTCCGGACCAAATTACGCCACACAGTATTCACGTGTGAACTTAGTCTTATAAGCCTCAACTCTATCTGTGAGATGTTGTTACATTCAGGCACTTTGCTGCCATAAGCATATGGAGGAGCAGCTTCACTGATATCTTTCCAAATTGTTGGGAGGTGGGTACCTAAGGTAATTAGAACTACAGTTCTAGGGAAGTTCCACATCTAGGATTTGGCCTATAAGTGTGCCAATCTCCATCCAAAATGGCTGGAGAAGGGTACATATCAAGAAATTATGAAACAGGAAAACTTCAGGAATCTCACAACACTAACCGCAAGCTGGTATGCTTGTGTTAAGGTGGATGGAGGAACACTGGGGTATGGTACAATCAGGGGTGAACCTGCTCCTGTCGCCGCCCGAGGCGAACTACGGAAAGCCACCCCCCCCCCCGGGAGGAGGGGGCTGGGCGGAGTGGAGGGGGCGGGGTGAAGCAAAGGGGGTGGGGCTTAGCGCTGTTAGCAGGCAGAGAGCAGGCACGGAGAGGACCTGCTCTCTGCCTGAGCGTGAGGGGAGGCTGCTGGAGCAGTGTTGCTCCAGTGGCCTCCCCAAACCACCGCTCAGTGCTAAGCCAGTCCAGGACAGCTTGTCCTGGACTGGCTTAGGTAATAAAAAATGCCGACCTCCCTGGGGCCCTGACATAGCGCCGCCTGAAGTGGTCATTTCAGGTCGCCTCATGGGAGGTGCGGCGCTGGGTACAATGGGTGAACACATTAATGATTTTGCCCCACATTACCAGACAAGATGTCGTACCACCTCAGGGATAGGTCTACTCAGGAAATTTTCCATGTTGGCCCTGAATGTGTTTTGGGGCAAGCACTTTAGTGTAAGGTTAGTAAGAATCCTATACAAAATACAGTAGGGTCGAAATGTGTAAATATAGTGGAAAATGTACAAGTTCCTTGCATTCGACCCTTTCTTTTGCATTAGTTTTGTTGATCCAGAGAAAGGTGAAAACAATAGCCATGTGTGCTAGTTGCCAAGGGTTGAAGGCGTTACATTCTTATTTGGATGAAATATTTTACCATTTACCATCACTATGGTCCTGATAATGTTACTATTTATCTCATATGCTTACTGTAAATATCAATCTAATTTAGCTAATAATTTTATTTAATTGCAAAAAGAAGACTAATCTACCCTTGACCTTTATGTGGCGACTTCACAATTCTCTTTTTCATACTGCTTCCAGCAAAAGGTATTTGTAACTTGTGATATTTAAGAGATTTTGGCATTAAGTACCAAATATAATTCTAGGTCTGAGTATCAGTGTGACAAGTTGTTGCATGCCAAAATCTTCAGGAGATTATTAACACTCAGTTAAGCAGCTGCGTACAGTATTGTTTTTAACCCTGTTTCCTAGTGAAAATATAGTCTCTGTTATCAGGAAGATGTCGTGTAAAATTGGATTGAAACATTGTGCAATATAAAAGTTAAAGGGATATTCCCGTGTACATAATTATTTTTAAATTTGTAGATAATTAAAAGTTAAACATTTTTGTAAATATAAGTAATGAAACATTGTGCAGAGTTTTAAAGATTTTCTCTAAATATCTTGTGGTCACAGTCTGTTGTCTTGATCGGTTGCCAGTGGATACGGCCATGAATGCAGGAAATTTCTATGGTCAGAAAATCAGCTACGCGTTCCTTATTGTGGCCGGGATATCTTCTCATACATGTAGTGTCCTTGCCCGATAACCCAGTTACAATAAGAAAATCATAGCTGGGTTCCTGACAAGACCCAGACCATAGAAAGTTTCTGCATTAGTGGTCATATCCATTGGAAACAGACTGTCATCACTAAGAAAGTTAGAGAAAATCTTTAAAACTTTGCAGAATTTTTAATTACTTATATTTGAAAAAATGTTTATCTTTTAATTATTTATAAGTATAGATATGATTATGTACATGGGAATACCTCTTTAATGTTGATTTTTGTTGTTGTTTTTGCCTTGAAGTTAATAGTTTTAAAAGAACTGCGATCTTATCATAATTGGTCTATGTTTTTGATATGTGCCTATAAGCATTCTGTATATTGCCCTTTTATTGCCCATATTCAAGAAGTCAAGAGGTAAACACTTTGGCTCTACGACTGGCACATGATGAGGACATTTACTAAGGCATTGTTACATTTTCCGGACTATCTATCTATCTATCTATCTATCTATCTATCTATCTATCTATCTATCTATCTATCTTTAGCTATCTATCTATCTGTCTGTCTATCTATCATCTATCTATTGTTGTATTACTATTGTCCATAAAATGAAATATCTAGAAGTAGAAGTCAGACAGGACTTGGGTAGTAAATCATGAGAGGGCACATGTTCTACAAGGGGCTGATTTGTCCGATCCTGGTCTGGAGCACCTGTTGACACATCGGAGGAATTACTCCCAGAAGTAGAATTACTTCCAAAAGTGGGCTTGTTCACGTAGAGATCTTGTATTTTATAGCTGGTCGGCCACTTATGTAGGTACAGTACTGGGACCAGATGGTCAGATATGTTTCTGGGACTAGGTGGTCAGGTAAGCTGCTGATAGTGATCAGGTGGAGGCCTGTGTCCTGGCTTAATGACAGGATCACTGCGTGAACAAGCCCTCGTTTGGAAGTAATTTCCCTTCTGGAAGTAATTCCTTTGCTGTGTCAACAGGTGCTCCACACCGAGATAAGACCAGGCCTAAACCTAAGGCTGGGTTCACACCGGGGGTTTTTGGTTCAGATTTTGACACGGAGGCCACCTCAGAATCTGGTCCAAACAAAGGCTAGCTATGACTGGATGCCGATGCAGTGGATACAGTTCATCGGCATCCAGTTGCGGCATTCCATTCTGGATTGGCCCAAATGAATGGGCCTAGTTGAGAGGGAGTGTCGCGTCGCGGATGTCCACGGCGGATTCAGCTGCAGAATCCACCTCAAGAAGGGGCATCTTGCTTCTTTTTTCCGCCAGTGGGAACAAACCACTCACGGAAAAAGGAACCCATTGAATTCAATGGGAGACTTTTTTTTGAGCCGGATTTTGATGCAGATTCTGTATCAAAATCCAGACCAAAAAACTATCCTATCTATCTATCTATCTATCTATCTATCTATCTATCTATCTATCTATCTATCTATCTATCTATCTATCTATCCATCCTTTGTATTAAAGGGACTAGAGAACCTGTTCTAAAATTCTTTGTTGGTCCCACTAATAGGTACCCAAGGTATCAAATCATAAGTGTGCATTGTAAAAAAAATAAAAAAAAGCACATTGTGGGTTCCAGTGGTGACAGCTGTGACCCCAGTATTGTGAGAGAGGACAGGAATCTTTGCCCAGAAGAGAAATTACCCCATTAGCTAAAACATAAGCTAAAAAGATAGCCATGGGACAAAATAAATTACACTGCATATAAATCTATATATAAAACATACATTGTACACACATATATATATATAGTACTTGATTCAGAACTCTCTTTTTGTATCATTGTCCATTAATTAAACAATGTCATTCGGTGACAAGCAGTAAATGTGTTTTATTTTTAGTTTGACAAAATCATTACAAGCCATAATTTGAAAAAAAATGAGTCGCTAGGACACGAGGAGGAGAAATCACTGCGTGCAGCGAGAAGCTTCTACAGTCTATACCGAGATTTGGTAAAGGTTATGTATTTTGTACCTCAGCGCTGATAGATAGCACTAATATAACTTCAATAAAGATCACGGAATTGTCAATGCTTCTGCTTTTTTTTTTCAGCTCGGTACGAAATTCACCAGCTCAGCTAATAAATCGAAAAATGACCAAGTCCTGGAGGTGAAATAACTTGTTCATTAGATTACAAGACCCAAACAAACTATCTGAGGTTGAAATCTGCAGGGCATTGCAAGGAATCTCAGGAAAACATGTGTAAGGAATTTTAAATATAAAATGGAGATATCCTGCTGTTTCTGATTTACAATGACTATTTTTCTGACTCTTTTATAATTCCATTCATCATCTTTTTATTTGACTAGATACTTGCTCATCAATAGTGTTAGAGACGGCTGCTTCAGAGTTGCTTGTTTTACTTTTAACACCATTTCTTTGTAATGAAAATAGTCTGTCAAACAATCATTGATTGGGAGAAAAACACAGATACAAGACACTGTACAAGAGAGAAGCTTGCTATATCGTTCCTTAAAATGTAGGAAATATCACTAGCCTAAAGCATTCGAAATAACCAATGCATTGGGGCTGAATACTGCTTGAATTGAGAACAAAACTATTAAACTACAGCTTTATTCTCTTATTTGTTTGGATTAGATTTGAAGCTAAAGGTCTGACACCGAAGGGGAAACCATCAGCAAGCAGAAGGGGCTTCTTATTAGCATCACTTGTTAACAACATGTTTGAAGGCTTATAGAACAGACTGTCCAGCAAGACCCTGAACAAATGTCAACTTTTCATAAAAACTCGGGTACCCTTTTGGGAAAATGAGAACACCCCAACTGCTGCTGATCTGCTGCAAAATAATGGTGTAGTTTCAACTGTGGAGGACTAACCTCATGATAATCAATAAAGACCCAACATAACAGGAGAGCGGCAGCTCTTGTAGGAGATTAGGAAGGGGCAGATGATCAATGGTCTTAATACTTATTTCCTACTCTCCCTAAAGTGCCACCGGCCACCATTATCCTGGTGTTCTGGGACTTTGGTGATTAAAATAATAATGACTCATTATTAGAGATGAGCGAGTAGTATTCGATCGAGTAGGTATTCAATAGACTACTACGGTATTCAAAATACTCGTACTCGTTCGAATACTACTCCTATTTGCAGTAAAGATTTGATCGAGAACCAGCATTGATTGGTCGAATGCTATACGGTGTATAGCATTTGGCAAATCAATGCTGGTTCTGCAGCAGGCCCTTTTTTGCGAGTCGGGAGAGCTGGCATGTTTCGGTTATGCGGGAGCTGACTTTTTCTCACAGGAGTGCATTGACCAGCGTTGATTGGCCGAATGCTATATAGTGTATAGCATTCGGCCATTCAACGCTGGTTCTGCTGGAGGCTAGTCTGTGAGGAGGCGGAGTCTAAGATCGGACCACAATGGAGACTGCTGTGGTCCGATCTTAGACTCCACCTCCTCAAAGACGAGCCTCCGGCAGAACCAGCATTGATTGGCCGAATGCTGTACACTGTATAGCATTTGGCCAATCAACACTGGTCAATGCATTCCTATGAGAAAAAGTCATCTCCTGCATAACCGCAAGCTGCCAGCTATCCCGACTAGCAAAGAAGAGCCTGCTGCAGAACCAGCATTGATTGGCCGAATGCTATACACCGTATAGCATTCGGCCAATCAATGCTGGTTCTGCAGGACGAGTAAGTTTACATTAGCGCTTGCCACTTGTCCGGGAAGGAGTCCGCAGGAGAAACCAGAACGGAATATCAGAGCAACTGCAAGCGCTGTGCAGTTAAAGCGCATGGACCCGTTATAGTCTATGGGGTCCGTGCGCTTTAACTGCCCAGCACTCCTCCTAAACACTCTCCTCCTGCTATTCGTGGACTTGGTGACTCTCCTTTAGTCGAATAGTGGTTTCCCAGGAAAAGAGCATTTTTTCCCATAGACTGTAATGGGTTCGATATTCAATTGAGTAGTCGAATATTGAGGCTCTACTCGAAACGAATCTCGAATATTTCACTACTCGCTCATCTCTTGTCATTATCATTACGAGCACCTCCTTCAAAAGCATGTAAGTGCATTTCCTATGGCACGATCAGACTGTGTAGGAGGTGTCTTACAATTTTATGCATCTTGAAATATTATATTACATCTACATTAGGATGGGATTTTTAATACTCAAATAACAATTGGGTAGGGCTTTGTTGGAAACGGGTTAGCTTCACAGTTAGGCTACATTCACACAGTGGAAAATGGAGACAAATTCCACTTCATTTTGCGAACCATTTCCGGGCCATGGGATTGTCGTGACAGAATGCCGATGCACTGCAATTCCGTTGCGGCTTTCCTCTGTTGATTAGGCCCAGAGGAATGGGCTTACTTGGTAGGGATTTCCAAGCTGCAGCCCCCGTGGCAAGATCAAGCAGGACCCTGATTTTTTTTTTTCCACATCCTGCTATGATCTCTACCTCCCTCTGTATGAGCCTAGCCTTAAAGAAGAGTATTCTAAATGTGACAAGTCCGACAAAATTGTATCTTACATTTGTGGAAGTAACTAATAGATGACAAGAAAACTAGTCTTACAGACAGATTCTGGTGCATTTTCCGACTTTCTGTTTTAGTTTATAATGTCTATTCACAATGAGGGTCACTGGGGCTTATTTATGAATAATGTCTAATCCTAAGACTGTTTTTTTTTTCTTGCCATGGCAATCAATCAGAATTCATCTGTCATTTCTTGAAGTGCTCTGGAAAAATGAGTGATGAACTTTAGTTGGTTGCAATGGCAACAAGGACGGTTTTCCTGTCATACGCTTTGATAAGCAAAATCCACAATGTCTCTTACAAATCAAAAGTAGCATTCCCACAAAAAAATAATAGTATTTCAAAGTCATCCACTTTGCTTTGGTCCTCAGCTGTGTCACATGACCAGCAATGAGACTTTCCAACTGATACAGTATCTTAGTTATGGACATACAAAGCAGAAAGCCAGTCTACCTACTGAATTAACTCCTATGAGAGCCTCAATGTGTCTTTCATAGCAATGAATAGGGAAACTGAAGAGAAAAACCATTTTTGTGGGAGAGCTACTTTACATTAGATAATTTACAAGTACTCTAAAATGCTAATATTGTGCATTTTATAGCATCACATACTGTATATATAGCATCACACACATACTGTATATATTGACCAATGGGGAATTCATCAAGTGCTGTCAAAATCCTATCTATCTATCTATCTATCTATCTATCTATCTATCTATCTATCTATCTATGTCTAGAATTTATCACAGTAGGCTGACATATTTTTCATAATTAGTTACTCCAGTTTATTGGAAATTTACAAAAACTTCTTATACTATGATGTTTCTTTTCACACAAGACCTTGTTATTTGTTGTAGCGCATAAGCCGGATATATACAGAGCTGATTAACATTATTCATAAACGCTGCATCCGAAGATAACGACATTGAAGTACACAACAGCCGGTGCTGTGCATGAATTAATAGATTCTGTCTTCAAGGGTCGGGAGTTCTTGACCTATGGCTCCTTCGCAGACAATTATAGCCGGAATTTAACGTGAAGCTTTCACCTGAAACTATGCATCAAAGAGAAACAATTAATTAAGGGCACAACCTGATCTTTTTAAATCTTATCTAATAAAGACAGCATTTTGTTTTCAAAGTTTCGTCCTTCATTGCATGCCAAACATGATATTAACAGCAGTTAAAGAGAGTCACAAATGTTATGTTTGGGCCCGAGCAGAGCATGCATGTGTAATCTACATCTCATGCAACTTTAATAAAGTTCTCTTTGCTGGCTCATTCCTAATACAATTTGTGGTACCACCTTTCATTTACTTTACATATTTCTCTCAGAGGCAGTAGATCATGAATAGAGTATATATATATATATATATATATATATATATATATATATATATATATAAGATAATACATCACATGAAATGAGCGCATAACATTATTAATTGTTTAGAATTTAGAATAATTTATTAACACTATTTTTATTAAATGTTTTCAAATACAAGTACAAAATATTGATGATGAGCATAATAGATGAACAATAATGGTGGGACCAAGCAAATATGCAAAATCAATATGTGGCTTAGTTGAAATATAATAATGTTTGAGCACAATATAAGAGGAATGTTTGAGCATAATATAAGAGGAAGCAGCCCCTATATAGCATAATGTCCCATGGTGGTCCCTACATACAGTATAATGTCATATAGTAGTCCCTCCACACAATATAATGTCTCATATTGGCCCCCATACAGTACAATCTCCAATAGTAGTCCCTGCACATTGATCAAGTGGGTTCTAGTTACAAATTTTCAAAAATTTTTAGGAATGTCCAGAAATTTTTTTTTATAAAATTTGTGTGGCTTAGCACTCACAAACTACAACTCTTCAGACCCCAGTTTATAATAAGAAGAGGCCCAAGGGAGGCAAGTGAAAATAATGAAAAATATTACTCACCTCATCTAGGCTATGGCACCAGATCACCATCTTCTTTGAGTTTCTTCTGACCCAGAGTAGGTAACACAGTTTATGTTTACTCCACTCTCCTGTTCCTCTGTTGATTATAATCTGGTTTCTGAAAAGACCTCAGTGTCTGACTGTCTAAGAGGCTCCTATCTGTCTAATCTTTCTCACAAAAATGGAATTAAAAAAAGGATCAAAGAGTTTATAAAATTCATCTGTATGGGATTGCCGTAATAATACCACCAATTAGAAAATGTACTGTAATGGGAATGATTGTAGCTAACATACTCTTACGTGGACACCTGTGGTTATTATGGGATGTCTCTGGATGACACACTGTTATGGGGTTTACGGATGACACTGTTATGAGGCATTTGTGAATGACACACTATTACATAAAGATTTATGGATGAAATTTTGCCACAGGGATATCTATGGACAACTTACAGTTATGAATACCTGTGGATGGCACATGTTATTGGGTCTGTAAATGACTCCATTATGAAGGATTTGTGGATGATACACTGTACTTGGGGGATCTGTAAATAACACACTATTATGTGAACTTATGTGGTATTAACATCTGTGAATGAATCACTGTTGTACAGTGTATAGACGGCACACTGTTATTTGTGGATGACACAGTTATCGGGCCATTTTCTTGTAGTGCGGGCATGCGCAGTTGGCGGAAGACGCTGCACGGAGAAGACTTCTCAGAGGATCCAGCCCGACCCTCACTCGTGGACTTGGTAAGTTCAATTTGATCGAATGTTGCCTACAGCTGAAATGAGCATTTTTCCTCCATAGAGTATAATAGGATTTGATATTCGATTCGAGTAGTCGAATATTGAGGGGCTACTCGAAACGAATATCAAGTATTTAAATACTCGCTCATCTCTACTACACACTGTTATGACATGCTGCACATATGTGGATGACACACTGGTATGAGCTCAAACCCATTAAACCTGTTAGTCTGTGAATGTTACATTGTTCTGCTAACATCTGTGGGCATCTACAGAATTGATGACTGTCACACCATAATGGCGATGTCTGTGACCTTTCTGGATATGGATATCTTTGGTTGGGGGGTCATCAGTCTTTCAGCCCCTACAATCGCCTTACCTCCCCCTTCATCGTGTTCAGCCCTGGACTGGGATATAGGCATTATACCAACCTGTGTTTAGCAATCACTACTAGACTGTCACTACTCACGTTAGGATCACTAATGAATGGTTGGGTCTAGGACCTGGGAATCTACTACTGAGGTGCCGATGGTGGTCAAACCCAGTCTGGAGATAGCAGTACTGCAGCAGAGTGAAGTGGAGTCAGCCCAACCACAGCAATTAAAATGGCTAAAAAATTTTAGGGGCCAGATGGTTATCCCATTGTTTCAGCAGTCACCACAACTCATTGGGAATCTGCCTAATAGGGCTGATTGCCTGTCTGGGACTGTCCTCTATTCATTATGTAGTGCCACAAAATTCGGGTACCTTGGAACCTTATCTGCCATATTATTAATTCATCCTTGTTACATATCACGGTTTCCACAATTATATTTCCTTTATTTCCTTTTATTTAATATAAAAAAACATGTTTCAAATTAGGTTAAAAATGAAATTATTGTTTTCAACTCTCCATTAGTCACAAGAAAACAGTTCCATATTGGAAAAGTAGTAAATATTTTAAATACATGAGTAATCTGTTGCAACCAAGTGTCTAACAACTTGGTTTCCATCAATTCTTCAGTAACACACGTCACCATCACATTTTTAGACATCCTTTAATAATTTGATTTCTAAAATACCTGATGATTCAGTGTAATTTACTCTGCATGAAATATCTCTTGGAAAGTTGTAAAGTCAGTGCTTGAAATTTCAAATAGTTTATAGTAGTATATTATTTTTATTAAATATGAATTAAAATAATTTTAGCACCCTTAAGACTTCAAGAGTGCACTAGATTATATACACTACTTAACATTTCCTTGGCCCAACTAAGCTGGGCCCAAGAGGTGCTGGCAACTGGCAAAGCCTGATAACTGACATTAATACAGTATTAAAACCCCACGACAAACAGAAAAAATCTTCATTGAAATTAAAAACTCACCTACCCTCGTTCCTCATTTTATTAAAGAAAATTAACTAACAAAGTAGTCCTCGAATCCTGAATCCTGAAACATAAGAAATGTTAACAGTCTGAAAAAAATATGTATATAGAGATGCTAAATTGTAGTTTATATAGTGGCACATGGGATTATCCAAAACAGCTATTAATAATTGTGGTGCACTTTGAGAATTTCAGAAAATTAAAGCTAATGCAGGGACTCCTAAAGCAACAAAGGAGTCCCTGCAATGGAGACTGCTGTGGTCCGATCTTAGACTCCGCCTCCTCACAGACGAGCCTCCGGTAGAACCAGCGTTGATTGGTCGAATGCTGTACACTGGCCAATCAACGCTGGTCAATTCATTCCTATGAGAAAAAGTAAGCTCCCTCATAACAGGAAGCTGCCAGCTCTCCTGACTAGCAAGGACGAGCCTGCTGCAGAACCAGCGTTGATTTGCCGAATGCTATACACTGTATAGCATTTGGCCAATCAACACTGGCTTTGAATCAAATATTTACAGCGAATAGCTAGTAGTATTCGATCGAGTACGAATATATTCGAATACCGTAGTATTCGATAAAATACTACTCGCTCATCTCTAATCCCTTTCTTTTCCCCATTTTGCGTGAAACCTGTGACTTGCTTAATAATATGGAACATCCTTCTTAAGCAAGTTTCCTTTAATTGGGCTCACCCGAAAAACTAATTATCACAGGTGCTTGAGATTGATTCAGTGATCCAAAGAGCCCTGATATACAATACAATCCATAAGTTTGATTGAAAAACAAAAAATTAACAGTGAAACATCTCTGCCTGTTCAGGTCTCTGTGCCACCCTCCAATCACACCCTACAGTGCAGAAGGGGTATCCAGTTTGTTTTTTTGCTTAGTGTTTTTCGATGCACTGTGTGAACATTGCTCTATCTCTGAAATTGAATTTCCATCACACCCATCTCCTGCAACTTGCTTCCCGCTGTTCATAAAATGGTTAATTCTAGCTTTGCTTGTGTGATTGACAGTTTGTCTTCCAATCAAGCCTAAAAAGGGTCTTGGGCATCCTATATACAGGAGATCAGCCCTTACTAACTCCATGGCTATTGAGACTCTGTCCTTAGACCGTGTCCCTGCTAAGATCCTCTGTCTGCTACTATTGTATTACTGACCTCTGACTTGCCCTTTGACTATTCTCTTGGATATTGATTCTGTGCTGTGTTTCTCGACTGTTACTGGACCCTTGGCTAGATGACCTCCCTTTGTTGTTGTTTGTCTTGTCTTCATTGTGTGTTGTCATAGGAAGGGCCTGCCGAGCAGTTTCCAACTATTACTTAGGATAGGACCATCAAGCAGGAAGGGATATACACACGGTGTATATGGCAAAACTAAAAATATGGTACTGGAAAAAACTCTGGATAAAGAGGTATTAGAATTTTACTTCAGAGTCAGCATGGAAAAACATCTGGTGAGTTTTGATTATGCTTACTTGTCTTCCAGACTTTGAGGCAAGCAGTAATTGGGCAAAGTGGGTATTGTTTAGTGAGCATTAAAGTATTTGCAACAATATGGGACTATGAGAGTTGCATTAGTTAGTGGATATCCATCAAGACAGTCAAAGGGCTTTTGACATTACACATACAGTCAACCAATCTTCAACAGCTAACCTCTAGACAGTCCCATATGACTAGCAATGTATGTGTTATAATGTAGCAGAGTGGAGAATTCCTCTACCAGACTCCTCTGGCAATGGCTTTTATTCCCAAGGGAAAAATATAATTGAGCATTTCCAATCAAACTGACACTGTAAGAGAGTCAGAAAGCCCCCATACACATTTGATGGTTAGTCCAACAAATGTAGTCCATATGGACTGCTTTACAATTAGGATTGTAGGCAGAAGATAGAGAAGAGCTGGAAGATGAAACCACGCATTTCTACTAAACAAAGCATTCCCAAAATCCACTGATCCTGAGCATGTCGGATTGTTGGAAGTTTGCCAAATTAACTATATATATCCAAAAATATGAATTTATGATTTCCACATTTTTCTAGAATATAGACATATTTCTCCCCACACAGGACCAGATTTTATACGAAATGGTACTTCACAATGATCTGCCAGGTGAATATTACATTTTAGGCATATATTTAATTAAAAGCCTAAATCTGGATTTTGATTCAGTCACTTGAACCTTCCTAGTTTAGTAATATAGGTAAGAAGTGTCTCCTAATGAATATGTTTCAAAAGGCTTCTCTGCATGCAGATGGGAAATGCATTCTTTATTTGTAATCCGTTTCCAGCCTGCAAACTGTGAATAATTCATGAGCAGTACCTGTTACACATGCTAGCATTTCCCTTCACTCTGTAACAGAAGAAATGATGTGCAATACTTAGAAATCGGAATAATTGTTCTCCCCAAGATTGTTTCTGACACAGTTTTGTTCAGCTTTGCTGGACACAACAAATTTGACATATGCAATCTGAATTATTGTTGCACAGAGGACTCCTTTTAAGGATGTACTGTGATGCATGAGCACTGGAAATGATTTGTGCACTTCTTAAAAAGTAATCCGACTGCAGAGAGTGTATCAGTGAGCTAGACTTTACTCTAGAATTGTTACATTTGTGGAATGATCCGCGTAACACTGCATTATTCATTTATCACTTTATTATCAGGTAGACCTGGCATGCGGCTAAGCCGAAATGATATCCCAGCTTGCTTTGTCCCACCATGAAAACAAACATCAACTGAGGAGATTAGACTAACGTTATTTCCTTTTTTTTCTTTTTGAGAATAATGAACACTTTTCCATCTTAAGTAAAGCAGCATAATTCTATATTCAGCTATTTTGGATATTTCTGAGATAACATTGTCTTCTGCTGGAATAACAGATGCTGGATAAAAACTAATAATGGTGATTAAATGGTTGACAGTAAGTCATTCTACTTTCCAGGGGTCTTTAATGACACTTAAAGGGACTTTCGGGCAATACCAAAACAGTTTTCCTGTTGCATGGTGTGGTGTATAACACATAGTGACCCAGGCTGTATAAGAGATCTGCCATAGCATGCTAGATATGTTAGACACTTGTCTCATTCATACACCATATTTTGGTTGACTTACTGGAGACTAGAGATGAGCGAGTAGTATTTGATCGAATACCTCCCCAGCATAGTTATTGGTGTACTTGGTCGAATACCACGCAGTAAACGTGGGAAATATTCGATTCCCCTCCAACCTTCCTTGGTGCCTTTTTTTAACACCAATATCTATGGAGGGGAGGTATTCGATCGAATATACTCGCTCATCTCTACTGGAGACCAATGATTTGTACCAGGAATTTTGGGGACAATTTTGGCTTAATTTGGCTCACTTTTGAAAACTCTTCTATACCGTGTTTTCATTTTAAGACACTTTCCATAATGTCCAGTTAAAGTGGTCCTTTCACCATCTTCAACAAGTCCAGCTTTACACAATTTAATAGCTGCTGTTGCACTGTTTCTGGAACAGATGGTATTTTTTCTCTAGCCCCAATCATTCCTGTGCAACCAATGTTGTTAGTTTGTAACTATACTGTCAGGAGGGTGTCAGACAGAAGAAGACAAGGGGTGTGATTCTGCACTCTGACTCTGGCTGCCTATGATTGGAACTCTGAATGACACCCCCTGCCTGACATTGCCCTTTTGACATTACAGGGTTCAAAATTCACATAAGGCAACAAAACTCCAAAACACCATTTTTTCCTTGGGAACAATGGGGCTAGAGAAAAAATTTCAGCTGTGCTGGAATCAATGGAGCACCTATTAACAGATGCTAGGAACTAGTATTGCAGGAGGTGGTGAAGTGTCCTCTATAGACCGGGGCCCCACGGGCCAGAAACGCCACCAGAAAAATCGCGGCATTTTACAGTACTTGCCCACTTTGCGGAAAAAATCGCAGCGCGGACACGTTGAGCGTTCCAAAATCGTCACGGTTTTGAAAATCGCAGCATGTCAATTACTGTATATGTACAGAAAACGCCAGCGGCTTCCCCATTATTTTAATTGTAACAGTAAGTCCATGGAGGAAAACTCTGAATTTTCTGTTCAAAGCACTGCAGGAAGAACTGCATGCCACGGTTCTTCCTGCAGCGGTTCCGGCCCGTGGGGCCTTAGCCTTAGAGTTAGTTTTCATCTTATAACATCATGTTAGTTTTAGGCTTCACATTCTGTTCATTTCTTAATTTATCCCATTGCTGAGATCTCTGTTATTCTGAAATTGATAACTATCACTCTTCTTATTGCCAAAGTGTGTTTCCTTAAGCAAATTAAGGGCTAGTTCACACGTGAGTATAAGGGGAGGTTTTTGACAGCGGATTTCGCGTCCAAAACCTCCCCTTATAATGGTGGTCTATGGAGACCGCTGGGCTTCTTTTCTCCGCTAGCGGCGGGCTGCTGCTAGCGGAGAAAAGAAGCGACATGCTCTTTCTTCAGGTGGAAGCCACGCGGGCTGAACTAGCCCTAAGAGTGTGAACTAGTGTGAACTAGTGTGAACTAGCCCTAAGAGTAAAAGATCGCATTCCGATCTGCTATTGAGCAAATTTCACGATCGCGATCAGGATTGGATGGAAAATGATTGGAAATCGCATTTTAAAATTGATCCTGAAATCTCAAGGTCGGCTCAACCCTAGTAACAATATCTTTTGGATGAGGACAATCTTCATTTAATTCTCCGATCCACAACTGTTCTGCACAAGGGCATGGTCCTCTAATACATGAAACTCTTCTGCTAGTATTAGTAGGCAATGGTTATGGTTGACAAACTTTAGGTAAAATCATGGGATCAGCACAATACTAATTCACAAGTGACCATCACAAACAATCCTATATAGTTACTGTAGACTTATTACATTGTAACCTGTGGCCCTTTTCTTATAAAAAAACATCAAGGTGACAGAATCCCCCAAACACCTGCCAATGGGCACATGCATGTACATGTGTGTCCACAAGTAACTTATGTCCAATTTTGTTAAGGATTCCTTTTTGTCTGCAAATCAGAAATTCACAACATAATAATAAAAATTTTCTTTTTCCATTTAACCCCTTCCCGACATGCGCCGTAATAGTACGGCGCGTGTCGGGTCTGTAACTATGGCGACCGCCCGGGAGCCGGGCGGCCGTCATAGCCGCCGGGTGTCTACTGCTTTAAGCAGTAGACAACCAGCTCTCATGCCTCCGATCGGTCCCCGGACCGATCGGAGGCATTAACCCCTCCGGCACTGCTGTCAAAGGCGCCGGAGGCGCCATTTTCCCGGCGGCGCATGGGCGCCGCCATTTTGACAGGGATCGCCGGCTCCTGGAGCATGCTCCAGGGCCGACCCCCCGTTGCCATGACAGCTGGGAGCCTTGTTAAAGGCTCCCAGCCGGTCTGCAAATTCTCTCTTTTGCAGGCTGGTGTATACAGCCTGCAAAAGAGATGATGATTTTTTGCAATGCATTAGCATTGTAATGCATTGCATTAGTGATCAGACCCCCTGGAGTTCAACACCCCTAGGGGGTCTAATAAATGCAAAAAAAAAAAAAAAAAAAAAAAGTAAAAAAAAATATAAAAAAATATAAAAAGTATTAAAAGTTCAAATCACCCCCCTTTCCCTAGAACAAATATAAAAGTAGTTAAAAACTGTGAAACACATACATGTTAGGTATCCCCGCGTCCGAAATCGCCCGCTCTACAAATCTATAAAAATATTTTTCCTGTTCGGTAAACGCCGGAGCAGGAAAAATAGTCAAAAGTGCCAAACCGCCGTTTTTTCACTGTTTTAATTCTGATAAAAATTTGAATAAAAAGTGATCAAAGCAATAACATTTCCCGAAAATGGTAGAACTAAAAAGTACACCTGGCCCCGCAAAAAAAGACGCCCTATGCATCCCCGTACACCTATGTATAAAAAAGTTACGGCCGTCGGAATATGGCGACTTTTAGAAAAAAAATTTTTTAACACCGTTTTGGAATTTTTTTTAGGGGTCAAAATGTAAATAAAACCATATAAATTTGGTATCCCTGGAACCGTACCAAAACTCAGAATATAGGGGACATGTCATTTTGGCTGCACAGTGAACGCCGTAAAACCAAAGCCCGTAAGAAAGTCGCAGAAATGCATTTTTTCTTCAAATCCACCCCATTCTGAATTTTTTTCCTGCTTCCCAGTACATTATATAGAATAATTAATGGTGGCATCATGAAGAAAAAATTGTCCCGCAAAAATTAAGACCTCATATGACTCTGGGAGCGGAGAAATAAAAAAGTTATGGGGTTTAGAAGGAGGGGAGTCAAAAACGAAAAACGAAAATCAAAAAATGCCATCGGCGGGAAGGGGTTAATTGATACTTAACTCTATCACATGAACTAATTGCATTTTTTTTTCAAAATATTTTTTTTTACGTCAAAACTGACAACAAAAGACTGTATTGTTATATTATTTGAACTCTGTTTCTCCAAAGTGAAGCTTGTCTACTAAATTGTCAATATAAATCAGATTACAGACATGAGAGAATAACCTCCATACAAGAGATACTGCCATACAACCATTAAATAATAAGACCTTGACAAACCTCTGTCTACACTAAACCAGATCAGTTTTTTTTAAAAAACCTTTTTATTTCATATGTTAATATTTTTTCGATATCATAATGCAGATAAGAAAAATATTTAAAACCTTGCACAAATTCAGTGACTGCTGTAAACAATTGTTTATTCCTATGCATTCACTTGTGTGTATTGAAGGTAATGGATGCTTTAACTCTGAGGATATTTTCTGTTTTCTCTCAAACACTGTGTATTCTTTTAAACTTGAGGACACTTTATTCAAGGTAACTACAGAGTGATCATTGACTGTCAATAATGCATCTCAGCTGGGTATCTGCATTTATATGGAAATTGCTATAGGTTCTAAGAGTGAAAGCCTCCTATGACCTTTCCTAATAATTTGGTACAAACATCTCTGCTTCAACCTATAAAAACTTATCAAATAGCAACTTGTTTTACAACATATTACTTAAATGGAGTTGTCCACTAAAAAGACGTGACCACTTTCTTTTAAAAACAGTGCCACCCTACACACAGGTTATATGCGGTGTTGAAACTCATGCTCATTTACTTGAGTGTACTGTAGTCAAGCTACAATACAGGATACAACACATGAACAGCCATGTTTTTTTATTTACCAAAAAAAGTTTTGAACCATTACAGTAGACTTGACTACAGATAAACACAATCTATGCAAACCTTTAGTCAATTAATTTCATTTCAATTTTATTAATTTCATTTTTCATCTATTTTGCTTTATTTTTATACTGCATATTTTATTTTATGTTGTTTTAGCATAATATTTATATATACACATATATATTATATGTATGTAATATATTTTTTATTATTATTATTATTATTATTATTATTATTATTATTTATTTTTATGATTCAAAATTCAAACCTGTCTTCAATCAGTTGTAACTAAGGTGGGAATTCTCTTCACCGGACGGGCTGCTAAAAATTTGGGAATATTTTGGGAATAATGTTTATCAGGATTTTTACCGGGCTTAGATATGGTAACTATCAGGGCTTAGGGAATTGATCAGCCAATGCCGCAGGCTGTAAACACTAAAGTCAAATGAGGAGCCAATATAGGAGAGAAATAGCGGTAATTGGGAATTGGGCAATAGCCAAGACACTCTTTTTTTTTTAATTTTTTTAGCATGATGGGGATTGTTTCTGTTTGACAGAAACCCAAAATTTTATTGTCTGGATATGTTTAAATAAAGTTGAATTTTAGGAAACACAGCATTGCTGGACTTCCCTCTGTTTTCTCCACATTGGATTTGTGACTACCCGATGGAATCACTCAAGTCCATGCACCCGGATCCGATACCATGATGTGAGGTTTTTTTTTACCTTTGTTATACTAACTTGTTGCAAGTGGACTGTGTGTTTTTTTTTTCCTCCCCCTGATCCCAAGTTGCTAACATGAGATTAAATGGCCAAGCCACGTCCATTGCATATATATTGTGCATCCATAGCCCTGTCTACAGGAAAGGCTGTGATAACCAGGGTGTGTTGACCCACTGTATCACCAAACCAGTTTTGGCTTAGGGCTACTACTAAGGGTGCACTTTAAGTGGGTTCCCTGGTATTTAACCTTTAACCTCATGTGGACTATTCTACAAGTCAAAACCAGTTTCTTAACGCTTGTCATTTTGGCCTAGAGTCAGACACTGGTAGGTTACCAAAGAGTCAGGTAGTAGAGGTGTTAGAAAATGGACAGTATCAGGGCTGGCAATGTATATTAGTCAGACAGCCTCAAATTTCAAATAAGTAGCTCCTCTTATGTGTACATCATTCATCTTAATACATCACCTTAATACATATTTTGCGTGGAGAAGCCCACACAAAACATACAGTGAGGCAGATACATCAAAGTTTAGTCAGATTTAATGATTAATACGAATACAGTGATAGAACCCATTCATAGAAGTGATAAAGAATATCTGTGATGTGTGAGTCAGACTGCTGCAGAAATACAGACAAAGGACAGTTATTAGAGATGAGCGAGTAGTATTTGATCAAGTAGGTATTCGATCGAATACTACGGTATTCGAAATACTTGTACTCGATCGAGTACCACTCGCTGTTCGAATGGAAAAGTTCGATGCAGAACCAGCATTGATTGGCCGAATGCTATACAGTCGGCCAATTAACGTTGGTTCTTCTCCTATCTTTAGAGGTCTTCTCCCTGCATCTTCCCCGTGGTGTCATCCGGCTCTGAATTCACTCTGCCAGGCATCGGGCCAGGGCAGAGCCGACTGCGCATGCCCGCTTGTAGTGCGGACATGCGCAGTCGGCTCTGCCCAGGCCCGATGCCTGGCAGAGTGAATTCAGAGCCGAAAGATGCCGCGGGGATGCTGCATGGAGAAGACTTCTCGGAGGATCCAGTCCAACCCTCACTTGTGGACTTGGTAAGTATAATTTGATCGAATGTTGCCTACCCCTGAAATGAGCATTTCCCCCCAATAGACTATAATAGGGCTCGATATTCGATTCGAGTAATCGAATATTGAGGGGCTACTCGAAATGAATATCGAATCTCGAACATTTTACTGTTCGCTCATCTCTAACAGTTATCCTTTTCTTTGCCAATAATCGAATTTTATCTAAGTCTTTTTTGCAATAGAGCAGTTTTACTGTTCACAAAGTGTTTTACATTGTATTTACTGACAAAATAATTTTCTTAAGGGTTATTTGGACAAGAGTTTACATTATTTCATTAAATACATACAAACTGCTGTTCGAACAGCAAAACAATTCTACCTGCACTAATCTGAAAAATTTCAGTTTCTTTACAGATTTTTTTTTTCTCTCACTCAAGTAATAGTGTCAGGCTCCATTCCCACGGAGTAACGCGCCACTCATTTAGACATGTATACACATGTCAGAGTTAGGTGCTTCAAAACAGATCCCATTGACTTCAATGGGTGACAGCATATGCGCGCTGCACATTGAAATCAATGGGAGGCTTTATAACCCATTGATTTCAATGTGAGGCTTTGTTTCAATTCTCACATTTCAATGGGAGGCTTTATAACCCATTGATTTCAATGTGTAGCGTGCGTAAGACCGGTACCTATTGAAATCAATGGCATCTGCTTTGAAACGCCTCGTTCTGACACATGTATACGTGTCTAAATGAGTGGCGCAATACTCCATGGGAACGGAGCCATACACAGCCTCCTAATCTAAAAAAAATCTCCATTTGTTAAAGGGGTGTTTTGTTTTTTTTTGCTCATCCACTAAACAATATTGCAGCCTGCGCTAATCTGAAAAATCTGTTTCTTAAGGTTTTTTTTTTCTCACCCAATAAACAGTGTGATACAGTATGCTAATTTGAAAAATGTCTGCCTTTTAAGTGTTTTTTTTTGTTGTTGTTGTTTTTTTTGTTATCCAATATACGTACAAGCTGCTGGCGTTCTAACACAAAAAAGAAAAAAAAATAAGCTGACTGAAACAGTTCTAGTTTAATAATCATTGACCAGGTCACCCTTTTAACGCTTTGCTTTTTTACTTGACTTTTTTTTTTTTAACAAAAAACAAACAGTGTCAGAACTGCTGCCAATCACTATTATAACTAAGCAGTGGTCAGTAAAATGACTGGAAAAAAACAGGGCAGGGGACAACCAATAGGAGGAGAAGAACTTTTGCAAGTGGTAAAAACAACAGCAACACTACTTCTGGTTTTGGTGTCAGAGCCTGTAGCTACAGAATTGTTGTACTTCCTGAGAATGAAAATTAAGTTTTTGATTACTTAGCTCACTCATCTCAGTCTCAGGAGGATTTTGCATCCGAGAGTGATGTGATCTTGAGTCTGGGATCTGTGTGTTCCTCCTCCTCTAATTTTGTAACACATAATTTACCATGGGGCTTTTTGGGCTGTCAACCATTTCTCCATCATCTTCTGACACAGATCCCATTCCCTGGTAGAAGTGTGGCACCTTCTAAAAAGCTCTTCCTCCTAGTCAGAGTAGTCTTCCTAGTCTTTTAGATGCGTTGGATGAAAACAGCATTGTTTGCAAATAGAGGAGGACTACATACTCTTGGTGGTGGAGGTAGTAGTGGCAAATGGTGTTGTACTACTATTGGTAGTCACTCTGGAAGTGAAACTAGGAGTAAATCTGGAGGTTGTAATTATTAGTTTGAGCAGGGATCCCATGGCCATGATCAGAAAAAAGTGGGAAAAGTAATTACACTGCCAATAAGGATTCTTTTGCGGATAGGATCTGGCAACCAGGTCTGGGTAACAGGATGACATCAGATGAAGAGGTTGGTGGCAATAGTGATAGTCAACACACATCCCCAACATCCAAAATGCCCAGACCTAGGAGAGGGGGTGGCAACAACATGCAGTCATCTCCCATGTGGGAATTATTTTTTTACCTAATGATAAATCCCTGACAATGTGGATGATCTTCAAGCAGAAACTTAGCCATGGTCTTGTAAGAACAAATGTAGGAACTACATCTCTACATGCTCACAAGAAAAGGCATTACCATCTTGAATAATCAAAATGGACTTGTAAGTTGCACTGGCAGCAGAAGTGAGCAAGACCATCTTACTGCTTCTGCTCTATATCATCTTGTGTCAAAGAATGTGGGCCTAGATATGTCAGTCCGGGGAAATGTGCCCACCACAACTGACACATGGATAAGCAGTTATAAACAAGGACTATGCATGGATTTCATGGCCTATTGGGTCAACATTTTGAGCAGAAGAGGAGAAGGAGGAGGAGGAAGACTCTGCTTTGAATGCACAGGCAAAGCCAGGTGAGGAAGCTAAACCTTATTTCTTTCAAAGTGATGATGGCAACCACACTGGCAAAGAAGACCAACCATGACAGGCCCCTAGATCCATGCACATACTGGCAAGCATGGCTGTCTTTTTAATTGCTTGGGATTCATATGTATTATGCTATTATAATTAAACATACCAGCATTTGATTGATTTATTATGGTGATGGCTAAGGTTGATCTCGTGCCATTGTGCTTAAAAGTCCTTCCTACATCTTTAAAACATACAGAGCACATTTGTGTACCCTAGTGGGAATAGCGCTCTAATTTAATCTGTCTTTTTGTGGCAAAATTCATGTAGGAATTCAAACAATAAGCAAGAAAAAAAACTATTGGGCTATTTACATCCATTTGTTACCTGCTTGTCACATTATCCATTCTGCAGGTTACAGAACATTTATAAGGAAGTGAAGCATAAACAAATTGAATTTTTCATACAAAAGGAGGTGTTAACGTTGGATTATTAAAGACCTTTAAACTTTTGCTAAAAGCTTTTTCAAAACATGTTATCATTTGTTTAAAATTGCTTGGTAAAAATTAATGTAAAGTTCAACATTGTTATTGGAACGTTTTTCGTTGTGCGGCGTCTCCTGCTGATATGATTTGCTAGTTCTACTCTCCGGGGTTCCATTGTAAACTGATTGTTATATTCATGAAACAAAATAGGTTGCAAGAATATTTTAGGTTGATTCTTGATCTGTTGGTCCCATGTTTATATATTGCAATGGTAGAAGTTCATGTTTTATATACTACTGTTGTTTTATAGCACTGTATTTTGCTGATGATGTAATACATGGCCTCAGTCACATAGTTCCAGTACACATTTCACAGTAAACCCATAAAATCCAGTTAGCATGTTTGAGTGTTAGGCCTGGTTCACATCTGCGTTCAGGTATCCATTTGGGGAGTCTCCTTGGGGACCCTCCCAAACGGAAACATGTAACACGCATAATAAAGCGGTCCGTACGGTTTCCACTCGATTTCTAAATAAATGCGGGGAGAAAAGTGCTGTTTGCAGGACTTTTCTCTCTGCATATTTGATGTGGATAGGGGAACGGAATGGCCCGAACATAGACGTGAACCAGATCTGACATGTATGGTATCCTTCAAGACAGTGGCGTAACTACTAGGGTAGCAGGGGCAACAGCCGCTACCACTGCATTTTTTTTCCCCGTTACAGGCTGGAGTTAGCAATTTACTTATGCCATGGCTCCACAGACATCATTATTATACTCAGAGGACTTTTCAGACCGCCGTGTATAATGATCGGAGGTCCAGGGGAGGCAAGGGAACATAAAAAACCCTGTTACTTACCTTTCCACACTCTGTGCAGGTTCAGGCCTACTTCTCGATGCTCCCAGACGTCACATGACCCGGGACGCAGGGCCCGGTCATGTGACGTCCCAGGTCATGTGACATCCTGGAAATTAAAGAAGTGCAAAAAAATAGAAAAAAAATCAGGGCACTCACCAGCCAGTAGTAAAATTCACCAAACTTTAATAATCTTCCATAAAAATAGGTACTTGAACAGCATTTACAGACGGGGGTAGGGTAGATGGGATGTAGAAGAAATGAAGCGACGACCGTTTCGTGCTAAATGCACTTCATCAGGCTTCCCCTGGGGAAGCCTGATGAAGTGCATTTAGCACGAAACGGTCGTCGCTTCATTTCTTCTACATCCCATCTACCCTACCCCCGTCTGTAAATGCTGTTCAAGTACCTATTTTTATGGAAGATTATTAAAGTTTGGTGAATTTTACTACTGGCTGGTGAGTGCCCTGATTTTTTTTTCAATTTTTTTGCACTATATTGGACTATTTGTTTAACAGTGAGCACCACCTGAATGCCAGATCATCTAGTTTGAGATCCAGTGATTTGGTGTATGTTCACACCCACAGAACGGTGCCGCTGCTTTTGAACTTTTTTGCAACTCATTAAAGAAGGCTGACGCCACTGAGGTCTGCAGCGGAGCGGGAAATAGGTAAGTTACATTGTTTTTTATGTTTGTATCCCCCCGAGTCTCCTATTATTATACTCTGGGGTCTGAAAAGACCTCAGAGTATAATAATTGTTAATGGGTGTCCACAATGGGGCATAATACTGTGTGCAGGGGACACTATGGGGCATAATACTGTGTGCAGGGGCCACAATGGGGTATAATACTGTGTGCAGGGGCCACTAGGGGGCATAATACTGTGTGCAGGAGCCACTATGGGGAATAATACTGTATGCAGGGGCCACTATGGGGCATAATACTGTGTGCAGAGGCTACTATGGGGAAATAATAGAGCACACAGGAATGCATGGGAGGGGTCAGTCGGGGTCTTCAGCGGGCGACGGTTGGGGGGGGGGCAATGTCAAAAGTTCGCCACAGGGCCCCACCGATCCTAGTACGCAAATGCTTCAAGAGATTGCAAACACAAATATTTTATATAACTATATCTCACAGTCCATTACCTTTGGCCAAACATAGAAGTCCTTTTTTTGTTAATGCAAATTAGGGTAAACTTAATTCTCTGGGGACAGGGGTCTCTGAGTGAGTTACCACCCACTTGGCTAGTTTACCCAAGCCAAAATATAAACTTAAATGGATTCCATAATCTCGTATCATATGTCCTGTCCCTAAACAAGTGAGTGAAGATTTTTAAATATCAGATTGTACGATGGAAAAAAGTCAAGGCTGGAAATATCATTGATTATTAGAACATTTTCTCCCTAAAATGGTTTCAGTTTAATGGTTTCTGTCACTTAGAGAACTTTTTACGCACTTGAAACAGATGGGACCTGTCATGGCTCATTACAGCATAGAGCGCTATAGTCAAGTGAATTAGCTGCAGAGATGTAACAAGTTCAGATTATTTCGGAACATCCTTGTCTTCACCTTGATTAGTAGCTCTTTAACCCCAACATGAGAGATGTAATTAGAGAAATTCTGAAGGTTAAAGTGAACATTTCTACAAATGGGAAGGTTGTTCTCTACATAAATAATATATAAATAAATGTATAATAATAGTAATAGTTGTAGTAGAAGAAGTTTAATTCTGATTGATATTAAGAAATAGCATCCACAAGACCTATGAAGATGTCCATCAGCAACTTTTTTAGCAATTCGTGCTGCAGCAACTCTTTTACAGGATTAGACCTGACAGGTTAACCATAAGCATCAATGAGGTTTGACACCTATACCCTACTTCCTTTTTAATTGGTATAGTTCCTTGGACCATTTTGCTAGGTACTAACCACTACATACTAGGAACACCCCACAAGACTTATACCATGGAGATGCTCTAACTCAGTCACTAGTCATCTAGCTATCACAATCTGGCCCATTTTGATTGAGAAAAATCAACTTGAACAGCCGACTATTACAGTAACTTACATCTGATACACTATATTCCAACTTATAATCAGTAGAGATGAGCGAGTAATACTCGATCGAGTAGGTATTCGATTGAATACTATGGTATTCGAAATACTCATACTCGATCGAGTACCACTCATTATTCAAATGGAAAAGTTCGATGCAGAACCAACATTGATTGGCCGAATGCTATACAGTTGGCCAATTAACGCTGGTTCTTCTCCTACCTTTAGAAGTCTTCTCTGTGCAGCATCCCCGTGGCGTCTTCCGGCTCTGAATTCACTCTGCCAGGCATTGGGCCTGGGCAGAGCCGACTGCGCATGCCCGCGCTACAAGAAAATAGTCGCTTTGACTGTAAGCGGCTATTTTCTTGTAGTGCGGGCATGCGCAGTTGGCTTTGCCCAGGCTCGATGCCTGGCAGAGTGAATTCAGAGCCGGAAGATGCCGCGGGGACGCTGCACGGAGAAGACTTCTCGGAGGGTCCAGCCCGACCCTCACTCGTGGACTTGGTAAGTGTAATTTGATCAAATGTTGCCTACCCCTGAAACGAGCATTTCCCCCCCCATAGACTATAATAGGATTCGATATTCGATTTGAGTAGTCAAATATTGAGCGGCTACTCGAAACGAATATTGAATATCAAACATTTTACTGTTTGCTCATCTCTAATAATCAGTCTTATTTGCTTTACCTGGTTTATGTCATGTCAGGACTAAATTCACTTGTTTCATTCTGCTATCATACCGCTATAGCTGCTGATTACTCCAAATTTTCAGACTACTGTTAATTATAATATTTGTTAATAAATAAATATGAAGACTAACTTTTTATTAATATAAACTATAAATGGGCTTTGAGAATGAACTTTTAGATGACAATCCTGGATTTCCAAATCATTTATTTACTTTTCTTTTCATGTGTTTGAAAACAGTGTAAGTAAATTGAGGAGAGACACCTGAATAAGTCTCTGAAGTGTGTTTTTAATAAGACACAGATTTACTTGGATTTACTAAAATGCCAGACTGTAGCCGTGCACCTTTATGAAATGAACAAAATACCATTTGATCACCGTTTACAAATTTTCAGATATGCCCCAAAGAATTTATAAAATTCATGCTCAGTGAATATGAACATTCTAATGCTGCCATATTTACTGTATCTCTAGAAATAGTGGCATACACAGAAGGCAATTGATTTTCACCAATATCAATATATTGTTTTTGTTTGTTTCTTTGTAGACACTAGAGATGAGCGAGTAGTACTTGATCGAGTATGCTATACAGTCGGCCAATCAACGCTGGTTCTTCTCCTACCTTTAGAAGTCTTCTCCGTGCAGCTTCCCCGCGGCGTCTTCCGGCTCTGAATTCACTCTGCCAGGCATCGGGCCTGGGCAGAGCCGACTGTGCATGCCCGCTTGTAGTGCAGGTGGGCGCAGTCGGCTCTGCCCAGGCCCGATGCTTGGCAGAGTGAATTCAGAGCCGGAAGATGCCACGGAGACGCTGCAAGGAGAAGACTTCTCGGAGGATCCAGCCCGACCCTCACTCATGGACTTGGTAAGTATAATTTGATCGAACGTTGCCTACCCCTGAAACGAGCATTTTTCCCCCATAGACTATAATAGGGTTCGATATTCGATTCGAGTAGTCGAATATTGAGGGGCTACTCGAAACGAATATCGAACCTCGAACATTTTACTGTTCGCTCATCTCTAGTAGACACCAGTAGGGAAAAAAAACAAAACATTGCAAGCCTGAGCCTTGATAGTTTTAGCAGTAAGACTATATCCGCTATGGAGGACAGGGGTATAAACTTGCTGAATGAATCAGACGGAAGAGGAAAGGAGAAACAAGAATTTCTTCTCTTCATTGACAGCAGTGAGCGCTTATTGGTGGAATGGCAGTCAGTAGGAGCCCAATGCACCAACATGCTGAACTGCTGAATATGCTAAGGGAGCATTACCAAGTGGGGTTGTTAAGGGTTCACCATAGTTGAGCGCTGGCACGAAGAGGGCACTAGTTCCCTAGTTCTATGGGGGACACAATTACAAAGGAGATACACTAAGGGATACATTACTATTACTGAGTACAGGTGCTGTTACCGACAGTGGGTATAAAGAGTTCACTGAGTGGGAACAATAATGTGGCACTCTTATGGAGCAGGGGAACACTATTACTGAATAGGGCAGTAACGATGCAAAATTAATGAGTTAGGACACTAGTGGGACACCATTACTGAGTGGTAATGCTAATGGGGAACTATTACTAAGTGGAAACACAAGTAGGATATAATCAAGTAAATTAACAGTTAAGGTCCAATATTGTATTAAGCTGGATGTTTCAGCCCCTTGAACCTTCCTCGGCATATTTGTAGTATGACCAGAGATAACACGTCTAAGCTTTCAGCATCAAGCCCAGTACTGACGGCCTAGGCATTCATTCTCTCTGCTAGTCCACACCACAGATATGCTGAGATATGCTGAGAAATATCCAACTTAATACAAGATTGGCTGTTTCTTGTTAATTTATTTGAATATATCTCAATGCCTGGCTTTAACGAATGATGTAACAATGAAGTTAAACTAATATTCTAAGGGGAGTACATTGGACTTATATATTGCAGTTGGACTGTATAGGCTTTCCATATACACCTTCACTCTCTGAGCAGTGCATTGACCATTTGACTTCTACGAAAACCCTGTTAATATGTAGGTACATTATGGGGACAAATTGGGCACAGTAATGAGGCACTTTTATTGACTGAGGGCACTAAGGTGGAACTGTTACTAAGAGTTCACTATTACTGAGTGAAGACACTATACACTATTGCTAAATGAGGCACTAAGAGGGCACTATTACTGACTCAGGGGATTAAAAAATCAAGATTACTGAGTGGGGGAAATAATGTGGTAATATTCTTAAGTTGAGGAACTCTTATTAAGTGGGAACAGTCATGTGGCGTAGCTAGGAATGGCGGGGCCCCGTGGCGAACCTTTAACATGCCCCCCCCCAAACCGACGCCGAAGACCTCGACCGCCCCCCTCCTCCGCATTCTATTATGTCCCTTAGTAAGCCCTGCACACGGTATTATGTCCCTTAGTGGCCCCTGCACACAGTATCATCCCCATAGTGTCCCCTGCACACAGTGTTATCCCCCATAGTGGCCCCTGCACACAGTATTATGTCCCTTAGTGTCTCCAGCACACAGTATTATCCCCCATAGTGTCCCCTGCACACAATATTATCCCCCATAGTGGCCTCTACACACAGTATTATCCCCCACAGTGTCCTCATATGTCCGACTGTGGACAACCATAAACAATTATTATACTCTGGGGTCTGAAAAGACCCCAGAGTATAATAATCAGAGACCCGGGGGAATAAAAACATTCAAAAAACAGAAACAGTTGCTTACCTGTCTCCCGGCTCCTAGGCTGTCAGCCGCCGCTCTTGTCCTGCCTTAATGACGTCGGACGTCACATGACCCGGGAAGCAGGCCCGGCTCATGTGACGTCAGAGACGTCAGAGACGTCAGAGACGTCAGAGACGTCAGACACGCATGACGGAGGCCTGGCAGGATCGTGTAGAGGTAAGTAACAGTATTTTTTAGGTTCCCTTACCTCTCCCGGGCCTCAGATCATTATACTCGGGGGTCTGCAAAGACCCCCGAGTATAATGATAGTGTTTGTGGGGCCCAGCCAGGATCAGCAAGTGAATAGGGCCCGTAACGGCCTATTAAAAAACCCAAAAAACGCAGCGGTAGCGGCTGTCACCGGGCCCCCTAATGCCCCGGGCCCTGTGGCAGCCGCCTCCGCTGCCTCTATGGTAGTTACGCCACTGACCCTGTTATTGATTGATCATTGTTGAGAATTGCAGAAACTTAGATATCAGTGGACAAGATGTGTCCTGCATTTCTTCAATAGTTGTTGAAAACGGGATGAGGTCCCAGGGATTGCTCCATAATACCATGGAGGAAAGCATCAGAGGATGGGATGAAGAGTAATAGCTACTCCTGTCTGTTTATACATGTAGAACCTGCTAGTCTGAAATGTGCTTCATTGTTGTTCTGTATCTGGATGATAACTGCCATCAATTCCTTTCTACTGTTTCCTGCACCTTTATTCACACTAAAAACTAATGGCACCCTGCAACACCACCACACAGGAGCCAAGTGGTAGGGAAAGCTCTAGGAGACCCAACACATCACTTTACCACTGTGTCTTACCACTTTAATTCTACACCATTCAAAATTTTTCCAATTTCCCAGTACATTTCACAGAATATAATAGTGTACCATTATAAAGTATAGTTTGTCCCACAAAAAAACAAGCCCTTATACAGTGTTATGAAATGGAGAAATAAAAGTCATGGCTTTTGGAAAGTGGGGAGTAAAAGACAAAAATGCAAAATAAAAAAATGGTACATGGATACAATAAAAATTCTAAAGAAGGCCAGGGAATCTTTGCTCGGTATGTCTAAGCCAAACAGAAATTAAGCTCTCAGTGATTTATATTTAATATAAGAAGGTGATCACCAAGCATTCACCATTACAAGGGTATTTACATTATAAGATACCTACATACCCTCAGGATATTCCATGAAATGTCTGATGTTGGTTTTCTTCTAGGACATAAACCTGGATTATCTCCTAAAAGTACTGTCTGGCCACCGCTTCCAGGTATAGAATAACAGAGAGGTGGTAATGTATATACATAATACTCTCCTTTCTCTTAGACTGAGTTCAGATGGGGTATTTTGGACTGAAATTTGACGTGGAGGCCGCCTCAGATTCCAGTCCAAGAAAGGGGTAGCTGTGACTGGATGCTGGTGCAGTGCAGTGCAGTGCACTGGCATCCAGTCGTAACACTCCGCTCGGGATTAGGCCCAAATGACTGTGCCTTGACAAAAATGTCAAGAGCGATAAGAAATAGTAAACATTCAGTAAATATAATAACAGCAAGTTTTTCTTTCCATATAGAGTAAGTTGCTAAAGTAGAACTTTCTTTTAATACACAAAGGATTCAGATCAGTCCTGAAAGCACCTCCTCATCCATCATATGACAGCTTATTTGTAAGTGAACTTGAGGTATAAATAGGCATGAAACCAATTAACACAGACATAATAGAACCATTTACTAGATGTATATTAGGCATGTTTACATTACGAAAATGATTTTTTTTTGCCCAGAGAAACCTCGGCATGCAAAATTGTTTTCAGACTATTGTTTTCTGTATTTATTTGAAGGGCTCTTGCCAATTCTTCCCCAAAAGAACAATAACATTCAATATCTTTTCAATATTTTTCATACTGAATGTACAACAAAACCCCAGTAGCCTCTTTCTATTGGCAGATACTATTTGTTCTAGTTGCGTTGTTCTTCTCCATCAAAAGTCTTTTGGGGCTTTTTTCATTACCTTGAAAATCAAGCACGATTTATAATCTAAAATAAGTTAGTGATGAACATGTTTTTTCCACATTATGTATTGATTTCCCGGTAATTGCTACTTTCTACATTGTGAAGGCTGAGAAAAAGTCAGCTTGGACTAATTTTTGTATAATAAATTCTGTAGGGAAGAGCGGCGAGTGTGAAACTGTTATATACTATAGGTGATTAACCTGTCCAGTATCAGGGGTACGTACAATATACAGTCCTATGAAAAAGTTTGGGCACCCCTATTAATCTTAATCATTTTTAGTTCTAAATATTTTGGTGTTTATAACAGCCATTTCAGTTTGATATATCTAATAACTGATGGACACAGTAATATTTCAGGATTGAAATGAGGTTTATTGTACTAACAGAAAATGTGCAATATGCATTAAACCAAAATTTGACCGGTGCAAAAGTATGGGCACCTCAACAGAAAAGTGACATTAATATTTAGTAGATCCTCCTTTTGCAAAGATAACAGCCTCTAGTCGCTTCCTGTAGCTTTTAATCAGTTCCTGGATCCTGGATAAAGGTATTTTGGACAAACAATTCAAGTTCAGTTAAGTTAGATGGTCGCCGAGCATGGACAGCCCGCTTCAAATCATCCCACAGATGTTCAATGATATTCAGGTCTGGGGACTGGGATGGCCATTCCAGAACATTGTAATTGTTCCTCTGCATGAATGCCTGAGGATTTGGAGCGGTGTTTTGGATCATTGTCTTGCTGAAATATCCATCCCCGGCGTAACTTCAACTTCGTCACTGATTCTTGAACATTATTCTCAAGAATCTGCTGATACTGAGTGGAATCCATGCGACTCTCAACTTTAACAAGATTCCCGATGCCGGCATTGGCCACACAGCCCCAAAGCATGATGGAACCTCCACCAAATTTTACAGTGGGTAGCATGTGTTTTTCTTGGAATGCTGTTTCTTTTTGGACGCCATGCATAACGCCTTTTTTTTATAACCAAACAACTCAATTTTTGTTTCCAAAATGAAGCTGGCTTGTCCAAATGTGCTTTTTCATACCTCAGGCAACTCTATTTGTGGCGTACGTGCAGAAACGGCTTCTTTCTCATCACTCTCCCATACAGCTTCTATTTGTGCAAAGTGCGCTGTATAGTTGACCGATGCACAGTGACACCATCTGCAGCAAGATGATGCTGCAGCTCTTTGGAGGTGGTCTGTGGATTGTCCTTGACTGTTCTCACCATTCTTCTTCTCTGCCTTTCTGATATTTTTCTTGGCCTGCCACTTCTGGGCTTAACAAGAACTGTCCCTGTGGTCTTCCATTTCCTTACTATGTTCCTCACAGTGGAAACTGACAGGTTAAATCTCTGAGACAACTTTTTGTATCCTTCCCCTGTACAACTATGTTGAACAATCTTTGTTTTCAGATCATTTGAGAGTTGTTTTGAGTAGCCCATGATGCCACTCTTCAGAGGAGATTCAAATAGGAGATCAACTTGCAATTGGCCACCTTAAATACCTTTTCTTATGATTGGATACATCTGGCTATGAAGTTCAAAGCTCACTGAGGTTACAAAACCAATTTTGTGCTTCAGTAAGTCAGTAAAAAGTAGTTAGGGGAATTCAAATCAATAAAATGATAAGGGTGCCCATACTTTTGCACCGGTCAAATTTTGGTTTAATGCATATTGCACATTTTCTGTTAGTACAATAAACCTCATTTCAATCCTGAAATATTACTGTGTCCATCAGTTATTAGATATATCAAACTGAAATGGCTGTTGCAAACACCAAAATATTTAGAACAAAAAATGATTAAGATTAATAGGGGTGCCCAAACTTTTTCATAGGACTGTATAACCAAACAATAGCAATGCATACGTTATGATATCATGGGTACTACTGTGTGTGTGTATTTTGTGTGTAGATAGAGCAAATGCATACACAACCATCATAAGGTGTTGACAGATGTATTTTACCACAACAACCTATCGGGATATAAGTGTCTTATGGATAGAGGTCCTCTGCTTGGAACTCACTCTCTATTTGACTTGAAGCTCTGGGTTGACCGACCACGTCTATGCATCACTTGGATGGACATTTACATTTAAACCTCTTCAGAAGATCATCCTTTGAGAAACCCCCATCCAAAGACCATTTTTTTTCTGTTCTATTCTATGGAAGTGGCTCCTATTTAAGTTGAACACCCCATCCAACCTCAATCAAAAAAGACTTTTTAGCTCAAATTTAAAGCATTTTAGGGCTGTGAGTACATTGAGAACACCTATCTGCACTGTACCACATCATCAAAATAAAGTAAGCAGCAGCATTGCAAGGGACATCAGGGAACAGAAACTGCCATATTAGGAGCATAGCAAAAGCTGGAGGAGAAGCATTATTACAGCCATTGCGCAGTATAGGAGGAGAAAGAAGGTTGTCAGAGAAGGGGAGGGTACAGCCCATGTCATGCTGTTTTGAGCAGCCTACACAAACGCAGTGCAAGGAAATCTACAAGCTGCCACTTTGGTGGTAGCCACACATGGCATTAGTCCTGAAAGAGAGGGAAGTCATATAGGAATTTAGGATGAAAGGGAAGCCATACTGGTGACCATGATTAAGAAGACAAGCCATGATGGAGAAATTGATTAAGAGAGTCAGCCATGCTTTGACAATGATTAAGAGGATGAGTCATGCCAAGGACCATGAATGATAGAGGGAGGGAGCCCTACTGGGAAATAGGAATGTAAGACAGAACTGCTTTGGGCCAGAAAAGGAACCATGCTGAGGAATATGATTTAAAGAGGTGCCATAGTCAGGGAGTATAAAGAAGAGAGAAACTCCTGTAGGGAACCTGGTGACTAGGGATGAGAGGGAAGCCATGCTTAGAACCAAAAGGGTAACCATGCTGAGGAGCAAGATTTAGATTTAGAAGGAAATCATGTGAGAGGCCAAGAACAATTTCCCACCAAGAGTAATTTCTGTGAGCTGGGTAACTTATGTACTACAGTACAGTACCACAGCGTTTCATTAGTCTTGGCCTTGGGCTAATCTCTATGATATGCTGATGCAATGCCTACAATGAAATACGTGATTTTGGCCTTCTTCACCATTGTTTGGGTTTTTTCTGGAGGGGAGGGTGGCTGAACAAGTTTGCTGACTCTTTAACCTGCTTATTGTATACATGTTTCCTTGTGACGACCACCCCCATAAAAGACCAAAAGTTAATTCAGTTTTACAATTGAATTAATTGAATTAATATAATTAAGTAGATGGAAGAATAGAGCATACAGCAATGATCATTGGCTATAAAACCCGAAAGGTCATTAAAGCAATAATCATAAAAATGTAATGTAGAAATAGTGCAAGAGCATCTGGAAACTAACATTAACCCCTTGGGAAGTTGCTGCAGTATATCATGAACACCATTGCCTCTAGTAGCAGTTTAGAACAAGGTTTCAGGGATTTTATCAAACTCAATGTGCAAAACATTTTGGGACAACTATGGATACATTTGTCATTTACTCTTGTTAAAGGAAAATCAATATACAGCTGTCTATTGTAATTATTCATAATTAAGGTTGTTTCAAGCAGACAACTCCTACCAGAGCGGTAACTTAAAGCATGACAGTTGTCAGGGTCAGAGGTTGCTAGGTGGGGTGGCATAGATGCACAAGTCCAGTTTCTTTAGACTAAAACAAAGATAGAGTTTATTTTCACTCAAAAATATAGTGCAGCAAGAAAAGGAAACAATACAAAAATAAATACCTGCCTGGCTAGGCTCTAACTAAACATAGAATAGGTTACCTCACCTAGAATAACAGAAATCCAAAAGCCAGTTGAATCATTCAGGACACAGCTCCAAAAATATGACCTCTCTCTGGCTCTCCAGCCAAACACTGCCAAAGTGTCACTGCTGGAGCAACTTCTTAAGCCTCCTTGACGAGGAGACTCTCTGCAGCTGAGTCACTGCCAGAACATCCCCAAAGTGTGGACTGGAGGGGGGTGGGATGACAGGTCCCACTACCAACCTACCTGTCATTCCCAAAAATCCAGCCCAATACTGAGCATTTACCAAAATGCTCAGCAGATGAAAGTTGTCTGCTGAGAACAAACATTCCTGGAGTTTTCTCATCTCACCCACCTGAGAAGTCTGGGTGAGATGTACACCCCCTCCATTACTTGACCAGCCATCGGCTTACACAGTTCAAAATATGTAACATAGCCCCCTCTTTTTATGTGCTAAAAATAACACTGGTGTCTTCAGGGTGAACCTAGCCTCTCCAGGCCATTTTGCTTGTGTGAAGAGACCCTCTAATTAGGACATTGCCCTCATTGGCATATAAAAAAAATCCCCTTATTTAGCCCTCACACAAAATACAACCTCTTTTTTTTAACCCACAACATGGTTCATGACCCATGATTTTTCTGTTCCTCCACACAGTATATCACCCTATTTTCTTGGTCCATCACATGATATATGGCTCCCTTTTCCTGGCCCACCTCATGGAATATAACCCCATTTTTTCAGCCTCTCACAGTAGATGATCCCCTTCTCCCCACCCCACAGTATATGATGCCACTTTTTATGCCCCCCCCCCCCCAGCATATGACCCGTTTCTTATGGTACCCCCACAGCATATCACCCCTTTCTTATGGCTACCACAGTATATAACTATATACCTTTTTTATGCCCCACCCCATGGTATATTGCCCCCTTTATTGTCCCCACAAAGTATATGATCCTTTTACCTGGTGAAATCTGGCGCTGATTTTGTAGTGGATTTTGGCCACAAATCAGTGGCAGATTTTCCCCTCATTCTGCCTCCTATTGAAAACAATTGGAGCAGGAGTCCTCAAATAAAAGTGTGCTGTCCTGAAATCTCCATAGTTACAAAATGGCAGCATTCGTGGCTGGACTTTTTATAAGTTAGAGATCTCATGACTGGCTAATGGCCAACTGCATCACATTATGTGAACACCCACCACTCAATGACATATGGTCTTTCTTCTTCTCTGGATTGGTCTGATGTATAAAATAGCAGTGACCATTTTGAGTGAGTCACCCAAAACAAATCCAGAAAGTTTTGGAAAGTTCTATCTGAATTTGATTCATGTCAGATCAATTCACTGAACTCTAATCCTGACAAAACAGTCTTGCAGCGATCCCGCAAAAAACACAAGGAATTAATGTCCATCTTCCATGCTTGGTTGATGGTCATCTAGGGATGGTGGGTGTTAATTTAAGTAAGCACTGTATAACACAATTCAATTCCGCATTAGCTGGCACAATCCTTTTGGGCACTATCTGGCAGCAATTGTGTAAGTACTATTAATAATTTTGCAGCCATAATTATACTAGGCTTTTCCCAGACACTGTATGATATTATTTATCTGGCCACTGAATGGAATCTATGAACAGAATTCTCTAAAACAAGATTTCTCCTTTCAAGTTAAGCAATTCCTTTTTAATAATGTAGTGAAATACACCGTAATGAAAACCATGTATTTAGGAGTGTTAAGTTGTGTGAACATCACATTGCCACAATTATTCCTCCTTAAAATCCTTCACAGGAAATAAAACAAGAGGAATTATTTTTCGGCTTGGGTCATTTTGTCTCGGTAGCATCACTGCTCTCTGTTTGATGTGGTGTTCAACTAGAACTAATGGTCACTTTGATTCGACTGGCTGCAATGTACAGAATTGTTTTTACATCAGTTTACAAAGAGGTCATCCAGAGTTAAATAACTTTCATGTTATTCGTTGCTATGTTGTTTAAAATATTTCGCTTCAAGTTTTTGCATATTTGGGTAAATGCACATCACGGTGTTGGATTTTCCAGACTGCTAGTCTGACTTCTTGGCTATGAATTATCCAGTAGTCAAGAATATTAAAAAAAAAGCTGTTCACCTTGAAAGCTATGTTCAGATGTTTGTTTCTGGAAGGATGATAAAACAAGTGATGTCACATCATAAGGGTCAGTAAAGTTTATGCTGCCCGCCAAGTATGTTACTAGGACAAGCATTCTTTTTCTAATAGGCCACTACTTATTGTATTATTGCAATAAGTAGCGGCCTCCAATAGGCGCTGTAGCTGATTTTGAAGAACTCCAAGATGCTTAACATAGTGTCCTGGTTTCCTTCAACTCTGTGACAAATGTTGTGATAAATACAGCACTATCTAAAGATGACAGCAGTCGACCTGCACAAGAGCAGCGATGAGTGAGTAAAAAGTATCGGCCGCTACTTATTGCAATGATACAATAAATAACGGTCAATTAGAAAAAGAAATGCCTCCCCGCAGTTTAATTCATGAGGCGCTGTCTGAGGTCATCGCCTCATGGAAGGTGCGCCACTGCCTTCATGCATTTTCCGGTAATTTGTGTTTGGAGTCCATTTGTGTTAAACCTCGTTCACATTTGCGTCGGTAATCTGTTCGGGGTGTCCGCATGGGGACCCCCTGAATGGACTACCGAATGCATTGGCAAGCAGTGAGCAGTGAAAGCACATGGATCTCATAGACTACAATGGGGTCCGTGTGCTTCCCGCATGGTCTCTGCACGAGTCATGCGGACAGGAAAGTAGATCGTGAACTACTTTTCTGTCCACATGTTCAGATTTATTTGCAGACTTTCCTGCAACTTAAAAACTTAGCATTGCATTTCAAAGGTTGAAATCCACAGCAAAGTCACTTTGTAGTATTGTAATTTGTCTTCCCGACTTATAAAGTCACATTAATTGGGTATAGGGACAATGAAGTTAAAGTCTTGTTGAAAGGGGAAAGTATTTGGGTGCCAAAGTTAATATATGCCCTGGCTGAAGAAAAGCCTAGCTACACTTGCTTTATATCTCTCTGCTTGTGCACTGCAAGGATAGTCTCGACTCCAGGGAATAAAGAGCCTATGGTGGTACTTTGGCTTAACTGCAGAACGTGACACAAAATTGACAGCTTTGTGAATAGTCTGTATCTGGTGTAGTCATTACAGCTACCACACTGTGTGAGGACCTCACACAAGTAACACTGTAAAGTTATTGATAAGAGTATGTAATGTAACCTCTAACCCCATAGTTCTTTCCCTATCATGAGCCATGATATTTGATTCAGGCATAAAAAAGGTAGATGTGGCTAGCTTGTAGCTTTAGCTGCATTAATGTATAAGTAAACATTCTTCTATATTGTAACTTTAATACTGGAAAGCCATAGATACAGGTCTAAGGCAGAGGGAAGAGCACAGGGCAGGCTGTGCCCTATGCAAAAGCATGTTCTGTATATAATGCATAGAGATGCAATCTCCTGCCCACTGCACTTAGGTGTATTACTGATAGACCTCACTTCATCTACAGGAAGCTGGTTGATGGAGATTCATCCATAATGATTAGATGGATAAAATCATAATTAGAGCAAGTTCGAAGTTCGAAATTCGATTCGAGTAGCTGCTCAATACTCGACTGTTCAATCAAATATCAAACCCCATTATAGTCTATGGGGAAAAAATACTCTTTAAGGGGGAAACCACTATTCGATTCAGGAGGTTCACCAAGTCCACTATGACACCCCAGGAAATGATGCCAACACCCTGGAATGCAACTGGGACAACAGGAGAAGCATGCCTGGGGTCATTTAAGATGCCCAAGTCACGGTATTATGTTGTGATCCCTGTCAGCATACGATATGCGGGAGCTGACTTTTTCCCATAGGAATGCATTGATCAGCGTTGATTGGCTGAATGCCATACAGAGTACAGCATTCGGCCAATCAACGCTGGTTCTGCTGGAGGCTCGTCTAGAGGAGGCGGAGTCTAAGATCGGACCAGAATGGAGACTGCTGTGGACCGATCTTAGACTCCGCCTCCTCCGGCAGAACCAGCCTTGATTGGCTACACTGGAGATTCAGCCGAGCTGAGCGCACGGCCAGCACTGCTACATCGGAGATGTGAACCCTGCTGCACACTCAGCTCTGCTGCATCAGAGATGTGCTGAACCCTGCTGCACACTCAGCTCTACTTCATCTCCGGTGTAGCAGTGCTGGTCGTGCACTTAGCTTGGCTGCATCTCTGGTGCGCATGGCCAGAGCGCACGGCCAGCACTGCTACACAGGAGTTGTTAACCCTGCTGCAAACTCAGCTCTGCTGCATTAGAGATGTAGCAGAGCTGAGTGTGCGCTGAACCTTGCAGCACACTCAGCTCTGCTGCATCAGAGATGTGCTGAACCTTGCTGCACACTCAGCTCTGCTGCATCAGAGATGTGCTGAACCCTACTGCACACTCAGCTCTGCTGCATCAGAGATGTAGCAGAGCTGAGTGTGCACTGAACCCTGCTGCACACTCAGCTTTGCTGCATCTTAGGAGAGCTGAGTTAGTGAGTCAGCTCTTCTACATCTCCAGAGTATCCGAGCATGGCCAGCTCTGCTTCATCTCCGGTGTAGCCAAGCTGAGCACATGGCCAGCACTCCTACATCTCGGCATAGGAATGCATTGACCAGCATTGATTGGCTGAATGCCATACAGAGTACAGCATTCGGCCAATCAACGCTGGTTCTGCCGGAGGAGGCAGAGTCTACGATCGGTCCACAGCAGTCTCCATTCTGGTCCAATCTTAGACTCCGCCTCCACACAGATGAGCCTCCAGCAGAACCAGCGTTGATTGGCTGAATGCTGTACTCTGTATGGCATTCGGCCAATCAACGCTGGTCAGTGCATTCCTATGGGAAAAGTCAGCTTGCGCATATCACAAGCTGACAGGGATCCCGACGAGATAGAGCCCCAAAGAGCTGGGTGAGTGACATTCCCAACTAAATAAAGGTAATCCTTAGCTAACCCTGCCTGTACATCTATCCCTGTCTCACAGTCACATAGTTCACAGTCTCATATGAACTGGATATTAAATACTCTATTCTTATAAATTGGAGGTCACCTGATTCAGCCAGCCAATTACTTTTTCCGATTTTTTTCCGATGCCTCCGTTGTCGTAGTTCCTGTCCCACCTCCCCTGCACAGTTATTGGTGCAAAAAAAGTGCCAGGGAAGGTGGGAGAGGAATCAATTTTTTAGTGAGTTTGCCACCTGGTGTTTGACTGGAATCGAACATCTCGAACAGCCTGATATCCAATAGAACATGTACTCAATCGAATGCTGTTCGCTCAGCTCTAATCATAATAGTTAAATGATAAATATATTTAAAAAAAAGTTGTGATGCAAAACGTTTGAGTAGTAAAAAAATAAAAGGAGAAATCAAATTTAATATTAATAGTATCTGCAATAAAATATGAATAAATAAACTATGTTGGTTATTTTTTTTAAAGGGGTTCTCCATTACGGAAAAAACTGATTCCAACCGCGGGTCACGTGATCAAAACCAGCCATGCTCACTGATGTGCTCCGCCCACTCGATCCCCCGATTCATCAGCAATAGACCGCAGAGGAAGTAAGTATTGGCACCTTCCCTGGAGAACACCTATAATATGTAAATAATAGTAACAATCATGATTATTATTTGCATATTTTATTGTCCTATTGAATGAAAGGGTTAATGCAATCTCTTTGAACTTCTTTTCTTGGAACTTTTTATATTCTAAACTGAAATGACTTTCTCTAACGGAACAAACCAATCTAAAGTGTTCGCTACTCTGTATTGCTGAAACACTTTATATGCAAACAGCAGGAGACCGGCTGGCAACAAATTGCAAGTGCACAAACTAGTCAGAACAAGCATCTTGAAAACTTAATACAGGACGTTCCTGGTACATATTAAGAGCAGTAAAACATGTGCGTTATATTAAATGCCAGAGAAGTCACCAGATATAATATACATTGTGCCTAATACAGAATGAACTTTGCCGTAATATTCATGTAAAGGAGGTAGAAGAAAATGTTTAGAAAGTATTGCTGGAAGAAGCTGGGGCTAATGAACAGAATCTAATTCCAAGTTAAGTGTTTATAGAACTTTAGCACACTCTAGGCAACCCAATTTCAATTATTCAAGCAGTCTACCATGGCAGTGGACTTTTGTTTTTGCTTTTTAAATGAAAGTCTGCATGGCTGTAGGTAAAGGTACGTGTGACCAAAGTATTGTGAATAAATACAGTGGGACAGATTTACTACAATTCTGGCAAAAATTCCCTAGCACCCCATTTATTAAAAAGGACCTTTCATGTCCTCGGGCACATGCGGTTTTATATACCACTAGAAAGGCAGTAGTTAACTGAATTCAGTCCATAGAATAGTACTGGGAGGGGGGGCGTTCCTCACCACTCAGCATTATGGCTAGGCGGTAAGGAACACCCCTTCTGACAGTATAGCACTACACACAGTACTGCCACGAGGGGCGTTTCCAGCTAGACTATCAGGAACGCTCTTCTGACAGTAAAGAGTTATTGGTAACGGCACCAATAGCTCTTCCCAGGGGCACATAACAGGAAAGCCAATAGTGTACTGAATTCAGTCCATAGACTAGAACTGGGGAGGGGGGGGGGACGTTCCTCACCGCTCAGCATCATGGCTGGGTGGTAAGAAATGCCCCTTCTGACAGTATAGCACTACAAACACTACTGTGAGGAGGGGCGTTCCCAGCTAGACTGTCAGGAATGCCCTTCTGACAGTAAAGAGTTATTGGTAATGGCACTGATAACTCTTCCTTTGGTGCACATAATGAGAAAGCCAACAATGCGCTGTCTGCTTTCTTACGGTTTATAAAACCTCAGGTGCCCAAGTACATGAAAGGTCTTCTTTAACTCTTATTAACTTTTTTGTGTCACTAGACCCTTTTGTGGTTTAGCTTATTCCTAATATACACTGCTTAATTCCTGGCACAAAAAGGGTAGGTCAAATCTATCACAGCAGGTGCCACTGTGATAAACATCTATACTCTAAATTTATGCTGTCTTATTTTACAGGATTCGTAAATCTGCCCCATTTTTGTAATAATAATAATAATAATAATAATAATAATTAATAATAATAAGTAGTAGTGGTAGTAGCCTTTTCCTATTTGCCTGTTGTACTCTTTATCTGTTCTTATATATTTTCAATCCTCTCCAAAGATATAGCAATATATAAATTTGAGCAATAAGGAATGATAAGAGCTCTTAGAACAGATAGGCCTCCAAAAATATTCTTCTATTTTCTATTCAATCAGGTGTGAAACTATATAATATCTTTAAAAGACACATTTTCTAGGATAAAAGACAAGTGCAGTGAGGCTTTAACTTGGTAAATTCAGACTTAGAGCTTGAAATAGATAACTGCTTTACATATTTCTATACTGCAGTGCTGCAATGTAAATAAATGAAATTGATAGCCCCTCGTTCCCAAGCTGCATTTTCTCCTGATATCAGCCAGGTTTAGTGCCTGCTTCCTCACCGCCGCCAGTTATTCCATTGCTATATTATTTTAAATATTGTGTCGGAAAGAACTACAATATTTCCGGCAATGTCGTCTTTTTTTTACGATTTTATTTAAACAAAGCACATTCACACGGACCAATTATGAATCCTTTCCTTTATGAAATGACTGGATGGTCACAGTCTGTTTCCCATTAGAAATTGGTTCATAAGGAAGATCTCCATTATTAGGGACAGATAATAGGTCTCTAAAAAATGATTGGATTGGAGCTCACAAAAGGAAAGTGTATTTGACATTTTTTACACGTAAGCAACAGCATTTTCAGGGGAATTTACCAACTATGAAAGGACTATAAATACATGGTTCACATATAGGTGATAAACGCACAGAAACGGGAGTTTAATGGTATTTTAGTAGTTGTATTGCGAGATTATGGGTAACTGCCTAATATAATGGTATTACAGAAAATTATTTTATAGGGGAAACATATTCCTTGCCATTGTCACAATATGTATCCTCAATAGTAAATGGAACAAAAAGGGTCATCTGCCTGTAGACACTTAAACCCTATCCACAGGATAAGATATAAGTGCGTGTTTGCTGGGACCCAAATTCCCTTTGTGCCTTATATGAATGAAGCAGTGTTGTGGATGCATGGCCATCCTTCCATTCAATACAATAGGGTTACTGGCGATTGCCCTTATTCATATATTGTTCACTCACACTGAATTTACTGCTAGGACTGTCTTTAAAGAAGTAATAGAGGAATAAGTTACATGTTACTCCTAGAAGTCTATGGAAAATGTGGATTCTGCAGAGTGAGACAGAAGCATAGAGGCACTCAGAGAGCTGCTGCAGACACTAGTTTTACAGATAGTGAACTATGTGAACATAAGGTAACTATGCAACATTTGTACACTATTAAGGGAATGTATCATTCCCTCTATGCCACCTCAATCCCCCTCAATCCACCTATCAATGACCACATTCTGTGACTGTAGGAATTACAGGGACTGAGGCAGGATGAGGCAGGGGCGCCCTTCCCAACAGATTTATTAAAACTCACACCACTTTACTGGCATGAATTAGAATGGAAATCTATATATTCATACCGTAAATTTCTTGTTACCTGCGCCAGTCAGGCTGTTTATTAAAATTAGCGTACAATACACTCGTCTTAATAAATTTGCCACAATATGTCACCACTATGCTGGATTGACAGCTGTATGACTCAGCACTGCTGTAAAACTGTTTTTCAGGGTGCTACGGTTTACGAGGATTTGCTGTAAATAGATACATTGTAGTAAAGCAGAATTTCCTTCTCACTTTGCTGTGTACAAAAGACATCATAGCAACTAGTCTCCTGACAATTAGGGCACTTGTTCATGACCAAAAAAAATGGTCCATGTGGGCATGGGATCTGGACTGAATTTGGCTGCATACATAGGAGCCATTGCATCATAATCAGATATGTTACACCGAGCTCCTGCATGACCCCATCACTACAGTAGTGAACTGCGAGCGTTATGTCACATCATTACTGTAGCGATAGAAAGGGACTAGGTCATGTGTAAAGCCCTTAGAAATAGAGACTACAGATAGTAAATCTAGTAAAAAAAGAAGAAAAAAAGAAAAATGTAATTTTAAAAAATATATTTGTCATATAATAGACAGAAATAATGTACAGGGTAAAGACTAGTGCAAAATAATATCCTCAGTATTTGTAACCAAGAGAATATAAACAACAAAAAACACAATGAGATGAAAAGACACTATCTAACCAGATTTTAGCTTTATGCCCTAAATGGTCAGTGTCATTTCCATTGGTAACACATCAGATGCCTCGGTGTTAGTTCAGATTTGTCCAGATGCGCCAACATATTCTTAGGAGTAGATTCCATTGTTTCAGTGATGCACCTTCTCTAGTAGAGTTTAACCCTTTGTCTACAATAGAGGTATAGCGAATGAGATTAATATTAAAATAATAGTATGTGTTAAAGAGAACCTGTCAACGCGAAAATGTAGTCTAATCTGCAAGCAGTCTGTTATAGAGCAAGAGAAGATGAGCAATTTAATATATAGTTTAAGGGGGAAAGATTCAGCATAACTTGTCATTTATTCATATATGTCTTTGCTCAATCTATGCTTACATGGAATAATTGAGTCCAGTGGGCAGTCCTAACACTAATTATCATGTGTCTTTGTATACATTGTTATAGACAGTGGCGTAACTACCGCCGTAGCAGCAGAGGCAGCTGCCACAGGGCCCAGGACATTAGGGGCCCAGTGACAGCCGCTACCGCTGCTATCATTATACTCAGGGGTCTTTTCGGACCCCCGAATATAATGATTGGCAGACCAGGAGAGGTAAGAAACATAAAAAACACTGTTACTTACCTCTCCAAGATCCAGCCAGGCCTCCTTCCTGACGTCCTTTCTGAAGTCTCTGACATCACATGAACCCGGTCTGCGTCCCGGGTCATGCGACGTCCGACGTCATAGAAGAAGGACGGCAGCGGAGAAGACAGCGTAGGAGATGGGGGACAGGTTAGAAACAGTAGTTTTTTATGTTTTTATTCCCCCGGGTATCCGATTATTATACTCTGAGGTCTGAAAAGACCCCAGAGTATAATAATTGTTTATGGGTGTCCACAGTGGGACATAATACTGTGTGCAGAGGCCACTATGGAGTATAATACTGTGTGCAGGGGCCACTGTGGGGGATAATACTGTGTGCAGGAGCCACTGTGGAGGATAATACTGTGTGCAGGGGCCACTATTGGGGATAATACTGTGTGCAGGCCCTGCCATTCCTAGTTACGCCACTGGTCATACAAATGAGGATGTCAATCTATTGAGCACTCATGGCTCTATAACATACTACCTGCAGATTAGAATGCAATTTTCTGGTGGCAGGTTTCTTTTAATGGGGGTATAGATGTCATTGGCACTGTAATAACAGATGAGCACTCCAATTTGTATAGACCCAAATTTACAAAACCAAGTGTCATGATGCCATTGTGGTCCACATAACTACTGAGGCCAAATCACAGTCCTTAGTGGTGACCCTGCAGTAGGTGACATCAGCCAGAGGCCAGAAGGGGCCCGAAGAGGATACTGGGGGACTGTTGGATGCTACAAGGATGCCCAGTAGAGGTGAGGCAAGGTGAGTGCAACTGTTTATTATTTTTACTCACTTGCTTATTATACTCTGGGGTCTATAATATAATATAATATAATATAATATAATATAATATAATATACCTTGCAAGTTTCACCTATCTTTACCTGTAATCATGTTCATTAGGGATTGTGACAAATCAGCTTAATAATAACAAGTCAGAACCAAAGATTTGATGTGGACGTTATAATATAAGTACAACCTATCAACTTGATTCATTAGTTATGTCCATGTGACAGTATTAGTATTAGGCTCTGAATGGCTACATTATGTGTACACTGAATCACATTTTACTTTTATAAAGTAGAAATATTGTGTTATTAATTTTTGAAATGTTCAAATATTCTAAAATTTTACGTTCTGAAAAACGGCTGAAGCAGCTTCCCAAACGCCTCTACTCCTCGTGTTCTGTAAATGCTTTTGAGATTTTATTTTTCCCCTCTATGGAATTTTCAGTATGTTTTTAGAGTAGAAAATAGATCAACTGTTTGGATGAATCGCAGGTCAGGGAGGACACAGCCGCTGTACTTAAACTTTCAACTCTGAAAACTCTAATCAATGAACTAGTTTATTGAGAAAAGAAGATAAAAGCCACGCTTTAAGTTAGTTTCCTCAATAAACACCTCCAGAGCCGCTAATAGATAGACTATATATTTCTTGTCATATAGCTCCTATAAAACAGATTATCTTTACTCAATCAGTCCCTGCCGCAGTGGAGATCACAGATTAATTTCTCTATCTCAAAAGTGCACTAGAGTCAATAGATCTATCAGTATGTTTCCATAGTATAGGAGGAATCATAGACCTGAGGAGAACATACAGTATAAACATACACAGGAGAAACTCTACACAAATGTCCACAGGTTCAAACAGATTTAAAACCGGAGCTCGAGTGCTGAGACGCAAAGGTGAATCGGTAAAGCAAATGTTATCACTGATTTACAAAACAGAAGCATCTAAGAAAGAAGAAAGTAGAGATAGATAGATAGATAGATAGATAGATAGATAGATAGATAGATAGATAGACTGTGGATAGATAGATAGATAGATAGATAGATAGATAGATAGATAGATAGCTAGATAGATAGATAGATAGACTGTGGATAGATAGATAGATAGATAGATAGATAGATAGATAGATAGATAGATAGATAGATAGATAGACTGTGGATAGATAGATAGATAGATAGATAGATAGATAGATAGACTGTAGATAGATAGATAGATAGATAGATAGACTGTAGATAGATAGATAGATAGATAGATAGACTGTAGATAGATAGATAGATAGATAGATAGATAGATAAACTGTAGATAGACTGTAGATAGACAGATAGATTTTAGATAGATACCCACCTATACATAGAATTATAGTTGTACATATTATAGCTATCTAGAGATGAGCAAACAGTGACATATTCAATATTCGATGTTTGTTTCGAATAGCCCCTCAATATTCGACTATTCGAACGAATATCGAACCCCATTATAGTCTATGGGAGAAAATGCTTCATTTCAGGGGAAGCCACTTTTCGACTCAGGAGAGTCACCAAGTCCACTATGACACCTCAGCAAATGAGAACAACACCTCTGCAATGCAACTGGGGCAGCAGGGGAAGCATGGCAGGGGGCATCTCACATGCCCAAGTCACTGTATTACGCCACTAATAATGCGATAATAACAGTTGAGCGGAAGGTGACATTTTCCCATAGGAAAGTATTGACCAGTGTTGATTGACCGAATGCCATACAGAGTGCAGCATTCGGCCAATCAACACTGGTTCTGCCAGAGGCTCGTCTGTGAGGAGGCAGAGTCTAAGATCGGTCCACAACAGTCTCCATTGTGGTCCGATCTCAGATGTAGCAGGCCTGGCCATGCGCTCAGCTTTGCTACACCTGAGATGCAGCAGAGCTGACTGTGTGCTGAACCTTGTTGCATCTCAGATGTAGCAGTGCTGACTGTGCGCTGAACCCTGCTCCATCTGAGATGCAGCAGAGCAGACTGTGTGCTGAACCCTGCTGCATCTCATATGTAGCAGAGCTGACTGTGCGCTGAACCCTGATACATCTGAGATCTAGCAGGGTTCAGCACACAGTCAGCTCTGCTGCATCTCAGATGGAGCAGGGTTCAGCACACAGTCTGCTCTGCTGATTCTCAGATGGAGCAGGGTTCAGCACACAGTCAACTCTGCTGCATTTCAGATGTAGCATGGTTAAACACACAGTCAGCATTGCTACATCTGAGATGCCACAGAGATGACTGTTTGCTGAACCCTGTTGCATCTCAGATGTAGCAGTGCTGACTGTGTGCTGAACCCTGCTCCATCTGAGATGCAGCTTAGCTGACTGTGTGCTGAACTCTGCTGCATCTCAGATGTAGCAGAGCTGACTGTGCCCTGAACCCTGCTACATCTGAGATGCAGCAGGGTTCAGCACACAGTCAGCTCTGCTGCATCTCAGATGGAGCAGGGTTCAGCGCACAGTCAGATCTGCCATATTTGAGATGCAGCAGGGTTCAGCACACAGTCAGCTCTGCTGATTCTCAGATGTAGCAGGGTTCAGCACACAGTTAACTCTGCTGCATCTCAGATGTAGCATGGTTCAGCACACAATCATCACTGCTACATCTGAGGTGCAACAGGGTTCAGCACACAGGGTTCAGCGCTGCTGTATCCAGGTGTAGCAAAGCTCAGCGCACGTCCAGCTCTGCTACATCTGAGATCGGACCACAATGGAGACTGCTGTGGACCGATCTTAGACTCCGCCTCCTCCGGCAGAACCAGCATTTATTGGCCGAATACTGTACATTGTATGGCATTCGGCCAATCAACGTTGGTCAATGTATTCCTATGAGAAAAAGTCAGCTCCTGCATAACGCAAGCTGACAGGGATCCCGACGAGATAGAGCCCCAAAGAGCTGGATGAGTGACAATCCCACCTAAATAAAGCTAATCCCTAGCTAACCCTGCCTGTACATCTGTCCTTGTCTTACAGTCACATAGTTCACAGTCTCACATGACCCAGATCTGAAATCCACTATTCGTATAAATTGGAGGTCACCTGATTTAGCCAGCCAATTACTTCTTCCGATATTTTTTCGATGCCTACATTGTTGTAGTTCCTATCCCACCTCCCCTGCGCAGTTATTGGTGCAAAAAAAGTGCTAGGGAAGGTGGGAGGGGATACAAATTTTTAGTGTATTTGCCGCGTGGTATTTGATTGGAATCGAATATCTCGAGCAGCCTTCGATTGAATATCAATTCGATTGAACGCCGTTCACTCATCTCTATAGCTTACCAAATGAAGCCTAGATTTTTGCTGCTTCTCCTCTCTTACAGTCAACTGTTCCATAGTCACAGAGAGCGATAGAAACTAAATATGGATCCTCTATCCCTTGTCTCTACTATTATCTCTATCAACCAGTGGCGTCACTACCGGGGTAGCAGGGATAGCGGCTGCCATAGGGCCCGAGACATTAGGGGCCCAGCAACCGCCACTACTACTGCGTTTTGTTTTTTTGTTTTTTTTTAATGGGCTGTTAGCAACTGGAGTTACTCCAGATAGTAACGGGCCCTATTTACTTACCAATCCTGGCAGGGACAGGGATTGATAAGTAACACCAGGGGCCCCACAAACACCCTTATTATACTTGGGGGGTCTTTTCAGACCCCCGAGTATAATGATCAGAGGTCCGAGAGAGGTAAGGGAACATAAAAAGCCATGTTACTTACCTCTCCGCACTCCAGACAGGCTTTGGCCTAGTTGTGTGACGTATCTGACGTCACATGATCGGGACGTCCTGCGTCCCGGGTCATGTGACATCCCGACGTCATTGAAGATGGCCGACACCACCGAGGACTGCAGCAGCTCCGGGGATAGGTAAGTGACAGTGTTTTTTTATGTTTGCATCCTCCTTCGGTCTCCAATTATTATACTCTGGGGTCTGAAAAGACCCCAGAGTATAATAATTGTTCATTGGTGTTCATTATGAGGCATAATACTGTGTGCAGGGGCCACTATGGGGCAAAATACTGTGTGCAGGGGCCACTATGAGGCATAATAGAACGCGAAGGAATGTGTGTGTGTGTGTGTGTGTGTGTGTGTGTGTGTGTGTGTGTGTGGAGGGGGTCGGTCTAGCTCAGCAGGGAGGCCCCATGTCAAAAGTTCTCCACGGGGCCCCGTCATTCTTAGTTACACCACTGCTATCAACTGTATTACTATTTATGAACTATTGAACAAATTATTAGAAAGTATGTTCCATTTAGTTATATAGGACTTTGTTAGGGGGCTGCTCAAGGCCGGCATGGGTTAATCTCTGTATGTCTGGATTCTCTGGTTTTGGGTGGGGTTTTTCCCTGAGATTCTGCTCCACCCTCTGGTGTGCTATTTAACCTGGGCTCTGGCAGCACTCCAGTGCTGGCTATTCAGGTTATCTCCATATCCTGATAGTAAGCGTTCCTCCTGATCTGATTACCTGACCCTTTTGCCTTGACCTTTGACCTTGCTTTCTGATTCCCGTTAATGATCTCATCTTGCCTATAGACCTCTGCTCCCTGAACCCCGCTTTATACTCCACTACCGTTCCTGTTACCGACTTGACCTGCCTGACATTACACTTGGATTTCCATCTGTACTGAGTTGCCCTCTTGCTGTAGACCCGGAACGTACGACTATGATTTACTCTCTGCTACCACCTGCTGACCACCTGCTTCAGCCTTTTGGATCCCTGGACCAACACCGCAATCTGACTAATCTGTTGGTAAGTGTCTCACTCTCTGGTTTACTGTGATTTGTGGTGCGCTGTGTGTTTGGTGTTTCTTGACCTATACCGCTCTGCCCAACAGTGCAGCCAAGTCCATCCCCACCATCTGGGGATCTGGGGAACACCATTGTGGATTTGGAGTTCGTGTAGCCTGGGGGGTGTTGAATTCACAGCACTGTGATAAACACTTTAATCGGTATATGTACTGGTTCTTACTTTGGCTCTGGAACTGCATCTGCTATCCCAGCAGACTTGCCTTAATCCAGATCTCCTATATACATACCCCAGACAGTACTCCCTAAACAAATGCTGACCCAGTCTAGATCAGACTGATCAAATACAGATGCATTAATAAATACATTAAATACATACAGACCCCTGACTAGAACTACTACAGACCCCCCAAAAATAAATAAATAAATACTTGTTGCTGCAGTTCTCTTCACCTTGTTGCCTACAAGACAGCCTGAGTCCGACTACAAGAAGTGCAGAGGATTGAAGAAACCTGTAGGTATGAGGACAGGTGAATATTCTGTCAAGGTGTATGAGCACCTCGGAGACTTGCTTACTTATCTAGAAGCCTTTTAGATAGGTGTAGCGAACATGATTCACCCAGTACAGCAAATACATTCTGGTAGATGATTTGTGTATACAATTCTATTATTGTGCGGGCAGATGATAAATACTATAACAAGTAAGCAGCAGCCTATTATTTGTCAGGTTATGCTGTAGTCTTGGGTTACACAAGGTAAGTGACCTACAAGGAGATATTACAACAATAAACAGATCACAGATTGTAGTAAAGCGCCAAGTCCTCCTGTCTCAGACCCTTCTAATCCTACATCTGGTTTTAATTACAGTCAAAACTGTTGACCAAACAAGCCCTTGCCAAATATAATAATCCTACTTAACATCTCAGTTCATGTTTTATGGATGTGAATGAAGGCATTTTAGTGTTGATGAGCTACATTGTTCTGTTCTTTCTTCAGAAACGCATTAAATAGCATCTCTCCATAATTTACCATAACATTTGCCTGGCGAAGACCGAGGGAAAAAAAAAAAAAACATACAAAATTTTATACTGAATGACAAACAAATTAATAAAAGAAACATTCTGAATGCTTTGAAGCACAAACAAAAAGTCCACGGTTAAATTTTTTAACAAGTTTGAGTCATTAGTTAAACAAATTCTGACAGCTCGGCTCTGCATTTCCAATCACACATCCTTAGAACAAAGACATGATTTGTGAGTGAAGTTTAATAGGTCCCTCTGCATATGATAATTCTCCTCCAACAGTCATTGCTTTCACTATAGATGTTAAAATGTCACTTGCTATTAATCTATGCCATTTTATGATTGGACTAGCATAGAAACAATGAATGTGTTCACAGACATAATAAATAATAAAACCCTTTCATTTACTTCTTGTCCCCAAAAAAGTCTATTTAAAGCCTTCATTTGTCTTGAAACGTAAAGATGATATTAAATGATGGTAAAATACACTGTGTGCAGTCCTAACCAAGGCTAGGAAAGATTATTTGTATATTGCTTTGGCATGCAAGTCGTGTATATGTGGAGCTTTTAGGATAAGGGTTATTAATAAAGACGTTATTTGCTTTGGATATTCCTTTTTTGTTAGACGGTTCCTTAAGCTGTTCACAGGGTAACCCACTGCTGGCAGTCAGATGGCAGAAAGTATTTAATTTCTCTGCAGCGCCGCCATAGGAGAATTGAAGCATAACACCCATTTGATTTAATCATATCTATGCAATGCATGAATGTGTTATGTCCTTCAGACAGAGGGAAAGAGAGATAGATAATCTTTGTAGTCACTCTCTTCCCTAGTTTATAGATAAGTGATCAGACGATGGACTGTACCATTCAAGTCTTTTATATGCTAACTCCCGGGGGCACACTGCTAATGAGGGTGGCATTGCCGGAGGAGGGGCGGCAATTTTCCTTTCCTTTCCTTTTTTTTTTTTTTTTTTATAATTTTTTCTTCCCCCTAAACTAGCCCAAGACAGGCCACTCTGTAATCAAGACTGAGCAGAAAAAGAACAGACAAGAGAAAAAAAAGTGGCACTATCACTATATCATAGAGGCATGTTCACACTGCATTGCTATGTACTGATGTGCATTAATGGTCACATATGAACTTCCTGAGTGGTGCTCTTCTTCCCAAGAAAAATATATAGCATAGAAAAAGAAAAATAGAAATACAGGGGGCAGTCACCCAGAATAAGTGTTTTCTAAAAATCTTGATCCTTTATTTGGAAAACATTAGTAAAACAAATAGGGAGGGACTGCACACACGGCAAGGCAACAGCCGTTTCACGCCCGATGGGCGCTTTCTCAAGCCAAAAGTGTCACATTCCTAGCAGGCTTCGGGCCTTTATGGTAATGTCTCGAGATGAGCGAATAGTATTCAATTGAATACCTCCCCGCCATAGGTATTCGTGTAAGCGGTCGGACACCAAGGGGTTAAGCACATGGAATACTCGATGCGTTTAACCCCTTGGTGTTCGGCCACTTACACTAATACCTATGGTGGGGAAGTATTTGATAGAATACTACTCACTCATTTCTAGTAATGTCCCAGACGTAACATGGACAGTCCATAAAGGCCTGAAGCCTGCTAGAAGTAACACCAGAGCCAGAAGAGGTGAGTAACAGTGTTTTTTATGTTACTTCACCTCCCCTGAGTCTCTTGATTATTATACTATGGGGTCTAAAAAGAACCTGGAGTATAATAAAAGTTCATGGGTGGGCTACTATGGGGCATAATAGAGGATGGGTGGGCAACTGTGGGGCCTAATAGAGGTTGTAGGGGCCACTGTGTCTATTATGCCCCGCAGCGGCCCCTGCAACCTCTATTATGCCCCACAGCGGCCCCTGTAACCTCTATCATGCCCCACAGCCTATTATTCCACTGTGGGGTATAATAGAGGTTGCAGGGACCACTGTTGTAGGTTGCAGGGGCCAATATGGGGCATAATAGAGGCTGCAGGGGCCACTGCAGGGCCTAATTCCGCGTGCAAGGAACATTTATAAAAGTGTTCATTAGGAGGAATTATGAATAGAAGGGGGCATCATTTATTTATATAAATGGAGTGCATGGAGAAGTGAGGAGTACAAAATGTCTGTGTTGCAAACATTTTCAGAGACAAGTCACAGCTGGAATAAGTGGTCATGGAGGTCCAAAGGGAGGAGACAAGAAATGTGAGCGATTAGTCAGAGATGTCTCCTGTAAGTCACAAAATGTTACTGCACTGTATTCACTGTAATGTTACTACTAGCACCCCTTCCCCCCCATTTTCATTAGAGAGGGTAGGGGTGGAGCGTCTTTTTATCGTCTGCCTCAGGCAGCAGGGAGGCTAGGTTCACCACCGCTATCTCCATAGTCATATTCCAAAGTCTTCTGATGCTAGAACACCTAGAATATGTCTTACACTTTTTTTGGAGTTAACAATGGAGATAGAGAATTTCTTCTTGACTAAACAGACAAAAGGACTTTGTCTTCTTTATTGTTACCCAGACACTAATTGAAATACATATGGCATCCATTATAGAAACCTGTTGACATAATTACAGTACGTGAGAATACCATATGGCAATTAACACCTAGACTCCAAAGAGAAAAGGTGTAGATACATTAACGTGCATAATATTTGTCAATTATTCAGTTTAATCAGATGCTCATTTGCGTAATGCCACACATTTGTGGCCTACTGTTCACTGATGTTTTTGCTTTTTATTGCAATAGATTGTATCATAAAGACATTCCTGACTCTTGGAATTTATGTACACCATGTGGTCAGCTGCACAAGAGTCTAGGGAATATCTATGAGGTTCATCCAGGATTGGAAATCCCTACATTATATAGATGAAAAGTAATTAAACATACAAAAAAAGTGTCACTGAGTTATTTACCAATAAGATGCTAAATGGAAACACTGGTATTTCATTGTTCATCTGGAACCTTACCATTCCTAAATATATCCAATTGTGAACTCAAACATATGGTATTATACTAATTGCCTCAGCATCAGTGGAAAACATGTCTCAGTGCTGATGGCAGCCGGAATAAATATGGAAAACGTGTTACATTTATTTATTTATTTATTTATTTATTTTAATGCAATACTTTAATTTTAGGTTTGACATGGCTGCTGCAATAGTGTGCATTAACAGTGAAAAAAATATATGAGCGAGTTTATTAAGACTGTCATATTGTCCACCAGCCATAATAAATGGCTCGTCTGGCACAGGGACCAAGAGATTTATGAAGATGGCCCCTTGATAATTCTGTAGGTAATAAAACACCTGTGCAAGGAGGGGATGGCATAGGTCACCCTGATCCCTGCCCAGTCACGCCTACTTTTGCAGAATATGGTGGGCAAGGCACAAATCAGGGATTTAGGTTTGTATTTGGCGCAGTAAAGAGCCTCAATGTCTTCCCTCCATACCAGCTTTCCCACGTTATGTCAATCAGAGGCATAACTTCATGCTCCTTGGCCCTAATGCAAAATATTTAATTTAATATTTAACTAGCCATGTCCTAACTTTTTTTATTATGAGGAGGCCTTTGGGCCCTCTTAGTGTCCCTGGAGCAACTGTCACCTTTGCATCCCCTAAAGCTTCTGTATCGATGTTTTATAACATTTTATTCTTGGGAATGGGTAAGAAAACGCTTTATCTTGTTTTCATTAGGGTGAAACACTCAGCAAAGGATCAGAAAAATATTAAAACATAACTTATACATACTGTATAACTAGAAATGAGTGAATTTTTCAAAAAAATTGATTCGGCAGCTTCATCTAAATTACCGATATGATTCGATTTGATCCTAATTAATTTAGCGTTAAAAATCAGCTATTTCCTGGCTGTAGAGAGCCTGTATAGTTGTGTAGAACACTGTACCTTGCAGTGGATTTTAGTGATGTCCCACTAGGGGACCTAAATCGGCAATGCACTGATCACTGGTTCCGCACTATAGACTGCAGTACACGTGCATTGAAGTCTAAAGAGGATAGGCTGACTTCTTCATTTCTAGGCAGAATCAACCAGGTACTGGGTGCTGGTAGCAGCCCGGGGTCACTGGCCACACCCTGGGCTGCAGAAGATGCACATAAGCACCCCCTTCATGTTTAAACATTGCATCCAAAGGGTTAAAAAAAAACCTGAACAGAGCCATGCTCTGAATGGGGGTTATGGAGCAGGGTATTAGCTGTCAGTTACAGCTAACACTCACTCCCGATGCCATGGGCGATCACAAAGGAGTTAAAGGGCTGTGACATCACAAGGCTAGCTGGCTACTGATTGGATGCATGCATGGCATTGTGGGTGATCCCATGTTTTCCGAATTCCTTGCCCCATGTCCTAACATGTGCAGCAGCCATTTTATGAAAAACTGTGATTTGTTACCACGAAGCGTGAGGAAATCCGGATTTGATGCAAATTGAATATGTCCTGAAATTTGGATCTAATTCCACTTTGTCAACTTTGATTCACTCATCTCTACTTCTAACATTTAAAATAGTGTATCCACAAGTGTAGTATACATTTAAATGTGCTCATATTTATGAAACCATCTTACCACGTCTTAGGGAGAGGAAGGGGGACTGTAGCCAATTCCAGTCGTCAGCCTATGCGCGGAAGGATAAGATCTCACCCTTATTTTACCCTGATCCCCAGAAACATGAAAACAAGGATAGTCCCAATGCTCTGCTTACATCTCCCCAAACATTAAACTCTGTTCACAACTAGAGATGAGCGAACAGTGTTCTATCGAACACATGTTCGATCGGATATCAGGGTGTTCGCCATGTTCGAATCGAATCGAACACCACGTGGTAAAGTGCGCCAAAATTCGATTCCCCTCCCACCTTCCCTGGCGCCTTTTTTGCACCAATAACAGCGCAGGGGAGGTGGGACAGGAACTACGACACTGGGGGCATTGAAAAAAATTGGAAAAAGTCATTGGCTGCCGAAATCAGGTGACCTCCATTTTAGACGAATAGTGGATTTCAAATCCGGGTCATATGAGAATGTGAACTTTGTGACTATGAGACAGGGATAGCTGTACAGGCAGGGATAGCTAGGGATAACCTTTATTTAGGGGGGAATGTTATTAAAAATAACTTTTTGGGGCTCTATCGGGTGTGTAATTGTGATTTTTGTGAGATAAACTTTTTCCCATAGGGATGCATTGGCCAGCGCTGATTGGCCGAATTCCGTACTCTGGCCAATCAGTGCTGGCCAATGCATTCTATTAGCTTGATGAAGCAGAGTGTGCACAAGGGTTCAAGCGCACCCTCGGCTCTGATGTAGCAGAGCCGAGGCTGCACAAGGGTTCAAGCGCACCCTCGGCTCTGATGTAGGAGAGCCGAGGGTGCACTTGAACCCTTGTGCACCCTCAGCTCTGCTACATCAGAGCCGAGGGTGCGCTTGAACCCTTGTGCACACTCTGCTTCATCAAGCTAATAGAATGCATTGGCCAGCGCTGATTGGCCAATGTATTCTATTAGCCTGATGAAGTAGAGCTGAATGTGTGTGCTAAGCACACACATTCAGCTCTACTTCATCGGGCTAATAGAATGCATTGGCCAGCGCTGATTGGCTAGAGTACGGAACTCGACCAATCAGCGCTGGCTCTGCTGGAGGAGGCGGAGTCTAAGATCGCTCCACACCAGTCTCCATTCAGGTCCGACCTTAGACTCCGCCTCCTCCGGCAGAGCCAGATGATGTAGCAGTGCCGAGTGTGCATCAGATGTGTAGTTGAGCAAAACTGACTCAGCACTGCTAAGTCTGCATTCGCATAGGAATGCATTGGCCAGCCTTCGGCCAATCAGCGCTGGCTCTGCCGGAGGAGGCGGAGTCTAAGGTCGGACCTGAATGGAGACTGGTGTGGAGCGATCTTAGACTCCGCCTCCTCCAGCAGAGCCAGCGCTGATTGGCCGAATTCCGTACTCTGGCCAATCAGCACTGGCTAATGCATTGTATTGGCTTGATGAAGCAGTGCTGAATGTGTGTGCTTAGCACACACATTCAGCTCTACTTCATCGGGCTAATAGAATGCATTGGCCAGCGCTGATTGGCCGAATTCCGTACTCTGGCCAATCAGCACTGGCTAATGCATTGTATTGGCTTGATGAAGCAGTGCTGAATGTGTGTGCTTAGCACACACATTCAGCTCTACTTCATCGGGCTAATAGAATGCATTGGCCAATCAGCGCTGGCCAATGCATTCTATTAGCGTGAACTGAGTTTGCACAGGGGTTCTAGTGCACCCTCGGCTCTGCTACATCAGATTGCTACATCTGATGTAGCAGTGCCGAGTGTGCATCAGATGTGTAGTTGAGCAAAACTGACTCAGCACTGCTAAGTCTGCATTCGCATAGGAATGCATTGGCCAGCCTTCGGCCAATCAGCGCTGGCTCTGCCGGAGGAGGCGGAGTCTAAGGTCGGACCTGAATGGAGACTGGTGTGGAGCGATCTTAGACTCCGCCTCCTCCAGCAGAGCCAGCGCTGATTGGCCGAATTCCGTACTCTGGCCAATCAGCACTGGCTAATGCATTGTATTGGCTTGATGAAGCAGTGCTGAATGTGTGTGCTTAGCACACACATTCAGCTCTACTTCATCGGGCTAATAGAATGCATTGGCCAGCGCTGATTGGCCGAATTCCGTACTCTGGCCAATCAGCACTGGCTAATGCATTGTATTGGCTTGATGAAGCAGTGCTGAATGTGTGTGCTTAGCACACACATTCAGCTCTACTTCATCGGGCTAATAGAATGCATTGGCCAGCGCTGATTGGCCGAATTCCGTACTCTGGCCAATCAGCACTGGCTAATGCATTGTATTGGCTTGATGAAGCAGTGCTGAATGTGTGTGCTTAGCACACACATTCAGCTCTACTTCATCGGGCTAATAGAATGCATTGGCCAATCAGCGCTGGCCAATGCATTCTATTAGCGTGAACTGAGTTTGCACAGGGGTTCTAGTGCACCCTCGGCTCTGCTACATCAGATTGCTACATCTGATGTAGCAGTGCCGAGTGTGCATCAGATGTGTAGTTGAGCAAAACTGACTCAGCACTGCTAAGTCTGCATTCGCATAGGAATGCATTGGCCAGCCTTCGGCCAATCAGCGCTGGCTCTGCCGGAGGAGGCGGAGTCTAAGGTCGGACCTGAATGGAGACTGGTGTGGAGCGATCTTAGACTCCGCCTCCTCCAGCAGAGCCAGCGCTGATTGGCCGAATTCCGTACTCTGGCCAATCAGCACTGGCTAATGCATTGTATTGGCTTGATGAAGCAGTGCTGAATGTGTGTGCTTAGCACACACATTCAGCTCTACTTCATCGGGCTAATAGAATGCATTGGCCAGCGCTGATTGGCCGAATTCCGTACTCTGGCCAATCAGCACTGGCTAATGCATTGTATTGGCTTGATGAAGCAGTGCTGAATGTGTGTGCTTAGCACACACATTCAGCTCTACTTCATCGGGCTAATAGAATGCATTGGCCAATCAGCGCTGGCCAATGCATTCTATTAGCGTGAACTGAGTTTGCACAGGGGTTCTAGTGCACCCTCGGCTCTGCTACATCAGATTGCTACATCTGATGTAGCAGTGCCGAGTGTGCATCAGATGTGTAGTTGAGCAAAACTGACTCAGCACTGCTAAGTCTGCATTCGCATAGGAATGCATTGGCCAGCCTTCGGCCAATCAGCGCTGGCTCTGCCGGAGGAGGCGGAGTCTAAGGTCGGACCTGAATGGAGACTGGTGTGGAGCGATCTTAGACTCCGCCTCCTCCAGCAGAGCCAGCGCTGATTGGCCGAATTCCGTACTCTGGCCAATCAGCACTGGCTAATGCATTGTATTGGCTTGATGAAGCAGTGCTGAATGTGTGTGCTTAGCACACACATTCAGCTCTACTTCATCGGGCTAATAGAATGCATTGGCCAATCAGCGCTGGCCAATGCATTCTATTAGCGTGAACTGAGTTTGCACAGGGGTTCTAGTGCACCCTCGGCTCTGCTACATCAGATTGCTACATCTGATGTAGCAGTGCCGAGTGTGCATCAGATGTGTAGTTGAGCAAAACTGACTCAGCACTGCTAAGTCTGCATTCGCATAGGAATGCATTGGCCAGCCTTCGGCCAATCAGCGCTGGCTCTGCCGGAGGAGGCGGAGTCTAAGGTCGGACCTGAATGGAGACTGGTGTGGAGCTATCTTAGACTCCGCCTCCTCCAGCAGAGCCAGCGCTGATTGGTCGAGTTCCGTACTCTGGCCAATCGGCACTGGCCAATGCATTTCTATGGGGAAAAGTTAGCTTGCGAAAATCGCAAACTGACAGGGATTTCCATGAAATAAAGTGACTTTTATGCCCCCAGACATGCTTCCGCTGCTGTCCCAGTGTCATTCCAGGGTGTTGGTATCATTTCCTGGGGTGTCATAGTGGACTTGGTGACCCTCCAGACACGAATTTGGGTTTCCCCCTTAACGAGTTTATGTTCCCCATAGACTATAATGGGGTTCGAAACCCATTCGAACACTCGAACAGTGAGCGGCTGTTCGAATCGAATTTCGAACCTCGAACATTTTAGTGTTCGCTCATCTCTATTCACAACACATTTCATGTACTCCCATGTAAAGAAGGACACTCCAAGAGTGAGCTAGGAGTACAACAAATAGGGTACACGCTAAAAGTCTCTAAAGTAATCCACCACGTTTTATACTCAATTTATTTCAACACTGCACAATCACTTTAGTTATGTACAAAGGCATTTGCTGATTTAAGAAGTTTCAGTGGAGAAAAAGGGGACATGTGCTCAAAACCCTGGTTTAGAGGGGCCTTGACTTTCAGTTATTTGCTCAACGTTTAGTTCAGGGGAACTCTTCATACATGTGCATTCCGGCTCCAAACATGATAGTTTGGTCTCACTAGACTCAATATGACTATATTCTTTAATTAAACCAATGCAATACCATATCATGACATGCTAGTAAAATATTTTAAAGGATGCTCTCACAGCACAGCCACTGAGTAACAACACAGACACATAAGATATCACTTTTTTTTTTTTTTTTTAATGTAGATTGTGAGCCCCACATAGAGCTCACAATGTACATTTTTCCCTATCAGTATGTCTTTGGAATATGGGATGGAAATCCATGCAAACACGGGGAGAACATACAAACTCCTTGCAGATAGTTTTTTGCCCTTGGTGGGATTTGAACATCAGGACTCCAGCGCTGCAAGGCTGCAGTGCTAACCACTGAGCCACCGTGTGTCCCCTCATAAGATATCACTTTGTGACATAATAATGTAAAGCAATATTGCTAAAAAAAAAAAGCTGAACCTTGATGGTGTGGACCATCACCTGTCCAACTGGATCCTAGACTACCTGACAAACCGCCCTCAGTATGTGAGAGCCCAGGACTGTGTGTCTGACACTGTGATCTGTAGTACAGGGGCACCACAAGGTACAGTTCTTGCCCCATTTCTCTTCACACTGTACACTGCTGAATTTAGGCACAACTCATCTCGCTGTTACTTACAGAAGTACTCAGATGACTCTGCAATAGTAGGCCTTATCACTGCTGGCGACGATAGGGAATACAGAGACTTAAACCGGGATTTTGTTGAATGGTGCCAGCGGAACCAGCTCAGGATTAATGCTGGGAAGACCAAAGAGATGGTGGTGGACTTTAGTAAATGGAGAGGTGCTCCAACCCCGGTGGAGATCCAAGGAACATGTATTGAGATAGTCAGGACCTATAAGTATCTGGGCGAGCTCCTCAATAATAAACTAGACTGGGCTGATCACCTGGAGGCGCTGCACAGAAAGGGCCACAGCAGACTCTACCTGCTCAGGAGGCTGTGGGCCTTCGGAGTCCAGGGGCCACTTCTTAGGGCCTTCTTCAACTCTGTGGTTGCTTCAGCCATCTTTTTCAGTGACCTGCTGGGGAGCAGTATATCAACCAGGGACAGAAATAGACTTGACAGGCTGATCAGGAGGGCCAGCTCTGTCCTGGGGAGCCCCTTGGACCCAGTACAGGTGGTGGGTGAGAGAAGGATACGGTTTGTGGTGACCTCCATGCGGGAGAACAAATCCCACCCCATGTATGGGACATTGATGGGACTTGGCAGCACTGTAAGAGACCGTCTGCTCACCCCAAGTGTGAGAAGGAGCGCTATTGCAGGTCCTTCCTTACAACCGCGGTTAGGCTGTATAATCTACATCAGACCAAGCGAAGATCACTCCACACAGAAATCTAATGATTATGAAGATGACCATGAAGTCTTCCTTCTTTCTCTTCCATTCCTTAGCTACTATGGACTCCTAGTATATCTTCTCTTCTCAGTATATGTGTGTCTATGTCTGTAATATATTACTATGTATTATCCTGTATCTGTATTACTATGCTGCTGTAACATGCTGAGATTTCCCCACTGTGGGACTAGTAAAAGATTATCTTATCTTATCTTAATGATCTGAAGATGCACATATGGACATATTAAGGTTCAAGCAATAGGAAAGGTAAAGGATACATCTGTAGGGCAGACATGCACAGTAAGCAACACAGCCTTATTCTGAATATTTTTATATTAAATTTTCAATCAGCTCAAATACTATAAAAAATGATTTCTTAATAATGTAAAGAAAATCACTTTAAACATTGGTGAAAACAAATCCGCAAAATATCTAATTTTAGTATATATTTTCAGAAATTGCTGTAAGTGAACAAAACTGATGAAACCATGTCGAGTTGCTATGTTTTGATTATGAAATGCCTTGTTTCCACTGGGAGAAAAGTAATATTGAAAACACACATAGAATATTATGCTTACATTATGACTAATGGATTATTAATTCATTGCTGCGTGATTCAATAAAGGCATTTATTTCAATCAACATGAAGATAGAATTTGGCTCTGGTTTCATGATATAGATAATATCATGTAATTCAACGATGGTTTTCACCTTTTTAATCACAATGGATTCAATATTGGTATTTAATTGTCAGAAAAATAGTTACTTGTATGCTTAATTGCACTCCGACACTCAATAAATTTAGAAGATTCAGAATTCTGAGCTTGAAAAATTGAATATGAGAATCTCATAAGTAAAGGTGACTCAAAAGGAGAGGATGTGGTGGGTTATGTGATAGAGGAAGAGCAATTTAAGTGTGAACTAGCCTAGTAGATTGGCTGCTGTTTATCAGATCATCAAGAACTATACGATAGAGTAACCCATTCAGCGACCAGGAAAATGACCAAGGCACCAGGAAAGGGTAAATAGATTGTTTGGTCAGCTATTTCTCCTACCCAGCTGAGCATGTTTATGTTTTTAAAGCGATTCTATAATTAGAATTCCCTTTTTTAACTAAGTACATTTAGGAATAGCTTTAAGAAAGGCCATTCTTATCTTACCTTTATTATTCTTTTTTCCGTATGGAATGAATTTTCAGGTAGCACTGGGGGAATTCCCCTGCACTCAAACATCAAAGGGGGTGTCCTCTGTGCTGTCCGAAAACTCTCCAGCGAAGTTCCTGTCTTCTTCTCCGGACCGCCTCTTCTCTCGCGTCACCATCGCGTCTTCATCCAAAAGCGCCAACTGAGGATGTCCGTGCATTTCCTGTGGCATCTCCTATTTGGCCACAGGAAAATGGCTGACTGTGCATGTCCATTGGTCATTTTCCTGTGGCCTCTCCCATTTGGCCACAGAAAAATGGCCAACAGACATGCGCAGTTGGCCCTTTAGGATGAAAACACGACTGTGAAGAGGCGGAAGATGCGGGAAAAGAGGCGGTCCGGAGAAGAAGATGGAGGCATTGCTGGAGAGTTTTCGGACTCTGTGCTATTTGAGCGCAGGGGAACGCCCTCAGTGCTGTCTGAAAACTCATTTACATAAGGAAGAAAGAAGATATCTCTCAGGAATGGTGGTGCAGATCAGAATAATAAAGGTAAGAGAAGAATAGTCTTAAGGCTATTCCTACGTGTACATTAATTAGAAAGAATGAATCAAAATAAAAAATGTCCTCATATAGATTAGATGGTTGGTCAGGTTAAGTTATCATTTGAGAAATACAGTAGAACAGTAGAGGTGTGCGAATCGGTTATTAATGAGCTGGGCTCATTACAAATATTTAAGATTTTTCGTTTTTTTTTTTTTTTTTTTACCAAAACCAAACAAACGGTGATTGACTTTGGACTTATAGAAAGGCTCACACATCACATGATGGCAACATCTGACAGTCTCAGCCAATAGACAGTGGTCAGTGGACCTTACAGTGCTGATGTCATCTACACTATATAAGGTTGTGCTTGTGATCTCAGCCTTTAGTTGGTGTAATGATGGAAATACACAGACATCTGTGTTCTGTCCCAATGGATCTCATAGCTATCCCAGCAAAAGTCAGAAATTTGAACTTTAGTTATAGGAGTACTTACAGAGAATAAAGCAATAATACATAGGATGATTAGTAGTGCAGTGCTAGAATAGAATTGAATAGATAAACATAGATAGACATATAGGACAGGTTCACTTAGTGAGTATGCGCTGCTGCAGATGGTTAATGCTTTCATTGCCAGATAATAATCTATGTTGTCTGACAGTGCTTATAATACAGCAATTTCATCTCTTCTCTAAACACATCCCACATTCTTTCTAGCATTGATATACATCTGAAGCATTTCTCTGCACAAGTACATTTCATGTGCGTATGCAATTCTAGATATATGTCACAAATTAGTAAACTAGTAGTGGTAGCCTGGTATTTGGTTCATCATATTATGCCCTACAGCACTTCCACACATTACCACAGCTGCTCAGTGCCTACCAACACTGCCACTACTCATGCAGAAATGTCCTGTTGCCTGGTCCATCATGTTATACTCTGCTGCACTTCCACACATGTTGTCACAGCTGTCTTGGTTGCCACTGCCACTACTCAGGCAGACATGTCCTGCGACATGCTCTATCATATTAGTCCAGAGCCACTGAATCCAAACACTAAACAAATCTTGAGTAGAGATGAGCGAGTAGTATTCGATCGAGTAGGTATTCGATCGAATACTACGGTATTCGAAATACTCGTACTCAATCGAGTACCACTCGCTATTCGAATGGAAAAATTCGATGCAGAACCAGCATTGATTGGCCGAATGCTATACAGTTGGCCAATCAACACTGGTTCTTCTCCTACTTTTAGAAGTCTTCTCTGTGCAGCTTCCCCACAGCGTCTTCCGGCTCTGAATTCACTCTGCCAAGCATCAGGCCTGGGCAGAGCCGACTGCGCATGCCCGCGCTACAAGAAAATGGCCGCTTTGACTGTAAGCGGCCATTTTCTTGTAGTGCGGGCATGCGCAGTCGGCTCTGCCCAGGCCCGATGCCTGGCAGAGTGAATTCAGAGCCGAAAGATGCTGCGGGGATGCTGTACGGAGAAGACTTCTCGGAGAATCCAGCCCCACCCTCACTCGTGGACTTGGTAAGTATAATTTGATCGAATGTTGCCTACCCCTGAAACGAGCATTTTCCCCCCATAAACTAAATTAGGATTCGATTCGAGTAGTTGAATATTGAGTGGCTACTCGAAACGAATATCGAATATCGAACATTTTACTGTTCGCTCATCTCTAATCTTAAGCAGTTACCCATCTCTACTGAGTTGCCACTGAATAGGTGACTGACAACCGAATCAGTAGAGAATTCATAATTTCTCGCTGGGAATCCAGAAGCACAATTCATTCTTTAGAACACAACTACTATATAACATAGGAACAATCCTTAAAATTTTCGAAGTTACTCTTATCCAAGGATATAACCAAATATAATATCATACGATACATCAGGGCTCTGTACTGGAACCATTACTGTTTAATATCTTTATGTATAATGCAGAAAATGGACTTGATAGTACTTTCTTTGTACTTGTAGGACTGACCTACAATACCAGAAACAACTTTGGCACAATAAAAGTGCTATTTTCGGAAGCCATCCCAAACTACAATTAATGTTTATTTATGTAAAACTGCAAAACCTCTTTAATTCTAGTTGTACGTCTATTTTATTGAGTTGTCTGCCAATCTATGCCATCCTACCATGTTAGATGTCTAGTTTAATAAATTGTAAATGCTGTAGAAAATATAGGAAGAAAAAGCTCTGGATTATGGAAAAAAACAGAGTAGCGATTTGCAGCTATTTAATTTTGGTGAGCATCAGTGAACATCTACAGATTCCTGTAATTGGATGTCACTCAATATGCCTAAACACATCCCAGCTTGTTCATCAATGGCAGGTGCTGAGTCTATCATCGTAAAATTCTAAAAACATGTATTAAGAGATGGCTAACCTATTACCACTGACATAAATTCAGAATTTATGTAATCTGTAAATATCAGGATTTTATAAGGTCAATGTTAACCTGTAATATAACCAGAATCCATCACAAACAGAGTTCACAATAAAACAAGGCACACGCACTGCTCATTTGCAGATACATTATCATGCTTTTGGTTACATGGCAATTTGTTAAGAAATGGCTTACTTTGTCTTGGGAGTTATTTATCACATAGCCATAATGTGCATCTTGAAACAATTAAGGGTTTGGGAATTGACTGCGAATAGTAAATTTCATGCATCTTCACAAATGTGCTTCCCAAATTGAGAATTGTTGAGTACTATAATTCTAATCAAAGAATTAAAATGTATCGTTTTTTACTAAACCATAAGAAACGTATCTGGTCAAGTTGCAGCCCCACTCTGTGCTTTAATGGGTATGTACCTCTCATCCAGAGGACACGACAAATTGGTCAGGGTTGGACTGCAGAGACACCCAGCATTGCTCTTCGATGGTTGATGAGTAGCTGTATGGAGCAATGGCCAATCATACATGCTGTTCATAGCTGCTGAATTTTCATCAGTTATAATTGCAAAACCACACAAAATTGGGTGTTTTTTTGCTGCAACACACCTGCTGGCACCACAACAGGTCACCTACAGCTTTCGAACTTGTGATGCTATGCTTGAGGATGAGATTTATGTAACCATTTCCTGATATCCACCAAAATTGTACGACAGATGAAATATCTTTAAACATGGTGCTAGCTCAGGATCTAGCAAATATATTAAAGATTAAAGTATAAATCCCATATAGTGAACTCCATAACAGGAATAATGTTATGGTGTTTGGAAAATGGGATAAAAAATGCTAAAAAAAGAATATCTATGCAGCAGAAAGGGTTGAACCTAAACCATCATGCTGCTATTGTAGATGGTTAGCTGCTGGCAAGTTTGCACTGGCCAATCCACTGAGATCACTTACAGATCTAGAGCTTTATATTTAGAATATAATGTGGGAAGGTAGCTCGGTAGAAGCAGTGGTGCAGACCCAAAAATTCAAGACAGGGAGACAATATAGGGGGTTGCATATTCACTGACTGTGACTTGAACCATGAACAACAAATCCTGGCGAATTAGCTGTGAAGGGCTGGTAGACAGAGCCGACCAAACCATACAGGTAAGACACCTGGAACTGATGGAGCACCTACTGAATCCATGTCAAGTGGGAACTTTCTAGGTGTTGTGGGGAAGTTAGCTTGGTAGAAGCAGCGCTGCGGACCCAGTCAAAACATGGACATAAAATATACAGCAAACAGGTTTATTTAGAAAAAAAATAGGAAAATAAATAAACCTTGACTTAAGGCACAAAATCAGCAAAATGATATACAGCCTTAACTTCAGGCAAAACAAAATCCTGCTCGTCTGTGCAACTAACTAAACAGTAATGATAACCTAACTATAGGCATGGCTTATTATCAGCCACATGAACAATTCAACAGGCACAATATTGTCTCACTGGTCTCAGGGTAACAGGACAGATCCAGACGCCTCTTCTCACTCCCTGGATCTGCCCTGAAGTGCAGGATCTGCAGCCTTTTCTTGGCCCAGTAATGAGTCTAGGACCCATACCTGGGACTGAAGCCTACTCAAGACTCGCACTGGGCCACACATAAGCTAAAAATCTGGGGAGATATAGGGTGATTCCAGTACACTGCCCATTGCCTTCTCTCTATCTATCTATCTATCTATCTATCTATCTATCTATCTATCTATCTATCTATCCAAACAGATGTAGCCATCATAGGCTAACTCACTCCACCATAACTCACTGCACTATGATGTCTTACTACAACAGTCATTGATAGTTATTGAAAAAAGTCAAGTTAAAGCAATTAACAACTGTTTACTTAATGTGATAAAAGTTATACAATATTACATACAGTCTATAGACAACAGTATACTGTTTTTATGTAAAACCAGAGCCTTTTTTTCAATTCCAAACATCACCTTTAAACCACAAAATAACAATTTGCTCTTCTGAAAGAAGAAAAATATTGTGCACATTTGAGATTCTCTCCATAGGCACACAGAATAGAACATCCAACTATAAGTCAATCCACTGAACTGAAGCAGGGAATAAAATATCTGACATATATCGCAGACATTACATGTTTGTTTAAATTGTGCTGAGCTGGCACTTTTTGCACTCGATGAGAAATCTCCGTTGAGTAAAGTCTGATCTGTGTAACGTCAGTTTGCATTCAATGTGCAGAAACTGTAGGCAATGTTTACTAAATTAACGCTACGATCAGCTATGGGTAACCTGCCTATGAACATATGCCGAAGGCAGCAATCTAGCACAGAAATGGGCAGCAAGCTGTGAGCCTAAACTTTTATCATCATCTCTATAAATCAAGATGAAAGCTATTGACTTCCTCCTGCGGACCTCATACCGCCTTGAGAAAAAAGTTTTAAATATTTAGAATATAGAAAAGACAGTGTGAGATCATGCAATTATATTGAATTTGATTACAAGGCCGCAGTACATTCAATGGGATTTAATTGATATACAGTAAAAATAGAATCAAAATGAAAGATTTATACTGGCAAGTGAATGCACCCGGTGTCAAAGATTTTTGACAACTATAGAAGAAAACTGACTAAGTTTTCATTTCAGTAAATTTGTTTACATGTACCCAAAGGAATTAGCGTCACTTATCCAATAGACCTGATATAACTTATTTTATGGACTATTCCTTAGAATAATTACAAAATACTAAATCATGAGGGCAATAAATAGGTACAGCGAGTACAGAGCTAAAAATACCTAAAGGTCAAAAATTTTGTTATAATTAATAAGGTATAGGATAGAAATTCCAGGTATGTTTAAAGGGATTCTATCATTAAAATTGTATTTTTTCTGCCTACTAAGTTGGAATAGCCTTAAAGGGATCCTATCACTCAGACATGATTTTTTTCTAAGTATCACGTCGGAATAGCCTTAAGAAAGGCTATTCATCTCCTACATTTCATCGTCTTCTCCGCGCCGCCGTTCGCCTACAATCCTGGTTCTTGTCGGTATGCTAATGAGCTCTCTCGCAGCACTGGGGGTGGGTCCCAGTGCTCAGACAGCACTGGGGGCTTCCCCAATGCTGCGAGAGAACTCTCTCCAGCGCCATCTCCTCTTCTTTCGCAGCGTCACCTTCAGCCTCTTCTTCCAGCGGTGGTTTGTAATTTCTAAGGCCTCAGGCCTTGGGCAGAGCAGACTGCGCATGCGCACAGGCCACGAGAAAATGGCCGCTTCCAATACTGTGCAAGCGGCCATTTTCTCATGGCCTGTGGGAAAGTGCAGTCTGCTCTGCCCAAGGCCCGAAGCCTTAGAAGTTACAAGCCATCGCTGGAAGAAGAGGCTGAAGGTGATGCTGCTGGAGAGAGTTATCTCGCAGCATTGGGGACGCCCCAAGTGCTGTATGAGCACTGAGTCCGTCCCCAGTGCTGCGAGAGAGCTCATTAGCATACCGACAAGAACTGGGATTGTAGACGAACGACGGCGCAGAGAAGATGACAATAGGTAGGAGACAAATAGCCTTTCTTAAGGCTATTCCAACGTGGTACTTAGAAAAAATGGATCCCTTTAAGAAAGGATAATCTTCTCCTACCTTTAGATTTCTTCTCCGGGCCACCATTCAGTTTAAATTTTTTGTCGGTATGCAAATAAGTTCTCTAATTTCTCTCTTCAAACAGCACTGGGGCTTCCCCAATGCTGCGAGAGAATTCTCTAGCGCCGCCTTCATCTTCATCTAGAACTGAGTCTCTTCGCGTCTTCTTTTGGCGCTAGGTTCAAACTTCTAGGCCTCGGGTCTCAGGCAAAGCCGACTGCACATGCCCACTGGCCACAAAGAAATGGCCGCTTACACAGTAAGTTTAATTATGTTGGGGACAATGAAAACAAATAATAAAAAAAAAAACATACTCACCTGTCCCAGTTGCTCCGTTGTTGTCCTTTGGGTCCCAGTTTGTTTGTTCTCCTTGGTCTCTTCTGGCATTGTACTGAAGCTGCTGATTGGCCTTAGCAGTCATATGACCACCAGTCCCCCACCAATCTGCAACATATGCTTTATCCCACTGGTTCTCAAAGTGCAGTACATGTAGCCCTGGAGGTACGATGAGCTACCCCCAGGGGTTCCCGCCCCAGTGAGGAACCCTACAGCCACTAATGGCGGTTTGTGGGGTTCACCGTCAACAAACTACTATTATACTCTGGGGTCTCTTCAGACTGTCAGAGTGAGTATGATTTTCTGATGTCTAGGGGAGGTGAAAAAATATAAAAGTGTTATTCATCTCATTCAGGCTCTGGCGCTGCTCCTTGGCTTCCAGAGATGACTACATGCACCACTGACGTCTGTGAATGAGCCTCAGTGGTCACGTGACATAAAGACATATAGGGTCGTTACACCACATGACCTTTGTGACCGCAGGTGCCTGTGATTGGGCCTCAGCTGTCATGTAGGTTGCATGGTGTAATGATGCTATGACATTTGAGCCCAGGGGAGGTTAGTAACACTGTTTATTATGTTTTCACTTCCCATAGGCCTCCGCTAATATGAAGAGACCCAAGAACATAATAGTAGTACATGGATGATGAACCAGCAAAAGTTTGTCTTCAATCAAATCCAAAATTGTTAGAAAATACTTTTTTATATGTTTTTATTTATTTATTTATTTATTTTTAATAAAAAAAATAGGCCACTATGGGACATTATACTGCATGGAGCTCACTATGGGACATTATACTATGTGGAGGGTTTATAAAAAATATTATACTATGTGGATGGCCACACCACTATGGGACAGTATACTGTTTGGGGACCACTATGGGATATTATACTGGATGGAGGGCCGATATAGGACATTATTCTGTTACAGGGACCCTTTGCATGATGGGGGGAGGGGGGATGCTTTATTAATAGCCTGATGGCCATGGTACCCTTGATCTTGTAAGTATGAATGCAGATGACCACTTGTTCCTTGAGTGTCACTGACCTCAGGGGCTATGATTTGTGGCGGCACTGTGGGGATTCATTATTTTACATGTGGAGGCCAATATATTACATGTGGGGCACTCTAGTATGAGGGCCATTATACTACATGGTTGAGCACTGATGGGGCCATTATGCTGAGTATAAAAGCACTCATACTGAATATGGGGGTATTAAGGAGGCCATTAAAGTACATTTCGGGACACTGAGGGGACTACTACATAATTGTTAATGAAGACTCCAAAAAAAATTATTTTATTAACATTTGAGTTGAGATATTTACTCACTAAGAGGTACTTGAAAACCACTGTTCTAGCCTATGGATAAAGGATAACTTGTTATGCTGGAAAAAAAAAACCTTTAAATTTATTTACTGATGATTTTCCAACAACACTTGCTACAATGGTTGTTCCAAGTATCGATTTCTCTTTAAGAAAGATACTATTTTCTGTCACTGCTTAGGATCTTCCACCCAAATAATTTCAGATTTTGTCACTTTGTTGTTGTATACAGTTTTTATGCACTTCTAATGTTATGGCATAATATAAGGTTGTATTTTGGGGTTATACTCTGGGGTCTCTACAGATTCCACAGTATAATAGGTGGAGGCTCAGGGGAGGTGACAAAAATAAACATTTGTACTCAACTTCCCTTACCTCTTTTTTGGCCTCCTCACAGCGTCCAAGTTCTCTAGTGATATAATTCGCCTGTGGGCACCACTTAGATCTGTGATTGGGCCACAATGATAACATGAGCACGCTGAGCATCATGATGTGATTATGAAAAAACAAAATGGGAGAGACACCAAGCGACAAATATGGTGTAGTAACTTAGAAGAAAATTTATGGTATTTCAGACCAATGTGAGGCCTCTTACCTTTGTGTGTTGTGATAAGTCACAACACCATAAGCATGTAGAAATAAAGAACCGTGGTGGCAGCAGCTATCCTCTTGCGTCAAACGGATTTGCACAGAAGTCCCTCAGGGTCTGAAACCAATCGGGTGGGGAGGAATGGGGTGGAGCGCGCACAAACAAACAACGATCATACGATTAAGTCTGTGCGCATGCACATGGGTTTAAGTTTACCCGCGAATGCCACAACTCTTATTTAAAGCGCTACTGGACGCGCTGTGCTTTAAACTTATATTGGAGGCACGCTAGAAAGGTTGCAAGCCAGTTGTATATGCAATTGAGAAAGGGCCACCCGCCCAAAACGCATTGTGCTTTGGTTACAAATACAGTCCTATGAAAAAGTTTGGGCACCCCTATTAATCTTAATCATTTTTAGTTCTAAATATTTTGGTGTTTGCAGCAGCCATTTCAGTTTGATATATCTAATAACTGAGGGACGCAGTAATATTTCAGGATTGAAATGAGGTTTATTGTACTAACAGAAAATGTGCAATATGCATTAAACCAAAATTTGACCGGTGCGAAAGTATGGGCACCGCAACAGAAAAGTGACATTAATATTTAGTAGATCCTCCTTTTGCAAAGATAACAGCCTCTAGTCGCTTCCTGTAGCTTTTAATCAGTACCTGGATCCTGGATGAAGGTATTTTGGACCATTCCTCTTTACAATTCAAGTTCAGTTAAGTTTGATGGTCGCCGAGCATGGACAGCCCGCTCTCAAATGATCTGAAAACAAAGATTGTTCAACATAGTTGTTCAGGGGAAGAATACAAAAAGTTGTCTCAGAGATTTAACCTGTCAGTTTCCACTGTGAGGACCATAGTAAGGAGATGGAAGACCACAGGGACAGTTCTTGTTAAGCCCAGAAGTGGCAGGCCAAGAAAAATATCAGAAAGGCAGAGAAGAAGAATGGTGAGAACAGTCAAGGACAACCCACAGACCACCTCCAAAGAGCTGCAGCATCATCTTGCTGCAGATGGTGTCACTGTGCATCGGTCAACAATACAGCGCACTTTGCATAAAGAAAAGCTGTATGGGAGAGTGATGAGAAAGAAGCCGTTTCTGCAAGCACGCCACAAACAGAGTCGCCTGAGGTATGAAAAAGCACATTTGGACAAGCCAGCTTCATTTTGGAAGAAGGTCCTGTGGACTGATGAAACAAAGATTGAGTTGTTTGGTCATACAAAAAGGCGTTATGCATGGCGTCCAAAAAAACAGCATTCCAAGAAAAACACTTGCTACCCACTGTAAGATTTGGTGGAGGTTGCATCATGCTTTGTGGCTGTGTGGCCAATGCCGCCACCGGGAATCTTGTTAAAGTTGAGGGTCGCATGGATTCCACTCAGTAATAGCAGATTCTTGAGAATAATGTTCAAGAATCAGTGACGAAGTTGAAGTTACACCGGGGATGGATATTTCAGCAAGACAATGATCCAAAACACTGCTCCAAATCCTCAGGCATTCATGCAGAGGAACAATTACAATGTTCTGGAATGGCCATCCCAGTCCCCAGACCTGAATATCATTGAACATCTGTGGGATGATTTGAGAGCAGGCTGTCCATTCTCGGCGACCATCTAACTTAACTGAACTTGAATTGTTTGTCCAAAATACCTTTATCCAGGAACTGATTAAAAGCTACAGGAAGCGACTAGAGGCTGTTATCTTTGCAAAAGGAGGATCTACTAAATATTAATGTCACTTTTTTGTTGAGGTGCCCATACTTTTGCACCGGTCAAATTTTGGTTTAATGCATATTGCACATTTTCTGTTAGTACAATAAACCTCATTTCAATCCAGAAATATTACTGTGTCCATCAGTTATTAGATATATCAAACTGAAATGGCTGTTGCAAACACCAAAATATTTAGAACTAAAAATGATTAAGATTAATAGGGGTGCCCAAACTTTTTCATAGGACTGTATAATTCCTGAAGATTACCGGTCCTATTGTTGGTTTGTGCGCGCCCCATCCCAATCCTCCCCACCCGATTGGTTTCAGACCCTGAGGGACTTCTGTTCATCATGATGTGATGTGATGCCATGATCTCAAGCACATGGCATCACTGGAGAGGTCCAGATGTCGCAAGGACACCCTAAATAGTTGATGGAAGATAAGTATAAATGTTTTTATTTTTGTCACCTCACCTGGTCCTCCACCTATTCTCTTCAGACCATGGAGTATAATAATTTTGTGCCTAGTTCTATCTGAACATAAGGTGAAACAAGTCTTCAGAACTTCAGATAGAATAGGACATGTTCTATCCTATGCGGTGCAGAGTCACGCCTCGCACACTGATCAGTGAAAAACATGGTTGTGCACATGTGCCCATACAAATGAATTGGTTAGTGTCTTATTCGCGAAAAACACGGATAACTCACGGATCTCGCCCACAGTCATCTGCAAGGGGCCTAACTCTTACCCTTTCTGCTTGTAAACTGACTGTTGAGTCATGATTATTGCCAATTAGGAACTTTATCTATCACTTTCATAGATTTACAATAACACCACCTACCTATTAACTTTTGTGTTTTAGTTTATTGTAAGCAATTTTTTTTACTGTATAAAGAGAGAGAGAGTTTCAGCGGAATTCTCCCTAGCCTGGAGTAATATACACATATCACAACTGGTTCCATTTGGACTTTTTGTTTTTATCTTCTGCATATTCTCTTCCTTTTTTTTTTTTTTTTTTTTACTTTGCTTTTTTACTTTTTTCTAAGTATATTTATATTGGAAACATACTGTGAAAATTCAATAAAAAAGAATACATATAAAAAACTCAATTAAGTGACTGTGACTTAGTTACTTCCTACAGCCCTAGAGCTCTAGAGAGTCGTTCACTGGCTTAGAAATAAAGTATACTTGCAAAGGAAGACGGCAAAGCTAAATTTGCACTTGTGATTACAGAGACGGCATGTGTTACCGACATAACCAGGGCAGTTTAATTTTTTTTTCTTTGAGATGTACCCCCAAAATGATCTGCTGCAATAATTGCTTCTGAAAGGCATAAGGATTCTTCCCGGTGTCACATTAAAGCATGAAACGTGTTTTCCTTGGTTTTTAGTTTAAGTAATATCACTGTTGATCTCTCAGATAATGACACATTGCATTGTCTGTTGTGTAAAAGCAGCAGGATGATTATATAATGTGTAATTTTCAATAATTAAGTAAAACTGTGGATTACACTTTCCGCTAAAAGCTTTAAAGAAAAAAATAAAAAGTTTTCTAAGGCAAAGAACTTATATGAACAATATCAGAAACAAAGCTGACAAGACTTGTTAAAAATTAATATGACTTTACAGTCATACAGACAAACATTATTAACTTCACTGCATCGTACAGTAGTTTAAGTAGTAGGATCATGTACAGTACAGACCAAAAGTTTAGACACACCTTCTCATTCAAAGAGTTTTCTGTATTTTCATGACTATGAAAATTGTAGATTCACACTGAAGGCATCAAAACTATGAATTAACACATGTGGAATTATATATTTAACAAAAAAGTGGGAAACAACTGAAAATATGTCTTATATTCTAGGTTCTTCAAAGTAGCCACCTTCTGCTTTGATTCCTGCTTTGCACACTCTTGGCATTCTCTTGATGAGCTTCAAGAGGTAGTCACCGGAAATGGTTTTCACTTCACAGGTGTGCCCTGTCAGGTTTAATAAGTGAGATTTCTTGCCTTATAAATGGGGTTGGGGCCATCAGTTGTGTTGTGCAGAAGTCAGGTGGATACACAGTTGATAGTCCTACTGAATAGATTGTTAAAATTTGTATTATGACAAGAAAAAAGCAGCTAAGAAAAACGAGTGGCCATCATTACTTTAACAAATGATGGTCAGTCAGTCTGAAAAATTGGGAAAACTTTGAAAGTGTCTCCAAGTGCAGTTGCAAAAACCATCAGGCACTACAAAGTTATTGGCTGACATGAGGACCGCCCCAGAAAAGGAAGACAAAAAGTCACCTCTGCTGCGGAGGATAAATTCATCTGAGTCACCAGCCTCAGAAATCACAGGTTAACAGCAGCTCAGATTAGAGACCAGGTCAATGCCACACAGAGTTCTAGCAGCAGACACATCTCTACAACAACTGTTAAGAGGAGACTTTGTGCAGCAGGCCTTCATGGTGAAATAGCTGCTAGAAAACCACTGCTAAGGACAGGCAACAAGCAGAAGAGACTTGTTTGGGCTAAAGAACATAAGGAATGGACATTAGACCAGTGGAAATCTGTGCTTTGGTCTGATGAGTCCAAATTTGAGATCTTTGGTTCCAACCACTGTGTCTTTGTGTGACGCAGAAAAGGTGAACGGATGGACTCTACATGCCTGGTTCCCACCGTGAACCATGGAGGAGGAGGTGTGATGGTGTGGGGGTGCTTTGCTGGTGATACTGTTGGGCATTTATTCAAAATTGAAGGCATATTGAACCAGCATGGCTATCACAGCATCTTGCAGCGGCATGCTATTCCATCCGTTTTGCGTTTAGTTGGACCATCATTTAATTTTCAACAGGGCAATGACCCCAAACACACATCCCAGGCTGTGTAAGGGCTATTTGACCAAGAAGTAAAGTGATGGGGTGCTACGCCAGATGACCTGGCCTCCACAGTCACCAGACCTGAACCCAATTGAGATGGTTTGGGGTGAGCTGGACTGCAGAGTGAAGGCAAAAGGGCCAACAAGTGCTAAGCATCTCTGGGAACTCCTTTAAAGAGGACCTTTCACCATTTTGCCCACAGGCAGTTCTATATACTGCCGGAAAGCTGACAGTGCGCTGAGTTCAGCACACTGTCGGCTTTCCCGATCTGGGCCCGGTGTGAAGAACTTACGGCCCGGTACCGTAGCTCTTCTATGGTCAGAAGGGCGTTTCTGACAGTTAGCCAGAGACGTCCTTCTTCACAGCACAGCCAATCGCGCTGTGCTGTGAGAGCCAGGTGCCTTCAGCCTTCAGTCTACAATTTTCAGCTATGAAAATACAGAAAACTCTTTGAATGAGAAGGTGTGTCCAAACTTTTGGTCTGTACTGTACATGGCAGATTTCGACTCTAAAACCACTGTGATGTACAAAGTCATGATAGAACTTTATGTATGCCTCTCATTTATACTGAGCCATACAGAGTTTGTTCTGTGATATTTTATATTAATCTGATCCTACTAATATTATAAATCTGTTTGTGTGTTTGGATGAACTGATTTGGATGAAATTTGGCACATAGATAGTTTGTAACCTTGATTAACATACAAGCTACTTTTTGTCCCAGTAAATGACATGGCTTCATGACTGTTATGAATTTATGTTCACATACTATGTTAAACTTCAGGAGATTTCAGTTATTTGCAGTTTTGCTGATAAAGCTGCTCTATCTCTCTATGTCAACACACAGATAACGCAGAAGCTGCTCAGAAGATAGGAAAACCCCTTTCATCCAAATTGCAAGATGTAGCAGAGCTGGGTATGCACAAGTCTAGCACAGCTGGGTGTGCTGTGCCTATGCAGAGATGTAGCAGAGCTGAATATGCAGAAATGTAGAAGAGATGAAGCAGAGCTCAGTATGCTATACCTATGCAGAGATGTAGCACAGCTGGATATGCAGAGATGTAGCAGGCCTGGATATGCTGTGTCTATGCAGAGATGTAGCAGAGTAGGGTATGTTGTGCCTATGCAGAGATGTAGCAGAGTAGGGTATGTTGTGCCTATGCAGAGATGTAGCAGTGCTGAGTATGTTGTGCCTATGGAGAGATGTAGCGGAGCTTGGTATGTTGTGCCTATGCAGAGATGTAGCACAGATGCGTATGCTGTGCATATGCAGAGATGTAGCACAGCTGGGTATGTTGTGCATATGCAGAGATGTAGCAGAGCTGAAACGCTGGAGCTGGTGAATCATCAACAGCAGCAATTTGCTGAATAAAGGTGGATCATCCACACGAACAACACGCAGACAAAGTCGCGAGCAGAGACAAGTAAAAAAATAAATGATGTCCTGTACAACTTTACATAACAAGGCTATTCTACTCTAAAGGTTCTATATAACTTTCAGGGAAGGGATATCTTCAACTTGGTTACTGTTCCAACCTAAAAAGTTGTAAGGACTCTATTTGACTAAATATAACATATATGCAAGTCTGCATTGTGTGCATGAGAACTCAGATGTATAGTAAATTTAGATTACTCTTCTCAAAATTAAGACCTGATATAACCAGAAACTTGTAAACAAATTTAAATTTTTTTTTTCTGAACTTTAGTGTTTATCAGATGTCCTAATAACACTAAACTTGTCCATTCACATCCACTGAACGAGCCATTGAAGCCCAATGGCTAGGCTATATACTGGAGGAAGAGGAGGAGGAAGAGCCCTATATCTTTTGGTAGACGCCATCCTTTAAACTGTGACAAATAATTTGTAGCCCTTTTTCTCTACACACCTCTAATACAATGTGGTGTCTGTGGGGAAGATTTTCTCCAACCCTGTAGTATCTGAAGGAAATGGATATTTTGTGCAGTGAGATACACAATTTAGATTTATGTTATGCAAACTAAGTTTCTAGAAGGTCTCTCTCATTACTTAGCCAAATTGGGAACCATTTCTCTAGAGACCCAGATATAAATTATTGGCAGAGAATGCCTGTTTTGGCCCCAAATCAGGCAGAAAACTCAAAAGAAGTACAGGTGGAGCAACTGTTAAAAGTATAGGAGGTGTATTGCAGGCATGACAGTTTGAACCTCAATTGCTCCTCCCATGAATGTAGGATCTGTTCACAAATTCAAATGAATTGGCAGGCAGCACCGGCAGTGATTGCAGGACAAATTTTGCAATTCATATGAATAGTGGGCACTCCTGCTCCACCTCTCCACACACACACACACACACACACACACACACACACACACACACACACACACACACACACACACACACACTGTAGATATAGCCACTTATCTAATGTCAATTAAGGTACTTTAATCGTAGAGGAATCCATGCAATAGGTTCATTTTCTGGTGCAAGGGACCTCCCAATATGCCCCAAGTTGTATAATAATGAGAGATTCTGTGCACCACAATAGCGTTAAAGCCCAATAGCCTATAAATTGTATTGGGTGCATTGTACTGCATGGTATATACATCAAAAAGTCCATGTTATTGACCTGTAGTTTATATTCAGGCATGAAAGATGAAAGAAGGCAACTTTAAGTAATATAATTTACTTTTATATTCTGCTAAAAAGGGAGGACTTCACCTAATTTTTTTTTATTATTATTTATTTTAAAAACATATGTGGCTGCCCCGTTTCTTTATAACTAATTAAAAAACAACCAGCAACGGCTGGCAAGAATGATCAGGGTGGGGGTATCTATGGTTATTGTCCCTTCCCTTGTTGGGTTTTCAGTTCCTGCTAACAGCAATGTAACTGCTGTTTAACCCCTTCCTGCCGATGGCATTTTTTGATTTTCGTTTTTCGTTTTTGACTCCCCTCCTTCTAAACCCCATAACTTTTTTATTTCTCCGCTCCCAGTGCCATATGAGGTCTTAATTTTTGTGGGACAAATTTTTCTTCATGATGCCACCATTAATTATTCTATATAATGTACTGGGAAGCAGGAAAAAAATTCAGAATGGGGTGGATTTGAAGAAAAAATGCATTTCTGCGACTTTCTTACGGGCTTTGGTTTTACGGCGTTCACTGTGCAGCCAAAATGACATGTCCCCTATATTCTGTGTTTCGGTATGGTTCCAGGGATACCAAATTTATATGGTTTTATTTACATTTTGACCCCTTAAAAAAAATCCAAAACTGTGTTAAAAAATTTTTTTTCTAAAAGTCGCCATATTCCGACGGCCGTAACTTTTTTATACGTAAGTGTACGGGGATGCATAGGGCATCTTTTTTTGCATGGCCAGGTGTACTTTTTAGTTCTACCATTTTCGGGAAGTGTTATTGCTTTGATCACTTTTTATTCAAATTTTTATCAGAATCAAAACAGTGAAAAAACGCCGGTTTGGCACTTTTGACTATTTTTCCTGCTCCGGCGGTTACCGAACAGGAAAAATATTTTTATAGATTTGTAGAGTGGGCGATTTCGGATGTGGGGATAACAAACATGTATATGTTTCACAGGTTTTAACTACTTTTATATGTGTTCTAGGGAAAGGGGGGTGATTTGAACTTTTAATACTTGTTATATTTTTTTATATTTTTTTTTACTTTTTTTTTTTATTTTTATTTTTTTTTTTTTCATTTATTAGACCCCCTAGGGGTGTTGAACCCCAGGGGGTCTGATCACTAATGCAATACATTGCAATGCTAATGCATTGCAATGCATTGCAAAAAAATCATCCTTTCTTTTGCAGGCTGCATAGACCAGCCTGCAAAAGAGAGAATTTGCAGACAAGCCTGGGAGCCTTGTAAAGGCTCCCGGCTGTCATGGCAACGTGACGTCGGCCCTGGAGCATGCTCCAGGAGCGGACAATCCCGGGCAAAATGGCGGTGCCCATGCGCCTCCGGGAAAATGGCGGGGTTAATGCCTCCGAGCGGTCGCCATAGTTACAGACCCGACATGCGCCGTACTATTACGGAGCATGTCGGGAAGGGGTTAATTCCGTTATTTGTTTATGGGTTTATTATGATTGTTTTGGTTATTGATTTTTGTCTATTGATGGGCTAGTTATATTGGATTTGAGAGACTTTTTTATGATTGTTTACTATAAGCCCTTTGGTATATTTTATACCATTATACCAACAGTATATAGATCCTTATTATTATAAGGGAGTCTTTGGATTGATTAAATGTTTTTCAAGTTTTTTTGTTAACTTTTATTGTCCCTTTGTCTAAAACTTTATATTTACATTGTATTTATTTGGTGTGCATGTCTCATGAGCAGTGGCGTAACTTTGAATGGAGGGGCCCCGTAGCGAACTTTTGACATGGGCCTCCCCCCCCAACTGATGCCGAAGACCTCAAAGTCTTTTCATACCCCAGTAGATACAAACATACAAAACACTGTTACTTACCTATCCCTGGCTCCGCTGCACTCCCGGCTGATGTCAGCCATCTTTAATAACGTACGGTACGTCATGGGGCCTGTGTCAGGATGCATAAGGACGCAGGTCCCAGTGATGTGACTTGAGGGACGTCACAGAAGTAGGCCTGAAGCCTGCCCAGAGCCAGGAGAGTTAAAGGGGTTGTCCCGTCACAAGGATCCTATCTATAATGCTTGTAAATGTGGATGTAAGACTTTTCCTAAATACATTGCTTCAGCAAAACTGCTTTGTTTGGCCACTATCTCACGTCATTCATTTTTTTTGTGGCCACAGCCCTGACCTAGCTGCTCCTGAGTCAAGTGATGTGTCTGCCTGCTCTCGGGGGAGGGAGGAGGGGCTAAGTGCACGGGAGCGAGCCTGGAGGGGGGGGTAGTTTACCCTTTGGGGGACAGGTGAAGCCAGCAACATCGCTATGCTTCTGCCCTGCATGAAGACAGCAGTGGCAGAAGCGATGCTGTTCCGCTCCAGGGTCACATATGCAAAGCCAAGCGGCGAGATGCCGCCGTCCCTGCGTGCAAGCTCATACACTAGTCTAACCTTCACAATGCTAATACAGACCCGCAGGGTGTCGGGTCTGTATTCGCATTGTGAAGCCTAGACTGGTGTATGAGCGTGCATGCAGGGCCGGCGGCATCTCGCCACTTGACTTTGCATATGTGACCCCGCTCACCAATGACGAGACAAAGCCGGAAGACAGAAGATTTTAGAGGAACGAAGACGGGTAAGTATGAGACGTGGGAATACCCCTTTAAGTAAATAGGGTCTATTACCAGATGGAGTTACACCAGCCGGTAAAGGCCTATTAAAAAAAAAACAAAAAAAACGCTGCTACCCCGGTAGTTACGCCCTTGGTCATGAGATATATGCTGTGCATATTTTGGCCTTCCCACCTTCAAGTCACTAACCTGTGGCCGCTTTGGCTCAGGACACCACTTCTCATAGTCAGGGTTTAGTTGTTCTTCCTGCTACCCCTACTGGCTACTCCTAGTGAGATAATGTGAGTACATAAGGTTAGTGCTAGGCTATTTAATGGTTAACACTAAGCAACAGCCTTACTAATGCACATTTATTAGTCAACTCACTTAATAAGACAGTAATGTGCCAAAAACCCCAGACCAATACAAAGAACAACACTTTATTGAAATAAAAACTTTCCCATACAACTTCTTGATACTAAAGTCTACGTTCAATTTGAAAACAACTTTTTAGAATGAATAGATCAGGGCAATATGAGGTCAAACTTTTTTTTTTTTTTTTTTACATTTTTGGGTTGCATGTTTTTCTAGTGCACTGTTGTAGGAGACTTCTAGCTTATTGAATACTCCACTTTCACATTTCTAGCACTTTCTGAGATGAATGGAAAATAAAGCTATTTTTTTGTATGTTCTAAATTTTGCACTGTGCATTGTAGCATGACTGACATACAGTGTGTATGGGCGGAGTTTTGGATTTATATCCCAGAGAGACGCCGCGGTCGGCGGCATATACCAGTACTCCGTCCTACCATACGGGACGGGGGAATTGCGGTTCTTACCGCACTACAACTAGTACGATTGAGTACACTACTCCTCCTGATGACCTCACCCGTAATAGGGTTAAAGAAACGCGTTGAGGGGAATATGCTGGGAGCAGAACTTTATTTTCTCTGCTAAAACATTAATGGCTAGGATGCTAGGAATAGTCCAGCCGTACTTGCAATCAGGTCCGAGCTAAAACTAAGCTACTGACTATACAAGTTTAACCCCTGCTTGTATCTAGGGGTGTGTAGTGGTGCAACAGGGATAGTGGAGGCAATTATCAATAGTATGGCCCTTACTACATGGACATACCTCTAATCTACCTACCCCTGAGCACCATGAGTATACAGGTTGTGGGTGATTTTAGAATCCTATTTTAAACATCATTATTAAAAGTTAAGTTTTATTTTATTACTCCTTCAGTGAATACATTTTCTTTGAGTAATTACCCCTCAGTGATACATGACTGACATACAGTACTGACGTCATTCTGTGGATAAGTAGAGTTACAGCAATATCAAATTTACAGGTTTTTGAAAAGAAAAATAACACACCAAACTTGGTATGCAGTTATGCCAGATGTGGTTATGGGAGATAAGTATAATATCATAGGTGTGGCCTGATTAGATACAGCGCCTTACCAAGAAGGTATAAAAGTGCTTCCCACACTGCCCTATAGAAAGGTTCTCGGAGGCTATTTTTGGGCAGTGAACCTCTTTGGTAAGAACCTGTTGACTGATAGACTTGCAGGAAAGATGACAGATAGCCTTCATATCCAAGGCAAGTATGTTTTATTGCCAGAAACAGACAACGTGTTTCAGGCTCAGTGAGAGCCTTTTTCAGGTCACCTTATTCTGAGTAGGAATTAGCAAACCAGTTTTTATCTAATCAGGTTTGTTATGTTAATATTATTATGTTAAACATAAAATTTTTTGGGGGTTGGCACCCATGAATCATTGTTAAACTCTGGAGTTTCTTTAAATCACATGGAACACCCAGGAGGGGTACAGAAAAAAAAACCATTAATACACACCTTCCCTCAATCCTGGGCTCCATCATGGCATTTGGAGTGTGTTCCTCAGTGTTTGGTCCTCTTCACACATCTTCCAACCTCTTCTGTGATGTCAAAGACCCCGAAGGTCAGTAATGTCATGATGCTCAGTGTGCCCATGTAACAACTGGTGGCCCAATAATAGGTCTCAGTGATGACCCCAGCTACATGACATTACCAGGAGGCCCTGTGGAGACCTTGAAGGTGAGTATGATTTTTTTTTATTTTTGTCCCCTTTTTGGACCTTCACCTATTATATTCTAGGGTCTAAAGAGGTTTAAATTTGGTTTAGAAAAAAAAAAAATAATTTGGAATACTCAAGTCGGACCTTGCTCTATATGAGTCAGTTCTTCCATCTCTAGTGACATTAGTTCTTCAGGGAAGCACATAAAAAGACCAGGTATAGGCATGTCAGGAACGGCAATGTATTAGGCATCTCATCAGCCTGGCATTACTTAGTACAACAGTATTTATAAAGTCTCACCTACTAAAGTAATCTGGAAGAAACATAGAAATCAAGATTCACAAAAACGGCTGCTTCTTCAAGCGTTGATGTTTTTGATAACTTTTTTAGCATTTTTTTCTTCCCTTATTAAATCTATAGGAAAAGTGCTTGCATTTCTGTGGGTAAAATTGACATGCTGTGTATTTCAAAAACACATGCATTTTTGAAAACACAGCTTTTCCGTGTGGATGGGATTAGCCAGAATGTCATTCACTTTGCTGGTACTGTAAAATGCAGCAATTCCACAACTGAGCCCAAAGTTGGACATACAGTATCTTTTAGTTTTTGTAACCTATCCTAGGTAAATGACAAAATCTATATGGGTGCCTAATGTAATACCCCCTCCCCTCTTTATGTCTGGACTGCTTTTATACAATATATAGGATAGGAGTGCAATTCAATTTTTTTTTTTCCCAAAGAAAACATTTTTACTAATATACGAATTCTAAAGTTTTATATTTATTTACTAATTTAGATTTGTTTTTCCATGGGTAATAAAGAATTTTTAGATGGGTTACATATATTCTAATGTAGAAAGTGAAATTGTGTGACTTGAAGACATTGAGTTTGTCAAGTAAATAAATTATCAATCTAAACACAAGTATTTTTTGTGGAGAACTTTGTGCAATAAATATCAGCTCCTTTGTTAATTTTGCTAAGTGGGCATTTCAGCGCCTGAGAGAAAACTTTTGGCATTCCACCAGTTTTATGCCATAATGACTAAAAGTTACTAACTGACTAATTGGGGATAATATAGTTCTTTCTAGACATTGAATGGCTAAGTGGCAGTGACACAGCTTGGTGTCCATTACATTAAACAGCATACATGCAGGAATAAACTAAGGAACACAAGTATTATTAGTATTAGTATATTAGTATAATTAATAGAGATGAGCGAACAGTGTTCTATCGAACTCATGTTCGATCGGATATTAGGCTGTTCGGCATGTTCGAATCGAATCGAACACCGCGTGGTAAAGTGCGCCATTACTCGATTCCCCTCCCACCTTCCCTGGCGCCTTTTTTGTTCCAATAACAGCGCAGGGTAGGTGGGACAGGAACTACGACACCGGTGACGTTGAGAAAAGTAGGCAAAACCCATTGGCTGCCGAAAACATGTGACCTCTAATTTAAAAGAACAGCGCCGCCCAGGTTCGCGTCATTCTGAGCTTGCAATTCACCGAGGACGGAGGTTTCCGTCCAGCTAGCTAGGGCTTAGATTCTGGGTAGGCAGGGACAGGCTAGGATAGGAAGGAGAAGACAACCACAACAGCTCTTGTAAGAGCTAAATTCCAGGGAGAAGCTTGTCAGTGTAACGTGGCACTGACGGGCTCAATCGCCGCAACCCAGCTTTCCCAGGATCCTGAATGGAATACACTGTCAGTGTATTCCCGTATACCCGATATATACCCCGATACCCGTTCCAACGGTGTGCCCCCCCACCTTCACCCCAGAAATACCCTGCAAGTCCCCTAGCAATAGAATTGGGGCTATATACACCCACAATTTTTACTACTGGTATACAGTGCCATTGTCTGACTGGGAATTCAAAGAATATATTGGGAATACAAATACCCTCATTTCTTGCTACTGCCATATAGTGCCAGTGTCTGACTGGGAATTCAAAGAATATATTGGGGTTACGTGCACCCACAATTTTTACTACTGGTATACAGTGCCATTGTCTGACTGGGAATTCAAAGAATATATTGGGAATACAAATACCCTCATTTCTTGCTACTGCCATATAGTGCCAGTGTCTGACTGGTAATTCAAAGAATATATTGGGGTTACGTGCACCCACAATTTTTACTACTGGTATACAGTGCCATTGTCTGACTGGGAATTCAAAGAATATATTGGGAATACAAATACCCTCATTTCTTGCTACTGCCATATAGTGCCAGTGTCTGACTGGGAATTCAAAGAATATATTGGGGTTACGTGCACCCACAATTTTTACTACTGGTATACAGTGCCATTGTCTGACTGGGAATTCAAAGAATATATTGGGAATACAAATACCCTCATTTCTTGCTACTGCCATATAGTGCCAGTGTCTGACTGGGAATTCAAAGAATATATTGGGGTTACGTGCACCCACAATTTTTACTACTGGTATACAGTGCCATTGTCTGACTGGGAATTCAAAGAATATATTGGGAATACAAATACCCTCATTTCTTGCTACTGCCATATAGTGCCAGTGTCTGACTGGGAATTCAAAGAATATATTGGGGTTACGTGCACCCACAATTTTTACTACTGGTATACAGTGCCATTGTCTGACTGGGAATTCAAAGAATATATTGGGAATACAAATACCCTCATTTCTTGCTACTGCCATATAGTGCCAGTGTCTGACTGGGAATTCAAAGAATATATTGGGGTTACGTGCACCCACAATTTTTACTACTGGTATACAGTGCCATTGTCTGACTGGGAATTCAAAGAATATATTGGGAATACAAATACCCTCATTTCTTGCTACTGCCATATAGTGCCAGTGTCTGACTGGTAATTCAAAGAATATATTGGGGTTACGTGCACCCACAATTTTTACTACTGGTATACAGTGCCATTGTCTGACTGGGAATTCAAAGAATATATTGGGAATACAAATACCCTCATTTCTTGCTACTGCCATATAGTGCCAGTGTCTGACTGGGAATTCAAAGAATATATTGGGGTTACGTGCACCCACAATTTTTACTACTGGTATACAGTGCCATTGTCTGACTGGGAATTCAAAGAATATATTGGGAATACAAATACCCTCATTTCTTGCTACTGCCATATAGTGCCAGTTTCTGACTGGTAATTCAAAGAATATATTGGGGTTACGTGCACCCACAATTTTTACTACTGGTATACAGTGCCATTGTCTGACTGGGAATTCAAAGAATATATTGGGGTTATAAATACCCTCATTTCTTGCTACTGCCATATAGTGCCAGTTTCTGACTGGTAATTCAAAGAATATATTGGGGTTACGTGCACCCACAATTTTTACTACTGGTATACAGTGCCAATTTCTAACTAGGAATTCAAAATGCGCAAGGCTCCCGGAAAGGGACGTGGACGAGGCCGTGGGCGAGGTCGGGGGAATGGTTCTGGGGAGCAAGGTAGCAGTGAAGCCACAGGGCGTCCCGTGCCTACTCCTGTGGGGCAGCAAGCATTGCGCCACTCCACAGTGCCAGGGTTGCTTGCCACATTAACTAAACTGCAGGGTACAAACCTTAGTAGGCCCGAGAACCAGGAACAGGTCTTGCAATGGCTGTCAGAGAACGCTTACAGCACATTGTCCAGCAGCCAGTCAGACTCTGCCTCCTCTCCTCCTATTACCCAACAGTCTTGTCTTCCTTCCTCCCAAAATTCCGAAGCTTTACAGAACAATAACCCAAACTGTCCCTGCTCCCCAGAGCTGTTCTCCGCTCCTTTCATTGTCCCTCAACCTGCCTCTCCACGTCACGATTCCACGAACCTAACAGAGGAGCATCTGTGTCCAGATGCTCAAACACTAGAGTCTCCTCCATCTCCGTTCGATTTGGTGGTGGATGACCAGCAACCCACCCTCATCGACGATGATGTGACGCAGTTGCCGTCAGGGCATCCAGTTGACCGGCGCATTGTGCGGGAGGAGGAGATGAGACAGGAGTTGGAAGAGGAAGTGGTGGATGATGAGGACACTGACCCGACCTGGACAGGGGGGATGTCAAGCGGGGAAAGTAGTGTGGATGTTGAGGCAGGTGCAGCACCAAAAAGGGTAGCTAGAGGCAGAGGCAGAGGTCAGCAGCTTAGGCGAAGCCAGGCCACACCCGGAATCTCCCAAGATGTTCCAGTTCGTACCCAGCCCCGAAAAACTCCCACCTCGAGGGCACGTTTCTCGAAGGTGTGGAGTTTTTTCAAGGAATGCGCCGAGGACAGATATAGTGTTGTCTGCACAATTTGCCTCTCGAAATTGATTAGGGGCTCTGAGAAGAGCAACCTGTCCACCACTTCAATGCGCCGTCATTTGGAATCCAAGCACTGGAATCAGTGGCAGGCAGCAACGGCAGGACAAAGACCGCCTGCCGTTCACGCCACTGCCACTGCCTCTGCCACTGCCTCTGCCTCTGCCACTGCCACTGCTGACTGTGCTGGCGATGCACTCCAGAGGACGAGCCAGGACACCACTTCATCTGCCTCCGCCACTTTGTTGACTTCTACCTCATCCTCCCCTGGTCCTGTCTTATCTCCTTCTCCTGCACCATCAAAGGCACCATCAGGCGTTTCTTTACAACAACCCACCATCTCTCAGACATTGGAGCGGCGGCAGAAATACACTGCTAACCACCCACACGCGCAAGCCTTGAACGCCAACATCGCTAAACTGCTGGCCCAGGAGATGTTGGCGTTCCGGCTTGTTGAAACTCCCGCCTTCCTGGACCTGATGGCAACTGCGGCACCTCGCTATGCCGTCCCTAGCCGTCACTACTTCTCCCGGTGTGCCGTCCCCGCCTTGCACCAGCACGTGTCACTCAACATCAGGCGGGCCCTTAGTTCCGCGCTTTGCACAAAGGTCCACTTGACCACCGACGCGTGGACAAGTGCATGCGGACAGGGACGCTACATTTCACTGACGGCACACTGGGTGAATGTAGTTGAGGCTGGGACTGCTTCCCAAACTGGCCCGGTGTACCTCGTCTCCCCGCCTAACATTCCTGGCAGGGACACGAGAAGAACACCCCCCTCCTCCTCCTCCTCTACCGCCTCCTCCTCCGCCACCGCCTCCTCCTCCGCCACCGCCTCCTCCTCCGCTGTTAGATTGACCCCAGCTACGAGTTGGAAACGTTGCAGCACTGGCGTTGGTAGACGTCAGCAGGCTGTGCTGAAGCTGATCAGCTTGGGGGACAGACAGCACACTGCCTCCGAGGTGAGGGATGCCCTCCTCGATGAGACGGCAATATGGTTTGAGCCGCTGCACCTGGGCCCAGGCATGGTCGTTTGTGATAACGGCCGGAACCTGGTAGCAGCTCTGGAGCTTGCCGGACTCCAACATGTTCCATGCCTGGCCCACGTCTTCAACCTAGTGGTGCGACGTTTCCTAAAGAGCTACCCCAATGTTCCAGAGCTACTGGTGAAAGTGCGGCGCATGTGCGCCCACTTTCGCAAGTCGACAGTAGCCGCTGCTAGCTTAAAATCTCTCCAGCAACGCCTGCATGTGCCACAACACCGGCTTTTGTGCGACGTCCCCACACGCTGGAACTCAACGTTTCAGATGTTGAATAGAGTGGTTGAGCAGCAGAGACCTTTGATGGAATACCAGCTACAAAACCCTAGGGTGCCACAAAGTCAGCTGCCTCAGTTTCACATCCATGAGTGGCCATGGATGAGAGACCTTTGTGACATCCTACGGGTCTTTGAGGAGTCCACAAGGAGGGTGAGCTCTGAGGATGCGATGGTGAGCCTTACAATCCCGCTCTTGTGTGTTCTGAGAGAATCCCTGATTGACATCAGGGATAACTCAGATCACACAGAGGAGTTAGGGATAGCATCCGATCCGTCACAGCTGGAGAGTAGGTCCACACATCTGTCCGCTTCACTGCGTTTAATGGAGGAGGAGGAGGAGGAGGAGGAGGAAGAAGAGTTGTCCGATGATGTGATGGTGATACAGGAGGCTTCCGGGCAACTTCGAATCGTCCCATTGTTGCAGCGCGGATGGGTAGACATGGAGGATGAGGAGGAAATGGAGATTGAACTTTCCGGTGGGGCCAGAGGAGTCATGCCAACTAACACTGTGGCAGACATGGCTGAGTTCATGTTGGGGTGCTTTACAACCGACAAGCGTATTGTCAAAATCATGGAGGACAACCAGTACTGGATCTTTGCTATCCTTGACCCCCGGTATAAAAACAACATCTCGTCTTTTATTCCGGTAGAGGGGAGGGCCAATCGCATCAATGCTTGCCACAGGCAATTGGTGCAGAATATGATGGAGATGTTTCCAGCATGTGACGTTGGCGGCAGGGAGGGCAGTTCCTCCAGTAGGCAACCAAGTTCTCACCGGTCCACACAAACGAGGGGCACACTGTCTAAGGTCTGGGACACCTTGATGGCACCCCCTCGCCAAAGTGCCGCCACGGAGGGTCCTAGTGTCACCAGGCGTGAGAAGTATAGGCGCATGTTGCGGGAATACCTTTCCGACCACAGCCCTGTCCTCTCCGACCCCTCTGCGCCCTACACGTATTGGGTGTCGAAGTTGGACCTGTGGCTTGAACTTGCCCTATATGCCTTGGAGGTGCTGTCCTGTCCTGCCGCCAGCGTCCTATCTGAGAGGGTGTTCAGTGCAGCCGGTGGCATCATCACTGACAAGCGCACCCGTCTGTCAGCTGAGAGTGCCGACCGGCTCACTTTGATAAAAATGAACCACCACTGGGTAGAGCCGTCATTTTTGTGCCCACCTGTGTAAAGCACCCCAACATGAAACTCCATGTCTGTACTCAACCTCTCCAATTCCTCCGCATCCTCATACTCATCCACCATAAGCGTTGCACAATTCTGCTAATACTAGGCTCCCTCCACCCTGATTTCCCCCAACTCTGCTGGTTAGAGGCTCCCTCCACCCTGATTTCCACCAACTCTGCTGGTTAGAGGCTCCCTCCACCATGAATTGGTCCAAACTGGGCTGTTTAGCGGCTCCCTCCACCATGAATTGGTCCAAACTGGGGTTTTTAGAGGCTCCCTCCACCATGAATTGGTCCAAACTGGGGGTTTTTAGAGGCTCCCTCCACCATGAATTTGCCCAAACTGGGCTGTTTAGAGGCTCCCTCCACCATGAATTGGTCCAAACTGGGCTGGTTAGAGGCTCCCTCCACCATGAATTGGTCCAAACTGGGTTTTTTAGAGGCTCCCTCCACCATGAATTGGTCCAAACTTGGCTGTTTAGAGGCTCCCTCCACCATTAATTGGTCCAAACTGGGCTGGTTAGAGGCTCTCTCCACCATGAATTGGTCCAAACTGGGTTTTTTAGAGGCTCCCTCCACCATGAATTTGCCCAAACTGGGCTGGTTAGAGGCTCCCTCCACCATGAATTGGTCCAAACTGGGGTTTTTAGAGGCTCCCTCCACCATGAATTGGTCCAAACTTGGCTGTTTAGAGGCTCCCTCCACCATTAATTGGTCCAAACTGGGCTGGTTAGAGGCTCCCTCCACCATGAATTGGTCCAAACTGGGTTTTTTAGAGGCTCCCTCCACCATGAATTTGCCCAAACTGGGCTGTTTAGAGGCTCCCTCCACCATGAATTGGTCCAAACTGGGCTGTTTAGAGGCTCCCTCCACCATGAATTTGCCCAAACTGGGCTGTTTAGAGGCTCCCTCCACCATGAATTGGTCCAAACTGGGCTGTTTAGAGGCTCCCTCCACCATTAATTGGTCCAAACTGGGCTGGTTAGAGGCTCCCTCCACCATGAATTTCCCAAAACTTGGCTGTTTAGAGGCTCCCTCCACCATTAATTGGTCCAAACTGGGCTGGTTAGAGGCTCCCTCCACCATGAATTTGCCCAAACTGGGCTGTTTAGAGGCTCCCTCCACCATGAATTGGTCCAAACTGGGTTTTTTAGAGGCTCCCTCCACCATGAATTGGTCCAAACTGGGCTGTTTAGAGGCTCCCTCCACCATGAATTTGCCCAAACTGGGCTGTTTAGCGGCTCCCTCCACCATTAATTGGTCCAAACTGGGCTGGTTAGAGGCTCCCTCCACCATGAATTTGCCCAAACTGGGCTGTTTAGAGGCTCCCTCCACCATGAATTTGCCCAAACTGGGCTGGTTAGAGGCTCCCTCCACCATGAATTGGTCCAAACTGGGTTTTTTAGAGGCTCCCTCCACCATGAATTTGCCCAAACTGGGCTGTTTAGAGGCTCCCTCCACCATGAATTGGTCCAAACTGGGCTGTTTAGAGGCTCCCTCCACCATTAATTGGTCCAAACTGGGCTGGTTAGAGGCTCCCTCCACCATGAATTTCCCAAAACTTGGCTGTTTAGAGGCTCCCTCCACCATTAATTGGTCCAAACTGGGCTGGTTAGAGGCTCCCTCCACCATGAATTTGCCCAAACTGGGCTGTTTAGAGGCTCCCTCCACCATGAATTGGTCCAAACTGGGTTTTTTAGAGGCTCCCTCCACCATGAATTGGTCCAAACTGGGCTGTTTAGAGGCTCCCTCCACCATGAATTTGCCCAAACTGGGCTGTTTAGCGGCTCCCTCCACCATTAATTGGTCCAAACTGGGCTGGTTAGAGGCTCCCTCCACCATGAATTTGCCCAAACTGGGCTGTTTAGCGGCTCCCTCCACCATTAATTGGTCCAAACTGGGCTGGTTAGAGGCTCCCTCCACCATGAATTTGCCCAAACTGGGCTGGTTAGAGGCTCCCTCCACCATGAATTGGTCCAAACTGGGGTTTTTAGAGGCTCCCTCCACCATGAATTGGTCCAAACTGGGGTGGTTAGAGGCTCCCTCCACCATTAATTGGTCCAAACTGGGCTGGTTAGAGGCTCCCTCCACCATTAATTGGTCCAAACTGGGCTGGTTAGAGGCTCCCTCCACCATTAATTGGTCCAAACTGGGCTGGTTAGAGGCTCCCTCCACCATGAATTTCCCAAAACTTGGCTGTTTAGAGGCTCCCTCCACCATTAATTGGTCCAAACTGGGCTGGTTAGAGGCTCCCTCCACCATGAATTTGCCCAAACTGGGCTGTTTAGAGGCTCCCTCCACCATGAATTGGTCCAAACTGGGTTTTTTAGAGGCTCCCTCCACCATGAATTGGTCCAAACTGGGCTGTTTAGAGGCTCCCTCCACCATGAATTTGCCCAAACTGGGCTGTTTAGCGGCTCCCTCCACCATTAATTGGTCCAAACTGGGCTGGTTAGAGGCTCCCTCCACCATGAATTTGCCCAAACTGGGCTGTTTAGCGGCTCCCTCCACCATTAATTGGTCCAAACTGGGCTGGTTAGAGGTTCCCTCCACCATGAATTTGCCCAAACTGGGCTGTTTAGAGGCTCCCTCCACCATGAATTTGCCCAAACTGGGCTGGTTAGAGGCTCCCTCCACCATGAATTGGTCCAAACTGGGGTTTTTAGAGGCTCCCTCCACCATGAATTGGTCCAAACTTGGCTGTTTAGAGGCTCCCTCCACCATGAATTGGTCCAAACTGGGGTGGTTAGAGGCTCCCTCCACCATTAATTGGTCCAAACTGGGCTGGTTAGAGGCTCCCTCCACCATTAATTGGTCCAAACTGGGCTGGTTAGAGGCTCCCTCCACCATTAATTGGTCCAAACTGGGCTGGTTAGAGGCTCCCTCCACCATTAATTGGTCCAAACTGGGCTGGTTAGAGGCTCCCTCCACCATGAATTTGCCCAAACTGGGCTGGTTAGAGGCTCCCTCCACCATGAATTGGTCCAAACTGGGTTTTTTAGAGGCTCCCTTCACCATGAATTTGCCCAAACTGGGCTGGTTAGAGGCTCCCTCCACCATGAATTTGCCCAAACTGGGCTGGTTAGAGGCTCCCTCCACCATGAATTGGTCCAAACTGGGTTTTTTAGAGGCTCCCTCCACCATGAATTTGCCCACACTGGGCTGGTTAGAGGCTCCCTCCACCATGAATTGGTCCAAACTGGGGTTTTTAGAGGCTCCCTCCACCATGAATTTGCCCAAACTGGGGTGTTTAGAGGCTCCCTCCACCATGAATTTGCCCAAACTCTGCTGGTTAGAGGCTCAATCCACCCTGATTTTCATAACAAATGTTGGTGCCAACCTCAACTTACTACAAGGGCCAAATTCACTGCTGGTGACAAGCTCTCCTCACTGCAAGTGCCAAATACACATGTTTCAAGGTGTTTTCCTACTGTCAGAGAGGTGGTATTGAGTGTGTAAAGTGTGTAGTTGTTAGGCTGTGATGTTGGGGTAATAGAGGGTCTTTGGTGTGTTAGATGCCCCCAGACATGCTTCCCCTGCTGTCCCAGTGTCATTCCAGAGGTGTTGGCATCATTTCCTGGGGTGTCATAGTGGACTTGGTGACCCTCCAGACACGGATTTGGGTTTCCCCCTTAACGAGTATCTGTTCCCCATAGACTATAATGGGGTTCGAAACCCATTCGAACACACGAACATTGAGCGGCTGTTCGAATCGAATTTCGAACCTCGAACATTTTAGTGTTCGCTCATCTCTAATAATTAATTAATATGCATATTTCAATATTAGTCTATAAAATGTCATAAGTCACATTTTTTATTTAAAAAGGAAAATAAAAAAAAATGCATGGGTGAGCCAATTTGTTAGAAGCTAGGTTGGAGCTGAATATTCCAAATTGCTCAGTCTGTAACAAAATTGAATGCAGATGAACTAAAATGGCCCACATGGCCCTCATTGGTCCACAGGACTTGCTTCCAAAATGCATCAGGCTTGTTTAGATGTTCTTTTGTAAACTTCTGATGTTGACATTTCTGGTGAGGATGCAAGATAGGCTTTCTTCTACTCTTCCATGAAGACCATATTTGTACAGGTATTGCTGAACAGTAGAACAATGTATCACAATTAACTGTTCCTGAAGACCTTTTGCAGTCAAGTCAGGGTTCTAATATGCCACTCTAGCAATCCTATGCTCACTGTCTCTGAAATGTTCCTTGGTCTTCCAGACCTTATCTTCACTTCCACTGTTCCTGTAACTTCCATTTCTTAATTACATTTCTAGCTAAGGAAAGGGCAACTTTGAAAACACTTTGCTATCTCCTTATAGCCTTCTCCTGCTTTGTGGGCCTCCACCATCTTCATCTTCAAAGTGCTGGGCCACTGCTTAGAAGAATTAATGGCTGTTGTTTTTGGCACAAGGTTAAAGAAGGCTGGGTATTTATAAAGCTGTAAAATTGCATCACTTGGCGTTTCCTAATGATGATCGTAAACAAGCCATAACCAAACTGGCTTATTAAGGTCTGAGACTTTGGTAAAAGTTATCTGAGCACACAAATCTACAAGGGTTCCCAAACTTTTGCAAGGTACTCCTTTCTATTTTTCCATTTAAAATGGAATAATACACTGATATTGCTTTAAATTATAGACAAGTGTGTTTAATCTTCAGCTTTATGCCTTGTACAGATCATTTCATCTTCAACCTGCTTAACTGTTCCCAATAACAGTCATTTTGACCAGGGGTGATCAAACTTTTGCATGCCGCTGTATGTGTCACTTTCACTTTGACATAACTTCATTGTTTGCCTTAGAGAGATAAAAATTAAATCGATAGGTTCCTAAGAGCCTTGACAGTTCCGTACACTATGTTTTTAATCAATTTAAATTGTGGTTCATGCCACCTAAAACAAATCTTGGGGCTGAACCATCCAAACCCTAAACAAAACAAATCTTGAGAGGTTCGCCCATCTCTACTCCTGTATAATATTTTTAACTGCACATATATAAAAGTGAAGTCTTCTATTTGCAAAGATTTAAGACATGAAATAACCTACACATAATGGATAACTTACAATCCAAAAATTAATAAAATATTGATCTCTGATTTATTAAAATACAATCTTCAGAGTAATATTTCCAAGTATTTATTGTAAATAAATTTTGATTTACACGTCAACTCTGTTTAAATTGCTTTTTTAGATTCAATATTCTTGCCACACAATAAATAAGAGTCAAGCCCCTAGCGGTACATTGAGAAATAAAATGCACATTTTTTATTTATGCATATGAAGGATTTTTTTTTTCATCAACTTAGATCCCTATGAGAGTTATATGTAAATTATATACTAATGAAAAAAAAATCTGCAAAAGCCAAAGGGGATTAAAAGACTATTCCTTTTAAGAAGCTAAAATCGTATAGCATAGTAGAGCTTAAAAAAATATACCCAACAGAATAATGCATTACACATATACAAAAACAGAAAGAGTAATTGGCTTTCATTTGCTAAGTTCCACTCTGCGGCTCTTTACAACACAAAAGCAATTAATGAATATGTTTCACTTGGAGCTACGGAATAATGCTCGAAAAATGGAGTGGATAGGAATTTCTCACTCTCAAAGTTTTTGATGATGAAAGGCGATGGTAATGTGCAGAGTATAGGTTTCATATGGTGTATCCCAGAAGAAAAGTGTAATAGAATATAGAATTGACATACTGCCTATACACTATGAGCAACACAAAGCCAAATAATCCCAGTCTAATGTAAAGTATGCATGAGTAGCTGGCACAGCAATTGGGAAATATGCTTATTAATGTTTCCCAATGATTAACATAGGAAATAGGAAAGTACATTTAATAAAGTACCACAAATAATTATTCTCAAAAGTTGATGACAGACTTTTGTCTACCAAAAATACATTGGCTGTGTTGGAAATTATGGCAGGAGCAGAATTTAACATTTGGTCAATCGTCAGCCAATTTTCGTTGACTCAGCACTTTTTTTGAGACCTGTCCTCCTATTTAAGAAATTTGGTAATTAACTGCGTATTGACTGTTGACTATATATGTCCTGCCAGTATGCATTTCATTCTACCAGCTACACTGGTACATCAGAGGTCTGAGATAAGCAGCTGCAGAAAAGAGGAGACAGCTGTCAGTGACTGTCACACTCTGCAAAAAAAAAAAAAGGGGTTGCACCGAAAGCCTTATCACTGTTCCCTGAGCACCACAGCATCATCAGCCACCTCCGTTTTCACCACCCCCTTCTTTACAGATGATCCCTCCTCCTACAGTTCTTCACTGCTTCCTTCAGAGCAGCTAATCACATACATGATTAAAATCCCGCACATTTGCTGTACATAACTAGCTGCTCTGGAAGCAGTGAAGAGGTGTAGGAGGAGGGATCATCGCTAAAGAAGGGCGCAGTGAGAAACAGAAATGGCTGATGATGCTGTGATGCTCAGGGAACTGTGATAAAGCTTCTGGTGCTCTCTGAAGAGTAAGTAGCATATCAAGAAAAGTGGGTTAATTAAAAAAACGGCTGCACGGATCAATGAATGAAAGATATGTCTAGAATAGCCTTTCTAAAGGCTATGTAAAGATATGCTTATTTAAAAATGATATAGCCAAGGATAGACTCCCTTTAAGAATACATTGTCAAAATAAATGCATTGTATGAGTATATTAAAGGGAACATACATGTGGGATGTGCCCTGGGTGCTTGCAATGGCTGGCAGGTAGATGCAGAACAAAACGCATACTGTGAAGCTCCAGGACCTCAATACAAAATCTGTAAAGGGCCCTACCTACAGTGTACCATTTAGAATAGCTGTGTATTTCATTTGGTAGAGGGACTTTTGGTATTTCCTCAGGGTCCGGGTAGCAACTGCTATATCTGCACCCCATATAGCTACGCCTCTGCACTGAAATGTTATCCCTGTGCAACAGAGTGCGAAGATTCTCAGTCACTATTGACACCAGCCTTAGCAGGTTGAAAGCGCTGACAATAGAAAAACGCAAATAGATTTTGTCATGAACAGCGACAGTTGCTACAGGGCCCAATATGGAAGACCCGTAGGGTACTCTATACATAGCCGAAGCAATGAAATGTCATGATCTAGTATCTCTGTCTACTGCAAGAGTTTGCTGTTGGAAGCAGGAAATACAATATCAGACAGGACAATCAGGTTGTTTTGACAACCACATAATGACCAATGCAGCTTCTGCATCATGTTGTTTCCTAATCAACACGTAAATTTCAGCAGGAAGTGCAGACAATAGATCCTTTTAGTGTTTTCATTGAAAATGGACAGGTCAGTAAGAAGATGTTGGGAGTAGGACCGGAGCCGCTGCAGTGCTGTGCGGAAGCTGCTGACCCTCTCCTTGCTGCACTGCCGAGTTCCCACGTCCAGGTCTTGGGAGGCAGGCCAGAACCTCCACAGTGATGTGCGGGGGTTGTCAGGCTCCTCCTGAGTCGGACGGGGGACTTCCGGTTTCGGTTTAGCGGTGGGCTAGAGCCTATTTAAGGAGGGCTCTGGCTCCAGACCGCCGCTGGCTATTTACCTGCAATGCATGTCATGGTGGCAATTTTAATTTACTGAAGACAAATTCCAAATTGTTTGCTTTCATACCTGAACAGTTTGGTATATTTAGTAGAGATAAGTGAACACTAAAATGTCCGAGGTTCGAAATTCGATTCAAACAGCCGCACACTGTTCCACTGTTCGAACGGATTTCGAACCCCATTATAGTCTGTGGGGGGAAATGCTCGTTTCAGGGGTACGCAAAATTCGATAACATTATACTTACCAAGTCCACAAGTGAGGGTCGGGCTGGATTCCCCTTGAAGTCTTCTCCTGGCGCAGCGTCCCCGCGGTGTCTTCCGGCTGGAATTCACTCTGCCTAGGCATCGGGGCCTAGGCAGAGCCGACTGCACATGGCGTGGTCATGCGCAGACATGCGCAGTCGGCTCTGCGTAGGCCGGATGCCTAGGCAGAGTGAATACCAGCCGGAAGGCACCGTGGGGACGCTGCACGGAGAAGACTTCTAAAGGTAAGAGAAGAACCAGCGTTGATTGGCAGAATGTATAGCATTCTGTATAGCATTCTGCCAATCAATGCTGGTTCTGCATCGAACCTTAAACTTCGAACAGCTAGTAGTGTTCGATCGAACACCTACTCGATCGATCACTACTCGCTCATCTCTAATATTTAGGTCAAATCCGATTTGTTACAAACCAATTCACCCATCTCTAGAGGCCACATATCTATCATGCTTCTGTGTACTTACACTCCAATACGAAGTTACACTATGCGGTACTTGGTGCTATCTTTTTTGTTTTATCTAAGTTACAGTAGTGTTTTGACTGTGTATAGAGTGTGTCTATTTATACAGTGTGTGCTACAATGAAGAACCTACATAGAGCTCTATATTCTACAGAAAACTGCAGGTATGTTTTTTTTTTATTACATACATAAAGAATTGCACTTCTCTAAGTAACTTCTCTAAATATTCTTCAGTATGATAAATTAGCACATTCAACGTGGTAAACAAGACGGTTAGGTTGATTCCCATGGGTTTATCAGCTACTGAGAAGGTGTAAATGTATTAATGGATGTCATTGCCATAGTCAGCAAAAATGTGCTTGTCAGGTGGGTGCTGAGGATGTCACTTAGTGTGCTGTTCTTGAGATGGATTTTCAAAGGCAAAAACATTAGGTCAGTCTGTAGAAAGAAGGGAAAGAAATCTGATGTTCAAGAGACAAGATTGTGATAAAGTCAGCATAGCTGGAAGGGTGGCATTAGGTGACATTACGTGGTGTAATTGTCCCATTTAGTACAATATATTGTCCAATAGAAGACAAGAGACCCAGTGTATCTATTATCCTCTCTATTGCTAAAAGAAACTGTAATGTATTTCTGAACAAAGGCAATTTAGAAACAGCCTAAACACTTGTTCTGTTTTCTGCCAACAACAGCAGCCGAGAACGATTATAGCCTGAAATCTTAAAAGCTATCTTGATGGAGTCTTGTTAATTCCATTCTTGATCCATAATGGAAATGCTTAATTATGAGCGCCAATGTCGTAGAGTTACCTGAGTTATATTTAGTAAATAGGTAGATAGGTTTCTCATTATTAGAGTTTGCTAAAGGCTCAAAACAATCAGCAATGCAATTTGCAATTTTGAGTAAACAGTCACATTTAGTAATACTGTATGAAGATTTATATGTTCATCAGAAATAACTTAAAGGAACACCGTGGGCCAGATAGGGAACAGTTAGATTCCCTTCAGCAGTGTTTTCATTGCTTTCTTTCCTATCTCCAATGTTCTAGCGATACATCTATTAAAGAGGGACAGTCAGTTAACCTTGCTTTCTCCTACTGTCTAGACCAGGGGTCAGCAGTCTTTAGTAGAGATGAGTGAGTAGTGTTCGATCGAGTAGGTGTTCGATCGAATACTACGGTATTCGAAATACTCGTACTCGATCGAACACTGCTAGCTGTTTAAGGTTAGTTTAAGGTTTGATGCAGAACCAGCATTGATTGGCAGAATGCTATACATTCTGCCAATCAACGCTGGTTCTTCTCTTACCTTTAGAAGTCTTCTCCGTCAGCGTCCCCGCGGCGTCTTCCGGCTGGAATTCACTCTGCCTAGGCAGAGTAAGTATAATTTTATCGAATTTTGCGTACCTCTGAAATGAGCATTTCCCCCCATAGACTATAATGGGGTTTGAAATCCATTCGAACAGTCGAACAGTGTGCGGCTGTTCGAATCGGATTTCGAACCTCGAACATTTTAGTGTTCGCTCATCTCTAGTCTTTAGCACTCCAGTTGATGTGAAACTACAACTCCCAACATTCTCTATTCATTTCCATGGGAATTCCAAGAACAGCAGAGTTAATGTGCATTCTGGGAGTAGTAGTTTTACAACAGCTGAAGTGCTGAAGGTTGCCTACCCCTGTTCTAGACTCACCTAGATCTTGCATCCACCATTCTTCTATTTACTGCTTATAACAATGTGAGCTTGTGCTCACTATTCTAATAGCAGTTGAAATGGACCAGATTTGGAGAGGAAGCTTGCAGACAATGACACAGATTTATTAATAGTTTGACAATCCAAACCTAGCATGCAGTCTGAAAATGCACCTGATTATCACTGAATGATAAATCTGGTATATCTTTATACCGTCTCATCTAAATTTATACCACTTTTAAGTTGCTTGATTTGATCCAGAACTACTTTTGCCCATTTTTGGCACATTGTGGTACATTTAAATCACATCCCCTTTTTAAGATTCACTTGTCCCAAAATGTTTTTTAGCCCTTACTAGATGGAGTAAAATATGCCACCTTGCACCAAAGTTGTGTAAGATGTGAGTCATGTATAAACCATTGACTTGTTATAACCACAATAGTAAATTTGGGCCAATGAGAGGAGGCCCAGTGGGGAGGATTACACCCATAAAAGCTGTACACTGTGTGCTTTTCCTTTACTAATTCATGTCCAATCCCGTCCATTATAGTATCACCTCACAGGCAATAGCTGTGCAGGGGATGGAGCACTAAAGCATCACTGTAGCTCCTTCATCAAAGCTGTTTGGCATCTTCTATATGACTGTGTGCTTATGGTATACAAAAATGATCTCAGTTTTACTTCTATAGAAGAATATCTTAGAGTCCAGCTGAACATTTATTGCTCTATGACTGTCAATGTAGGGTAAAAAAAAGCTGTGAAATTAAATCCAGAGGTGACATCTTCATTGAAGTCATATGCTTTCTCTTTTCTAATCCATCTGATCTAGACAATCACAATTCATCCCTGTAGATTTTGCCTCCCAGTTGTCTTTGTTCTTTGCTTTTCTTACACTTGTCTCACCTACTGCAAAAAATTCCTATCCTGCTCTCTCACATAATCCCTTATGCTTGGTTCACATCTGCATTTGGTAATCCGTTTGGGGAGTCCACATGGGGACCCCCCGAACGGACTACCGAACGCATTTGCAAGCAGTGTGCAGTGAAAGCACACGGACTCCATAGACTATAATGGGGTCTGTGTGATTGCCATGCACTGACCACATGAACCATGTAGACAGGAAAGTAAATTGTGAACTACTTTCCTGTCTGCATGTTCCCTGTGGAGATTTGTTGGCAAGCACACAGACCCCATTATAGTCTATGGGGTCCATGTGATTTCACTGTACACCGCTTGCAAATGCGTTCGGTATTCCGTTGAAAGGGATGCCCATGCGGACTCCCCCGAACGTAATACCAAAGCAGATGTGAAAGAGTCTTAAAGCTAAAGCCCCATTTTGCAAAAACACAGCTTTTTTTGTTGCAGATTTTGTTGGCGTTTTTTGAGACAAAGCCAGGAGTGGATTGAGCAAGAGGTAGAACTATAAGAGCTTACAATATACTTTCCTTTTCATTTGTAGCCATTCTTGGCTTTGGCTCAAAAAACCGCAGCAAAATCTGCAACAAAAAAGCTGTGTTTCCGCAACGTGGTGCCTTAGCCTTAAGGATGCAGGGAAGCTTTTATGTTAAAGTTGTGCTAATTTTTTCATTTTTTACTTCCCCACCTTACAAAATTCACAACTAATATTTGTAATTGTACCCCATTTGTGCCTACACACGCTTAAAGAGCTCTCAATTGTACAGTACACAGTATGGCGCCACACAAAAATGCTCCTTAGTGCCCCCTCACAGTAATGATGACCTCTTAGTGCCCCCTCACAGTAATGATGACCTCTTAGTACTACCAAAACAATAAGAATGTCCTCTAAGATGCCAACTATTCTTCTCCCCTACTGCTATGACCTGACATCTCTTGGTGAACAGACTGAACTCCCTGAATAACTCTTCATTTACACCTCAATTATTATGATTTTGGCATATAGAATGAATAAGTACCAGTTTATATTAATGTATTTTGGATTTTCCGTTGCTTGAAAGCATTTTTTTTTAAGGGCATAAAACCATCAACATTTGTAGAAAACTGTAAGTAAAACAAGCACAATGACAATACCAACCAACAATATTATATACATTTTGAATAACAAAAAAACTTAAAATTTTCAGACTACCAAAAATAATTAAAATCATAATACTGTAAATCCAGTTTTTGGGTTGAACCCAATTTTCATTTCTAATTATTGAAAGATTAAATCCATTCTTACTGCAGTTGTCAATGAATTTCTTGTCAATGGAAAACTGGTTAACGTTTAATCAGGTTGTTATGCATGGACATGGATCTGCTTTTCGCAGGGATAAAATCAAATTAATGTAAACGCACGTGTATATATTTGCCATCAAAGACTGCAAAGTCAGGATTACTTTATCTATAAATCTAAGGCAGAACTATAAACCAAGTAATTGAAAAAAAAATAAATTTTAATATCAACTTAAGGGTGCATTCACACTGAGTAAACGCTAGCTTATTTTGTAGAGTAAAATTACACTTGTAAATTTTGCTATCCCATTGACTTCAATGACATTTTACAGGCGTATTTTTTACAGGCGTATTTTTTACAGGCGTATTTTTACACTTGTAAAAAAATATCATTGAAGTCAATGGGATAGCAAAATTTACAAGTGTAATTTTACTCTACAAAATAAGCTAGCATTTACTCAGTGTGAATGCACCCTCAGGCTGCATTCACACAGAGTAACGCCAGGCGTCATTTGTGTGTAATTTGTGTGTCTTTTACGGCCGTCATAAAACGTTTACATAGAGTTCTATACACAAATTACACACAAATGACGCCTGGCGTTACTCTGTGTGAATGCAGCCTAAATGTGTTATGAATGTGATTGGTTTATGTTTTATGAAAAACATCATTTTTGCTCTTAAGTCACTTACACAAATGTAACCTTGTCTGCTGTTGGTTGCTTTACTGCATGCTGGAAAGCTTTGACATGCTCCAGCCTTTATAACATTGTATACAGTTTACAATGCATGTACTTCGGCAACTTGGCGCTTTTTATTTATTACATCTGTTAGTTCATGACTAGAGATGAGCGAGTAGTGAAATATTCGAGATTCGATATTCGTTTCGAGTAGAGCCTCAATATTTGACTACTCGATCGAATATCGAATCCCATTACTGTCTGTGGGAAAAAATGCTCATTTTAGGGGAAACCACTATTCAACTAAAGGAGAGTCACCAAGTCCATGAGTAGCAGGAGGAGAGTGTTTAGGAGGAGCGCTGTCCAGTTAAAGCACACAGACCTCATAGAATATAATGGGTCTGTGCGCTTTAACTGCACAGCGCTTACAGTTGCGATGATATTCTGTTTGGGGGGGTCCTCCTGCAGACTCCTTCCAGATGGGAGGCAAGCGCTAATGTGAACTTACTGCAGAACAAGCATTGATTGGCCGAATGCTATACAGTGTATTGGTTCTGAAACAAATTTTCTTCATTCATATTCGTAGTATTCGTTCGTTCTTTTCGTTCTCTTTGTTGTTATAGAGATGAGATCCTTACTGTTCTTACTAGAGATGAGCGAGCGGTATTCAATCGAGTACAAGTATTTCGAAAACCAATCGAATACTACTCACTCATCTCTAGTAAGATCTTATCTCTATAACAACAAAAAGAATGAAAAGAACAAACAAATACGACGAATACGAATGAATACTATGGTATTCAAAATACTCGTACTCGATCGAATACTACTCCTATTCGCAGTAAAGATTTGATTCAGAACCAGCGTTGATTGGCCGAACGTTATACAGTGTATAGCATTCGGTCAATCAACGCTGGTTCTGCAGCAAGCTCATCTTTGCTAGTCGGGAGAGCTGGAAGCTTGCGTTATGTGGGAGCTGACGTTTTGTCATAGGAATGCATTGACCAGCGTTGATTGAATCAATGCTCGTTCTGCCGGAGGCTCATCTGTGAGGAGGCGGAGTCTAAGATCAGACCACAATGGAGACTGCTGTGGTCTGATCTTAGACTCCGCCTCCTCACAGATGAGCCTCCGGCAGAACCAGCGTTGATTGGCTGAATGTTGTGTACACTGTATAGCATTTAGCCATTCAATGCTGGTTCTGAATCGAATCTTTACTGCGAATAGGAGTAGTATTTGAACGAGTACGAGTATTTCAAATACCATAGTATTCTATCGAATACCTACTCTGTCGAATACTACTCACTCATCCCTATTCATGACTATTTTATGCAGCTTTATTATATTTGTGTTATACTGTTTAAATATATTTTTTTTATATTTTTGGACTAATAGTATTATCCTTGCTATTAAATATACTAAATCCCAAATGGAGCATGGTGAAACCTATGATAAGTCAATGGTATCCACAATTGAACTTGAAGTTCCTGGGACCGCTTCAACTGCATCCATTCCCACTGAGTATACTGTAAAAAAAACTAAACAAAACATAGCAAAAGATTTCTTCTGTCATGTTTGTTTACTTCTTTAATAGAAGAGAAGATTCTGCATTCCCAACCTTTTTGTTCATTATAAATGTGAGGTACATTTTGGACAAAACCTTGTATTGTAACATCTCTGCCTGTTCGGGCCTCTGCGCCATCCTCTGCTCACGTGCTGCAACGCAGGAGGCGTGTGCAGTTTGATAATCTGCTTAAAGTTTTTAGTTGCACTGTGTGAACACGGCTCTAGTCCTTAATTGGATTTGCACCACACCCGTCTTCTGCCAAGGTTGCCTCTGTCCATTAAGTGGTTAATCTGGCCTTGCCCTGTGATTGACAGCTGCCTTTCTGTGAACTCCATGGGCGGGTTCTTCCTCCCTATTTAGCCTTTGTTCCCATTCACACCAGTGCTTGTTATTGCCGTGCGCATACCTGCTCTTACTGTCTCCGTTTTGTTTACTCTATTATACTTGACCTTTGGCTTTCCTCACTGACTTCTCTTTTTGGACTCCGATTTGGTACTGTATTGCCCGACTGTTACTGACCCTTGGCTAAGTTGACTTCCCATTGTTGTTGTTCGTCTTGTCTGCGTTTTGTGTGTCACATACTCAGGGAGGGACTGTCCTCGTGGTTGTCGCCTATTACCTAGGATAGGGCCTGGCAATAGGAAGGGAAAGCAGGGGGCTTCAGCTTAGGGCTCACTGTCTCTTGTGCCCCTCCCAGGGTTTAACAGTTCTGGAAATTGCTGTCTTAGCAATTCCCTTACATGTATCATATTTTTTACTTACTGGTGGACGCAAACGGATACCAGACAAAGGAGATTCCATCTGTATCAGTCACTTAATGTCCTATGATGGATGAGAGCAAAGGACATAATTTCAGTAGTGTGAACCTACCCTAACATGGACCTTAATGCTTGTCATATATCAATTATGTAAAATTTTTGGACCTCCTCAATCTCCCGAGGCCAAAATACCTGCTGTCCATGTTTTTTGTTTGTTTGTTTGTTTTTAACAGATGCAGGAACACTAGTCAAGAGAAAACGGATTTTCTGTGCACGAAGATAAAATCAGTTTCTTACGAATTACAGGTAAGTATAAGTATTTGGACCCTTGTAGTAGAATAGAAAAACATTTATTCCTATTCAATAGTTGGTAGAACCCAGCAGATGCTTCCTTACAGATGTTATTGAGCGACACAATCCTGGTGTATGTGAGCCATCGGTTGGGTGCAGTTTCTCTGGCCAGCACTCGTCGGTCTCTATCTTCCAGTTTTGGGGGTCTGCCAACTTGAGGCACATTCTGACAATCACCATTCACCTTCCAATACATAATCACATAGGCTACTGTCGATTTTTGGTAATTCAGTTCACTTGCTATGTCCCTTAAGGATCAACCATTTCTGTGATATCTCACATTTACCCCTTTCTCGAAAACAGACAACTCTGCACTTCGTGGCATCCTGCACTAATGCCAGTGTTGTTTCCTGTTTAATGGCGGAAGGTGTGATGTACATCACAACCGCAGATATCCTCATTTGCATAGGTGTCCAAATACTTATTGGTAGACAGTGAAGTAGAGCACCCCACTTTACAGTATATTTAGCTTCTACTAATAAATGTACATTTTGAAATTCTCTAGCTTAGTCACTTAAAGGGGACCATATAAGAAATGCTAAATAACATTCCTCATTTGAATCCCTTTATCTTTGATCAATGTGGCATTTTTTTAACCATTCCACTTGTTAAGAGGATATGGCCTCTGATAGGTTATATGTAAAATAGTTGTTGCTCACCAAGTGGACAATAAACTTTTTTATTCTTATTTTCCACCTTCCAGTCTTTGAGCCACAGTGCAACTGAAAAAGTCACAGATATGACCCGTCTGTCCCAACACTAGAATGAGAAGAGCCTTTCATAGCAGAAATAAACTACAAAATTCTAAGAACTGTAAATCTTTCATTGTTCATTGTTTCATGTCCTAAGCCAACATGATATAATGAATACTTAAGGCTCATTCTAAGAAATCGAGACTAAGTGTTCAGTGTGGAGTTTCTCTAATGATCAGAGTTGGTGTCATTCCTTCTCCATTTTCATTAGAAAGCTAACTAACAGTTCCCCATTGCACGGGAGATCACTTATTAAGCTAATCTTATTTTAGTAATCAATAGTTTTCTTCAAAAAATAAATACCAAGCATTTTGTGACTGGCTCTCTGCCAGGTGAGCAAATAAACTCGTGCTACATTCAGTTAATTCCCAATGCATTCTTCTGGCCTTCTCGAGAGCATTCGGGCTTTTCTTCATTGATCTGACAAAGTGTTGATCAGGAATAATGTAGATAATTAATTTATTGCCCCTTATTTCTACTTTTTGCTAATGAGGTCCATAGAGCGCAGCAACCTAAAAACAATAGCATTATCCTCCACTTTGAGGATTATAAACAGACAAACATGATCATTAAAAAGTGTCTGTATAAAATGAAAAAAAGCTTGTTATTACACTAAAGATTTCGAGAAAAAAGCTCAAATATAATTAGCATGGCCAAGGTCATATGTTTAAATAGGCATGAATACAAGTGGCATACAAATTAGAAACATTACAGTCTCATGGCTTAAAAAAAGATTCTATGAAATTAATATGGATTGCTAATTTCTAATTATAAGGTAATTAACATCCTGGCAACTGTTGATCTTGATGGATTGGCTGTCTAAGTGGAAAAAAAAGGTCAACACAGATAACCTTTCACATGATGAACTAAAGTCGAGGACTTCTCTTCATGAATGTTTTGTTCTTTTGTAACATTATGCAAAGAAGTACATTCTGCTTTAGAATAATCAAATACATTTGAGAATGTCTCCAGATCATTAGATTGTATTTAGACGTTTTTCAACATTTAGCCTATTTTTTACATTTTCCATACAATATTATTTCAGGTTTTTTAAATTTAAATATATATATATATATATATATATATATATATATATATATATATATATATAAAAATAATTGATTGTTATCACCTTCATACTGTACATACTGTATACATTAGATTATATTTTGCATGAAGTTTTATATTTTTCCATTGTATATTGCACTTGCGGCATATCCTAGGATTCATCTCAAGTGGTTTATGTTAGTGATTCAAGAAAGTGATTCAAGACTTCTTCAAGGGAAGGGGCTTCTGAACTAGAGGATACAGTTTGAGAATATGACTGGACACATATATATAAACTCAGTGAGTAGGTCATTTTATATATTGTTTTAGTGGTGCTTTTTTGGAATTCTATAGAAAAGTGTCTAAGGTAAGGGCTTGAGAATAGGTTACCCTCACTCTTGGCACTTGAGGTTCAGCATGATTATTGTTCAAGGTTCAGCATCATTGTTCGAGTATAATTGTAATGCCTACTAGTAGTTATGAATAGAGATGAGTGAACAGTAAAATGTTCGATATTCGTTTCGAGTAGCCGCTCAATATTCGACTACTCAAATCGAATATTGAATCCTATTATAGTCTATGGGGGGAAAATGCTAATTTCAGGGGTAGGCAATATTCGATCAAATTACACTTACCAAGTCCACGAGTGAGGGTTGGGCTGAATCCTCCGAGAAGTCTTCTCTGTGCAGCATCCCCGCGGCATCTTCTGGCTCTGAATTCACTCTGCCAGGCATCAGGCCTGGGCAGAGCCAACTGCGCATGCCCGCACTACAAGAAAATGGACGCTTACAGTCAAAGCGGCCATTTTCTTGTAGCGCGGGCATGCGCAGTCGGCTCTGCCCAGGCCCGATGCCTGGCAGAGTGAATGAAGAGCCGGAAGACGCCGCGGGGAAGCTGCACAGAGAAGACTTCTAAAGGTAGGAGAAGAACCAGCGTTGATTGGCCGACTGTATAACATTTGGCCAATCAATGCTGGTTCTGCATCGAACTTTTCCATTCGAATAGCGAGTGGTACTCGATCGAGTACAAGTATTTTGAATACCGTAGTATTCGATCGAATACCTACTCGATCAAATACTACTCGCTCATCTCTAGTTATGAACTTTCAACTCTTTTTTTTTTTTTGCATTGGAAACAGTTCATTAAGATTCTCAATAAAGTGACAAAAATGAAAACAATGGGAGTAATGTTATCATGGGGTTGGAAGTGGGGAAGGTGCTAGAGAACAGACAGTAATCAGGTAAAGGGGGCTGGCAAATTAATAAAGAGATAAGGAGGGTTTGATGACTGGTGCAGCATAGAAACAAATGCAGTATAAACAAGTAGACAAATACGTACAAAGGAAACAGTAAATAAGATAAATAGCAGTTTGGAGGTGATATCTCCACCACAATGGAAAAACAGGGTTGTGTGATATGGAGGGTTATAAAGAACCAGATGGGAGATGAAGACAGTTTGGGGAGACAGAGAGAGTGTTTAAGGTGAGTATGCTAGGAAGAAAAAATGAAAGGTGGAGGAGTAGTAAAAGGTGTTCCACAGGAGCCATATTAGTTGGTGGGCACTGTCATCTGTCCTAAGTTCCGCGATCATGTCCTCCATGCATTAGATATATAGGAACTCTTGAAGCCAAACCTGAATGGGGTGGATGTGGATTTCCACAGCCTTGAGATAATGAACCTGGTCACACCTAACATGAAGTCAATGAGACTGAGGATATGTTTGTTAAGAGGAGGATCACCGGCTCATCTGCAAGAGCCACCCAGTGACCATCTCAACAGTTCCATGGACCTTGCGCCAAAAAGGAAATAGGAGGGGACAGTTCTACCCGATGTGTAGCATGTACTGCGATCTGCATTACATCAGCAGCAACGATCCAAGACTGTAGGGAAGATCTTGTGAAGAACAGTGGGCACTCTGTACCACTGGGATAAGATTGTATCATTTGTTTCTTGAGCTCTGCAAGAGATGGAAAATTTATGGCACAGTTGGATGGCAGAGAGCCAAACATCTGGTATAAAATTAGCACTAAGTTCTCTCTCCCAGCCCATAGTGTAGGCCGGCAAAGGGTTATCTGCAGTTATAGAGAGTAAGATGTAGACAGTCGAGATAGGGTGGGCAGCACTAATGAGACTCTAGAGATTTTCAAATGATGAAAGTGGTCTGTGAAGGTGTTGTGTGGGTTTTAAAATGGTGTAAATGTAGAAGCTGTAGATATTGCCAATGTAAAGCTAGGTCACTGACAGGCAAGGGCACCAAATAAGGATAGAAGAGATGTGAGAGAGAGTACCTATGAAAATGTGGGGGGAGTTGTCAGTGGAATGAGAAAGAAATGGTGAGCGTAGCTCTGTGGGGAAGTCTGAGTCCCAATATACAGTAGGTGTCAGCAGATCATCATTGGTGAACAATTGTTATGACCAAGTTATGGAGACGGCAAGTACCCAAAACTTGACTCGTCACATATGCAAGGTCCGGATAGTTCTTTCTCAACCAGTAACATTTATGCAGCCAAGGAAGGTACATGAGGGGGAAAGAGCACAAAGACCTCTCGAGGGCAACCTTCTGTTTAAAGTCAGTGGAGTGATGCCAATCTAGAATGCACGCAGTTGTTATGCCTAATTAATAGCAAGTATATTCCGGGACTGCCAAGCTCCCTCTATGTGTAGGCTTAGTCATTCTCTGTTTGGCAATTCTGGGTGGTTTCAAGACTCAAATAAACTTAGCAAACATCTTCTGAACCATGGCAAGGAAGACTTTATGGAGCACAATCAAGGAAGTTAAAGGAGAGAAGTTAAATGGGGAGGACGTTAAGGGAGTGTCAGACAGGGACCTCTTTTTTTTTTTTTTTTTTTTTTTTACTTTATAAGACACTGTCACCTTGAGCATTTTTGTGTTTTATTGATCAAAATCCCCTCAACCATTCCAAAGATATAAACCACATTATTGATAAGGCAAATTAGGGTCTATTAGCCAAGTGTGTTGCAAAAGTGCATGACATACAGCACACAGGTACACCACCCCCAGAGAAACCACAGTGACACCATCCACATGGCTAACAGATCCTAATGGGACTATTTTTCTAATTATTAAATGGATTTCAATAAACACAACACCAACATTCTCTGGACAACAGAGCCTATTAAATGAGGTATGTGACTGGAGACCTTGTGACACGTCTTTTTGTCCCATTATTTGTTCCATTACTCCTCAGCAGCATCTTAGGTTGTTGCCTATTCTCATTATATTGTGATGAACACAATACAAACATTACATTGTAACTTGGTGTGCCCTCCAGTCGCCCCAACAGATGCCCCACCTCACCCCTAGTTGCACCCTTACAAGAACTATTTTAGAGAAGCAGAACAATAATAATACATAAATGATACACCTTATGAATCACATACTTTATACTATGTAGAAATCACATTACTGTAACACAAATACACATAACAATCCAATACCTTATGTACTTTGTAGTCTCTCATAATATTTTTAGCTTCAAGGTTAAAGTTATTTGCTTTAACCTAGAAAGTTGCAAACATGGTTTTGCAATTAGTATGTTTGTAAGTGTTAACATTGTATCCTAAAGCCCTCTGCTGACAGTATGAGTTGGAATCCTACTCTCAGGCTGCTAATGCTAATACACGTTTCATTATTTATATCTATAACATAGAAAGACGTTTTACTGAGAGTTCCTGCAATCTTGCAAATATAGATCTTTATATTACTTTCTTAGTTGTTTTTTTTAACTTGCATTGTTTGCTATGTATGTTGTGAACCATTACCACACATCGAACAGGAGGAACATGTAATTACAGTTCCAATATTCCATTAGTTTTATGATACCTATTATGAAATACACTATCAATATTGACAGGTCCTGCTCATAGATTTCATTTCTGTATGTCACATTCTACCTTGTCAGAGCAATTTGTCACCATTTTATACTTCTACATCTCAGTAAAGTCTCATTTCCCTGACATACTGTCATGGACTATTAGTCTGAAACAAAGTTCAGTCTTCAACATAATGAAAAAAGAGGAACCAGAACAGGCAAAGCTAGCTACCACCGCTCTAATGTCTACTACTCCCAACAGGTCTAGCAGGATATGCTACATTAACCATTAAAGTCAGTCAGCAAGAGTGGTCTGGTTTATGCTGATACAGTGTTACCTCTACTGCTCAAAGAATGGATATAGCAAAGCAGCATGAAAGCTAATAAAATACTGTAAAACCAACCACTATAAAATGGTTAACATTCTTAAAAGTATCATCTAGGATTTGTTGCTGTTTACAGAAGTTTTCTTGGTATCACCAAGCTTGTCTACTAGTTTTCAAACACTTCAATTCTATACTATTGGCCATATAGTATATATCATTTTATTTTACAACATTGCCACAAAGGTATCAACAGTCTCTAAGGCCTTATCTAGTCTGGTACTTTGCACTCTATAACCTCAATTCTATTTACTTCTATAGTGATCACGAACATGGGAGTCATCTATGGTGAGTAGGCCCGCAAGTGCAAGTTCATGTCCTTAGAATAGTAAATGATCCTTATCTACTTGTTTAGTGTTAGCTATTGTTGGATACATTGAGTTCAGCTTATGGCCATAGATTTAACATACTGTTTTATAGAAACATGCTGCTGTCTTCAAGGATTCAAAATAGATCAAAAATATTCATGGTACTGTACTTTTCTACAGATGTCACTGTTCATCTTACTGATTTGAAAGTACCACTCACAGGCATATGTAGTATAGTATAGTAATGTAACTATTGAAATTAGAGGGTCCTAGTCCCTGGTTGGTCTCACATTGTTATAGTGTGTAGGACTCTCATGTCCAGAAAAAAACATATCTGAATTCAGGGTTGTCAAATACATTATGTAGTTCTATAAAATGTCACCATTTAATGTATTTCTATCAAACAGTATGTGAGACTACACATATAACATATCTTTTAAAGTGCTTCAATATATAGACTGCACAAAATAGCCCCAAGAGAAGGGGTTAAACATCAGTGTGAAACAAATTAGAGTTACATGAAGTCCACTGATGCAAAATTTACACATTTTACGACCATTTTTGCATTTGTGCCTGCAAACCACTTTTCCAAAAAGTAGTCAGTCAGAGTGGGACCTACCCACGGCCTCCCATGTACCTGTAATGTTTTTATAATTTAAAACATGTGTAAATTAAAGGTCAAATTGATGGCAGAACCTAGTTGGTATAGATTTGGGATTCTAGTGCATAGATGGGTAAAGATGACCTGAATTTATTAAGAGGAATGAGTCATTCTAAACATTTGACTACACAATATAATAAGGACCTGGTTAGCAGAAAATACAGATGTATCCATCCTTAACATAGCTCATAGTTTTATGTCCTCAAGTTTCTCATAATACCATGGGCAACAAAAGCACCTCTAGGGTCCAATTTATTACGTTTTTTTTACAAGTTTTCTGGTATACAAGCCCTACAAAAGATATAAAAGCCGTGTGCAAATCTTTATTTCTGGTGTGCTCTGCTTATGCCATTTCCATAGATTGGAATGTGGAATGCACAGCAGACATCAGCTGTGACCCGGGACATATGACATCAGACACAGTCTCGAAGAGTCCTGAAGTGTATGCTCGAGGACCTCTGAATGGCCAGGAGAGGTGAGTATAACTGCTTGTTGTTTTTACTCACCTCCCATGGTGTTGCACACGTTTACCTATCTGATTATTCCAATATGTAGAGGACAATATTTTACTCACCAAGGCATCTGACCTTCACTTCTGCCTCCATGGGGCAAAGAACACTGAAGCACTCTCTGAAGGAAATAGCAGACATCGGACTGGACAGGAGCAGGGATTAGAGATGAGCGAGTATTATTCGAAATGTCAGTTTTGAATAGCACACTCCCATAGAAATGAATGGACGCGGCCGACACGCAGCCAGTGCCGGCGTCTGGCCGCTTAACCCCCTGTGCCCCGACCATTTGCGTGCTGCGTCCATTCATTTCTATGGGAGTGTGCTATTCGAAACTGACGTTTCAAATAGTACTCACTCATCTCTAGCAGGGATCACATGGAAAGCAATAGGTTAAAAGCCTCCCATTGATTTCAATGGGGAGCGCACATATGCCGGCACCCATAGAAATCAATGGGATCTGTTTTAAAGCCGCTCATTCTGAATGAGATTACGTTCAGAATGAGCGGAGTGTATACTCAGTGTGAAGGCTAACATTGTTAGCTTTTCCTACAATGCTTGGCCAGTAGCAAAGCATTGTGGGAAATAATCACTGATCTCGATCCCACCTAAAAAGATAGTGTTCGGAATTCCGATTGCGATCGTGAAATTTTCTCGATCGCCGATCGGAATCCGATCTTTTCCGAACACGATCACTCAACCCTAGTCACCATCCTATAATTGTAGATAAGGAGATAGAACAGGGCTAATGAAACAATGTGTAAACAATGGGAGGAAATTTATTGAATTTACATAAGCTAGCAATATAGATAGGATCTTTGAGATGGGTCTACCCCTTTAATGGAGCTGAATTGCATGGGTTTACTGGTATCTAGAATCCTGTGTAGGTGCTACAGTATTAAAGTTTTCTGCTATTCAGTAGCTAGTGAGACAATCAAAATAGTGTCGTTCATTTCATGAACTTACTCCTCATTATTGTGCTCTATTCCCTACTCCTTCAGGTAAAGGCTTGGTACTGCCACTGTGCTAAATGAATAAACCTGATTGGTTAAAGCCCCTATCTGTCAAAAGACAGACTGTTCTATAACCAATAACTGTTTCCTTAAAGAACAGATAGAGCCCTCAGCAATAAATAAAAGCAATATGCCCTAACTAACGAATTCTATGAAAAGAAGAAAGACTGAAATTAGGAGCATTTTGCACAACAATTCATAAAATAAAACAAAATCAACAGATTACAAAAAATAAATCTAAAAAAAAAAATCAATGCCTGCAGATAACAGTCTACTTTATGAGAAGACTGTTTCCTATTTTGAACAGAGATACACAACGAAAGAGATAATATAACTTGTAACAAAATCATAACAATGGGCTGATAATGAAGCTGAAAATGTTGCTGTTGTAAGTGCCTGTAATCATTTTGCTTGATTGCCTATAACACCTGAAAGAACATTTTGACAGAATTCTTAAACTAAAATGAAGAGATGAGTGAAATGTTCATCTTTGTAATATCCCAACATTTAGGATATCTTACTTGAGTTTGATTTTGGCAGTATTTATTGCAGTATCTTTAAAGGAGACACTTTATTTAAGTATTCATTTTTCAGCTAAGACAGCAAGAAGTAGTAAATAAAAGCATCATTATCAGAGGTTTTTAAAAACTGCTGCAAAAAAAAAAAAAACCTCCTACATGGGTTAAAGTTGTCCTCAACCTATGGTAATTGCCAAAATTTTAATAAGCACTACAGATATACCATAAATATATAAAAAAGTTTTTATTTTTCTAACAAAAGCAACACTTTTGTGATTCACTTTAAGTAAAATGACACATGGTGCCAGAACTTTCAGGGGTCTCTACACCTCTAAGTCACGAATATTCATTCCTTAGGGTGAACTAGCTGACCTAAGGAATGTTTGATACAGCTGTATAATGGACCTAATATTTGTTAGGGCTTGTATAGAGATTTACAGCATCATACTCCTAACAAATGTTAGAACTTCTATACTATATCTGTATTATAGCTATATATAGGAAGACTGGGACTTAATCCCAGACTGAAGAACTGTATTATAGCTATAACAAACATTTATTATACTTCAGTGCAGGCACTGGTTTACAATGCCCTAACAAACAGTGCAGGGGGTAGTGTATAGTAATGCTACTGAACATTTGTGAGGGTTGCTATAAATCACTAAAGTGATCAATATTTACCAACTCCATGGTACTCCTGCAATCAGATATTTCATCTAAATTATGGAATTACTCACTTCTGGAGAAAGGATTAACCAATTTCATGGCAAGGTAAACCAGTTGAATATAGAGAACCCATCAGTAGGTCAAGAAGTCTCTGCACTTTGGTGCATGAAGTTCTCTGAGATGTCATTATCTGGTTTACTCCACGAGATGATGTAACACTGGAATTTACTTTTTTATTACTTTATTACTATAGTAATTACTGCTTAGTTTTATTACCTGCCACCATCAGGAGTGCAGGGAAGAGCCAGGTACAGTCAAGTATCTGACTCGGAAGATTAGGAAACATGAAACCACGTAATTTTTATTTCAAATATAAATAAATAATTGAAAAAAAATACATGGGATTCCCTCAATTTTTCTTAATGAGCGAGATCCCATAAAGTAGCAGCAGTCTGGCTTTACCAATTTGGGAAAACTAAGGGTTTTTGGTTTTGTTCAGCCTAATAACCATCGTTGGTGGTAAGATACTGGACCCTTCTTGGTTCTTTCCAATCTTTCTGATGGTGTTGAGGAGGTAATAATGGGAGGTTAACCCATTTAGCTGCTAAGACACTGAGTTCCTCCTTAATAATGGATACTGTCAATTAGACAGAAGCCATTGCAAAGACAATAGTAATAAAGAAAAAAGAAAACATTTTTAAAAGAAATATTTTCTTAAAATAAAACACACCACATAACCCTGGCTGACTATTTTATTAAAAATCATCACCAATTTGCAGTTAGCAGATCTGAAAAAAGTACATTGGTGAAAATATATATACAAAATACAATTATCATCATGGACCAGTTTTACCTTTTATCATAGAGTAGACCAGCCAAAGACATCATGTGATGGGGATTGTGTTCCATTCCATGAACCCATGAACTCTAGTAACCCTTTTGGGGCTATAGAGCACCCATATGCATCTTTGAGATTGATGAGCCAGATTTTGGGTACTTCCCTTATTCAAGGGGTTCTCTATATACCATCCCCCTGCATTACCCTCTACACTACAGTATAATCACACTAATGAATGATCATTATGGCTGCTATACAGATATACAGTGAACATTAGGACCACTTTACTGTAGATGTGGAACAAATTTTTTTAGACCAAAAGGAATCTTGGAACTCAACTGGCCAAAGCCAAAATTAAATTAAACTTGAGAGGTTTGCCCAACCTGAAAGAGGACCTGTCAGCTCTGTTGTGTGGTTTATTATAGAGGACTTGTCAGCTTTGCTGTGTTATGCAGGGAAAATGATCTGTCATCTCTGCTGTATGGTATAGTATAGAGAATCTGACAGCTCTACTGTGTGGTGTAGTAGAGACTCTGTCAGCTCTCATGATATATATGTTTTAGTAAATGTTTGCATTCACCATGAAACCGCATCTCCGGAGTATGTTTTATTAGAAATTTAAGATGCACTGTTCCTATGTTGCTCCTACTGGAAATGCATGAACAAATAATTGAGATGCGGACATTGCCATGCTACTTTTCAACAGGGTGTTTAACCATCAGTCTAATACAATTCTCATTAAGTGGATAGTGTAGGGTTGTAACATATATAAAAAAACAATTTAAACTAGATATTGCCATAATCATACTGACCCATAACTGTGGTAACATAGTTAAGCTGTACCCTGAACAGCCCCCCCCCCAAAAAAAAAAAAATAAAGGTAAAAAGCAATGCAAGAATTGAAGGTTTAATTATTTATTTTAATCACCGATTTTAATAAAATTTAGTTAATAATTTATAGACACCACAAATTAGTCTCATTGTAAAATGTATCTCATTCTGCAAAAAGCAAGTACTCAAATGGCTACATCAACAGAAAATTAAAAAAATATATATAGCTTGTACAAAATCATACCAAAACTCCCTACAAAATCACCACTTCTTTAGGGAAAGTGACCCCCATAGTTACTCCCAATGATAGGAGTTACTAGGGAAAAAAAAAAGTGAGTTTGGTGTACCCAATTTATTCCTCAATGTACTTTTTAAAAAGTCATTCCCTAGGGGAATCCACTTTATTTGCAATCTAGGGGCTTTGCAAACAAGGCATGGTGTCTAAATACTATACATCTAAATCTGTACTCCAAAAACCACATAGAGCTTCTTCATATCTGCCCCCTGCTGTGTGCCCAAAAAGCAGATTACATGCCTACATGTATGACCCCCATTTTGGAAACTAGACCCCTGAAGAAATTTATCCAGGTGTACAATGAACATTTTGATGAAAGATAAAAAGTAAGCTCCCTCGTAACCGCAAGCTGCCAGCTCTCCCAACTAGCAAAGATGAGCCTGCAGCAAATCAACGCTGGGTCTGCAGCAGGCTCGTCCTTGCTAGTCGGGAGAGCTGGCAGCTTGCGGTTACGAGGGAACTGACTTTTTTGTCATAGGAATGCATTGACCAGTGTTGACTGGCCAGTGTACAGCATTCAGCCAATCAACACTGGTTCTGCTGAAGGCTCATCTGTGAGGAGGTGGAGTCTAAGATCGGACCACAATTAATACTGCTGTGGTTGATATTAGACTCCGCCTCCTCACAGACGAGCCTCCGGCAGAACCAGTGGTCAATTCATTTCTATGAGAAAAAGTCAGCTCCCTCTTAACAGCAAGCTGACAGCTCTCCCGACTAGCAAAAACGAGCCTGCGGCAAATCAACGCTGGTTCTGCAGCAGGCTCGTCCTTACTAGTCGGAAGCGAGCTGGCAGCTTGCTGTTATGAGGGAGCTTACTTTTTCTCATAGGAATGTATTGACCAGCATCGATTGGCCAGTGTACAGCATTCGGCAATCAAGCTGGTTCTGCCGGAGGCTCGACTGTGAGGAGGTGGAGTCTAAAATCGGACCTCAATGGAGACTGCTGTGGCCCAATCTTAGATTCCGCCTCCTCACAGACGAGCCTCTGGTAGAACCAGCGTTGATTGCCTGAATGCTGTACACTGGCCAATCAACGCTGGTCAATTAATTTCTATGAGAAAAAGTCAGCTCTCTCGTAACAGCAAGCTGCCTGCTCCTAGCAAGGGCGAGCCTGCTGCAGAACCAGTATTGATTGTCCGAATGCTATACACTGTATAGCATTCGGCCAATCAACGCTGGTTCTGAATCGAATATTTACTGCAAATAGCTAGTAGTATTACTACGAATACCTACTCGATCGAATAGTACTCACTCATCTCTAGTAGCTAATATTAGGTAGTGGATGGAGTGTAGGTTTGGGATTTGGGAGTTACTGCAGGTCCACGCCTATACTCCAGTCCTGGAATTACTAACCTGAATGTTGTGCCCCAGGTGTGTTCAGCCATTATTGAAGTTAAAGAGAACAGTATGGTGTGGTTGTCTTCTGGAACAGAGCCTGCTCAATTGCTTGGGACACTGCACTGTGTGGAGGACAAGATAAAACTGAACCAACTGCCCTGGTGAGGAGCTTTTTGAGCTTTTTGTGTGCCATTGAAATTAAGGACAGTTTATGTTACCTTTTATTTTTATTTCTGCTGAAGTTAGCTATTTTAAGTTGTCTTGTATGAACTGTATTCAATAATGCTGAGCACAGGAACTGATACCTATGCTTACGTGTGCATGACCAGCCTAACCAGATGGTCTCGCTTTTGGCATTTCGCTTTGGCATACCACAGTGTGTCCAAACAGCACTTTACATCTACAAATGGGATATTTCTAGAGATGAGCGAACACTAAAATGTTCGAGGTTCGAAATTCGATTCGAACAGCCACTCACTGTTCGAGTGTTCGAACGGGTTTCGAACCCCATTATAGTCTATGGGGAACATATACTCGTTAAGGGGAAACCCAAATCCGTGTCTGGAGGGTCACCAAGTCCACTATGACACCCCAGGAAATGATACCAACACCCTGGAATGACACTGGGACAGCAGGGGAAGCATGTCTGGGGGCATAAAAGTCACTTTATTTCATGGAAATCCCTGTCAGCTTGCGATTTTCGCAAGCTAACTTTTCCCCATAGGAATGCATTGGCCAGCGCTGATTGGCCAGAGTACGGAATTCGACCAATCAGCGCTGGCTCTGCTGGAGGAGGCGGAGTCTAAGATCGCTCCACACCAGTCTCCATTCAGGTCCGACCTTAGACTCCGCCTCCTCCGGCAGAGCCAGCGCTGATTGGCCGAAGGCTGGCCAATGCATTCCTATGGGAATGCAGAGACTTAGCAGTGCCGAGCCAGTTCTGCTCAACTACACCGTGTGCCGAGTGTGCACACTCGACTCTGCTACTTCAGATGTAGCAGAGCCGAGGGTGCACTAGAACCCTTATGCACACTCGGCTCTGCTATATCAGATGGGCTGACCAGCACACGATGTAGTTGAGCAGAACTGGCTCAGCACTGCTAAGTCTCTGTAATAGCAGGCTCTGCTACATCAGATGTAGCAGAGCCGAGTGTGCACAGTCGGCTCTGCTATATCAGATGGGCTGACCGGCACACGGTGTAGTTGAGCAGAACTGGCTCAGCACTGCTAAGTCTCTGCAGTAGCAGGCTCTTCTACATCTGATGTAGCAGAGCCGAGTGTGCACAGTCGGCTCTGCTATATCAGATGGGCTGACCGGCACACGGTGTAGTTGAGCAGAACTGGCTCAGCACTGCTAAGTCTCTGCAGTAGCAGGCTCTGCTACATCAGATGTAGCAGAGCAGAGTGTGCATACTCGGCTCTGCTACATCTGATGTAGCAGAGCAGAGTGTGCACACTCGGCTCTGCTATATCAGATGGGCTGACCGGCACACGGTGTAGTTGAGCAGAACTGGCTCAGCACTGCTAAGTCTCTGTATTCCCATAGGAATGCATTGGCCAGCGCTGATTGGCCAGAGTACGGAACTCGACCAATCAGCGCTGGCTCTGCTGGAGGAGGCGGAGTCTAAGATTGCTCCACACCAGTCTCCATTCAGGTCCGACCTTAGACTCCGCCTCCTCCGGCAGAGCCAGCGCTGATTGGCCGAAGGCTGGCCAATGCATTCCTATCAGCGCTGGCTCTGCCGGAGGAGGCGGAGTCTAAGGTCGGACCTGAATGGAGACTGGTGTGGAGCGATCTTAGACTCCGCCTCCTCCAGCAGAGCCAGCGCTGATTGGTTGAGTTCCGTACTCTGGCCAATCAGCGCTGGCCAATGCATTCCTATGGGAATGCAGAGACTTAGCAGTGCTGAGCCAGTTCTGCTTAACTACACCGTGTGCCGGTCAGCCCATCTGATATAGCAGAGCCGAGTGTGCTCTGCTATATCAGATGGGCTGACCGGCACACGGTGTAGTTGAGCAGAACTGGCTCAGCACTGCTAAGTCTCTGCAGTAGCGGGCTCTGCTACATCTGATGTAGCAGAGCCGAGTGTGCACACTCGGCTCTTCTACATCTGATGTAGCAGAGCCGAGTGTGCACACTCGGCTCTGCTATATCAGATGGGCTGACCGGCACACGGTGTAGTTGAGCAGAACTGGCTCAGCACTGCTAAGTCTCTGCATTCCCATAGGAATGCATTGGCCAGCCTTCGGCCAATCAGCGCTGGCTCTGCCGGAGGAGGCGGTGTCTAAGGTCGGACCTGAATGGAGACTGGTGTGGAGCGATCTTAGACTCCACCTCCTCCAGCAGAGCCATCGCTGATTGGTCGAATTCCGTACTCTGGCCAATCAGCGCTATACAATGCATTCCTATTGGAAAAAGTTTAATAAGCACTACAGATATACCATAAATATATAAAAAAGTTTTTATTTTTCTAACAAAAGCAACACTTTTGTGATTCACTTTAAGTAAAATGACACATGGTGCCAGAACTTTCAGGGGTCTCTACACCTCTAAGTCACGAATATTCATTCCTTAGGGTGAACTAGCTGACCTAAGGAATGTTTGATACAGCTGTATAATGGACCTAATATTTGTTAGGGCTTGTATAGAGATTTACAGCATCATACTCCTAACAAATGTTAGAACTTCTATACTATATCTGTATTATAGCTATATATAGGAAGACTGGGACTTAATCCCAGACTGAAGAACTGTATTATAGCTATAACAAACATTTATTATACTTCAGTGCAGGCACTGGTTTACAATGCCCTAACAAACAGTGCAGGGGGTAGTGTATAGTAATGCTACTGAACATTTGTGAGGGTTGCTATAAATCACTAAAGTGATCAATATTTACCAACTCCATGGTACTCCTGCAATCAGATATTTCATCTAAATTATGGAATTACTCACTTCTGGAGAAAGGATTAACCAATTTCATGGCAAGGTAAACCAGTTGAATATAGAGAACCCATCAGTAGGTCAAGAAGTCTCTGCACTTTGGTGCATGAAGTTCTCTGAGATGTCATTATCTGGTTTACTCCACGAGATGATGTAACACTGGAATTTACTTTTTTATTACTTTATTACTATAGTAATTACTGCTTAGTTTTATTACCTGCCACCATCAGGAGTGCAGGGAAGAGCCAGGTACAGTCAAGTATCTGACTCGGAAGATTAGGAAACATGAAACCACGTAATTTTTATTTCAAATATAAATAAATAATTGAAAAAAAATACATGGGATTCCCTCAATTTTTCTTAATGAGCGAGATCCCATAAAGTAGCAGCAGTCTGGCTTTACCAATTTGGGAAAACTAAGGGTTTTTGGTTTTGTTCAGCCTAATAACCATCGTTGGTGGTAAGATACTGGACCCTTCTTGGTTCTTTCCAATCTTTCTGATGGTGTTGAGGAGGTAATAATGGGAGGTTAACCCATTTAGCTGCTAAGACACTGAGTTCCTCCTTAATAATGGATACTGTCAATTAGACAGAAGCCATTGCAAAGACAATAGTAATAAAGAAAAAAGAAAACATTTTTAAAAGAAATATTTTCTTAAAATAAAACACACCACATAACCCTGGCTGACTATTTTATTAAAAATCATCACCAATTTGCAGTTAGCAGATCTGAAAAAAGTACATTGGTGAAAATATATATACAAAATACAATTATCATCATGGACCAGTTTTACCTTTTATCATAGAGTAGACCAGCCAAAGACATCATGTGATGGGGATTGTGTTCCATTCCATGAACCCATGAACTCTAGTAACCCTTTTGGGGCTATAGAGCACCCATATGCATCTTTGAGATTGATGAGCCAGATTTTGGGTACTTCCCTTATTCAAGGGGTTCTCTATATACCATCCCCCTGCATTACCCTCTACACTACAGTATAATCACACTAATGAATGATCATTATGGCTGCTATACAGATATACAGTGAACATTAGGACCACTTTACTGTAGATGTGGAACAAATTTTTTTAGACCAAAAGGAATCTTGGAACTCAACTGGCCAAAGCCAAAATTAAATTAAACTTGAGAGGTTTGCCCAACCTGAAAGAGGACCTGTCAGCTCTGTTGTGTGGTTTATTATAGAGGACTTGTCAGCTTTGCTGTGTTATGCAGGGAAAATGATCTGTCATCTCTGCTGTATGGTATAGTATAGAGAATCTGACAGCTCTACTGTGTGGTGTAGTAGAGACTCTGTCAGCTCTCATGATATATATGTTTTAGTAAATGTTTGCATTCACCATGAAACCGCATCTCCGGAGTATGTTTTATTAGAAATTTAAGATGCACTGTTCCTATGTTGCTCCTACTGGAAATGCATGAACAAATAATTGAGATGCGGACATTGCCATGCTACTTTTCAACAGGGTGTTTAACCATCAGTCTAATACAATTCTCATTAAGTGGATAGTGTAGGGTTGTAACATATATAAAAAAACAATTTAAACTAGATATTGCCATAATCATACTGACCCATAACTGTGGTAACATAGTTAAGCTGTACCCTGAACAGCCCCCCCCCCAAAAAAAAAAAAATAAAGGTAAAAAGCAATGCAAGAATTGAAGGTTTAATTATTTATTTTAATCACCGATTTTAATAAAATTTAGTTAATAATTTATAGACACCACAAATTAGTCTCATTGTAAAATGTATCTCATTCTGCAAAAAGCAAGTACTCAAATGGCTACATCAACAGAAAATTAAAAAAATATATATAGCTTGTACAAAATCATACCAAAACTCCCTACAAAATCACCACTTCTTTAGGGAAAGTGACCCCCATAGTTACTCCCAATGATAGGAGTTACTAGGGAAAAAAAAAATAGTGAGTTTGGTGTACCCAATTTATTCCTCAATGTACTTTTTAAAAAGTCATTCCCTAGGGGAATCCACTTTATTTGCAATCTAGGGGCTTTGCAAACAAGGCATGGTGTCTAAATACTATACATCTAAATCTGTACTCCAAAAACCACATAGAGCTTCTTCATATCTGCCCCCTGCTGTGTGCCCAAAAAGCAGATTACATGCCTACATGTATGACCCCCATTTTGGAAACTAGACCCCTGAAGAAATTTATCCAGGTGTACAATGAACATTTTGATGAAAGATAAAAAGTAAGCTCCCTCGTAACCGCAAGCTGCCAGCTCTCCCAACTAGCAAAGATGAGCCTGCAGCAAATCAACGCTGGGTCTGCAGCAGGCTCGTCCTTGCTAGTCGGGAGAGCTGGCAGCTTGCGGTTACGAGGGAACTGACTTTTTTGTCATAGGAATGCATTGACCAGTGTTGACTGGCCAGTGTACAGCATTCAGCCAATCAACACTGGTTCTGCTGAAGGCTCATCTGTGAGGAGGTGGAGTCTAAGATCGGACCACAATTAATACTGCTGTGGTTGATATTAGACTCAGCGCTGGCTCTGCTGGAGGAGGCGGAGTCTAAGATTGCTCCACACCAGTCTCCATTCAGGTCCGACCTTAGACTCCGCCTCCTCCGGCAGAGCCAGCGCTGATTGGCCGAAGGCTGGCCAATGCATTCCTATCAGCGCTGGCTCTGCCGGAGGAGGCGGAGTCTAAGGTCGGACCTGAATGGAGACTGGTGTGGAGCGATCTTAGACTCCGCCTCCTCCAGCAGAGCCAGCGCTGATTGGTTGAGTTCCGTACTCTGGCCAATCAGCGCTGGCCAATGCATTCCTATGGGAATGCAGAGACTTAGCAGTGCTGAGCCAGTTCTGCTTAACTACACCGTGTGCCGGTCAGCCCATCTGATATAGCAGAGCCGAGTGTGCTCTGCTATATCAGATGGGCTGACCGGCACACGGTGTAGTTGAGCAGAACTGGCTCAGCACTGCTAAGTCTCTGCAGTAGCGGGCTCTGCTACATCTGATGTAGCAGAGCCGAGTGTGCACACTCGGCTCTTCTACATCTGATGTAGCAGAGCCGAGTGTGCACACTCGGCTCTGCTATATCAGATGGGCTGACCGGCACACGGTGTAGTTGAGCAGAACTGGCTCAGCACTGCTAAGTCTCTGCATTCCCATAGGAATGCATTGGCCAGCCTTCGGCCAATCAGCGCTGGCTCTGCCGGAGGAGGCGGTGTCTAAGGTCGGACCTGAATGGAGACTGGTGTGGAGCGATCTTAGACTCCACCTCCTCCAGCAGAGCCATCGCTGATTGGTCGAATTCCGTACTCTGGCCAATCAGCGCTATACAATGCATTCCTATTGGAAAAAGTTTATGTCACAAAAATCACAATTACACACCAGATAGAGCCCCAAAAAGTTATTTTTAATAACATTCCTACCTAAATAAAGGTTATCCCTAGCTATCCCTGCCTGTACAGCTATCCCTGTCTCTTAGTCACAAAGTTCACATTCTCATATGACTCGGATTTGAAATCCACTATTCGTCTAAAATGGAGGTCACCTGATTTCGGCAGCCAATGACTTTTCCGATTTTTTTCGATGCCTCCGGTGTCGTAGTTCCTGTCCCACCTCCCCTGCGCTGTTATAGGTGCAAAAAAAGCGCCAGGGAAGGTGGGAGGGGAATCAAATTTTTTTGGAGTTTGCCACGTGATGTTCGATTTGAACAGCCTGATATCCGATCGAACATGTGTTCGATAGAACACTGTTCGCTCATCTCTAGATATTTCCATGCTAGGGAGACATTGCATAAGAAACTGTCATATGCATTTTCTCCTTTAACTGTTTGTGAATTTGCAAATTTTAGGGTTAAATGACAATATTAAAAAAAAAAATGAAATGTCTACATTTAATCTCCATATTGTTTTAATTCCTGAGGCATACATAAAGGGTTAACAAACTTCTCTAATGCTGTTTTGAAAATGGGGTTATATATGGGGTTTCTAATATATACAGATCTGAACTGGTCTCTAATGGGATTTTCTTGTAAATCTGGAAAATCATTGTTACATTTTAAACCTTTTAATGTCAAAAGTAAATTGAAGGATGATTAAAAGACAATACCAATAAAAAGCCGAGATATGGTAGATAATATTTATTAATGCTGCTGGGTGATATATTAAAAGCAGAGCATTTCACATTTTGAAAACTTCCAAATTTACATTCAAGTTTTTTTTTTTTTTTTTTAAGTAACCTCAAGTACAACGTGTCACGAAAAAAACCACCTCAAAATCATATTGGTAAGTTAAAGTGTCTCAAAGTCATTATCATAAAAAATGTCAGCTTTGAAAAATGGGGCCGTGTCCTTAAGGAAGTCCTTGGCCATGTCCTGAAGAGATTAAATCTGTGTTGTCTTTCCTCAACTGTTATGGGCATCCAGTTGATGTCATATACCTGGAGTCACTGCTGACGTTCATATCACCACTGAGGTCCAAGCTCTTAGTGATGACCCAAGTGCACAAAGTCACAAGGAGACCAAAAGAGTGTGCCGTATGATGCGAGGAGGCTTAATAGAGAGGAAAGGAGGTGAGCATAATTTTTATTTTATTTTTTTACACCTTCCCTGGGCCTCCATCTATAATAATACTATCTAGTATCTAGAAACTAATCTGGAACCCAAGCCAACTGAACCAGAAACAAAATAAATCTTTGGAGGTTTGCCCATCTCTATATATAACAAAAAAATTCCTCACCAGCAAAAAGGGTTTTTTATAGAGATGAGCGAACACTAAAATGTTCGGGGTTCAAAATCCGATAAGAACAGCCGCACACTGTTTGACTGTTTGAACGGGTTTCGAACCCCATTATAGTCTATGAGGGGAAATGCTCGATTCAGGGGTACGCAACATTCGATCAAATTCTACTTACCAAGTCCATGAGTGAGGGTCGGGCTGGATTCTTCTCCCTGCGTAGCATCCCCGCGTCCTCTTCCGTCCTTGAATTCACTCTGCTAGGCATCGGGCCTGGCCAGAGCCGACTGCGCATGCCTGCACTACAAGCGGATATGCGCAGTCAGCTCTGCCCAGGCCCGATGCCTGGCAGAGTGAATTAGGAGCCGGAAGAGGACGCGGGGATGCTGCGCAGGGAGAAGAATCCAGCCCGACCCTCACTCATGGACTTGGTAAGTAGAATTTGATCGAATGTTGTGCAGAGAGAAAACTTCTAAAGGTAAGAGAAGAACCAGCGTTGATTGGCAATGTATAGCATTCTGCCAATCAACGCTGGTTCTGCATCGAACCTTAGCTTCGAACAGCTAGTAGTACTCGATCGAGTACGAGTATTTCGAATACCGTAGTATTCGATCGAATACCTACTCGATCGAGTACTACTTGCTCATCTCTAGTTTTTTACGTTTTTGTACAAATTATTATTCAGAGGTGTGGCTTCTCTTTTAATACTTTTAGGACAACCTCAACACATGTTGTAGACTGATATCCAAAATATGTCTTAAAAATATTTTAAAATATAGTATTGTTTAAAAAAAAATATATATAGCCCTAAGATGCATCGGGTAGTGGCTACTCCAAGACGTTGCTCATGACTTTATCAAAATCTATATATCTGTAATGCTCCTTTTCAAGTTTGTGAACAAAACACAATAAAAAAAAGTAAATTCAGTCTATTAAATTCAAGAGGACAAGAAAATATCTGCAAGGCCCTCATGCTGGGATCAAAATACTGATGAGTTGCAATCTATATTGAATGTGACTGGCTGGTGAATTATTTATTGCTACATAAACTTTCTAAAGGAAAACTTAAAGTATCTATATACAGCTTTATAGAGTGATCAGGCCTAGCTCTCACACATCAGCAATCAAGATAGCACAGAGGTGCATGGGTGAATCATTAAACAGCAGGGGAAAGAAAGAAAAGTTTAGAAAACCTCTTGAAGGAATTTTCAGTCCATCTCCATTTTGTTAAAATGACACATACTTTATCTTATCCTAATTCTTCAAGGTACAGTAGTAACTTGCAGTTACTCTATGCTAACTTTTTCTGTAGCCATTATGGTGCCAAGGCCAAAAAAATATCCTGGAAAGGTAATGCAAAGTTCTTATCCAGGAAATTGTTACTGTAAGAATATTCCTATACACTGTCAAATACATAGAATGACTTTCTAATAAATAGTCAAATTCTTTATTTTAAAAGGTTTTATAAGCTACTCTCTTTGAAGACTTTGAAGCTGATCACCATGAATGAAAGCTGTAGAGTTGCTAGATTCACAGTGATCAGCTGATCCATTGTAAAAGATTTGGAAACCCTATTGGTCTCCGATCTGCCTGATAATCCTAATAATGTTTTAAGGCTGATTGGACATTGATTTACAGGATAGCTACCGTGTCCTACCTTACGTGTCCTCTTGACTGGGCATGTCCGGATACATGTATTACAAGTTATCATAAAGTGATATACTGACTAGAGATGAGCGAGTAGTATTCGATCAAATACCTCCCCGCCATAGGTATTTGTGTAAGCGGCCGAATATTAAATATTCAATGCGTTTAACCCCTTGGTGTTCAGCCGATTACACAAATACCTATGGTGGAGAGGTATTCGATCAAATTCTACTCGCTCATCTCTAATACTGACTATGCTATATTGTCTATGAGTGACCGACCAGGAGGGAGAGAAGGTTAGAGTCTTTCAAGGCTTTTCTTAGCATGTTGTGAAAATGAGTTGAATTCTAGACAAATTGGAATCTTTAATCAAATTTGAGATTAGCTAAGTGTGGACACATCTTCAGTGAGTGTGGACAGTTTTCTTCCTTCTGTAGGAGAGCTATTTACTATACACTTTCCAAAGGGAGAATTTTTCTTATGACTAGATAAAAAGTACTATTCCCTTTATTTATTAGCCTTTATTCCTCCCTAACTACTTTCTAATCACTTCCCTCTTTGTCTTATGAATGTGTAGATAACTGTATAAGTCTATATAGAGGCCTCCTTGCAACATCCAGCGATGTGTTTTTTCCTCCTCCAAGCGCATGACATCTCAGAAGAGCGATAAAGCCTCCATCTGGCACGTTCTTGTGACATTATGCGCCAGGGTCATCGCAGAGGCCTGTGATTAGGCCTTAGCATAATGACGTCATGAAACTCGACAGGCTGATGTCCATGCTGAGGTCTAACTAAAGTCTCTAAGATGATCCCTGGCTAGTCACATCACAGAAGAGGTCTAGTCATTGACACTGGTGGAATTCTGAGATGTTACATGCACAGGGGAGGAAAACACACATTGTTGGACAACACAATGGTGAGGAAAAGTGAGGTGAGGTGGGGGAAGATGAGTATAAATGTTTTTTATATCTTTCATACCTCCATTGGGCCTACTTCTATTATATTCTGGGCTCTGAAGAGACCTCAGAGTATAATAATTTACCACAAACCAAATTCGTCAGAGACGAATCTCAATTTGTTCAATTTTGGTAAAAAAATAAACAATTTGGAATATTTGTGATGAATCCAGCTGACTACCAAATAATGTGCCCAAAACTATTCATTTGTTCTTAACGACAAACGTAAATCTGTTTTGAAAAAAAGTTAAAAACAAATCCATTGATTTTTAATGGTCCATACATCCATGAAAATGAACAAAAATGAGACGTGTAACATGTAACTATGTTAGGAAAATGGTTACACGTCCATTTTTCACTGTTGTGTGCATAAGGCCTAGGTGTTTTATTCACATCAATACTGTTCGATACTTTACAATAAATGTACATCTTAGGCTGAGATCAGACAAGGTTTTTCGGTCAGGATTTTGATGCGGAACTGCGTCAAAATCCTGACCAAAAAATGCCTCCCATTGAAGTCAATGGGAACTGGTCAAAAGAGACATGCTCTTTCTTCAGGTGGATTTTGCAGCCGGACATCCGCCTGAAGACACTCCCTCTGGACTATGCCCATTCATTTGGGCCTAATCCGGAGCAGAGTGCCGCGACTGGATGCTGGTGTACTGCCCTGGCGTCCAGTCACAGCTACCCGTTTTTTGGTCTAGAATCTGAGACGGCCTCCACGTCACATTCCAGGCCAAAAAATCCCGCCTGAACTCGGCCTTAGGAGTTAATTTCCTAACTGCCCCTCCATCCCACTTTTTATTTTCTTGATCTTCTTCCTTTATTTACCTCTCTGACATTTTTCTCTATTTTTTCTACCTTACCTATTCTAAAACATTTATATGTAAAGTTTATGTAATCACTCTACATATATATATATATATATATATATATATATATATATATACACAGACACATATTTTACATTAGGTTAGAACTTGTTCTGTTGGCATACTGATCTTTTTTCTATTGGAACATCAAAGATGTATGGAAATTAAAAAATAGAAGAGAATAGAGCCTTTGATACATATTCATAGGCTGAAGTTGTCTCTTAGCACTATCTTAATAGACACATTTCAGACACTTCCAAGGAGGAAACTACATAGCCTTCATATTGGGTAATGACACTGCCAAATAATATGATCTAACTTCCAAGAGATATCTGTGGAATACAAAGTAATTCTTGTTTAGCCTTTTTAAGACGGTTTGACATTTGCTGTTTTCTAAGATGCATCTGCAAGAAATGATAAGGTTACTTCTAGCATACAGCAAAGATAACCCATTTACTTCTGGTTGTGACAGGGGAAAAAAATCCAAAGATGTAATTTGAGGTTACTATATATATAGAGAGAAAATTATATATATATATATATATATATATATATATATATATATATATATATATATATATTTGAAAATGGAATAATAATAACCCTAATAATAATAAAAATAAGTATTTTGTTATTATAGAAATATAATATTCTGAATATAAGCTCATAGTGGTCATATCCATACACAGATGATGTTAATAAGGCAAACTTTTATAATAATATTGTTACTATTGTCTATACCTGTATTTCTACTACTGTTAGTTATTATTATTATTATTATTATTATTATTATTATTAACAACAAGTTACTAAAACTGGAATTCTAAGTTGACAGCATATAAGTAGTTGGGAGAGAGAGAGATGTTGCTGTGCTAGTAAGGAGGCCTAACAAGAGCTCCAGGCTGTCATGTATGGTTATCGGTTACTATATGTCCTACCAGAAACAGGAAACTGCAATACAGATGCATTACATTAAAGTACAACAGAAATCAAGTGATCCCATGCAAGTCATTCTGTGGAACAAATAAAATCTAAAAATTAAAAGTGAAAAAAAGTGTTTTAAAAATTTCTAAATAATATATAATTTCATTTATCTTCCCATTTCCAAAAATATACAAACAAAATAAAATAAACATAATTATGTGATTTACAGTCCATGGTCATGTGATGAACACACATGTCATCTTGTGGAAAAAACGTAAAATAGACTTTTTTCCCTTGTTAATGAAAAAAACCCTTACACAACTGATATTACCAAAACTGTTAGCCCTCATTCATATCTGCGTTTGGATTCTGTCCGGGGGAGTCCGCATAGGAACTCCCCCGAACGGAATACTAAACGCACTTGCAAGCACTGGTGCAGTAAAAGTACACGGACCCCGTAGACTATACAGTAATGGGGTCCATGTGCTTGCAGCCAGATCTCCGCAGGGATCTTGTGGACAAGAAATTAGTTCCCAATCTACTTTCCTGTTCGCATGATTCGTGCGGGCAGCAGGTGGCAAGCACATGGACCCCATTATAGTCTATGGGGTCTGTGTGCTTTTACAGCACAGCACTTGCAATTGCGTTTGGTATTCCGTTCAGGGGGTCACCATGCCGACTCCCCCAGATGGAATCCAAATAAGATAAGATAATCCTTTAATAGTCCCACAGTGGGGAAATTTCAGAATGCAAATGCAGATGTGAACAGGGCATAACAACTCCTAAATATAAATTAGTACATTATGTAGTTTATATGATAAACAAGATAAACCTTAACCCTTTTCCGACATCCGCCGTACTAGTATGGCAGATGTCGGATGTTTAACCATTTTGCCCGCTTGGGAGCCGGGTGGCCGACATAGCTGCAAGGTGTCTGCTGTTTCATACCATATATAACATATAAATTTGATATCCTCAGAATCGCACCGAAACATAGAATACAGCTGACATGTCATTTTAGCCGCACAGTGAATGGCCAGAAGAAAGTTTCACAAATGCACTTTATCTTCAAATACATCTCATTCTGATTTTTTTCCAGCTTCGCAGTACATTGTACAGAATAATTAATGGTAGCATCATGAAGAACAATTGTCTCTCAAATATTAAACGGATTTTACCACTAAAGCAACATTTTTTCTAATTACCACGTTGGAGTAGCCTTAAGAAAGGCTATTTATCTCTTACCTTTAGACGTGGTCTCCGTGGCGCCGTTCCTTAGTAATGAGTGGGAGGCCGCTCTTGCTTTTGTAATTCAATACAGGAGCGTACTGCGCAGGCGTCGGAAGTTGGACCCACAGAAGAAGACAGAAGAGGTGGGGTTGCAGCTGAAGATGGAGGCGGCGCTGGAGTGAGCTCTCGGGCAGCAGTGGGGACGCTCCCATCGCTGTTTGAGCACTGGGGCCCGACCTCATTGCTGCGGAGAACTCATTAGCATACTGGTAAAAAACAGTATTTCTAAGGAATGGCACCGCGGAGACCACGTCTAAAGGTAAGAGATGAATAGCCTTTCTAAAGGTTATTCCTACGTCTAAAGCAGAATAAATAGTGTTTTAGTGATAGAATCCCTTTAAGACCTCATATGGCTCTGAGAGCAGAGAAATAAAAAAGTTAGGAGCTCTGGAGGGGGGGGGGGAGGAGTCAAAAATGAAAATAATCAAAAAATGACTGTGGCAGGAAGGGCTTAACATTCATTTGCCAGAATTGATGTTTTCTGTTACTCTCATCTATCAAAAACAAAAAGCAGTAAAAACTGATCCAAAAAGTCTAAGGGCTCGTTCACATCTGCGCCCGGTCTCCGTTCATACAGGTTTCCGTTTCCTTCATTCGAATGGGTTTGAAAATTGTCCGTTCGTGAGCGCCGGTGAGCATTTTGAGCTCTCCGTGGCGAAACAGTTTTTTTTTTTTTTTTAACCGGACACGAAGTCGGACATGCAGGATTTTGTGTCCGGTTTAAAAAAAAAAAACGGTTTCGCCGTGGAGAGCTCAAAACCCTCACCGGCGCTCACGGCCGGACCCGGTCTGACAGGTTTCCATCTTCTGCTGGCAGAAGAAGTAAACCTGATACGGACACCGATCGCTGGTGTGAACCCAGCATAATATACCCATGAAATTCAAGGTTTTGTAAAGCTACATTAAAATAAAATTTAAAAAGTTATGAAAGCTGGAATGCAAAGAGGGATGAAATGCTACCTGTGTAAGACTAAAATACATTAGATTGCTAAAGGGTTAAACGGTACATCAGGCACCAGAGATATGTACCAGAAATATTTATTTAAGCCATAAATTTAAAAATCTACAATAAAAAAAATGACATTTTCAGGAGTGTTTTTTGAAAAATTTAAAGTGATTATTAAAGGGTTAATAGGTCCAAGGTAAAAAAAACGAGTTTATCTTAAAGGAACTCCACAGATGATAAGATAAGCTTGATCCTAAGTCTCCATATAGCAATGTTTCTAAAGTAAAAGTACAGGCAAACTAAAGATTTTTTCCAATCCCAAAATAATATTTTTCTGGTGTTTCTTTAAGCTTTTACTTGTACACATTGGCTAGAAATGCATAACATTTTTATATAGTACAAATCTCTCATACAAATAACAATAGTGCATAGAATATCATCTAATGGAGCAATCTTACCATTACCACCAGTAAGTGAGGCTATAGTAAGCTTAAGCTTTAAAGGACATTTTGCTTGTGAGACTTTATACAGTATGACAAATTGAGTATATTTATCAAGATCCCATCTTGCAATGCATCACAAAGTAATGCCGTGAGCAGCATTTTACAAATGTTGTGACCCTTTGAGGCAAACGATCTAACTGTAGTAGTGTAACAAATGTGTCATATTAAAGTATTGTGGCATATTATGCCTATTTTTTATAGGTGTAGGAAATAACAGAACATTTTTTCTAAAGCCTTTTTATTCTTCTCTTTTGTTATGAGCAGCTTCACATAAATATACGCTTTTAGTTGTAGATTGGAGCCCATTCCTGTGATTTTATGTATTCGTTACATTTGTGTCAATTCAAAAGAAAAAATGACATCAAAAAGTTTAACCTTATCCTGCTTGAAAACATTCAATGCAAAGAGCATAATAGCAAGTTGAATGCCCATTGGCCAAGTTTATGCTAAATAATACTCACCGAAAAGCCACGAGCACATTATTTTCTTTTAGTTTGTTCTCTTGTTTTGAATGCTAGAGATGTTTGAAATGGAGAATCCATCTAAATCAGGGGTCCTCAAACTACGGCCCACCGAGGACATTTATCCGGCCCGCCGCATGTGGCCTGCGCCGCCGCCGGGATCGTTCACTAACAGGGAATACGATGGAAAACTTCCATGGTCAGGGGGTAAGGCAGTGAGCCAGAGTCTATATAAGTTTGGCTCTGGCTCCAGCTTGCCGCTGGTTATTTAGATTACCTGCCATTAGCTCTACTCTGCGATCCTCTTTGCGACTAGGTTTCCTACCTACTAAGTATATGCTGTTTGCCTCCTGTGTATGAACCTCCCTATGTATTGAGATTGTGTTAATATCCAATTTTACTGTAGTTGTAGCCATTTTTGAACACAAGTCATACATCATTAGCTCTTGTAAAGTTCTCATCTCATATACGAAGCCTTCCTTACTCTTTCTTTTGTCTTGACAAATCCCAAGATGAGTGATACAAGACAAATAGCTTTGAAAAAAACATGATTGTGTAACACTCTGTGATAAGACTGTTTGTGATATACTGTATATGTTAATTTGTGGCCACCTACATAGGGGTCAGGCTATGAATATCAATGGTTTCTCAAGGAATCCCAGTCCAACCCAAAATAATGTAGTCTTAAATTGTGAACCTGAACACCTTACAGTAGTACTCTATAAAGGACAGAAAGTTCCTAATATCACACTGGAGTATTCTACTTTGTTTTGTTGTTTTGTTTGAGATGTAGTTAATATTTTATTTATTTGCATCACCCCTTATCCTAATAGATAACATAAGTGTTAGATTCTGGGCCAGAGCCTCTGCTGCAATGCATGGAAGCTGCCGGCCCGCTCTGCTAACTGTGCCATGTCTGGCACTTTCGGTACCTGCAGGGGGAGGACCAGAACCTCCGAAATAAACTGCACTGGTTTCTGGTCTCCTCCTGGAAATGGATCCGGCGCTTCCTGGGTCAGGGTGTCAATGGTGGGCTGGAGGCTATTTAGGCCTCAATCTGGCTCCAGTCTGCCGCTGGTTATTTAATTCTCCTGGGGATAGGCTCCCCCTGCACTCCTGTTCCTGCCTGTCTTACCTTTCCCTGCCTTCCTGTTGTGTTCCTGTTTTGGCCTCCGTGTATGACCCTGCTTATCTCCTAGACCACCTCTTCTTGACCTGTGATTCAGATACCTTATGATCTCCAGTGAATGATCCTGGCTTGCCTGAAGACTACCCCTCCTTGACCTGTGACTTGATGCCTCGTGTCCTCCATTGCATGACCTGGCTTATCTGATTACTCTTCTGCTGTGCCCTCTATTACCTCGTGATCTCCTGTGTACCTACACAGCCTGTACGACTACCCTATGGTGCTTCTGCCATCCCCTGGTGATCATCCATTACTGAACTCTACTGACCAGTTTCACCTGTTTCTTCACCCACATAGGTGAGTGGTTTTCGGGTTTTCTGGTTCCACTGCAACAGTGTGCTGTGCGTATGACACTTTCTAGGCCGCTGTGGTTCTGGCTCCCTCTGGCGAAGACCCCTGGGGTCTTGCCTCGGTGTACGGGGGACTCTGGTTTCCTGGGACTGACTGTCCATTGAATATTGCACTAGGTTCCTAACAATAGGAATGAAGCACATAGACAGTTAAAAGTTCTTTCATCTCTAAAAGCATTTTTTATGATAACGTTTCTAGAGCATACAAATATTTGACAATGCTTTATTCATTTAAATCTGAAACATCTGTCAGTCAAATGTCTCATTGTAACAATCCCCTGTATAATAACATCCAAACACTGTAGTAAATGAAGGGGAAAACTACTTTGGAAACTGTTTGCATACAGTATTGTTTCCTGCTACCATTGTACAGAGTCATAGAGATAACTAATAATTTTAAAAATGATACGAGCTAGTAGGATTATCAGAAATGGGTTTCTTTCTTGAAATGCAGTCACTGGAAGGAGACAAGCAAAATAATCTGTTTCATGTAAAACATTACCCAGTTTCCTTAAAAGTTCTGTAACCAGTTCACAATTATATAACATGATGTAGAAAAGAATATCTAGGAAAAATGAAATGTACAAAAGCATTGCCTTAAAGCCAAAAACAACCACCCCGTATGGGGCCTGTGAGTAAACTCAAGTGGATGAAGGCAAAGTAAACCACCTTTCAGATCATGAGAATGACGTAAAAGCTCATTAATAGAGATGAGCGAGTAGTACTCGATCGAGTAGGTATTCGATTGAATACTACGGTATTCGAAATACTCATACTCGATCAAGTACCACTCGCTGTTCGAACCAGCATTGATTGGCTGAATGCTATATAGTTGGCCAATCAACGCTGGTTCTTCTCCTACCTTTAGAAGTCTTCTCCGTGCAGCTTCCCCGCGGCGTCTTCCGACTCTTCATTAACTCTGCCAGGCATCAGGCCTGGGCAGAGCCGACTGTGCATGTCCGATTGTAGTGCGGGCATGTGCAGTCGGCTCTGCCCAGGCCCGATGCCTGGCAGAGTGAATGAAGAGCCGGAAGATGCCGCGGGGATGCTGCACGGAGAAGACTTCTTGGAGGATCCAGCCCGACCCTCACTCATGGACTTGGTAAGTATAATTTGATCGAACGTTGCCTACCCCTGAAACGAGTATTTTCCCCCCATAGACTGTAATAGGGTTCGATATTCGATTCCAGTAGTTGAATATTGAGGGGCTACTCAAAACGAATATCGAACCTCGAACATTTTACTGTTCGCTCATCTCTACTCATTATATTGTTCTAATAGTCTAGGGTCCAGCAATGAGCCCAGGGAGAAACTTTTGTCGGTAAAATTTGATCTACTTTAAGTAATATTGTAAAATCATTGTTTATTTTGCTATATTGATGTATGAGGAACCGTGACTACCCGATTGAGGTTTCCTTACTACTGTGTCTGTTCTTCCACTGTTTTTGATGTAAGTGGGAGGTTTTGGGTTTTGAGTAGGTACCAATCTTCTAGATTATTTAAGTAAAAGTTAAGTTTTATCCACTCTGCTATTTTGATTACTGATGTATGGGTTTGCCATTTGAAATGGAGAATGGGTCCTCCTTCTGTGGCCTTTATATTTATTGTCTGCCATTTTTGACCACTTGCAAAGCTGAATGTCAGAATTGTTTTATCAATTGATTTTCCATTCAAATACAAAATTTGCTAGGGCATGGCAAGGAGAGGTGAGAAATAGAAAAGGAGAGAAAGCATGGAAGGAAGAGGGAGGGCTAATTGAGGTCAGATCCAGGGGAAGGGGAAGACAGAATCAGGTTGAGGAGTTATAGAAGGATGTGTAAAAGGAGGCAGAGTAGTAGAAGGTATTCCATAGGAGTCAGATTTTTTGGTGAGAACTGTTGTCCAACTTTAGTTCTGAAAGCCGGTCCTCCGTACATCGTGTATGCAAGATCTGAGAGGAAGGGAACTGAAGTAGACTTCCAGAACTTGGAAATGATGATCCTGGCAACTTATGTCAGAGAATGTCAGTATTAAGTATAGGCTTTAAAGCTCTTCTAGATGTTTCATAAGATGTGTTATTTTCATGTAAGTACTGTATATGATTTTGGAGTATTGGCTTGCACTGTGGAGCCTACAGGCAGTTTTAGATTTATTTATTGAATTGAGTTGTTTTAATTAATTGACTCCCCTATTTCAGATGGTATAGTGCTACTAAATAGTTTTAACTGGTAAATGACCGCTGCCATTCACAAAATTGCATGTATTGTAATGCATTTATCTGTACTACATCTATATTGCATATAACTCAGTTTATTTTCTCACATTTTTCTGACCAAATAGGATCGCGAAGGACTACCAGATGCCATGGCCGAGTCCTGGAGAGGTACAGGTAGGTGAGTTTATACAACTCCACTAGGCCTCCACTATTTATATTTTGGGATCTGAAGAGACACTAGAGTATAATAATGGTACTTCTCATTCACGTAAAGGTAAACCTTGAAAGTGTTCACAAAACAAATCTCATGAGATTCACACATCTGTATTCCACACTCTGTTAACTGATAAATATTCAAACTTGCTTTAAATCTAAAGAGAAAACTTACGTGGAATTACAATTAACTCTATAACCATAAATATGGTATAGAAAATATGAGCATATTGTACAGATATGCCAACACTAAATAATTTCCAGTTTTCTTAACCTATAAAATTTCTCATTCAACACAATATTACAATTCACTGAGCAGAAGGGTAACAATATTTTGAAATTTTGACTTTCAAGCTCCATATGTCACCATCCACTATAGCTTCGAACGTTAGACTACTATCATTTTATAGACAGTCATCCTGGCTATCTCATACATAAATTTGACTTGAACCTATTTAGTATATGATTAGTTATGAAGATTCTTGTCATGTAACTGCATTGTTAATGTTTTGCTTCTGGTGGTGAAAATTGTTTTTTCTTCTTGTAGACTACAAATTACAACTTGTTCTCAAATTCCCTAATAGCTCTGTGTGTTATTCTGTTTATTCCCAAGTGAAAGGGCAAGGATTGAGTTTGCAAAAAAGTACAAAAAGTGAACAGTAGAAGATCAGAAGCAGGTAATTTGAAGCGAAGAGACAAAGTCAATAGACTGGGTGCAAATGGGTCTTGGAAAAAACAAGGGAACAAGGGACTAATGGTTTGAGAAATTGATGGCACCGTGGAAGGAGCCTGATGATATAGGGTTGATTCACAACCCCACAGTCCCCAGACCTCAAATGAATCGAACAGTAGTGGGTAGCGTTGAAGAAAAAGCTGTGTCCGTACCCAAGTGAATCAACCAGTACGTACCAACATTGGGAACATGTAGAAGACACCTGGGATCAGATTTCAGTCTAGACATGCTTGAATCTGATCGAGAGTATTCCCAGAAGGATTAAAGCAGTGTTGACAGCCAAAGGTGGATTTCTAAAATAATAACAAAATAATAAAAAATTAAATTTCGATTTTTTTTTTTTTTTTTTTTTTTTAAGGAGCAGAACAGTAATAATGCAGCTACAGGAATCTGCATAACTAATCAAATGCTAAATAGTTGCAAGGAAAATTTATGTATGAGATAGCCAAGATGATTATCTATAAAATGATGGTAGTCCTATGTTTGAAGCTGTAGTGAATGGTGGGATAAGTTCCAAACATTGTTACCCTTAGATCCAGTGGTATAGCTAGGAATGGTGGGGCCCCGTGGCAACCTTTCACCTTATCCCCCCCATGAAGACCCTGACCAACTGACCAACCACCCACCCCCCCTGCATTCCTGCACACTGTATTATGCCCCATAGAGGCCCATGCACACAGTATGATGTCCCATAATTGCCCTTGCACACAGTATTATGCTCCATAGTAATCCCTGCACACAGTATTATTCCCATAGTCACTATGGGGCATCATACTGTGTGCAGGGGCCACTATGCCATATTATTCCCCACAGTGGCCCCTGTGGGGAATAATATGCCTATCCCCAACACTCCATTGTCCAGTCCCATAACTTACCCTACTAGAAGCAATGAGGATCACATGACCACTGAGATCAATCACTAGCATCAGCAGTCGCTGGAAAGGTATGTTTGACATCACTCATACGGTTACAGGAGGGAAAAGTAGTCAGGAATGAACAAGGGAGCACTAGGGATAAATACATTGTTTTTGTTTGAATTACTCCCACCCATAACATTAAACTCAATATCAGCCTAGTCACAGTACATTGTAGGGACGTTATGCTGAGAACATGATCATATTTTTAGACCGTTTAAGAGATGCACCTTTCTTTTAAGAAAAACTGTTTTTATAAATAAGCAAAATAATCACAAGTGCAATTGGCCATGTCAGAGCCTACAAAGCTCTATAGTCAGGTTTACAGAGCCCTTGGAGGATCTAGCATGCCTACAACATGGTAATACATGGTAATACAGTAATAAGTGCTGAACATGACACATTTTAGTGTAACTTTGTCACAGTGAGCCATATCTTTATCGTAATGTAGTGTTTTAAAGATACTATACAAGTGGGTGTACATTCTTAGATAAAGGAGGTATGGCTTAAAGAGGACCTTTCACGTCATCAAGCACATACAGTTTTATATACCGCTAGAAAGCTGACAGCGCATTGAATTCAGCGCACTGTCTGTTTTTCCATTCTGTGCCCTGGGGCTGGAGATATCAGTGTCGTTATAATGAGTCTAGCTAGGAGGTAAGGATCACCCCCTCTGACAGTACAGGGCTATGGATGAGTACTGTCAGGTTGGGCATTCCTCACAGCCCACCTAGACTGTCAGATACGCCCTTTGGACAGTGGGCAGACATCGGTAACAGCATCAATATCTCAAGCTCCAGGGCACATAATGGGAAAGCCGACAGTGCGCTGAATTCCGCGTACTGTCAGCTTTCTAGCACATGTGTCTGAGGATGTGAAAGGTCCTCTTTAACCCCTTGATGCCGCGGGCATTTATCAATTTTTGTTTTTTGTTTTTGACTTTGCTCTATCCCCACAGGTAAAATGGTGCCTCGGTCAGCTTTGACTGAGGCGCCAGAGGGGTTAATGCCCGCGATTGGTGCGGCTCCCGAGTGGCCATCATCTTTAGACACCCGGCATCCACTGTACTGGTACGGCAGATTTTGGGAAGGGGTCAAATGAGCCACAATCTGCAAAATAGCATAGTAAAAATCTGATTCAAAGTAAAACATCTAGAATATGGTGTAAACATAGACTAAAAATTTATCATCCCGCCTTAGCCACTTTGATAAATCTGGAGTATTTTCAGACTACTTCTAAGTTTGCACTATTAGGGTGCATTCACACAGAGTAAACGCTAGCTTATTCTGAACGTAAAACACGTTCAGAATAAGCGGCGTCTAAAGCAGCTCCATTCATTTCTATGGGAGCGGGGATACGAGCGCTCCCCATAGAAATGAATGGGCTGCTTCTTTCACTCCGTGCAGTCCCATTGAAGTGAATGGGGAGTGCCGGCGTGTACACGCCGGCATGAGCAGAGCTTGCCGTATACGCCGGCACTCCCCATTCACTTCAATGGGACTGCACGGAGTGAAAGAAGCAGCCCATTCATTTCTATGGGGAGCGCTCGTATCCCCGCTCCCATAGAAATGAATGGAGCTGCTTTAGACGCCGCTTATTCTGAACGTGTTTTACGTTCAGAATAAGCTAGCGTTTACTCAGTGTGAATGCACCCTTTAGAGCTATGCCATGACTTATCTTTAGCTTTGTGTAAGTATTTAGTGTCTTGACATACATCAAGACTTTCAAACTTCAGTAGTTTTGGAACTGTTTATGAAATCTTCAAGAGTTTCTCAAAAAAAGTACCACGGACATCTATTATTATAGTATAACAAAGCCAAAAAAAAACAAAAAAACCACAAAGGCTATGGGGCCAAAATATATAATAGAATGTGTATTAAATGTAATAATAATGTATTAATATAATTATGGTTATGGCCAAACTATACTGAAGAAACTTTCTCTGGAATCTTTTAATGAGCACCTTAGATTTCAATAAGCCGATGTCCAGTAAGTGTTAAAGAAATGTTATAACTGTGAACAAAAAACATTATTCCTTTTGTCCCCTTTGTCTTTGCTTGGTGTTTTTTCCTTCTGAAACTTTTAAATAAGCTCTTGAGAGTCATGAATATAGGCTTTAGACATTCACAATACACACTTAACACTAATCCATAAGATTAAAGTGTTTCATAGCTAGGGAATGTTGCTATGGCAACAAACACTCCAGATTTGTATTTCCTAATGTTGCTTAGGGTTGCTTTGTGCGTCTAAATAACCCAAATATATACTTACATTGGTCACTCTATCAGTTTCCTGGGGTAAATATTTGACGTTACTATTCATGGTGTTGTATTTATATTATTTTCAGCAAAAATTAAACTTATGTTAAGTGTTACTGGGTCTACAACAGAACCTCTATTTTCCAATCTCAAGTGTAAAAATCTCAAGTACGAGCAAGGCAAAGTAAAAAATAACGCATAACTTTATGCCTACAGTATTACCTACAGATACCGCACAATAGTCATCTCTCCAAACCACCACCCAGGGGCGTAAAATCGCAAGGATTTGAATGGGGTCCCAACCGGCTATAATGCCCCCTTACTGATCCCCCACACATTTCCTCCTTCACTGGCGCCCATACAGTGTACTGTATCTATTATAAAGCAAAAAAGAAGAGAGGCACTGAGCCGTCCTTGGTGTAGTATTTTTTTTAATCAAAAAGTCAGGGTAAGCAGAAACAAATGGTTGCTCACCTGGTGGTGTTGTGTGAGACACAACCACCTCTATAGAGTATCTTAGGAATGGATGGCACAGGTAAACGTGAGCGGCAGCTGGATATACGTCTGGGAGACATCAAGGCAACAATATTGGGGGTGGATCTTCTCATTTGAGGGGAGAACAGAAGAACCGTGCTCGCCTGGGTAAATCAACAAACTTTATTTTCACAACGCGTTTCAAGCCTATCTTGCTCTTTCTCAAGTGCATACAGATAACCTTCCCACAGTGGATGATGGGTGTCCCCATACAATAAATGCCCATATTATAAGCCCCAACACCATAATGCCACCCCATATAGGCCCCTACAGAGGTACTTTGGGTGGCTATCTACTGGAATATTTAAGCAGGTAATGACCTATTTCGACTTTCTGTTCAAGGCTGCCACCAGGGATGTTGCATATTATGTACTGATGCTGAAGAAATGTCACGGGAAAATTTGCAGCATTATACAGTAAATGCAAAGTGGATGGGATTCTTGTGAATCTCATGCCACTTTGCGGTAAAACCGGCGTGGTTTTGGAAATTACAGCATGTCAATTATATCTACGGAAACACTGGTGGCTTTCCCGTAGATATAATTGTATCAGAAAGTCTGCAGAGGAAAACTTAGTGAACTTTCTGTTCAAATCGCTGCAGGAAGAACTGCGATGTGTTCCCGTCATGTTTTTTTCTGCAGCGCTTTAGTGCTGTGGATCGTCCCGTGGGGCCATAGCTTTAAGATGTGTTTTGTACCAAACTTGTTTAACCTAAATGAATCGCGAACACAAGCCTCCCGAAAACTGAACAAAATTTGAGAGGTTCGACCATCTCTATTTGGAACTTCGATTTATTTTGGATTGAATAAATTGGCTACAAACCACAGCATAAATTGACTTAAAACCAGATGGAAACACTATATGGCTACAGTCTTGGATTGCTACTCTTTTATTAATAAAACCACCCAATTGAACATATCCCATTGAGTGCTAAGTCTATATGGATCACTCTGGTTGAGTTTAGGGAAAGTTATTTGACATGGATCCTATAGATGAGAGAAACTGGTGATAAAATATACAAGCCATGTCATTGTGATTAATAGTGTTATTCCTCATCTATTCACTTACGATGGCTTATTTTGAAAAGTCACCTTAGGTGACAGGCATAATTTAAAATGTCAAGTATCTCCTTTAATAACAGATTTGAGACCTTGCGCTGCCTTTTGTTAAAACCCCTGAATACATGTTGATGAAGATGGCTACACCATGGCATCTACATATGAGTTTTCATTGAACATCCCTTTATAGTTTTTGGATATAAGCCAGTTTCAATTTTAATCTGTATGATTGTGATTTGATGAATAGGGAGACAGTGAATGAGAGAATGAGGTCATTTTGCAATTCCAGACCATTTCTCCAGGTTAATTTAACCCAAAACTATTTGTCTGTCACTTTGTTTCTTTTCAGCTTTTACAAAGAATTCTTCAACCAATTTTACCTACCTGCTTTAAAGAGAAAAATACTAAATTGTAATGTACTCTCCTACAATACTTCCTCACAGGAATGAACTATTACACAGGTCTTATTGAAATCTATGCTATGCAGAGAAATATTGGGTCCTCTAGAGTGTGAATTGCTTTATGCAGGCTCTCTTTTTATGTCTTATCTATGTATTTCTATATGTATATATCTCCTCATCTAACTTTTGAAACTACACTAACCCCTAGTTCAAATCTGCGTTTGGTAATCCATTTGGGGAGTCTGCATGGGGCCCCCCCTGAACAGACTACCAAACACCTTTGAAAGTGGTGTGCAGTGAAAGCACATGGATCCTCAAAGACTATAATGGGGTCTGTGTGCTTGCCGCCAGATATCCGCACAAGTCATGTGGACAGGAAAGTAAATTGTAAAAATTGTTAAAAGGGTTGCCTGGGATAAAATTATCTTTCTAATGTAATATAAACAACTTCCCCCTCCCCACCTACCTTCTAAATTACTTAGGACACAAAAAATCTATATGTGACATCCCAAAGCACACTTTCTGATTTTCCAGTGACATTCTGTTTCCCAATTGCCGGAAATGGAACATCACCAATACCCACCCCCCACCCCATCATACTTACCTGTCTTCCTGTCCAGAATTTCTGGCAAATCCCATCCATGCATTGCAGAAAAATACATGCAGTGGAAATGCTGTGATATCAAAATCCGTTGCAGTTTTGGAAATCGCAGCATGTCAATCATAACTACGGAAACGCCAATAGTTTCCCTATAGGTATTATGGAAGTAGAAAGTCCGCAGAGGAAATTTCTATGGACTTTCTGTGAAAAGTGCTGCGGGAAAAACTGTGATGCATTGCCACTGTGGTTTTTCCACAGGACTTTTTTGCTGTGGCCTGCTACGTGGGACCTTAGCCTAAGGGTTGTTATCTGGCTGGTTTGTTATCAGAAGACATACTATATCCATGACATGCTTTAAAGATATATGCAGATAAGAAAAAGTTCTTTATATCAGGCCTACTGTACACGATACCTGGAAATGCCTCTATAATCACTGATTGTTGCAGGGCTGCACGTCCATCGCCTAATCAGACATGTCAATGCATCCAGAACTCAACAGTCAGACTGCAAAACAAAACTTCGTGCACAAATCCATGCTCCTCCAGCTTTATGTTTTATACATTACAGCAATTCATGTAATATGTACCATAACCTATACTTTTACTGTTAAAGAAAAATCCCGACCAAAATAAAAGTAATTCTTTTAAGGTTTTGCTTAGGAACTGCATTGTATTTCTATTAGAGATGAGCGAACAGTGTTCTATCGAACTCATGTTCGATCGGATATTAGGCTGTTCGGCATGTTCGAATCGAATCGAACACCGCGTGGTAAAGTGCGCCATTACTCGATTCCCCTCCCACCTTCCCTGGCGCCTTTTTTGCTCCAATAACAGCGCAGGGTAGGTGGGACAGGAACTACGACACCGGTGACGTTGAAAAAAGTAGGCAAAACCCATTGGCTGCCGAAAACATGTGACCTCTAATTTAAAAGAACAGCGACGCCCAGCTTCGCGTCATTCTGAGCTTGCAATTCACCGAGGACGGAGGTTTCCGTCCAGTTAGCTAGGGGTTAGATTCTGGGTAGGCAGGGACAGGCTAGGATAGGAAGGAGAAGACAACCAACAGCTCTTATAAGAGCTAAATTCCAGGGAGAAGCTTGTCAGTGTAACGTGGCACTGACGGGCTCAATCGCCGCAACCCAGCTTTCCCAGGATCCTGAATGGAACACACTGACAGTGTATTCCCGTATACCCAATATATACACCCCAAATCCCCGTTCCAACGGTGTGCCCCCCCACCTTCACCTCAGAAATACCCTGCAAGTCCCCTAGCAATAGAATTGGGGCTATATACACCCACAATTTTTGCTACTGGTATATAGTGCCATTGTCTGACTGGGAATTCAAAGAATATATTGGGGTGACGTGCACCCACAATTTTTGCTACTGCTATACAGTGCCATTGTCTCACTGGGAATTCAAAGAATATATGGGGGTTATGTGCACCCACAATTTTTAATACTGGTATACAGTGCCATTGTCTGACTGGGAATTCAAAGAATATATGGGGGTTACGTGCACCCACAATTTTTAATACTGCTATACAGTTCCATTGTCTCACTGGGAATTCAAAGAATATATGGGGGTTATGTGCACCCACAATTTTTAATACTGGTATACAGTGCCATTGTCTGACTGGGAATTCAAAGAATATATGGGGGTTATGTGCACCCACAATTTTTAATACTGGTATACAGTGCCATTGTCTCACTGGGAATTCAAAGAATATATTGGGGTTATGTGTACCCACAATTTTTACTACTGGTATATAGTGCCATTGTCTGACTGGGAATTCAAAGAATATATGGGGGTTATGTGCACCCACAATTTTTAATACTGGTATACAGTGCCATTGTCTGACTGGGAATTCAAAGAATATATGGGGGTTATGTGCACCCACAATTTTTACTACTGGTATACAGTGCCATTGTCTCACTGGGAATTCAAAGAATATATGGGGGTTATGTGCACCCACAATTTTTACTACTGCTATACAGTGCCATTGTCTCACTGGGAATTCAAAGAATATATGGGGGTTATGTGCACCCACAATTTTTACTACTGGTATATAGTGCCATTGTCTGACTGGGAATTCAAAGAATATATGGGGGTTACGTGCACCCACAATTTTTGCTACTGCTATACAGTTCCATTGTCTCACTGGGAATTCAAAGAATATATGGGGGTTATGTGCACCCACAATTTTTAATACTGGTATACAGTGCCATTGTCTGACTGGGAATTCAAAGAATATATGGGGGTTATGTGCACCCACAATTTTTACTACTGGTATACAGTGCCATTGTCTGACTGGGAATTCAAAGAATATATTGGGGTGACGTGCACCCACAATTTTTGCTACTGCTATACAGTGCCATTGTCTCACTGGGAATTCAAAGAATATATGGGGGTTATGTGCACCCACAATTTTTAATACTGGTATACAGTGCCATTGTCTGACTGGGAATTCAAAGAATATATTGGGGTTATGTGCACCCACAATTTTTAATACTGGTATATAGTGCCATTGTCTGACTGGGAATTCAAAGAATATATGGGGGTTATGTGCACCCACAATTTTTAATACTGGTATACAGTGCCATTGTCTGACTGGGAATTCAAAGAATATATTGGGGTTATGTGCACCCACAATTTTTACTACTGGTATATAGTGCCATTGTCTGACTGGGAATTCAAAGAATATATGGGGGTTATGTGCACCCACAATTTTTAATACTGGTATACAGTGCCATTGTCTGACTGGGAATTCAAAGAATATATGGGGGTTATGTGCACCCACAATTTTTAATACTGGTATACAGTGCCATTGTCTGACTGGGAATTCAAAGAACATATTGGGGTTATGTGCACCCACAATTTTTACTACTGGTATACAGTGCCATTGTCTGACTGGGAATTCAAAGAATATATGGGGGTTATGTGCACCCACAATTTTTAATACTGGTATATAGTGCCATTGTCTGACTGGGAATTCAAAGAATATATGGGGGTTACGTGCACCCACAATTTTTGCTACTGCTATACAGTTCCATTGTCTCACTGGGAATTCAAAGAATATATGGGGGTTATGTGCACCCACAATTTTTAATACTGGTATACAGTGCCATTGTCTGACTGGGAATTCAAAGAATATATGGGGGTTATGTGCACCCACAATTTTTACTACTGGTATACAGTGCCATTGTCTGACTGGGAATTCAAAGAATATATTGGGGTGACGTGCACCCACAATTTTTGCTACTGCTATACAGTGCCATTGTCTCACTGGGAATTCAAAGAATATATGGGGGTTATGTGCACCCACAATTTTTAATACTGGTATACAGTGCCATTGTCTGACTGGGAATTCAAAGAATATATTGGGGTTATGTGCACCCACAATTTTTAATACTGGTATATAGTGCCATTGTCTGACTGGGAATTCAAAGAATATATGGGGGTTATGTGCACCCACAATTTTTAATACTGGTATACAGTGCCATTGTCTGACTGGGAATTCAAAGAATATATTGGGGTTATGTGCACCCACAATTTTTACTACTGGTATACAGTGCCATTGTCTCACTGGGAATTCAAAGAATATATTGGGGTTATGTGCACCCACAATTTTTACTACTGGTATATAGTGCCATTGTCTGACTGGGAATTCAAAGAATATATGGGGGTTATGTGCACCCACAATTTTTAATACTGGTATACAGTGCCATTGTCTGACTGGGAATTCAAAGAATATATGGGGGTTATGTGCACCCACAATTTTTAATACTGGTATACAGTGCCATTGTCTCACTGGGAATTCAAAGAATATATTGGGGTTATGTGTACCCACAATTTTTACTACTGGTATATAGTGCCATTGTCTGACTGGGAATTCAAAGAATATATGGGGGTTATGTGCACCCACAATTTTTAATACTGGTATACAGTGCCATTGTCTGACTGGGAATTCAAAGAATATATTGGGGTTATGTGCACCCACAATTTTTACTACTGGTATACAGTGCCATTGTCTGACTGGGAATTCAAAGAATATATGGGGGTTATGTGCACCCACAATTTTTACTACTGGTATACAGTGCCATTGTCTGACTGGGAATTCAAAGAATATATTGGGGTGACGTGCACCCACAATTTTTGCTACTGCTATACAGTGCCATTGTCTCACTGGGAATTCAAAGAATATATGGGGGTTATGTGCACCCACAATTTTTAATACTGGTATACAGTGCCATTGTCTGACTGGGAATTCAAAGAATATATTGGGGTTATGTGCACCCACAATTTTTAATACTGGTATATAGTGCCATTGTCTGACTGGGAATTCAAAGAATATATGGGGGTTATGTGCACCCACAATTTTTAATACTGGTATACAGTGCCATTGTCTGACTGGGAATTCAAAGAATATATTGGGGTTATGTGCACCCACAATTTTTACTACTGGTATATAGTGCCATTGTCTGACTGGGAATTCAAAGAATATATGGGGGTTATGTGCACCCACAATTTTTAATACTGGTATACAGTGCCATTGTCTGACTGGGAATTCAAAGAATATATGGGGGTTATGTGCACCCACAATTTTTAATACTGGTATACAGTGCCATTGTCTGACTGGGAATTCAAAGAATATATTGGGGTTATGTGCACCCACAATTTTTACTACTGGTATACAGTGCCATTGTCTGACTGGGAATTCAAAGAATATATGGGGGTTATGTGCACCCACAATTTTTAATACTGGTATATAGTGCCATTGTCTGACTGGGAATTCAAAGAATATATGGGGGTTACGTGCACCCACAATTTTTGCTACTGCTATACAGTTCCATTGTCTCACTGGGAATTCAAAGAATATATGGGGGTTATGTGCACCCACAATTTTTAATACTGGTATACAGTGCCATTGTCTGACTGGGAATTCAAAGAATATATGGGGGTTATGTGCACCCACAATTTTTACTACTGGTATATAGTTCCATTGTCTGACTGGGAATTCAAAGAATATATTGGGGTGACGTGCACCCACAATTTTTGCTACTGCTATACAGTGCCATTGTCTCACTGGGAATTCAAAGAATATATGGGGGTTATGTGCACCCACAATTTTTAATACTGGTATACAGTGCCATTGTCTGACTGGGAATTCAAAGAATATATTGGGGTTATGTGCACCCACAATTTTTAATACTGGTATATAGTGCCATTGTCTGACTGGGAATTCAAAGAATATATGGGGGTTATGTGCACCCACAATTTTTAATACTGGTATACAGTGCCATTGTCTGACTGGGAATTCAAAGAATATATTGGGGTTATGTGCACCCACAATTTTTACTACTGGTATACAGTGCCATTGTCTCACTGGGAATTCAAAGAATATATTGGGGTTATGTGCACCCACAATTTTTACTACTGGTATATAGTGCCATTGTCTGACTGGGAATTCAAAGAATATATGGGGGTTATGTGCACCCACAATTTTTAATACTGGTATACAGTGCCATTGTCTGACTGGGAATTCAAAGAATATATGGGGGTTATGTGCACCCACAATTTTTAATACTGGTATACAGTGCCATTGTCTCACTGGGAATTCAAAGAATATATTGGGGTTATGTGTACCCACAATTTTTACTACTGGTATATAGTGCCATTGTCTGACTGGGAATTCAAAGAATATATGGGGGTTATGTGCACCCACAATTTTTAATACTGGTATACAGTGCCATTGTCTGACTGGGAATTCAAAGAATATATGGGGGTTATGTGCACCCACAATTTTTAATACTGGTATACAGTGCCATTGTCTGACTGGGAATTCAAAGAATATATTGGGGTTATGTGCACCCACAATTTTTACTACTGGTATACAGTGCCATTGTCTGACTGGGAATTCAAAGAATATATGGGGGTTATGTGCACCCACAATTTTTAATACTGGTATATAGTGCCATTGTCTGACTGGGAATTCAAGGAATATATGGGGGTTACGTGCACCCACAATTTTTGCTACTGCTATACAGTTCCATTGTCTCACTGGGAATTCAAAGAATATATGGGGGTTTTGTGCACCCACAATTTTTAATACTGGTATACAGTGCCATTGTCTGACTGGGAATTCAAAGAATATATGGGGGTTATGTGCACCCACAATTTTTACTACTGGTATACAGTGCCATTGTCTCACTGGGAATTCAAAGAATATATTGGGGTGACGTGCACCCACAATTTTTGCTACTGCTATACAGTGCCATTGTCTCACTGGGAATTCAAAGAATATATGGGGGTTATGTGCACCCACAATTTTTAATACTGGTATACAGTGCCATTGTCTGACTGGGAATTCAAAGAATATATTGGGGTTATGTGCACCCACAATTTTTAATACTGGTATACAGTGCCATTGTCTGACTGGGAATTCAAAGAATATATGGGGGTTATGTGCACCCACAATTTTTAATACTGGTATACAGTGCCATTGTCTGACTGGGAATTCAAAGAATATATTGGGGTTATGTGCACCCACAATTTTTACTACTGGTATATAGTGCCATTGTCTGACTGGGAATTCAAAGAATATATGGGGGTTATGTGCACCCACAATTTTTAATACTGGTATACAGTGCCATTGTCTGACTGGGAATTCAAAGAATATATGGGGGTTATGTGCACCCACAATTTTTAATACTGGTATACAGTGCCATTGTCTGACTGGGAATTCAAAGAATATATTGGGGTTATGTGCACCCACAATTTTTACTACTGGTATACAGTGCCATTGTCTGACTGGGAATTCAAAGAATATATGGGGGTTATGTGCACCCACAATTTTTAATACTGGTATATAGTGCCATTGTCTGACTGGGAATTCAAAGAATATATGGGGGTTACGTGCACCCACAATTTTTGCTACTGCTATACAGTTCCATTGTCTCACTGGGAATTCAAAGAATATATGGGGGTTATGTGCACCCACAATTTTTAATACTGGTATACAGTGCCATTGTCTGACTGGGAATTCAAAGAATATATGGGGGTTATGTGCACCCACAATTTTTACTACTGGTATACAGTGCCATTGTCTGACTGGGAATTCAAAGAATATATTGGGGTGACGTGCACCCACAATTTTTGCTACTGCTATACAGTGCCATTGTCTCACTGGGAATTCAAAGAATATATGGGGGTTATGTGCACCCACAATTTTTAATACTGGTATACAGTGCCATTGTCTGACTGGGAATTCAAAGAATATATGGGGGTTATGTGCACCCACAATTTTTAATACTGGTATATAGTGCCATTGTCTGACTGGGAATTCAAAGAATATATGGGGGTTATGTGCACCCACAATTTTTAATACTGGTATACAGTGCCATTGTCTGACTGGGAATTCAAAGAATATATTGGGGTTATGTGCACCCACAATTTTTACTACTGGTATACAGTGCCATTGTCTCACTGGGAATTCAAAGAATATATTGGGGTTATGTGCACCCACAATTTTTACTACTGGTATATAGTGCCATTGTCTGACTGGGAATTCAAAGAATATATGGGGGTTATGTGCACCCACAATTTTTACTACTGGTATACAGTGCCATTGTCTGACTGGGAATTCAAAGAATATATGGGGGTTATGTGCACCCACAATTTTTAATACTGGTATACAGTGCCATTGTCTGACTGGGAATTCAAAGAATATATTGGGGTTATGTGCACCCACAATTTTTACTACTGGTATACAGTGCCATTGTCTCACTGGGAATTCAAAGAATATATTGGGGTTATGTGCACCCACAATTTTTACTACTGGTATATAGTGCCATTGTCTGACTGGAAATTCAAAGAATATATGGGGGTTATGTGCAACCACAATTTTTAATACTGGTATACAGTGCCATTGTCTGACTGGGAATTCAAAGAATATATGGGGGTTACGTGCACCCACAATTTTTAATACTGCTATACAGTTCCATTGTCTCACTGGGAATTCAAAGAATATATGGGGGTTATGTGCACCCACAATTTTTAATACTGGTATATAATGCCATTGTCTGACTGGGAATTCAAAGAATATATGGGGGTTACGTGCACCCACAATTTTTGCTACTGCTATACAGTTCCATTGTCTCACTGGGAATTCAAAGAATATATGGGGGTTATGTGCACCCACAATTTTTAATACTGGTATACAGTGCCATTGTCTCACTGGGAATTCCACAAATAATTTGGGGATTCATTCACCCTACATCTCAGGCTCTTGCCATATTCACCCAGGTTGTCAGTGCTGCACCAGCTCGTTCCCAGACAGCTCGGCCCGAAAAACACGTTACCTATATAGAGGATTTGGACAATGAAGACAACATGTTCTAAATCTAATGTCTGCACCTTCTCCAGAATTAAAATAAAGGCAGCGTTTAACTTTCAAATAGCACTGCACAAAGGAAGAGCTTATCAGCTTGTCTCATGACATGCTACTGAAAAGTTTCATTTGTGTATCTTAATGTAAATATAGTTGTATAAGCTTTTTGGGTTTTAGGCACTGCCAAGTTATTTATTACCACCCGCTCCCTTATAATGATGATGACGCCAAAGTCACTGTGGGTGTTCAGAGCTCACAGCTTTGGGTGACATTTGTCTTGCTCTCTGTCGGTACCAGCTGTCTTTTTGGATACCGTAAAGTTATGTTGACTTTATTAACAGCTATAGAAACTTTAGCCAGGTTGTGACGGTGTGTAACCCTAACAACACTAAGTGGGATACACATTAATAGTCAGTCTATGTACGCTAAACGTATCACTGAAGTAATTTTTTTTCCCTCTCCCCTAATATAAGAAAGGAACAGACATTAGACCTAGACCGGGGTTCGAGGCTTGAAAAAATCCAGTATTATTTGTTCTTCATGATGTGAAATATGTGTTGAAAAGCAACCCAAGATGAAGTCAGCCATGTGTGCCAGTGTGTTACTTGGCATGCCTTTGCTGGCCCCAACTGTAAGGGTCACTCTCCATTTCCTCCATTTTCCACTCCCCTTCACACCATTTGTGGTGAAGCAATGGGATGCACTGAAGTGCACCCTCTAGCCTCGTGTGGGATAGGGACATCAGATGCCACTCCAACCCCCTCGTCTTCCTCCGCCAGCCAACGGTGCGAAGATGAGAGGAGTGTGCTCTGAATGTTTTCTGCCTAGCAGAGGCTAGTTCTCACTTACGAAAATGGCCCCACTTTGACCTGTATATCAGGCACAATGGTGTAGGTTTCAAAGAAACATGGCACCAACAAGTTGGAAAACGTGGGCCATGCGTGGACAGTGTTTGAGTCTGGCAAGCTCCAGATCTGCTACCAGGTTCCAGCCATTATCACAGGCGCAAAAATGCCAGGCCCCAGGTGTAGCAGGGAAAAAAAAAATGCCATCTCAGCCAGGATGGCATCCCTGACCTCGGAGGCACTGTGCTGTCTGTCCCCCAAGCTGATCAGTTTCAGCACGGCCTGCTGACATCTCCCCATGCCAGTGTTACAGTGTTTTCCGCTAGTAGCTGGGGTGGAGGTTACAGCTTCGTAGGGTTTCAGTCTACTCCTGCCATGAATTTTGGCCTGGGAGAGGAGATAGGCCACCCCAGTTTGCACCCGGGGAACAGACTCCACCACATTCACCCTGCCTGTCATTAAAGATAAGCACTGCAGCATCCCTGACCACAGGCGCTTGTCCATGTGTCGGTGGTCAAGTGGACCTTGCAGCAAAGCGCAGAGCTCTGGGCCCGACTGATGTTATGGGACACATGCAGGCGCAAGGCAGAGACAGCACACCAAGAGAAGTAGTAACGGCTAGGCCCAGCATAGGGAGGTGCCCCAGCTGCCGTCTGCTGACGGAAGGCCTGGGTCTCCAGAAGCATAAACAAACACCAACATCTCCAGGGCCAGCAGTTTATCGATGAGGCTGTTACAGGCTTGGGCATGGGGGTGGGTTGTATTGTACTTCTGCCTGCAATGAAAAGCTTGGGAAATGTGGAGTGGCTGGGAAGAGGCGCATGATGGTGCAGGCCAAAAGGGCGCATGAGGGTGAACTCCCCAATGTGTCAGAGATAGGTGTGTAGGTGTCCTTGCATCATATACTTGCACCATATTTGGCTTTGGAAGTTAATTTTGTGCCAAAAAGTGGTTAAGACAGCGATCCCTCAGCTACTCCCGTTACACTGTCTATTGAAGTTACCATCTGTGGAAGTGGACCACCATTTCTAAGATCCCAAAGGAAGCAGGCAAGAGATGTGCAGTTCAGAAAAAAAGATGAGAAAATAAGTTTAGGCTGTAGAGCACAGAGGGATCGGAGAGGACAGAGCTGGTGTCGGCCAGGTATTCCCACAACATGCGCCTATACTTGTCCCTCCTGGTGACACTAGGCCCCTGAGTGGCAGTAATTTGTCCAGGGGGGCCATTAACGTGTTCCAGACCTAGGAATAAGTCTTCCAACAGGGTAGAGTTTTGCATGCCTTTGCTTCTACCCACTGTTTTTGCTGCTTAGCTTCCCTCCACATCTACTCTGCTTCCACCCCTAAACATCACCCCAGTTTATGCCTTTGCTTCTACCCAGGTTTTTTGTTGATTTAGCTTCCCTCTACATCTACACTGCTTTAGCCCCTAGACATCACCCCTGTCCATGTGGGGTCGGTGGCCTCGTCATCCACCAACTCCTCTTCCAATTGCGCACTGCCCCCTTACTGCAAACCGCACATGACCACAGCTTGCCTTGATGGCAACTGTGTCTCATGATCCCCACTTAGGTCCAGACAAGTCGGTGGCGGGTCCAAAACCCCAAAATTGGAAGGAAATGGCAGATGCTGCAGTATTTCTAACACCTGTTCCTGGTGCTCGGGCCTGGTCTGTGTTGTACCCTGCACCCTGCTTAACGCATCTGCCATATCCGAAGTTGTGCTGAGCGCATGCTAATGTTTCGTGTCCAGTGCAATGGATGGGATGGGATTTCACATAAGTCTGCCACCCATGGCCACTCATGGTTGAGCAACTGAGGGAGTTGACTTTGACGAACCCGAGGGTTTTGGAGTTGGAACTACATCAAAGGTCTGTGCTGCTCACACACTCTGCTCAACACATGATATGTTTAGTGCCAGCAGTGTGGAGACGTCGCACAACAGCCGTTGTTCCAGCAGGTACAGGCGTTGTAGGAGTGCATAGAGGCTAGCAGCGGCAACTATACACTTTAAAAACTATCCGCACAAGCGCCACACTTTCACCAGTAGCTCAGGAACATTGGGGTACCTTTTTCAAAAGATTAGCAGCAATGAGTTAAAAACGTGGCCCAGGTATGGAATATGTTGCAGGCTGCCAAGCTACAGAGCCAATCCCAGGTTACGGCCATTATCACACATGACAACATGCCTGGGCCCAGGTGCAGTGGCAAAAACCACATTGCCGTCTCATCGAGGATGGCATGACTCACTTTGTAGGCAGTGTGCTGTCTGGCCCCCAAGCTGATGAGCTTCAGCACGGCCCGCTGACGTCTCCCCACACCAGTGTTGCAGCGTTTCCAGCTCGTAGCTGGGGTCAATTTAACAGCGGAGGAGGGTGGTGTTTCAGCCCTCCTCCCAGGAATGTTGTGTGGGGAGACAAGTCAGGCCACCACATTTTGCGACCCGGTCCACGCCTCAACTACATTCAACCACTGTGCCCAAATTGAAAGGTAGCGTCCCTGTCCGCATGCACTTGTCCATTCGTAACTGGTCACATGGAACTTTAGGGCTAAGCGCTGAATTTAGGGACCGCCTCATGTTTGGGGGGAAAGTGCTGGTGTGGACGGCACAGTGCGGTGGCGCAGTAGACACTCTGCCCAAAAAGGGCAGAGTGTCCCCCAGCCGGGATTCCAACATCTCCTGGGCCAGATTTCTTGAGATGAGGCCGTTGAAGCCTTGGGCATGTGGGTGGGTTGCGCTGTACTTTAGCATGAAATGAAAGGCTTGGGAGATGGGGAGTTGCTGGGAAGAGGCGCATGATGGCGCGGGCAAAAGGAGAAATGGCAGGAAAAGGTGAGGATAAGGGTGAACTCCCCAAAGTGTCAGAGGCAGATGTGGAGGTGTCCTGGCTCCTGGTCTGGACTGCAGCGCCAGCCCTGTCAACAGTGGAAGAGGCAGTGGCCGCCAGGCCAAACGACGATTATCCTGCGCTTGCTCTCACCCACTGAGCCCAGGGCTTGCCTTCCAAATGATGGCACCCGCAAGAGGTGGTGAGATTCCTCTCCGCAGATCTCCAAACCATCTTGGACTTGCAAATTGCACTAAATTTGTCATGTAACTGACATGTATATGATGAGTCTATCCATTGTCTGTTCATTTTGGTGAAAGTCAGCCTGTCAGCTGACAGACAGCTGTGCTTGTCAGTGATGATGTCACCGGCTGCTTGTACCCCCAGTTTTTGCTGCTTAGCTTGCCTCCACATCCACACTGCTTTTGCCCCTACACATCACCCCTATCCATGCCTGTGCCTCTAGCCATAAGTCTGCCACCCATGGAAACTCATGGTGCAGAAAGTGAGGGAGCTGACTCTGAGGAACCCTTGGGTTTTGTAGCTGGTACTCCATCAAAGGTCTCTGCTGCTCACACACCCTGCTGAACATACGGTATCTAGGGTTAGAGCGTGTGGTGACCTCGCACAACAGTAGGTGCTTCAGGCAGATGTAGGCCTTGCTGGAGTGTATTGCGGCTAGCTCCAGGTACTGTAGACTTGGGAAAGTGGGTGTCCAAGTGCCGCACTTTCACCCTTAGCTCAGCTAATTTGGGGTATGTTTTTAAAAATCATTGCACCACTACATTGAACATGTGGGCCAGGCATGGAACGTGTTGGAGGCTGGCAAGCTCCAGAGCCCTCCAACAAGCTAAAAAACCTGGCCCCAGGGGCAGCGGAGATAAACAAATTGCCATCTCATCCAGGATGGCATCCCTGACCTCAGAGGCAGTGTGCTGTCCGTCTCCCAAGCTGATGAGCTTCAGCCCAGCCTGCTGACGTCTCCCCACACCAGTGTTGCAGCGTTTTCAGCTCGTAGCTGGGGTAAATCTAACAGCGGAGGAGGAGGAGGGTGGTGTTTCAGCCCTCCTCCCAGGAATGTTTTGTGGGGAAACAAGTCAGGAAAATTCTTGAAACGGGAGAGTTTTGCATCTTTGCCCTTGCTGCCTATGGACATCCCTTTGCCTCTAGCCACCATTTTCCCTGCTTTGCTTGCCTCCACATCCACACTGCTTTTGCCCCTAGACATCACCCCAGTCCATGCCTTAGCTTGTACCCCCAGTTTTTCCTGCTTAGCTTGCCTCCACATCCACACTGCTTTTGCCCCTAGACATCACCCCAGTCCATGCCTTAGCTTGTACCCCCAGTTTTTCCTGCTTAGCTTGCCTCCACATCCACACTGCTTTTGCCCCTAGACATCACCCCAGTCCATGCCTTAGCTTGTACCCCCAGTTTTTCCTGCTTAGCTTGCCTCCACATCCACACTGCTTTTGCCCCTAGTCATCACCCCAGTCCATGCCTTAGCTTGTACCCCCAGTTTTTCCTGCTTAGCTTGCCTCCACATCCACACTGCTTTTGCCCCTAGACATCATCCCTATCCATGCCTCTTCCCCTAGCCATAACTCTGCCACCCCTGGAAACTCATGGTGCAGAAACTTTGGTTGCTGACTTTGAGGAACCCTTGGGTTTTGTAGATGGAACTCCATCAAAGGTCTGTGCAGCTCACACACCCTGCTCAAGATATGGTATTGTAGGGTTTCAGCATGTGTGAATGACGGACAACAGCCTGTGTTTGGACAGATGTAGGCCTTGCTAGAGTGTTTTTAGGCTAGCAGCGACTCCTGTGCACTTGCAAAAGTGGGCGCACAAGCGCCGCATTTTCAACAGTAGCTTCGGTACATTTGGGTATGTTTTTAAAAAACTTTGCACCACTAGGTTAGACGTGGGCCAAACATGGAACGTGTTGGAGGCTGGCAAGCTCCAGAGCCGCTACCAGGTTCCAGCCATTATCACAGGCGTAAAAATGCCAGGCCCCAGGTGTAGCAGGGAAAAAAAAATGCCATCTCAGCCAGGATGGCATCCCTGACCTCGGAGGCACTGTGCTGTCTGTCCCCCAAGCTGATGAGCTTCAGCACCGCCTGCTGACGTCTCCCCACACCAGTGTTTTAGCGTTTGCCGCTAGTAGCTGTGGTGGAGGTTGCAGCGTCGTAGGGTTTCAGTCTACTCCTGCCATGAATTTTGGCCTGGGAGAGGAGATAGGCCACCCCAGTTTGCACCCGGGGAACAGACTCCACCACATTCACCCTGCCTGTCATTAAAGATAAGCACTGCAGCATCCCTGACCACAGGCGCTTGTCCAAGTGTCGGTGGTCAAGTGGACCTTGCAGCAAAGCGCGGAACTAAGGGCCCACCTGATGTTGAGTGACACGTGCTGGTGCAAGGCGGGGACGCCACACCGGGAGAAGTTGAGACGGCTAGGGACGGCATAGTGAGGTGCCACAGTTGCCATCAGGTCCGGGAAGGCGGGAGTTTCAACAAGCCGGAACGCCAACCTCTCCTGGGCCAGCAGTTTAGCGATGTTGGCGTTCTAGGCTTGCGTGGGTGGGTGGTTAGCGGTGTATTTCTGCCGGCGCTCCAATGTCTGAGAGATGGTGGGTTGTTGTAAAGAAGCGCCTGATGGTGCCTTTGATGGTGCAGGAGAAGGAGATAAGACAGAAACAGGGGAGGATGAGGGAGAAGTCAACAAAGTGGCGGAGGCAGATGAAGTGATGTCCTGGCTCGTCCTCTGGAGTGCATCGCCAGCACTGTGAGCAGAGGCAGTGGCATGAACGGCGGGCGACGTTTGTCCTGCCGTTGCTGCCTGCCACTGATTCCATTGCTTGGATTCCAAATGACAGTGCATTGAAGTGGTGGACAGGTTGCTCTTCTCAGGGCCCCTACTCGATTTCGAGAGGCAAATTGTGTAGACGACACTATATCTGTCCTCGGCGCATTCCTTGAAAAAACTCTACACCTTCAAGAAACGTGCCCTCGATGGGGGAGTTTTTCTGGGCTGGGTACAAAAGGGAACATCTTCGGACATTCCGGGTCTGGCCTGGCTTCGGCAAAGCAGCTGACCTCTGCCTCTGGACATGTCTCTGCCTCTAGCTACCCTTTTTGGTGCTGCACCTGCCTCAACATCCACACTACTTTCCCAGCTTGACATCTGCCTTGTCCAGGTGGGGTCGGTGTCCTCGTCGTCCACCACCTCCTCTTCCAACTCCTGTCTCGCCTCCTCCTCCTGCACAATGCGCATGTCAACTGGCTGCCCTGACAGCAACTGCGTCTCATCGTCGTCGATGAGGGTGGGTTGCTGGTCATCCGCCACCAAATCGACCGGAGATGGAATGGAGGAGACTCTAGTGTTTGAGCATCTGGACACAGATACTCGTCTGTTAGGTCCGTGGAATCGCGAAATGGAGGGGCAGGTTGCGGTACAGTCAAAGGAAGGGAGAAAAGCTCTGGGGAGCAGGGACAGTTGGGGTTATTGTTCTGGGAAGATTGGGAATTTTGGGTGGAAGGAGGACAAGACTGTTGGGTAAGAGGAGGTAGAGGCTGACTGGCTGGTGGACAATGTGCTTTAAGCGTTATCCGACAGCCATTGCAAGACCTGTTCCTGGTTCTCGGGCCTACTAATCTTTGTACCATTCAGCCTAGTTAATGTGGAACTTTTGTGCAAAGCGCAGAACTTAGGGCCCGCCTGATGTTAAGGGACACACGCTGGTACAAGGCTCAACTCACCCTAAGTGCCAAAAACACTGCTGGTGCAAGGCTCTACTCATGCCAAGGGCCTCAATCTCTGCTGGTAGCTCAGCTTAAGGTCATGTAACTTTGTTTGGAAGGGCTCATGTTAAGGGCTAGAAAAGTGAATTTTGGAAGGTCTTACCACATCACACACACACACACACACACACACACACACACACACACTCAAAATGACAGTTAAGGGTGAGGGCTTTTGGAATTCCCATTGCCTATTCCATTTGTGGTTGTCATGGGGAACGTGATTTAAAGGGGTGGTTGTTACTGTTTGTTGAGCTTAAATTGGGGTTTGTGTCCATCCATTTGGGGAGTAAAGAAGGTTTCCAGGTATTTTCCCACTTTGATAGAGGTTTTTTTGAATGTGGAAAGTGTGTAGTTGTTAGGCAGTGATGTTGGGGTAATAGAGGGTCTTTGGTGTGTTAGATGCCCCCAGACATGCTTCCCCTGCTGTCCCAGTGTCATTCCAGAGGTGTTGGCATCATTTCCTGGGGTGTCATAGTGGACTTGGTGACCCTCCAGACACGGATTTGGGTTTCCCCCTTAACGAGTATCTGTTCCCCATAGACTATAATGGGGTTCGAAACCCATTCGAACACACGAACATTGAGCGGCTGTTCGAATCGAATTTCGAACCTCGAACATTTTAGTGTTCGCTCATCTCTAATTTCTATCTCTGGACAGATGGGTGACATGGCATATGGCAATCACTGCAATTTTTGGGCTAAGGCCCCATGTGATTTCCAGCCACGAAAAAAACGATGTGGGAACTTTCTGTTTCAATTATACCTATGGGGAAACTTATGGGGAAACCACCAGCATTTGTGTAGGTATAATTGACATGCTGCGATTTCCAAAACTGCACTGCTTTTCGAAATTGTGGCGCGTTCTTTTTTACCGCAAATGAGACTTTGCCATGACTGTAAAACACTGCGAATTATGACATGTGGGGCCCTGGCCTTATATGGGTTATTACCTAGTCTTCCTAGGCTTCTGAAAAACTATCCTACACACAATTGTAATGAAACATCCCTACAAATTTGGGTGGACTAAAAGTTGTCTGAACTGCTATATTACTTATACTACACTTGAGCCTGATTGGTTTATTCATTCATTTATGTATCTATTTATTCACCCGTTAAGAATGCAGCCTATTATGGGGTGTTAAGGCTTGACAGCTTTTTCATATTTTCCATTTCAGGCTCTTACACCTCTTTTTTTTTTTTTTTTTACTTTATTGGGACTTGTGTAACATTTTTGTGGGTCCTCATTAATAATAATAATAATAATAATAATAATAATAATAATAATAATAATAATAATAATAAAAACATATAATTTCTCATTTTTTGTGTTTTGTTTTTATGGCATTCACTAATTTTCCATCTGGTCATTATGATAATATTATTATCATTATGATTATAATCATTATCCCAGCATGTTTCCCATAGTATGCAATAGTATAGCAGATGTCAGATATTTAAATATGTTTATATATATTAAATGGTACCATTGTGAAGTACATGTCCTGTCCTGCAAAAGTTTAACCCTCATACAGTTCTGGGAATGGAAAAATAAAAAGATTGATGGGTTTTGGAAGGTGGGGAGGAAAAAACATAAATTGAAAATGAAAAACAAAGTTGTGGCAGGAAGGGGTTAAAAGGATGACACAGTAGCAGTGAGGGAAGTCACCAACTTAAATGAAGACAGAAAAATAGGAAATAAGCACTATGATTTACTAGAGATAACTGATAGAGATGAGCGAGTAGTACTCGATCGAGTAGGTATTCGATCGAATACTACGGTATTCGAAATACTCGTACTCGATCGAGTACCACTCGCTATTCGAATGGAAAAGTTCGATGCGGAACCAGCATTGATTGGCCTAATGCTATACAGTCGGCCAATCAACGCTGGTTCTTCTCCTACCTTTAGAAGTCTTCTCCGTGCAGCTTCCCCGCGGCGTCTTCCGGCTCTGAATTCACTCTGCCAGGCATTGGGACTGGGCAGAGCCGACTGCGCATGTCCGCTTGTAGTGCGGTTTTGGAAATCGCAGCATGTCAATAATACCTCCAGTTTCCCCATAAGTATAATTGAAACAGAAAGTTGGTAGAAGAAACCTCTGCGAACTTCACGTCTAGAACACTGTGGGAACAACAGCGATACGTTGCCACAGCGGTTTTGTCCTCGCTCCATGTCCTCTGCAGACTTTCTGCTTCCATTATACCTATAGGGAGACCGCCAGCATTTTCGTAGATATAATTCACATGCTACAAAACGCATTTTTGAAATCGCAATATTTCTGCTGCAGATTTTTTTTCTTCAATGTGTGGATGGGATTATCCAGATTATATGTATATATATATACAAAATTTTGTTTTTTCATTCACCCTTCTTGGATTTTTCTTAACAGTACTTCTATAAAGAAGATTAGTTAAAAAAAAAAATACTTGCTTGAATAAATGAGAGATACAATAGATTTTTTTTTCTTCCAGAGATGTCGATCATTACTTTAATTTTAGCTGGGGCTGTCAAATTTATTTTCCTTCAAGAGGAAATTACAAGCGCAGCTATGTTCATCTAGCGTTTGAGGCATTATTGCAATGCGCTAAGCTAGTCGCTCTCATTGTTGTTCCCTGATTTAATATTTTATTTCTGTACTCCTTCATTGAGGACGAGCAAATCCCCAGTCATTAAAGCTCTCAAGATGTCGCTAAGTACTTTAATTTGACTAATACACCTGTCAACGGTTTTGCGGCTGTACTAACTTCAAGTTGATGTTTACTGTGCATGATTATTTATAACCGCATATGACAATCAAAGTGAGAAATGAAATGCAAGGATTCCTGGTTGTATTTTTTAGAACATAAATTTATACTGTATATGTTCTGTATGTATGTTATTTATATCAAAAGGAAAAAAAAATCTAAGGTTCCATTAAAATAACATATCCCTTGAAATCAGACGATTTTAGTATGTGTTATTATTTTTTTATTATTTTTTTGGGGCAACGTAGAATTGGGCATCGCTCTAAATGACAGCATGTTGGAATACATTCACATTTTTATGCAAAACACAGAGGGGAAAAAGTAATGCAGATAAATAAAAATTGATGTATTTTTAAGGACACCAAAAACAGTCTACCATTAGAGATGAGCGAGTACTGTTCGGATCAGCCGATCCGAACAGCACGCTCCATAGAAATGAATGGATGCACCTGGTACTTCCGCTTTGACGGTGGCCGGCCGCTTAACCCCCCGCGTGTCGGCTACATCCATTCATTTCTATGCGAGCGTGCTGTTCGGATCGGCTGATCCAAACAGTACTTGCTCATCTCTATCTACCATACTTTTGTGTCTGTAAAAAAAGATGGGCAGAAGATGGGATTTTTTTTAATTTACCGTGATCTCTATGTTAACAGATTGCCATCCACATGTATCAATGTTTTCAATCAATGTTTTTGTATCTGTTAGGGTCTGTTCACGCGAAGATTTTTGCAGATGGATTTTGACGCGGAATCTGCCTCAAAATCCACCTGCAAAAAGGCCTCCCTCTCATTTCAATGGGTATCCATGGGAAGCGACATGCCCTATCTTCCCGCGGATACCATGGCTGAGTCAGCTTCGACATCCGCAGCTCGAGACTCACTGCTGATTAGGCCCATTCATTTGGGTCTAATCAGAAGCAGGATGCTGCGATGGGATGCCGGTGCACTGCATCGGTATCTTGTTGTGGCTAGCAGGGTGGGAAAGACACATGTCGGAAAAAAATTTCTGCCGTGTGAACATATTCTTAAGTAGGATAAACAATAGTGAAAAATGTGACATGAATGCACTCTAAAGGCCCCTTCACACGGAGTAAATGCGTATGTATTTTGGCAAAATATACGTATAAAAATACACGTGTAAAAATAAGACTCCCATTGACTTCAATGACATTTTACACGTGTATTTTGGCGTGTATTTTGATGTGTATTTTGACGTGTATTTTGGCGTGTTTTTTTACACGTGTAAAAAAAAAATGCCATTTTTTTGTATTTTTACACGTGTATTTTGCCAAAATACACGCGTGTTTACTCAGTGTGAAGGGGCCCTTAGGCTAAGGCTACACGTGGCAGAAAAGCTACTTTTTTTCACAGATTTTGCAGAGTTTATTGATCAAAAGACGAGGTGATTGGGGGGGGGGGGGACTATACCGTAAGCATTAAAGTGATACTGAATATTACTGCGAACCATATTTTGCCCTAAATCTTCATCCATCTACTGTCTAAACTAAGAACTTTAACTACATATAAAATGAGGCAAGAGTAAGCAGTTATTTTCTTAAAGGATAAATTCAGTGTTGTTGGTTTTATATTCCTTCAGATACCGAAATCCGATGGCTGGAGTTGCAGCTTTGGTGGCACTATTGTAAAACTAAAAATATTACACTAAAGTCTTTCTTCTATAGGATGATACTAGGCAAGAATAACACTATTACTGGTCCTTTTATGATGCACAGACGTAGAAGATTTAACCCAAGCTTCTGCAATTGGTTAATCTGCTGCAGGGTTATATCTTATCACAGATAACAACAATAACAAATGGAAAATCATTGAGAAAACATTTTTCAATGACTTTTCATTAGTTTTTGTTGTCTTCTGTGATAAGATATAACACTGCAGCAGTTTAACCAATTGCAGAACGTCGGGTTAACTACTGCATCGGTATATTCTGCAGTTTTTATCAGTTTCCTGCTCTACATGCTGTATCTGAAAATCACTGTGCGTACTGGGCTGGGGGATACAGGTAAGTTATCATACACTGCTCACGTTACATTGAGGAGAATCTACACTATACGGCTGAGGCCCCTCGTTGCGGAAATGCAGCTTTTTTGTTACAGATTTTGTTGTGTTTTTTTGAGCCAAAGCCAGGAACAGATTGAGAAGAAGTTAGAAGTATAAGAATTTCCTCTATATTTCCCATTCCTTTTGTAACCATTCTTGGCTTTGTTTAAAAAAAAAAATGCTACAAAATCTGCAACAAAAAAAGCAACTTCATAGACACTTAGAAAAATCTCAGCATCGTGCAGGACATAAATAGAGAAGTACTGATTTTCACAAATGGAAATATAGTACTTTGATTATAATAGAAGCCTTCTTTTTATCTCTAATATAAGAGCTATATTCACAGTACTGAGCTAATTCTTAGTCAGTACCATCCTATGTTTTCTCAGACTTATTGACTTTCAATAGGAGAGGCAGTTCTATGAAAACGGGGCTATGTTTCTGATCTGTCAAACAGTAGATCAAACCTTACTTTATAATGGATTATGGGTATCACATGTCCATGAACATCAAGCTTTAGCCTGGTTTGTCTTTCTTTCCTGCTCACTCCCCTCTCTCCATAGTCATGTCACCTACAGTTTATCTCTAGATGGATTGTGCAGTGATTTTCACAGTGGAAGTTGCTTTAGCAAAGTGAGGGGAAACAAGGAAGCAGCTTGCTAAACACATAAAGAGACATGTCTATATGCTACAAAGTTTCTTAAGATCGTCTGTTCTATTCATGTATGCAAAATTTGTTGAAATAAGGATGTCTATTTAATGGAGGTGTATAAAATAAGAAAAAATGGCTGACTTCTTCCAGAAACAGTATCACTCTTCATAGGCCTTGTCTGATAAGGCAATGCAGCCTCGCTCAATGGTGCAGCTAAATTAATAACTAGAGTTGTCTTCAATTTATAAGGGCTCCAAACTAAAGCACAATAAAGCATTTTGATCTTTATGGATGTGACCTTATTTTGAAGTCTTTAGCATAAATTCCATAATATGGGGTTTTGTGAGATTGGCATTTCCGTACTTGGTCCTGGAGGAACATCACATTTCATCGCACAGATGCCTTCTGTGAATTTGCACATGGTGTAAATGTTCCAGGAACTCATATCCTGTTATATCAGATCTTGCTGCCATCTGCTTATCTTTTTTTTGACAAATGTGGTATTTCAGCAAATTACTAGAATTTAAAGTTTATTTAGTAAAACTGGGGCAACAGAAGGGATAAAACATGCTCATCTTTCATGTCCCAACAGTCAACATGGAGCCTCTTTTTAGCACAGTAGTTAGTAAAGTTGGTGATTTTAATGTGTTCTTTTCATTGTTGAAAGGCTCATTTGGAAGACGCAAATGTCAAGTTGCTGTGAGAGTAATGGTTTTGAGAATGGCAACTGAAAATGAACTTTAGTCATATAAAACATAGATTTAAGCACTCTTGCATAAAAAAAAGTTCACCCTATTTGGTTTCTAGTATAATATATCCATATACCTCAAATTCCAAATGTGAACTAAAAAAAATGTTCATGGCATTTTTTTTAAAATAATACATCCATTTTTTTTTCTACAGAAAACAAGCAAACATCTCCTTCCGTCTGGAAAGTATTTGCCTAGTTTAGCATTTCATGTTCCTTTTCACTATGTGTTTTTATACTTCCACCACTTGGACGCTCCTGAGGGATAGGTTTACCTTCTCAAGCCATAACATGATGAGCTCACACACAACTATGGGGCCCTCACCAGTAAGTCCAACCTCACAGTGTGAAAAATCTTGCCGTAGACAATATATCATACTACATTTTATTTTTTTAACTATTAGATCAGATGCATATAAATCTTACAACTGTGAAGTTACAATAGGTTCACACCTGAGTTGGGGTTTCCATTCTTTGGGTTACCTATTATGAAACAATTTGTGAAAGCCTTACCTAAGACTGGACCATGTTTCACATATTTGAGTGAAACATTTCCTCACCTCTCAGAAGCGAAACTTAAAGAAGTTGTTTTGGTTGGGCCTGATATCCGAAAACTGATGTTTGATGTTAACTTTGAAGCGACAATGACAGAAAATAAAGGGGCCACACGGTGGCTCAGTGGTTAGCGCTGTAGCCTTGCAGCGCTGGAGTCCTGGTGTTCAAATCCTGCCAAGGGCATAAAACCATCTGCAAGGAGTTTGTATGTTCTCCCCGTGTTTGCATGGATTTCCATCCCATATTCCAAAAAAGACATAATGGTAGGGAAAAATGTACATTGTGAGCTCTATGTGGGGCTCACAATCTACATTTAAAAAAAAAAAAAAAAAAAAGATGAAAAGGAGGCATGGAAAGCATTCATAGATGTGGTAACTAGAGATGAGCGAACACTATTCAGAACAGCCATTCCAAATAGCACGCTCCCATAGAAATGAATAGAAGCGGCTATGGGAGCATGCTATTCGAAACGGCTGTTTCGAATAGTGTTCGCATATCTCTAGTGGTAACCAAGTTTCTTGGAAATCACAAAGATCCAGACTAAGAAAAAAATCATTCAAAATATGCTGCAAAAATGTCAAAATCTAGGATGTCTGATGAACACCAGGCACCATTATGGGGAAATGTAATCTATATAATATTTGTGTTTAAACTATTACAAACCCCAAATGTATATGATCTATTCAGATTTTTTTTCAGGTTGTGAAATTAACATTGAGGCCATTTAAAATAAGCATTATTATGATGAATCATTCACTTTTAGAATTCTATACTGTATTTGCTGTGTTTATGAGGCCACTTATAGAGAAGTCAGCTTTCTTGTTAATGTCATTAATATAGTCATTGCTTTGTTCTTATGCTGTAATACCACTGAACAGTACTATTGATATAACCAGACAGCCAACTGTTATCTGTTGTAGCACCTCATATTAACTATATGCGGTGATATTACTGTATTATGGAAATCCACCAATCAAATTAACATGAAACCAGGTGACAATGGAGGTACTTACATAGAAATAGGGATTATTGTGCTAGATTAAATCCATTGTGAGGGATTCATTAAGACCAGTATTTTCCATGCCGATCTTCATTTCCCTTGCACTGGTGTAGAATATGTCTAATTTCTGATGAAACCCACACCTAGTTATACATTAGGTGCATCCTCCGGGCTCTGTGTACCTACTCTGAAATACACTGGCTGGTGTGGATTTTAGTCACCATTTACATCAGAAAACTACATAAATAATGATGAATTGCTCTGGTGATCTCCCACAATGGCGAGGGCAGCAAATAGATGCCACTTGTAATAAATTTTGTAGCATATTACAACATTACCAATCCCCGGTTTTGTGACATTATGTCACATAGTAATATATTTTGAGACAGTTCGTAACTAAATTTCAAGTTAAAGATGGACACTAGAGATGAACAAATTAGTCTATAACTTACGTTTTTAAAGTTGTTCCCCAAATTTTGGGTTCATACAATCTTGGAATTTTGAGGTTCTTTTCTTGGTGTCCTTGGTGTATTTTGTCTCTCTCCCTGATATCATTGGCCCCAGGTGCTTCATGATGTCAATGTTCCAAATGTGTCTGCTGAGGCCTAGTGTCATCATGAAGAACCTGGTTTCTGATTGTTATTTGGGGCTCCAAGAGCAAGTCAAACAAGTCCAGTCTGAGACTTATCTTCCTGGTGAACCATATGAACATTGGTGAAACAATGTTTCCCCAACATGAGAGGACACATCTGTGGAACCATATTCTAAGTTTGCCTGCTCTAAGCTCAATTCTTCCTGCAATATCTATTATACAGATATGCATTGCATACTTAATATGATTAGACTTGGGGAATAAGGTCACTTTTGCAATCACGTCACAATCTCTCAAGGAGTCCTAAACAATGATACAACAGTTTTAATAAATACAAACCTGATAGATTTTTTTGAGACCACAGTTTAAGGTTTCTGTAACAAAGGTTTCTGTAAAAAAATTACTCTTTAAATGTAATTAAGGCAGCACAAAGCTACAATATTTTGCATTGTGATATGTATGATATAAATTTGTTATGTAGCCTTAGGCTTAGGTATATTTAATAGCAAGTTAGAAACAAAATACATACAATTGAGTATAAAGTTGACCAGTTCATTCACAATCATTGTCAATTATCAAAGACTTCACAAAAAATAGTCTGTAATACACAGTAACAGTGATGTCTTCTTGCCAGAATCGGATGTAATTCTAGTCACACATGGAAAATCCTATTAGGTCTTAGTGCCAAATGGCAGGATTTGTTTCACAGTTTGGCCAAATTGGATTGATCTTAGCATACAGAGCTCAAACTCAATGACCATCTCCTCTAAGTCAGCTTATCTCAGTGATTGCTAGATGATATATCACCCATCATGATCATATCCATGGTGTTATTTCAATATGTATGAAACAGCAAAATTTAGTAGTCTTGGTATTAAGTCATACATGAGAACGAAATACAAGGGAAATTTTAAAGCATTTCTTAGGAAAAGTTGATTTATAAAAAGTTAAATCAAATCATTCAGAAGGTTTATTGCTTACTCCAACTCGAGTTTGGTGCAAGACACTCAACAATGGCAAAGCTTTGAAGAGCAAGTTCGAAGAACAGCTCATGTAGTAGGTGCAACACAAACTGGAGAGACAATCTTTTTGGAAAAAAAAGGGTTGTAACTAGGTTGCATAGACGTCTCTCGTTCTGAAGCACCACATGGAAGGGTCTCAATTTTTAGGACGAAAAGAATGTTAAATATAAATATATTCTTTCCTATTCTAGTAAGTACTATGGAAAGGGAAAAAAGTGTTGCACTTCAATGTAACATGCAACAACGAGTGATAAATGCTGTGCAGGAAGGCACAGCACATATACTGTATATACCATACTAAAACCAAAGATCTTGTCCTGTAAAAACACTGTTACTAGAGATCAATAGGACAACACAAAATAACAATGAAGCATTTTGTACTGGTGCTGGCATGAATGACTCTTGGGAGAACGTTTCTTTCAAAACCTCATTTATTGGTGACATTTTAAAATGTGTTGTTTGTTGTTTAAACACAGCAGCAAATAATGGCAGTAGCAGTTTATCCATGTCATGTATTCCTAGCAGGTATACATAAGATGCTATATGTGAAAGGGAGCTCTCAGGAGTGCTCTGCTGGATCTTACATCATTTACAAAGTAGAGACTCCTCCTGATATTTTCCTTAGCTATGTTATCTCAGGTCCTTTAGCTTTTTTAATCCCTGGAAACTACATTGATAATCCAGGTCCGGCATTATGGTAATGTATAGAATGTATGGGCTCCGTTGAAGTTTTGGCACCACCATCTGTGTCCGTAGGACCTTGTGTCACTGGAAACATAATGTATGACCCCCTGTATACACATGGAAGCAGATGGATTGGGTTTGTATATTTACTGACTGTGACTTGAACCATGAACAACAAATGTCAATACAAATGGCGAGTTAGCTGTGAAGAGCTGTTAGACACAGCTGACCAAACCATACAAGTAACACACCTGGAGCTCATGGAGTACCTTCTAGATCCATGGCAAGTGGCAACCATCTAGGAGATGTGGAGAAGTTAGCTCGGTAGAAACAGTGGTGCGGACCCAAACAGTCAAGACAGGGACACAACATATGCAGCAAGCTGGTTTACTTACTAAAAAAAAACAACAAAAAAAAAAACTGCCAAATAAATAAACCTTGACCTCAGGCACAAAAATGAGCAAAATAAAATATAGAAAAAAACAAAATAAAAACCTGCTCGTCTGAACAACTAACTAAAAAGAACTGATAACCTAACTATACATGTGGCTTATTTCCAACCACACGAACAAAACAAGCACAATATTGTCTCACCGGACTCAGGGTTACCGGACAGAACCATACACCTCCTTTTACCTCATGGAAATGCACTGGAATGCAGGATCTGCAGCCTTTTTCCGGCCCAGTAATGAGCCAAGGATCTACACCTGGGCTGAGGCCTACTCTAGATCCACCCTGGAACACACATATATCAGAAACCTGGGGCTGATATATCTGGACTCCAGCACTCTGCCTGTCACCTTCTCACAGAGTCTATACATTCTAGGTCTTATCTTGGCGTTATCAGTGTAGCTTCTGCTTTCAGTTACTGAGCGCACACTAGGAATCTTTCTGGTTGGGCAGATTACCAGTCCAGGCCTGGAATAGTAGATGGGACTCTAGAAAATTGACAAATTGAAAAGCAACTTGTGAAAGCTTTGGAAAGTTTGAATGGTTTTTGACTGGACTGGATAAGAAACTCTATCATCACTACTTGTTACTGATTTGGAGGTGATCTAGATCCACATAATTATTGTTATGGTTACTTGGTATGCCCTCAGTCACGTTGTTGACCTGCTCATGGTTAACTGTGTAATGAAAATGTGAACAGTCTTCATTTTGCATTTTCTTAATGAGTTTCCTTATGATATAATTCCCAAAAAGGGTTCAACAAGACTTAAGCTGAACTGAATTTAAGTGAGTCAAGGTCGAAGCATATGCCTAAGAATGATAAGCTTTACAATATGTATAATGAGGAGAAAAATTGTGAAAGAATTATTTTACTCAGTTATGAAATTATGTTATATTTACAGATTTATTTAAAACACCAATATTAGAAGGTGTTGTACAGAACGGTGGATATTTGTTTATTGCATCAGGTAGAATTGAAAATGCCCTAGATGACAATTGCTAGAAACCATGTTTGACGCAGAATGGCATAATTGTAGGTAATTGTACCATTTAATTAGGTTGACAGTAAATAAGCATAGGATCGTTTCATTACACTGTCATTCAGCTTCTTTCTTCTGCACACTTGACTTTGAATATCATTTTGTATACACAGTATTGAGATAGTGACAGCAATTTTAGCTTCAGATTTTTACAATGCAAATGGCTGCTTGGCAATCATTAGAATGTGTAATTCTGTCATTTCTTTAATCTGCTTTGTCCGACTGATTGTTTTGTGTTTGGAGAAAGACTGTTAAATTGTCATTTTATGATAACACATTCAAATGAAAGATATGACAGGTTTTCTAAAGGTATGTGAAAATGCTGAAATATACAATATTGTTAAGATGTCTTGCCCATATGTTACATGGCTTTTTCATTATAACTAATTGACAACATTGAAAATGTGTAGCTAGTGTCTGTGCTACTTCTATATCTGTGAGAGCAATCTGCACAAGTGTTATTAGTGACTTTCTACAACTTCAACTGTTTAGTTCTTTGACCTACTGAGCTGAGTGCGAAGAAATCCAGTCCACGAACTTCTACAGGTCTGGGTCTACTAATAAGGAATTACTGTGGTTTACAAGGAGCAAAGTGGGGATGGATGGTCTATTATACTGTTTAGTTGCTGGACCCTATTTATTCTCCACCGATTAGTCTGCCCGCCCTAGTATGATTTTTTTGTCCTCAAATCAAAGCTAAATTCTGCAGAAATAAAGGTAAAATACCAAAAGAGGTTTTCCTATTACACACGGTAATAGTATATTCCATGAATAACGCATCACTTGTTATTGGTGGGAGTCTGATTTCAGACCTCTATCTACCCTTAGGACCCATTCACACAGGGCACAGGATGGTGTATTTTGGTCCTGATTTTGATGCGGGAAGCCACGTCAGAATAGGACCAAAATGCACCTGTCGCGGCTTCCGACAGTTGTAGCTTCCCACTCCGGAGTAGGCTCAAATGAATGGGCCTAGTCCGGAGGGTGCTGTCACAAGGCTGAATCAGCCGTGGAATCTGCCTGAAGAAAGGGCAGCTAGCGGAAAAAAGTACACTAGCGGTCTGCATAGACCTCTATTGTGATGGGACGGATTTGAGGAGGCTTCAGCACCAAAATCCGCCCCATGAGCCCTTAGACTAAACTAATTGCAGTACTGTTTTAGCACTGTGTAGGGGATCTTGAGTAATTTTTGCTGTACAGTGGTGCTTCCCTGGCCATACAAGGAATGGCTGTACAATCTTCTTCACTGTCTGGGATAAGGTTATGGTCCTTATTATTGTACACAGGAGGTTATTTAGTAGCTATCTATAGCAAAAATGCAGGAAAGGTTTTCATTTTGTTAAAATGAATTATTACATTTATGAGAAATGTGATGCTGAAAATCTGGATTTTGTCTAGATTAGGATTACTCCTACAGGCTAGGGCTCACTTGAGTAAATTATCAGAGGACACAATGTCTTAAAGTTATATTATAAATTTAGTTGTTATTGTAGTCACATAGGCTAGTTATGAATACACACAAAAAATATTATGAAAAAAAAAAAAATCTGAAAGAAATCTCTCTGTGCTCCAAAGTACCTGGATCTGTTCAGACATCTTATTAGGTATGTAACATTTATATACCCATTATTATATAAAAAATCAGCAGCTAAAACCCAAGAGAACCTGACCATCAACTTGAGATTCTTCACCCACCTATAACTATATTTAAATGTTCCATTATGAGGTAAGAAATGGTAGAGTATAATGATCATGATGATAATAGTAATAATAATTATAATAATAGTAATATTGCCTTTACGGACCTGGATAGATTTGTTTTCATGCTTGAGATGTTATGTAAGAACTGCAATCTACTCCATAATAACTGGAGCACTTCATATCAGATCAACCTGACTCCTACTAGATCAAAGTAAAAAATCAATGTCAGAGTGAACTTGTAGCCCAATTTCTTTAGAGTTGTAGGTATGTTGTCTTATACATACATACTACACTAGTTTGATGTCACTCAAAAACCAGTCCAAACAAGGGATATAAAATGTTTCATTGTATTTAGTTAGTTAGAAAGCACATAAATGGGCGTCATTACTTTTACAGTTGTCTAATCTCCCTGTATGTTACTTACTTTCAGATAGGAAAAAAACTGAAATGAAGGGAAAATTGCATCAAATTAAACTGTTCTTCAAACTTGAGCTTCGAGCATGGGAAATGATAGTGTGAAAGTCTTGAGTACGTTATTACAAGGTAGAGATCATTTAGAATCTTTTTTATATGATTTAAATACATTTCCTTGATGTAGATATTCTTCCATATAACACTTAGAGTTATACTTTAGATCTGACCTGTTGTTTAAAATATTCTATTTATTCTCCTTAAACAAACAAAGTAAGTTCTAGATTGTGAGCCCTCGCGGGCAGGGCCCTCTACCCCACTGTGCCAGTCGGTCACTGTTAGTTTTATATCTACCTGTGTATTTTGTGTACTGTATGTAACCCCCCAAATGTAAAGTACCATGGAATTAATGGTGCTATATAAATAAACAATAATAATAGTAATAATAATAATAATACTACTACAGTAAAATGGTCCAAGCTTTTGTGAGGTTTTAGATAGAAAGAAGGGAAATTTGTATTGGCTATTGCGACATGACTAAAGCAATAGTTGTATATGTACCTTAAAAGCAATAAATATGTCATAATCCTAATCATAATACCTTGTAGAGGTAATAATACAGGTTCCAAATATGCCTCTATTAAGGCTAGTTCACACAGGGCTAGGGACCGCGTATTTTGGTCCTGATTGTGATGCGGGAAGCCACGTCATAATAAGAAACAGTGACAATTGCAGCTTCCCGCTCCGGAGTAGGCCCAAATGAATGGGCCTAGTCCAGAGGGTTCTGTCGCAAGGTGGATGTCTCGGCTGAATCAGCCACGGAATCTGCCTGAAGAAAGGGCAGCTTGTTTTTTTTTTCTGTGAGTGGGAACAAAGCGCTCATGGAAAAAAGGACGCTAGCAGTCTACATAGATTTTGAGGTGGATTCGGCGTCAAAATCCGCCCCCTCTTGCCCCGTGTGAATGAGCCCTTATTCAGCTTTCAACCCCATTTCCATGCCAATCTGCAATCTATTAACATGCAAATAAGAAGAAAAGTGCTTTTGGGAAATGTCTTAGATATTCTGGGCTTTAATCTAAACTCAAGATTCCAGATCAAAGTACTTTTCACCTCATTTGCATATGAATAAAATGTCAATTTACACAAAAGGTAACTCAAAAACTCAATAATTGAGGTTTATTGAGAAATTGTAGAATCACCTACAGTCATGGCTCTAAGTGTTGGCGCTCCTGAAATTTACTATTTCTCCCAGAAATTATTGCAATTGCACATGAAGAGTCAAATGGAAGAACGATCAAAGTCCTAAAATTTGTCAAATTGAGATGATGACGCCCCGTAGTGTATGCCGCTTGAACCCATAGGCTGCTAGTTAAAAGTTGGAAAAGCGATGAAAGTCCATGTTTATATTAGGCTTGAAAATATAGCGTAAGATGGAAAAGCGATCAGAGTCCTGCGACACAGAATGAAGGACTAATGAAGTAGGCGGGATCGAGGTCGGAGGTTATTTCCCACAATGTTTTGCTACTGGCCAAGCATTGTGGGAAAAGATAACAATGTTAGCTAGGTCCCATAGGAATTAATGGATACAGCTGGCACAAAGCCTGTGCCGGCGTCCGTCTACTTAACCCCCTGCGCAATGGCTGCGTCCATTCATTCTAATGGGAGACTAGCTAACATCTCTAGTAGCTAACACTTACCTGCACAGATCGCTGGTCCAAAAATAGATGGACAAATTAGTTGAATAACGCAAAAGATAAAAATGTTACAGCCCTCAAAACCGTACATACAAAAAACCCGAAAATATGTCTGGTCCTATCTACCTATCTATCTATCTATCTATCTATCTATCTATCTATCTATCTATCTCCTATCATCTATCTATCTATCTATCTATCTATCTATCTCCTATCATCTATCTATCTATCTATCTATCTATCTATCTATCTATTTTATCTATAAGACTGTACATAACTTGCAGTAAACACATTTCATTACCGTGCAGATAATATTTTCTACTTTTTTAACCTTTGGCTACAGCAGTTTTTATTTTCAGTTTGCTGAGACCTGTCTATTCCCATCTAACTGCACAACTCAAATCCATATGCATGGTCATTCTTTCTGACATGGGAACAAGCCTTTTGTGTGCCTTCTTCTTGGCCTGAGGCGGCTTCCTTTGTGACCTGCTTGACCTGCTTCTACTGGATTAATGGCATCTGATGGCAGAGGAGAGACAGCTTGACCTGCCAAGACTGTCCTTTGCCTACCCGCATTAAAACTTATGACCCATTCTGATCCTTGGCCTTCTTTAATATTTAAGATTCTGTTTTGACTTAAACTTCCTAGAGAAATCCATGCTGATCAAGCATCTTCTTTCTCTGCGTAGGACTTGTCTTATAAACTACAGAATAGCTACAGTAATATATGTAAGCTGTAAGTAATATAACCTCAAGAGAACTAGCATTCCATATGAAGAATTAATCCAAAACCACGTATATTATATCTCTTCCCCACCTTTCTCTTTCTTCTTTATTACACTCGCTTTTTCTTTACTCTCACTTTATTCCCTTTAGCTTCCCCTGGGTTTACTAGGAATATAAATCAGAATAAAATACAGGGCCAGATAAAGGGTTATTCCTAAATGAAATATATGACCTTTGAACAGGCTATATTCTAAATTTCTCAGATGTGTGTCCCACCTTTAGGACCCCCACTTATTCCATGAATGGGGGTTCCCCAGCCCTGTACTGAAGTTAGTCAATTATTTCCGCCATCTGAATCCACAGTTCTTTATTCTTTCTTTCCATCCACATAAGTGGAGCACTTGGTCCAGAAGGCCTGTCCTCTAACAACTTACAAGCTCTCCTGCTGTTTCTCTATATCACCCACCATACTACAATTTTCCGTGAAGACTTGTATCCTGCTGTTTGTGAATTAAAGCTTGTGTGGGAGAGATTTCTGTATACGCTCTGGCTGCCGCTGCTGCTTCTGAACTTTTAAGATTTCATATTAGCCTCTTGAACAACGTGACCTTTTTGCATTATCTTGTGCTAGAATTTAAATACAAAATAAAAAAAATGATTTACTTTAGTTTTGCACACATTGGATTCAACTGGAAAATTTCCATATGAATTTAAATCAATCCATTTAATCGGTGCCTGAAACTTACCTTATAGCACAGGTTAAAATGGCAACCCTAATAGCATTAATAATAAAGCATATCAACCATATAATGCACATAGTTACATAGTAGAGAAACATTCATTTAATACAACAACCAATGGTTCAAGTCCAGCAATTTTTCACAATTTTAGGTAGAAGTCTGAGGGAATTATTAGATAAAAAAAACTAAACATTTTTTAAAATATAATTAATTTACATTTTTAAAGATTTTCTAAATATCTCAGTAGTGACAGTCTTGTGCCTTGAACAGTTGCCAATTAACTATGAATGCAGGAACTTTCTCCGGTCTGGGGCTTGTCTGTTCTATCAGGCAGGGACAGTGCATGCACATGAAGATTATCCGGCCACAATAAGAAAATCATTGTTGGGTTTGTAACGGGTACCAGACCATAGAAAGATCCTACAGTAATGGTGATATTTATTGGCAACTAATAGGTGAACATTCTGTCACCGCTGTCAATTATTAATTACTTAAATTTTCAAAAATGTTTAGCTTTTAATTTACTACATGGTTCATTGGAAAACCCCTTTAAAAGATATGATGGTGGTGGACTTTAGTAAGCGGAGATGTGCTCCAAAACCAGTAGACATCCAGGGAACAGGCATTGAGATAGTCAACACCTATAAGTACCTGGGTGTGCTCCTCAATAATAAGCTGGACTGGGCTGATCACCTGGATGCGCTGCACAGAAAGGGTCACAGCAGACTCTACCTGCTCAGGAGGCTGAAGGCCTTTGGAGTCCAGGGGGCACTTCTTAGGGTCTTTTTCAGCTCTGTAGTGGCATCAGCTATATTCTTCAGAGTGGTCTGCTGGGGAAGTAGCATACCAGCCAGGAACAGAAATAAACTTGACAGGCTGGTTAGAAGGGCCAGCTCTGTCCTGAGGACCCCTCTGGACCCAGTACAGGTGGTGGGTGACTGAAGAATGCTGTCCATGGTGAGCGCCATGCTGAAGAATAACTCCCATCCCATGTATGAGACTGTGATAGCACTAGGCAGTATTGTCAGTGACCGACTGCTTCACTGTGAGAAGGCGCATTCTCGGAAGTCTTTCCTTTCCATTGCAGTTATGCTGTACAACCAACATCGAGCTAAGCGAAGATCATTCCATACAGAGAACTGAAAGATCCTGAAGTTGTGATATCCCTTCTACTATCTTCTTTCCTTTATCTTTTATCTGAGATTTTGTATATTGTATTTTTGTATTATTATTGTATTATCCAGGCTGCTGTAACACACTGAATTTCCCCATGGTGGGACTATTAAAGGATTATCTGTGTAGATATGTGTAACTGTATATTGTAAGTGTGGCTGGGATAGATCAGGTCTTGCCTGTACAGCACATCATTTCAAAGAATAATGCAAGAAATGCTAAAATACGAGTAGATGCTGTATTTACTGTGCAGCGTATCATTTACGAGGAAAATGCTGGAAGTACAAAGGAAGCCGAATGCAAATGAAAAAACTGGATCTATTTTAGAAATTGTTATAAGTTTATACAGTGTTTGCTCCTTATTGGTTTAAAAGAGAACAGGGAACCCTCAGTAAGCTGTCAAATATAAGATTCACACAATTTCCTAGCATTACCCTCTATTACTGTTTTTAATTATGTCTTAATTTTCTTCCATTACTATTTTTCTCTTTTAATTATATGACTTCCATTGATTTTATAGAATAGTCATGACATTTTAGTAACTCTTGGCAAACACTGTAGTGTGAATTCGTACATCTGTACGCTGAAGGAAACATTGGCTGAGGGAAGTATCTGGTAATGTAATACTGGCGGGTGATCTTATACGTCTGACAGCTGTGTACACAGATAATATCTTCATTAAGCTAAAGTCACTCATTTGTGTGTTCATCATTAGCAAGTAGGAATTGTGAGAATTAGGATGTGCACCACTTTTATATCATACAATATGCTCTCTCAAACTATAGCAGGAGGTCCTCAGTATAATGATACACTTTTGTCCTGAAGACAGACGTGTTCTTGAGGGTCAACGGTCAAGTATGTAACAGACATTTAAATGGTTAACCTGCTACTATATGTAATGCACAAACACACAATGCTAACTGACCTCAATATAGCTACAGGAGACTAAAAACTTGGTAACACTATGCATAAAATGTGCTCAGGGAAGAACATAATAAAAAGTAGGAAACATGAAATGACAGAAAATAACAACTCTAGCGACTACTGAAAATAGAAATAAGGCTTTGGTGAGACAAGAAACTGGAAATTTTTAACATTCTTATATTTGCAAGTAGTTAAAGGATAGTTCAAAGGGCTTCTCTAAGAATAGGCAAAAAAATAACAACTAGAAGATGACCTCTCTTCTCAACTGCGTTCTAAGTCTTGTTCTATACTAAACAAGCCCTTCACCTTTCAGGATGGATTTTTCACAGAGAAGAACAGTAGCAACTCTTTTTTATCACCCATACCCTTAGAGCAGACCTGGACAATGTGCGGCCCGCGGGCCACATCCGGCCCTCTGACTGCTTCTATCCAGCCCGCATAGCTAGTTGAAGTTTTTTCAAGGACCTATGATGATGTCATCCAGCCTATCCTCAGGATAGGCTATGACTCGTTAGTGGGCGGAGCCACACGGGACTGTGTGCCTGATGCAAGCTGCCAGCAATGGAGGCTACTGGATGATAAAGAGAGAAGAGACAGCATGTGTGAGCAAGAGGGAGGACTAGGGGCAGATGTAGGGGGCAGTTAAACTGAATGCACATGGAGGGGGGACATTAAACTACTAGGGGGCAGATGTTCAAGGACCTGTGATGATGTCATCACAGTCTATCACCAGGATAGGCTATGACTGGTTAGTTGTCGGAGCCACATGGGACTGTGTGCTTGATGCAACCTGCCGGCAATGGGGGCTGCTGGATGATAAAGAGAGAAGAGACAGCATGTGTGAGCAAGAGGGGGGAACTAGGGGCAGATGTAGGGGGGCAGTTAAACTTAATGCACATGTAGGGGGGACATTAAACTAGGGGGCAGATGGAGGGTGACATTAAACTGGGGCAGCTGGAGGAGGATATTAAACCATGGGGGTAGATGGAGCTGCTCCATTTTAATGTCCCCTCTAGTGTCTGCTAGTTTATACTGGGGCACCAGGATAGGGTGAGGGACATTTGGAGGGAAACGTTATAATGTGGGGTGTATAATGTTAGGGTGACTGTAGGAGGATTTCACTTTGTGGGGCACATGGAAAAATGATTGAGAATGGGTGGAGTCAGTGGAGAAGTGAGTGGAGCTAAATTTGCTGCTGTGCGCATGGCCCTCTAGAACCATTACAATTTCTCATGTGGCCCCATGGGAAAATTAATTGCTCGCCCCTGCCTTAGAGGATACATGAACTCCTGCATTTTACTAAGAGAATGCAGGCAAGTATCAGTACCTTGATCACCAAGGCAGCCAACCGAGGACATACTTCTATCAACTGGGTCAAGTATCAGGCAGCCAGGGTGTAATAGTATGTCAGTGGTCTCTAAAGGGTTAAGGCTCGGCAACTTTTTTCATATTTTCGTTTTTTCCGTCGACATAGCTAAGTAAAGGCTTATTCTTTGCATGAAGAGTTGTACTTTTTTGTACTTTGGCAAGTAATTACGATTACTGTGATATATTTATATTATGTTTTTACCGCGTTTACCAATAAAATGATTTTAGAAAATTAACGATTTCCCTGGGTTCTGCATATTCTGATGCCTAGAACATCTTTATTATTTAGTTGACAGATATATAAAATGGTTCTTTATTTGGGGGTTTAGTTGTAGTTTTTGGTACCAATTTTTGGTATGTATGACTTTTTTATCACTTTTTAGTAGAGATGAGCGAACAGTGAAATATTCAAGATTCAATATTCATTTCGAGTAGAGCCTCAATATTCGACTACTCGATCGAATATCGAATCCCATTATAGTCTATGGGAAAAAATGCTCGTTTCAGGGGAAACCACTATTCGACTAAAGGAAAGTCACCAAGTCCAGGAATAGCAGGAGGAACAATGGAGACTGCTCTGGTCCGATCTTAGACTCCGCCTCCTCACAGACAAGCCTCCGGCAGAACCAGCGTTGATTGGCCAAATGCTGTACACTGGCCAATCAATGCTGGTCAAGTCATTCCTATGAGAAAAAGTCAGCTCCCTTGTAACAGCAAGCTGCCAGCTCCTAGCAAGGACGAGCCTGTTACAGAACCAGCGTTGATTTGCTGAATGCTATACACTGTATTCGATCGAGTACAAATATTTTGAATACCGTAGTATTCAATCGAATACCTATTCGATCGAATACTACTCGCTCATCTCTACGTTTTAGTGCTATTTTTGGAGATAAGTGAGCTGATCAAAATACATTAATAATAATAATACATTTTATTTATATAGCGCCAACATATTCCGCAGCGCTGTACAATTTGTAGGGTTCAAATACAGACAGAAAGATACATTACAAAGAAAGTCATTTCGCACAATGGGACTGAGGGCCCTGCTCACAAGAGCTTACAATCTATGAGGTAGAGGGGGTGACACAAGAGGTAACAGGGGCGGCATTGCTTATGCAGAGGTCAGACACTTTTGTAATAGAGGTGACTGTCATTACATAAACATAAACTTTATGAGCCGTCAACAGTCGTGTCATTTAACATGTGGATGGAGCTTGGACCTATAAAGTTAGCATGAGATGACATCCTATCATGTGGGGAAATGTGGGAGCGAGGACAGAGGAGGGTTAAGGGTTTATGTTAGAAATTGTGATAGGTTGTTACATTAATTTCTCATTACACTATGTATATTTTTACATTATTCACAACACAGACTGATACACAAATACGGATATCTAACATGTTTCTTTATTCTACTTTGTTTACATTATGCATTTTTTAATCAAAAAGTTGTTTTTTCACCTTTTTATTTTTTGTTTATACTTTAGTTTTTGAATACATTGTATGGCAATACAATAGAAATAGTCTCCCTATGTGCAATAGCCAGTCAAGCAGTTGCAGTTGCTTGACCTCTTGACTGCCATGGCAACCTCTCAAACCCCGCAAATTCATCACTGGGAGTGCCAGGGGGTTAAATCTTATCCCTTAAGCAGTCAGATTGCTATTGATCTTTGCATCGGGGGGGTTAAGATGCTGTTGTATAAGTATTTTCCAACTCCAGCAGCTAGTCCCAGGTCTCGGCCAAAACCCAGACGTCATGCCGCAAGCATGACCCCTGTGCCTGCAGATTGAATGTGCCATATTGTTATGAAGCTCATATGTTAACTATACATTCAGTGCGAGGTAATAGTTCAGGACAGAACGGGAAGAGGTTAAATAAAAGTAGTCGTAAAGTCATCTGAAAAAAATGTTTTTATTTTTTTAAAAAAATATACCCTAGATAACCTCCAGGCATAGTCCAGGCAGAGCATGATCAGATACTATAAGCTAAACTCTTTTATCTATTTTCAGACTGTTCTGAAAGATTTCATAATTAGTGCATAATTTCCAGCATGACCTCTGTCATCCAATACACCTGTCCACTCATCTTCTGATCACTTATTCAACTTTTATGGTAATCTTTGCATAAGTAATTGAATATAAAAATTATTTTTCCATAAATTATTTCAACATAGGTCAATGCAATTAAGAAAATTAGCTAAAGATACTAAGTACATTCACTTGGCGGGTGAACATTGTCTTATTGGAAGGCAGTTTTTGTTGTCTTGGTAATCATGATTATACCAGTTAATAAAGTTTCACGCCTGACACTGAACATCTGCAAGTCACATTTAAAGTGTCTTTGTTAAATTATTTCATAGGGACGATTAAATAGCTCAACATAATCTAAAGATTAGAAATGGTTTGTATATAAAAAAATACAATAGTTTACTTTTAAGTTTGGTCATTGGACACCATTAGGGTTGTGTCAACTATAAAGAGCTGGGTTTGTTGTGAGCTGTCACAAAAATATAGGTCCATCCGAACCTGAAATTTTTGAAGTTCACCTATTAACTGTTATTATACTCTGGCGTCTCTTCAAGAGATCAGCAAACCTCACAAGATTTATGTAGACAAATATTTGTGAGCTTCGACCCTCTGATTTCTTTTGTTTGGCATGAACCGGAATCGCCATTATTATACGTTGGGAGCGTCTTTGACCCCAGTGTATAATAAGTGGAGGCTCAAGAAAAATAAGCAAAATTAACAAAGTTTTACTCAACTTGCTTCAACTCTCAGCTTTCAACATCATGTCTTAAAGAAAAAACACAAAATGACATGGAAAAACCTCAGAGAGAAAAGAAAAAGAAAGTTGAGTATGAGTTATTTATTTTTGCTATACCTTCCCAGGGTCTCAATTAGAAATAAGCAAACCTCTCAAGATTTTATTTCTGGTTAGGTGGTAAGATTTGTTTTTGGTTGAACAACTTCAATATGAACCACACCTTAAATTGTTTTAGAACAGGGGTGGCAGTTGTGGTAGGCAAAGTCAGCATCACAGGTGCTTCCATTAATTTCTATGGGAGCGTGCTGTTCGGATCGGCTGATCAAAACAGTGTTCGCTCATCTCTAGTAGGCCCTAGACAGCTTTGACAACATGTGTGGCAGTACAGTGAGGAAAAACTTGATGGACCAGGATGCTGGACATTTCTGCCTGAGTAGCAGAAGAGGTGGTAGACACTAGGCAGCTGTAGCAACATGTATGGTAGTGCAGCAGGGCATAATGAGATGAACCAGGCCACAGGTCATGTCTTCCTGTGTAGTGGCATTGGTGCTAGACAACTTTGACAACATGTCAATAGATCTTTGGTATAGGAACCCCAGGGCAAAGCTCCTCTAAAGATCTGAGCAGAAACAACATTGAGGGAGTACTCCATATAAATGATCCATTCATTCACTCTGTTGCAATGTCTCAGGTCAACGTACTGTCTCATGTTCAAAACAAAGGTACAGAAACTGATCATCTCATGAAGCACATATAGTATCAGAACAAGTCCAACTAAAAGGAAATATAAGGAAGGACACTTCTATAAATGAGTAAGGCTTCACACATATGACAGAGTCCTGTACATGGAGTTTGTATGGATGCATGTGAAGAACATGAGACTTTATAGTACTGAGCCAGAAGCACGTTGCCTTCATATTGTGTCACATTACTTAAACACTGTAGCTTAGCAATATGTTCTCCTGTAAAGCATGGCACCTTTTTATTCTGTTGGATTCATACAAAATACCTCTGAAGATATGTATGATATTGAGACACACAACGGGATACTAGAGGCTACTTAGAGGTTTATGAACACTTTATTAAGGCTCTGTCAAACATGGAGATTGTAATAATCTATAATATGTCATGTCCATTGGGCTTAAGTAAATTTAAAGAAAAAAAATCCCAAAACATTTAAAAGCCTATTTTATCATATATCAACTTTTTATTGGATTTCATTTGATCAATAATGAATTAGCAGGACTTTATGTAATAATGTCACCACCTCATTTACTACAACTTTATTAGGTGTATTAAGCTTTCATTTTTTTTCTATCTCATACTTTTATCTTGTCATTTCTGAAATAATTTTAACCTCCGTGGTACTTAGATAATCAACTTTTCTTATTATTCTAAAATTTTGACTTTCTTTTAAGCTGTAAGTAATAAATTATCTTTGACAAACAGCTGGTGGGTGGGGAAGTCAGCGCTGCGACAGTGTCACTTCCAATAAATAGGACTTTTCATTTTCCACAAGTAATGTGGAAAGTAATTCCGCTTTAGACATTACAATCATTTATGCTTTTAGTTGTATTTGAGTGGCTCGATATAATATTAAACTTTTTTTTTTCTTTCTCTTTTCAGAACAGTTTTATCTTACTCTGGGAATTAAACCATTTACACAGATGACTCCTATAGTACAATGGGATTTTGAAATGTTTGCACATCATTTGAATGTAGTTCATCTACAGAAAATATTTAAAAAATGAGGTGAAATGGGTTTTGTAGCCAACCTGAACAATGGGAAATTAATCAAAGGCTTCACACTGTTTGTGGATCAAATTGAAATGGCAAGTAATTGATTCTCAGACAAGGGAAGGCTATTGTTAAAATCTCACTCTTGATGCCGTCAGGACTCATTGTAGATTTAAAACAAATTGCAAAGAGAACCTTAAGCCATAATGAGTATACAGTCCCCGGGATAACCAAACAAGCTGGATGCATAGTGTATGTAATCTGTAAAGCTCAAATCAGCTGCCACTTTTATTCAGAGCAAAAACGTATTGTATATTGTAAATGTTTCCTTGCCACGCTTATTGTGCTAAAACGTCTATTGTATTGTAGAATTACCTTTGTAATCCTAATACAGCTTAGGAAGAAGAAAAAATATTTAGTGTATAAAATGTATTATGTATGCAATACGGAGGCAAGGGAATGGAAGGTTTATAAGAGAAGGGATCAGCCTGAAGAGGATGGGGAAATGTGTATTGTGTAGTGTCTCTGATATAATGTTCAAAGCTGTATGGCTGTAGTAAAGCATGTACACAGAGCTGAATTTACCAATAAGCATAGGTTTGTCTATAGGTAGCTTGTAGGGAATGGCCCCAACTGGTGAAAAAATGTACCTATAAAATAACTTAAAGTGTTTTCATGTTGTGAGAAGGTGGAAGGCAAAGTGTTGAAGTCCCGCTATTTCAGCCCCAGATTCCTGACTCATGTGTGGCCCAGTGTGGGTCTGGAATAGGTATCAGCCCCAGGTGTGGGTCCTGAGGTTAGTTACTGGAGGAAGTGCCTGGTTCTGTCCTGACACTGAGAGGTTTATGATACAGTACCGTGTTTTTTTGGTGGATTTGTGTGGCTGGTAGTAAGCCACATGTGCAGTTAGTATTTTCTGTTTAGTTAGCACTCAGATGAGCAGGATTTTGTTTTGACATTATTTTGCCTGAAGCTAAGGCTGTCTTATTTTACTCATTTTTTTTTCTTTGTAGATTGTAAGCACTACATAAAGCTCACAATGTACATTTTTCCCTATCAGTAAGTCTTTTTGGAATATGGGATGGAAATCCATGCAAACACGGGGAGAACATACAAACTCCTTGCAGCTGTTTTTTTTTTTTTTTTCCCTTGGCGGGATTTGAACACCAGGACTCCAGCGCTGCAAGGCTACAATGCTAACCACTGAGCCACAATGTGGCTCCTTTATTTTACTCATTTTTATGCCTGACGTAAAGGTTTATTGATTTTGCTGTTTTTCTTAAATAAACCGTTTTGCTGCAAGGTTTTTGTCCCTTCCTCTGCCTGGTTGGCATCACACCAGTGCTTCTATTGAGCTACCTTCCCCACAATGTGTAAATGATAATGATGTTATTAAAGTATTCACGATTTGCATCTGGAAAAGTGTCCAAACTTTGGAATCAATGGGATGGATTTTTTTTTTAACACTGGCACCTTAAAGACTGGCCTTAACAAAGGCGTAGAGCGTACAACTGGCATAGAGTAATTTCTGAAGAAGCTCAAACCTGAGACACAAATCAAGTGCATGTCCTGCGCCAGAATGGAGATCTACAAAAGTTAGAAATGGGCGTAGATTTCAACTTATCAAATTTTCACTCACGCCAGAAAACTGACGTAAGTTATAATAATTATGTAGGGTCAAGGCATCTCTTACTGTTCTGTCCAATTCACCAGCCTGTTCCGTCCACATCCCCACAATTTGTTGAGCAAGGTACAGAATGAAGCTTATGTTACACATTTTGAGCAAGAAAGGACCCTGTTCCAAATGTGTGCTACAATATCATTTGTCTACGCCGGGGACTGAGATAAAGGAATTGATAAATCTACCCCAATGTTCTTTGGATAGACAAGACTAAAGCGGACATGTTTGGTCATAAGCCACAGCTCCACATTTGATGAAAATCATGGTATGTCACAGCAAACACCTCACACCTGCTGTCACACATGGTAGTAGACAAAATGATTAGGGCTTAGGGGCAACACGGTGGCTCAGTGGTTAGCACTGCAGCCTTGCAGCACTGGAGTCCTGGGTTGAATCCCACCAGAAACAACATCTGCAAGGAGTTTGTATGTTCTCCCCGTGTTTGTGTGGATTTCCTCCCATTCTACAAAGACACACTGATAGGAAAAAAAAAAATGTACATTGTGATCCCTAAATGGGGCTCACGATCTACATAAAAAGTAAAAAAAAAAAAAAAAAAAAAAAAAAAAAGATTAGGGCTTGTTTTGCAGCCACAGGAACTGGGTATATCACAACCATTAAATCAACCATGAACTCTTCTGTTCACCAAAATATTCTAGAATTAAATGTGAGGGCATCTATCCAAAAGCTAAAGCTTGGCCAAAAGTGAGCATGCAATAATCCTAAGCACACCAGCAAATCTTCAACACAATGGTACAACATGGCTATGGCAGGATCTTAAGAGGGTTGTACATAAACAAATACCCACAAACCTTAATAAACTGAAGCTAAATTGTAAAGAAAAACAGGTCAAAATTCCTACAGAACAATGTGAGAAACTGATAAAGCTAGACAGAAGACAGAAAACATAGAGGCATAGACACAGATCCCCCCCAACTCAGGTACAGTGACCATATGGTTGTTGACATCAGATCTACACAAGGCTCGGCAGACCATTAAAATAAACACAGCACAGGAAACATTTAGTGACTTACAGGTGATTTTTTTTTTCTGCAGGTATTAACATTTCCATCTGGAGTAGACTATGACCACTTCCTCCAGTAGTGGCTTGTCTCTGTAAAGTTAGAAACATAGACATCTTGGGCTTATCACTTTTCTGGTCACCCAACCCACATTTTCCTCACCTATTATAAAAAATCTAATATAAAAAAAAAAACCTGTGTGCTCTTTAAATTAGTAAAGCCTCTGTGTCCTCTCTTTAATAGTGCCCCTTATTAAAAATACCCTTTGTATGTCCCATAAGTAAAGGGGTTTACTACATCATTTGTATTGACAATCTACCCTACTGTTGGGGTTTGACACTTGTGATACCTACTGATCGGCTGTTTGTAAGAATCACGACACTCGTACAAGTACAGTGACCACTCATCTGTTTACATTTTATTATTTGTTTTATAGCTTCCATGTGATGTAGCCTTTTTCTATACACTTCTATGGGACGAGGCTGTAATTACATTTCACAGCCACTATAAAACAGATGACGTCAGTGGCGTAACTACCGCAGAGGCAGCGGAGGCAGCTGCCACAGGGCTCGGGGCATTAGGGGGCCCGGTGACAGCCGCTACCGCTGCGTTTTTTTTTTTTTAATAGGCCGTTACGGGCCCAATTTACTTGCCGATCCTAGCTGGGCCGGGATCGGTAAGTGACACCGCGGGCCCCACAGATACTATAATTATACTCGGGGGTCTTTGCAGACCCCCAAGTATAATGATCGGCGGACCGGGAGAGGTAAGGGAATGTAAAAAACACTGTTATTTACCTCTCCACGATCCTGCCAGGCCTCCTTCCTACTTGTCTGATGTCTCTGACGTCACATGAACCTGGCCTGCTTCCCGGATCATGTGACGTCCGACATCATAGAAGAAGGACGGCAGCGGAGAAGACAGCGTAGGAGCCGGGGGACAGGTAAGAAACAGTAATGTTTTATGTTTTTATTCCCCCGGGTCTCCGATTATTATATATTTGTTTATGGGTGTCCACTATGGGCTATAATACTGTGTGCAGGAGACACTATGGGGAAAATACTATGTGTAGGGGCCACTAATGGACATAATACTGTGTGCAGGGGCCACTAAGGGACATAATACTGTGTGCAGGGCTTACTAAGGGACATAATAGAGTGCATAGGAGGGGGTCAGTCGAGGTCTTCGGCGTCTTTGTTGGTTGGGAGGGGGGCCATGTCAAAAGTTCGCCACGGGGCCCCGCCATTCCTAGTTACGCCACTGGATGATGTGATGTAAACAGTGGAATGGTCATTGTGCTGGGATGTGTGGCATGGTGCCTTCAAACAGCTATTATAAACATCCATAATTTGGCTATATGTATAAGATCTGTCACTGCTCACACAAAAACAGAAATAGAATAGTTAGTTAGTAACACTTTGGGATAAAATCATGATGTGTTGAGAAAATCTGCTTAAAACAAACCTGTTGTTTTAGATGAGTTTCCCAACTAAGCAATTATGTGTGTGTACATGAGGAGTCTGACTATTTCTTGACATTGTATGACTTGTATTTTGCAGATTTTAGTAGTTTTCACCTCTATATGCTACAGCTGCTATTTGTAGTCTTCTCTGAATTGGTGGATGGAGACAAGTTACCATACGTTGTGTGTATTAGGTAGAGAAAAATCTACCCCATAACTGTCTCTTTCAATAGTCCCAGGATCATACAGGTCTCATACAGAGAAGTACTAACATGTACCAATGTAAATATTGTAGCTTGATAAAATGTTTCAGCTCCAGCAACCAATCTAAACCTGTGTATTCTCTCTCTCTCTCTCTCTCTCTCTCTCTCTCTCTCTCTCTCTCTCTCTCTCTCCCATCCCCTCTTCATCAATGCCTATTATATGTGAATCATCTGAGTCAGGTGACCTGCAGTCTGTCTCCAGATGTATATAGCAGAAGATTGAGGAGAAGGAAAAAAGCAGAAAGAAGCATTTCTCTCTGATAAGATATGGTCCAAATTTACTTATAATCACTTGTACTATTCATCTATGCAAAGTCTCTTAAATATGCAACATATCTGAACATATTCAGCTAGGAGGGCTCATCTAAAGTGTCAAAATTAAATTTACACATTGACCATGTGCCATTTCTAGCATAATTCTCTTCATTTGGGGTCAAAGGTCCTTTTGGTCTGGATATAGCAAACTCCAGGTCCTTGGTGTAATGGCAATCTTCTCACCCCATATTTACGCACCTTGGACCTTTCTATGCAAACATCAGAGGCAGTCATTCTGCTAGTTACAGTGGAGATCATGGTTTTGTTTTTTGTTTTGTTTTTTCTCTAGGAAATTAGACCCCCGATTCATTAACTATGTACAGTCTAATAATTTTTATTTGCTGACCCATTTCATCCTTATTGTGTCAAAAATATGAATATGTAGCCAATTCCGTAAAAGCACTAAGACAACCATCATATTAATTACTATATGTCTTTTAAGAAAAAAAAAAAATTACAAGGATGAATAAAGACCATCTGAGTAGATGACAACTGGATAGCGTGATATGACTGCCACAAGGCATTTGCGTATTTAATGCTTTTCCATTGCAAACTGCACTTAATCATAATTAAAACCACACTATGGCTTTTAGAAAGCCGCCGGTTGTTAATATGATTGGCATTTTCTATGATGTTGAAAACATTTAATAATACATTTAAAGGCAGTATACTGCATTAAGGAATCTTACATTGAGGCCCTGTATTCCCTTTCACTGTACTCATGATTATGTAAAGCGGCTCCCATGTGAAATGCTTGAAAGCAGAAGTCATAAGTGACAGGAGGGTGAAGAAGGTCATTCGCTTACACAATTATTATGTTTGTGTCGTTTGTTAAGTTTTACTTTTTAGCAACAATCTGATTTTTCTAACAGCTGAATCGCTTATGTTCATGTCATCTGGTCACTGTGAGGAGAAGCTAATAAATATTTTACTTTTGTCTAAGTAATGTGATGTTCACCGGCTACTGTTAAACTACGAGGTCAGGTTTTCTGGAAATACAGAAAATGTAAAAACTACGGGGCCTTATACATTTGTATGTGCAGCATTTGATGTGTTAAAGGAATGCTTATACTGCAAAAATAAATTTTAAATATAAATAATATTACTGCATTTTTGTATAGATTCGGTATACAAACTCTAAGGACAGAAACACACATGGCATAGTTACAGTGATTTCACTGCTGCTGGAATTACCTGGAGGTTAACCCAATGTGATATACAGTAGAAATGAAGTGGATGGGACTTTAAGGCGGGGTTCACACGAGGTATTTTGGACCGGAATTTGACGCGGAGGCCGCCTCCGATTCCGGTCCAAAAAACAGGTAGTTGCGACTGGATGTTGGTGCAGGGCACCAGCATCCAATCATGGAACTCCACTCCAGATTAGGCCCAAATGAAGTATGAGCATGTTGGGAACAAATGGGCCCCAGAAAAAAAGAACTGACCGGCTCCCATTGATTTCAATGGGAGCTATTTTTTGGTCAGGATTTTGAGGCGGATTCCGCCTCAAAATCATGACCAAAAAAATCCCGTGTGAACTCAGCCTTAAAAATCCCCTCCACATAATGCTTGAAAAACCTGCATTGCAAAGTGTCTTGCATTGGGGTTTTGAACTCACAGTAGATCATTTTTTTTTTGTTTCAGGTTCAGCATGGTTTACAAACTGCACCAGGGTAAATCCACAATGAAAAACAGTTAATTTCAGCTGTTTTTTTTTTTTGCAACGAGCAAATGGGTCCACAATGGGTCCACTACATGAGGATTAACCCAAAAGCAGTATTCAAAATATTCTATTGTAGAGGACTGGATGGGGATAGATATTTCTTAAATAGTCACTAACCTTTCAAAAACATTCTAGCATTTGGTAGTACAAGCTACTATAAGAAATGTTGTGATATATTCTAACAAAGAAAAATGCCTCTTTCTCCACTTAGCAGATTTCTTTCCTCCTCCCATTCACTACTAAACTCTTCACTCAGTCTGAAATCTCTGCCAATTCTTTGTTTGATTTCCTAAAATGAACAGTTTGTTAACTGAAGCATCGCATCACCATAGAAGTCTATGGAGAGATGAGGGGAAGTAGATTAATCTAGTGTAAGAGAGAGGAAGAATTATGGTGCTGCAGCTAATATTATAAATTTTGCATTTTGAGCTTTATTCCCTTCAATGCTAATTACTTCTCTGTTTGTCAGGATTCTCTATCCGGCTGCTGCATCTTTAAAGTTACCTGGACAACCTAATAGATGGTCTCTCCATAAGGATGGACATTATCCCCATAATCTGGTCTCTCAGCCTCTCACATCTACCAAGTCAGTTCTCTCTAAGCTGCGCTGTCGAGGTCCAACCAGGCCGAAACGGCCGTCCGTAGCTGAGAAACTGTCTTGGTATAAAACCCACATTATGCAGTAAAGGCTTCTGGGAAAGTCGGGCATGATGTTCAGGGTGCTTCCTATAGAGGGCAGCATAACAGAGGCACTGCCTCCCTCTTTACATCTTGGGAGACAGATTTGCATATTCCTCCCATAATCCTTTGCAGTGGAGCAACTATGGCTGTATAAGTCTCCACACACCTAATAGGTGGTCTCTCCATAAGGATGGACATTATCCCCATAATCCGGACAACCTAAGGAAGCTTTTGCAGTTCCAGAGGCTTCCTGGTTTGGTGCAGTTAGCAGCAGAGTAGGCCTTTAACAGGCCATGCCCTCCTGACACATGTGTGGACTATTAGCTCTGTCTGTTTGAGAACTTCTAGTTTGCTCCTGGCTTAGTATAGAGTCTCCTATACTTACTACTGGCTTGGACTTTTGACTTGTTTCCTGGACCTCCTGCTTGGATTTTGATACTGCTACCTTTCTCCCGTTCAGCTTCTGACCTCTGGCTGCATTCCCTGGATTCGTCTTTGTCTCCCGTTATTGTACCTTGCCTGCCTGCTCAGTTGCTGGCCTGTTTATTCTTCCTGGTAAGTCACATGTAGATCTGGTGTTTGACTACTAGTATTATGCCAATTTGCTGTGTTTCTCTGTGGTGTCAATTCCAATCAAAGGGTTCTGCAAAGTCCAACTCCACCACTAGGAGATCTGGTGAAGGCATCTAGAGGTTGGTTTACACTCGCTCTAGTTGTGGTGTGTTTAGGTTGCATATTCTACTGCTTGCAGTTGTCAGACCATTTCTGCTGTTTCTCTCCTAAGGCCAGTTCTTAACCAACCTAGTTATTGTGGGCTTGCATCTGAATCATAACACTATTGTTCTCTATGCTGCTGCTGTTGCTATTTCTGAGTTGGTGAGAGAGAGAGTGCTGGTAACAGAATTTCTTAGTTTCTCCATGTTCTGTCTGACATATCAGGGGACAACTGAGAATAAAAATAGAACCTATGGAGGAGAAAGCTGCTACAAAATGCCTCATACAAGTCTTATAATAGACAGAAATTTCTCATATACTGTACACACACAGCTTCTTATTCTAAAAAGTAATCCAAAAATGTTATTGTTTGCTTTAAATGACTTGTCTGCTTTAGAAAATCTGTTTTAGGCAAAGGCCCCAGAAATTGTGGTGGCAATGCATCACGGTTTTCCTGCATCACTTTTCCCAGAAAGTCTTCCATTATACATATAGGGAAACCACTGGCATTTCCATAGGGATAATTTACATGCTTTTATTTCCAAAATCACAATGTTTTTGGAAATGTCAGTGTGTCCGATGTGTGTGATTTTTTTTTTTTTTTTGAGCAGTGTGTGGATGAGATTTGCTAGAATCCCATCCACTTTGCAGGGACTGTAAAATGCCACGTTTCTTTTCCAGCCTAAGGATCCATTCACACGGAGGAAAATGGTGAGGAATTTGGAGTGGAATTTCAGCGCTGAAAAAAAAAAGCCTCCTATTGACGTCAATGTGTTCCTTTTTCTGCTAGCAGAAAAGGAACCTATTGAAGTCAATAGGAGGCTTTTTTTTCAGCGCTGAATTCCACTCCAAATTCCTCACCATTTTCCTCCGTGTGAATGCACCCTTAAGCAGGGTTCACATGGGGTTTTTTGGACTGGATTTTGAAAAGGAGGCCGCATCTGGTCCAAAAAATATCTAGCCGAGACTGGATGCCGGAGCAGTGCATACAGTGCATTGGCATTCAGTCCGGCATTCCACTCCCGTTTAGGCCCAAATTAATGGGTCTAGTTGAGAGGAAGGTGTTGCACAGAATCCACCTCAAGAAAGGTTATACCGCTTCTTTTTTTGAGAGAATTCACTGGGAGGTGTTTTTTTAGCTGGATTTTGATGCAGATTCCCCGTCAAAAATCTGACCAAAAAACCCTGTGTGAAACTGGTTTAAGAAGGATCTCCTGACAATGAACTGATCACGGTTCCTAAGCTACTAAGACTAGGTTCACACGTGGTCCTGACTCCGGATGCTCCAGATTCTGTTCCCCATTCTGCTTTAAAAATGCAGAGAGAAAAGTCCTGCAAACAGGCAGAAATCCGGCAAAAACCTGGTGGACCCCATAACAGTCTATAGGATTTGTGGGTTTCTGTAGGTAAGCGGATTAGGATTCCATTCATAGGGTTCCCAGCGGGCCTCATGAATGGAAATCCGAACGCAGGTGTGAACCTAGCATAAACAAGTATCAGCAGTATATGGATGGCCAGGTTCTCCAGAAGAATACTGTAGCCCCCAGGCTTATTTATGAAGATGAGAGGCTACCATCTATTAATTGGCAGATCCTTGCTATGATATTTGTAAATTGTCTTTCTAGACCAGTCAGTCCTTATTAGACCTCTGCTTCAGTTTTGTACACATTTTGTATATATATGCAAGTATTTATTGTATGTATATATCCCCTTTCTCTCTTTTAGAAAGACATTTGAATGTAGACTGTTGGTGTTTTGCTACATCTCATAACCACACCAAATAACGTTATTGATTGCGCAATGACTAAAGTCGTATAAGTTAGGACAATTCATGGGATCTCTTTTGTGTTTTATGAAATGCCGTACAATTTACTTCTGCAGAACAAATAACGTCTCCCATCCAGCAACGTCTAACCGAGCACAGTCCGATAGAAATCAAAATTGCTTAATCATACAATTTGCTGCCTTTCAGATTGCCGATAGATTTTCATTATGCAGCTGAATCCAACAGCCTCTCCAATCTCACTTAATCAAACACTCTTGTTGTAAATCTTCTAAAATTCTAAAAGAGAGTGATAAATATTTTCTGTAACATTAAAGGCATAATAAACAGACCGAGTGAGTTAATATTATCTGTCTGTCAGCATTGACTATAGCATACAAGACCATGAAGAGACACAAGTAAAAGAAAATCGCATTCCATTATAAAATATGCCATAAATGAATCTTTGCTTTTGCAAATCTTTCCTGAAAACATGTAACACAATGGTAAATACATTAGTAATGCATATAGATAAAGTGAAGCTGGGGTTAGCAGATATATCATTGCTGAATATATGAAAAGATATACTGGCATTAATGTAATGATGAGATCGTCTTTTCTCAATGGGGGAAGGGGAATTTTAAAAACCCGCATATGTCAGAACGAAATAAAACTGAAAAACGTTCTCCTCTTTTAGATAACAAAAGTGGTTTAGAAATAGGGGCCACACGATGGCTCAGTGGTTAGCACTGCAGCCTTGCAGCGCTGAAGTCCTGGTGTTCAAATCCCACCAAGGACAAAAAAACATCTGCAAGGAGTTTGTATGTTCTCCCGTGTTTGCATGGATTTCTATCACATATTTCAAAGACATACTGATAGGGAAAAATGTACATTGTGAGCTCTATGTGGGGCTCAAAATCTACATTATTTTTTTTTTTTTTTAAAGTGGTTTAGATATCTGCCTTAGGCTAAGGTCTCATGTTGCGGAAACACTGCGCTTTTTTTGTTGCAGATTTTGTTGAGTTTTTTTTTTTTTTTTAGCCAAAACCAAGAATGGCTACAAATGGAATCAGAAATATATAGAAGGCTCTTACACTTCTAACTTCTGCTTAATCTAGTTCTGGCTTTGGACCCCCCAAAAAAACAGCAAAATCTGCAACAAAAATAAGCTATGTTTCCGCAATGTGGGACCTTAGCCTCAGTTTTCTGTAATCTTCTACAGGAATGAAGGTATTAGGGGGAAACATGGTGGCTCAGTGGCTAGCACTGCAGCCTTGCAGCACTGTAGTCCTGGGTTTGAATCCCACCAGGAACAACATCTGCAAGGAGTTTGTATGTTCTCCCTGTGTTTGTGTGGACTTCCTCCCATTCTACAAAGACATACTGATAGGAAAAAAAAAAAAAGTACATTGTGATCCCTATATGGGGCTCACAATCTACTATAAAAAAAAATTGTCAATGCTGACAGACAGGAATGAAGGTATGAGTAGACCTACTGATTTTATGAAAATTGGTTGTTTCACCAGGATAACGCCAATTCTTAATGAAGACTCACTGTCTATCAGGCAATGTTCACAGTGACTTAAACCTCTGGGAACCAGGTGGTATCTGTGGGTCCCAGTGCAAACTTTGTCTGCGGCCCCCTACCCCATCCCTACAAGGCAATTCTTGCTAGCAATGGTTATAGGTGCTGCAGCGGTATCTCAAATACTTTAAAGAAATACAACTATAGTACCCACATCTAACACCCACAGTCCCTGCTGATCAACTATTGGAAGATACTGTGGAGTTTGTGTGAGCACCCTGACTCCTTCACTATTTTAATTGCACAGGATTTGTTTTAGAATCCCAATACAATGTTATTACAGCCTATGATAATAGTGCACTGCTGCTAGAAAAAAAGGATGGCGTGTTATGTGAATAGTGAAGGGACCACATGTGATATCATATGCTCCACCATGGCCCCCACACATTATAATCTGCTCTACAATGGCTCTGACAGTGACATCTGGGGTGCATGACCTCAGTCACACGCCGGATGAGCCCTGAAAAGAGATGCTTGTGTGTATATGTATTTATTTTTAATCACCTCTCCTGGGCATGCTGTTGGGTCTCTTTCCATTAACAATATGTACCTAGTGCTCCTCTTCACTAGACCACATCCCATTCAGGACTTCACTACCCTCCTTAGTGTTTCATAGATGTAAGGTAAAGTCCTGCTATGCAGTTTTACAGTTAGTGAGCCTGGATCAAGGAGATGACACAGTAGGGAAGCTGCTTCTCTGTATCCAACAGCAATGTCCCACGGGATGACTAGAACTGGGGAATGATGCCAGGAACTATAGAATGAATATTGTATCTGTACTACAGCAGGGGAAAGTGGCACATTGTCCTTGCATGGCACCTACACTAGACTTGGTGCTGCATCACTTTACAAAGACATATAGTGACTTATAGGTGTTACGGCTCAAAAGTGTCTGCAGATTTACAGTGGTTAAGAACACACCACAAAAATGCCCTGTCCTGCTCATCCGCAGCGTTCCAAGTCACTGATATTGCACACTGCACATGCTGATTTTTCATTTCTGTGTGATCAGTAAAGGGAGTAAATAATTTCTATATCCAGTAGATCATATAGATAATTTATTTTGAAATCCACCACTTGAGTGTCATCTTCTGAGACCCCATTAGAAGACCACCACATTTGTCAGTATGGACAACTGCACCATCAATAATGTCATCCATTTATTATTTATACTTGTACAATAAGGAATGTAGGAAGAATAATGTCTTCCATACAGCTGGTCTCCATGTTAAGTATCTGCTCAAAGAATCTTATGTGCAGGTAGAAGTAAAGGAGGATGAGGAACTGGATCGTAGTGGTCTTGTATTTGTGGAGGATCAGGAGGAAAAGAAAAAGAGGAGGGTTATGCTGTGAATGTAAATGGGAGCCCTGATATTTCACAGGTTGAGACTGACCCTTATTTGTGTAGAGATGATGATGATGATGATGATGATGAAGAAGAAGAATCTGGCGGAAACTAACATGGCAGGCTCTTGGTCCTTGATTCAGTGCAATGACAGGCCTATTGTTAGCTTCATGTAAAGGGATTGTTACTGGATCACTGTGCTTTAAGCCCCCTGCTTTAAAGTAAAAAAAGGGATTTTTTTTTTATTCCCAAAAGGGAGAAAGAATTGTCATATTACCAGGACATGTTATGTACCCTGCTTATCATGAGTTTTAGGGAGGCAACTGCTAGTTCCAGTCGCGTGTCTGCCCAATCCCAGTCCTCTACACTCCTTCAGCGTTCTATATCCTCTGTCACCACCACTGCTACAAATAGAAGAAAATTCAGCACTAGAATCAGCCAGTATACTATGTGAATCTTTAAGAACCAGAAACCTTTTACTTTGCAGGACTAACCAGATGCATATGTGCCACCTGCACAACTAGATTCAGTCATACTTGGTATATACGCTTATTCAGACAGATTCCTTTTGACTTCTGGGTCAGTAGATTGAATCATCGATAGGAACTGGCTCTGTTTGCATCTTGTTCAGCCTTAAGTGTAATGATATTGTTGTAGTCGAATTGACTATATCATGGATCAATCAGTCAGTCCAAATTAATAAGCATGTTTAAACTACTAATAATGACACAGACACTGAGTTCCATATCACATCAGCCATGCTAGCCCCTTAGCCCAGCTCAGCACAACTGGCTCTTTATTGAAAGTACACACACTTAAGAGACAAAGAAAGGAGGGGTTACTGCCCCCATGGCATTCCTGAGCTGCTGTCCATCTCCCATTGGCTCCAAACTTCAATGTCCAGCAAGACACCTCCTTGCTGTAACATGAAGACTTCACCACGAGGCACAAAGACAAGACATAAACTCCATCTTAGATTCCAAACTCCTTTGTTCAATACTATAGACACTTAGTAGCAAGGAAAACAATTAGTATTTCTACAATATAAAGTATAAGAATCTTGATTCATGTTCTCAGACTTGACAGTATAGAGGGTATTCTATGCTGTGGATGACATTATCAAAACTGTTTACCACTGGTGTGGAAAACATTACATTTGTGAAAATGAATCCGGCATGGATCAGTGGGGGTTTCCCACACCTCCATCTCATTTAAATGAATATATCTGAAAGAAAAGGATTGGCTGTGTACTACCATCCCAATGATGCCACTGCTTTTGGTTACCTGTCCATTATGTTCCATTTGCTGTACTGATTCTGATGCTGCTACCCCTAGAGAACCAAACATCATTTCATGTAACCTAGTCCATCATGTTCTATCCCATACTGTACTTCCAATGATGTCACTACCACCAGCATTCCCACAATACCACCACTCAGTCAGACAATGTTGATGGTTTGATCACATCTTTTCCTTCAATCTTTACAATAAACCCCCTCCCCTTTATTGTAACCCCATCCTTTCATGATAATAAGATGTCTACTGAGTACTGACTCTCCCCTCATGTCTCTACAAGATGAAGTCTTTTAAAATAGTTTCCTATAACTAGTGACATGGAAGAATAATAACACAATCCCCCATAATCCAGAATACCAAATAGCTGATCATTTCACTAGTACGGTATAATATGATAGCGGCATCCTCTCATCTTTATTCAATATGTCTATTAATCCTGGTGTTGCTGTAGAGAGTTGTAGCACATTTCCAAACAAAATAATATGTATCCCTTTGGAAGACGAGATTAAAAATAAAACATTGAAACTTTACCTTTTCATGTTTATAATAAGAAAACATAATTACTAATCTGTTTAAGTGTCACGCTGCATAAATAAAATCCAGAAATAAATGGCACAAAATACCACAAAAGACATTGATGATTGCCATAATTGTGCTTGTGTTTGTGTAATTAAAAATGTTTTGACTAAACAAATTGGAGCCTTTAAAGCATATACTGTAAGTAGTGGTTAGGGTGCATAATGGAACAGGTATTTGTAAGACGCACAAGATACAAAGTGGCAGCAGCTGTTTGTCTCACTTTTGCTTAAACCAGAACATTTTTTCATTTGTAAAGTGACCGGGAAAAATAATCACTATAGATGAGACATTGCTTATTCAGGTGAGTTTGTGTATTATTCTGGGTTTTTCTGAGGGTAAGTTCACACAGGGCATTTTGTTCAGGATTTTGAGGCCATATCTGCCTCAAAATGCTGCCCAAAAAGATGGCTCCCATTGAAATCAATGGGAGCCGGTCAGTTCTTTTTTCTGGGAGACGTTTGTTCCGTCTCCAGGAAAAGGAAGCGACATGCTCATTCTTTCGCGATATCCGCCTGAAGACACTCCCTTCCGACTAGGCCCATTCATTTGGGCCTAATCCAGAGTGGAGTACGCGACTGGATCCAGTCGCGGCTACCCGTATTTTGGTCCAGAACCTGAGGCGGCTTGTGTGAACTTACCCTAAACCTGATGAAAAATGGACATGCTATAAACAGCTGGGACAGATTTATTAATCTTATCTAATTTTTAGACTGTGCTATCACAGCGGCTGATTATGGCTGATAAATCTGGTGATTCTGATATAAAAAAAAAAAAAAAAAAAAAAAACACCAAAAAAGCTCTATAATGCAATTGTCTCTCTGTTATGTGTGGTTCTCCATTTTCTCCCCCTCCCTTCTCTACAGAGTTTTATTGTACAGCGGAAGAAGGAAACAAATAAGTAAAGAAAGTAAAGTATACAGAGCTTGTTATCTTCACCTAAACTAAGATGTGTGTGTGTATATATATATATATATATATATATATATATATATATATATATATATACACACACACACACACACACTTTGGTACCCTTTATACTATGAGTCTTAGGACACCAATGGAAGAAATCTTGCACAAGACATGTCTCAATACAAATTTGTATTGAGATACATATTCACCATGAGCCTGCAAATTACAGCATGGCTTACTTCTAGCTGGTACTATATGTGCCAATATTAAACACTGCAGGATGGAGGGGCTACTTTTCAGGGTACTGTAAGATAATAATTTACACAGATTAGACAGCAAGAATATTGAATGGTATATGATCCTCTATTTCATCCACCTCTGCTTGATCCCTGAACTATATTGTAGCATTTCCATGTGTTCTTATCTGTACTAGTTAAGTCTTTGATCCTCACTGATTTTATGGCTGTTTCTGACCAAGTGTTTACTTAGATCCACACTGCTAGCATCCTCATGTGTCACAGTTTGTAGACTAATTAGTTAACAACTTAAATTGGTGCTAGTTCTGAAGCTCTGCTTTCCTATATAAGTAGATATAGCTTATGGGACAGCATTTCATGCAGGGCCATTTCATTTGCAGCATGCATCTTAACCAAATTGCATCTTAACCGAAGTGCAGATTAACCAAAGTGCACTTATACATGGCACTTAAACAGGGCACGAAACAGGCTAACCATGGCAGAACACCAGGTAACTTACAACCTAAAATAACAAGTTTTACCACATGGTATCCTATAGCTACACTGCCTCTTACTATCTTAGCCATTGGCTTCCTGCAGATCTCTCCTCCACCTCTACCACCAGCACACACCATCCATGTCAGTCCCTCTCTTCTTCCCTCTCCCATGTACAGCTCTCACACACTTTTCAGTCTCTTTAATCGCCCCTTTACTTCTTTTAGCAGGGATACCAAATATAAGCGCTCACATAAATCACTGAACCACCTTCTGTCTCTGTCCATGTTACTCCTCCTAGCTGCTGGGGACATCTCTCCTAACCCCGGCCCTCCTTCCTTCACTAACTCTTCTCCCTGTACACATAGAACTAGAGATGAGCGAACACTAAAATGTTCGAGGTTCGAAATTCGATTCGAACAGCCGCTCACTGTTCGAGTGTTCGAATGGGTTTCGAACCCCATTATAGTCTATGGGGAACATAAACTCGTTAAGGGGGAAACCCAAATTCGTGTCTGGAGGGTCACCAAGTCCACTATGACACCCCAGGAAATGATACCAACACCCTGGAATGACACTGGGACAGCAGCGGAAGCATGTCTGGGGGCATAAAAGTCACTTTATTTCATGGAAATCCCTGTCAGTTTGCGATTTTCGCAAGCTAACTTTTCCCCATAGAAATGCATTGGCCAGTGCTGATTGGCCAGAGTACGGAACTCGACCAATCAGCGCTGGCTCTGCTGGAGGAGGCGGAGTCTAAGATAGCTCCACACCAGTCTCCATTCAGGTCCGACCTTAGACTCCGCCTCCTCCGGCAGAGCCAGCGCTGATTGGCCGAAGGCTGGCCAATGCATTCCTATGCGAATGCAGACTTAGCAGTGCTGAGTCAGTTTTGCTCAACTACACATCTGATGCACACTCGGCACTGCTACATCAGATGTAGCAATCTGATGTAGCAGAGCCGAGGGTGCACTAGAACCCCTGTGCAAACTCAGTTCACGCTAATAGAATGCATTGGCCAGCGCTGATTGGCCAATGCATTCTATTAGCCCGATGAAGTAGAGCTGAATGTGTGTGCTAAGCACACACATTCAGCACTGCTTCATCAAGCCAATACAATGCATTAGCCAGTGCTGATTGGCCAGAGTACGGAATTCGGCCAATCAGCGCTGGCTCTGCTGGAGGAGGCGGAGTCTAAGATCGCTCCACACCAGTCTCCATTCAGGTCCGACCTTAGACTCCGCCTCCTCCGGCAGAGCCAGCGCTGATTGGCCGAAGGCTGGCCAATGCATTCCTATGCGAATGCAGACTTAGCAGTGCTGAGTCAGTTTTGCTCAACTACACATCTGATGCACACTCGGCACTGCTACATCAGATGTAGCAATCTGATGTAGCAGAGCCGAGGGTGCACTAGAACCCCTGTGCAAACTCAGTTCACGCTAATAGAATGCATTGGCCAGCGCTGATTGGCCAATGCATTCTATTAGCCCGATGAAGTAGAGCTGAATGTGTGTGCTAAGCACACACATTCAGCACTGCTTCATCAAGCCAATACAATGCATTAGCCAGTGCTGATTGGCCAGAGTACGGAATTCGGCCAATCAGCGCTGGCTCTGCTGGAGGAGGCGGAGTCTAAGATCGCTCCACACCAGTCTCCATTCAGGTCCGACCTTAGACTCCGCCTCCTCCGGCAGAGCCAGCGCTGATTGGCCGAAGGCTGGCCAATGCATTCCTATGCGAATGCAGACTTAGCAGTGCTGAGTCAGTTTTGCTCAACTACACATCTGATGCACACTCGGCACTGCTACATCAGATGTAGCAATCTGATGTAGCAGAGCCGAGGGTGCACTAGAACCCCTGTGCAAACTCAGTTCACGCTAATAGAATGCATTGGCCAGCGCTGATTGGCCAATGCATTCTATTAGCCCGATGAAGTAGAGCTGAATGTGTGTGCTAAGCACACACATTCAGCACTGCTTCATCAAGCCAATACAATGCATTAGCCAGTGCTGATTGGCCAGAGTACGGAATTCGGCCAATCAGCGCTGGCTCTGCTGGAGGAGGCGGAGTCTAAGATCGCTCCACACCAGTCTCCATTCAGGTCCGACCTTAGACTCCGCCTCCTCCGGCAGAGCCAGCGCTGATTGGCCGAAGGCTGGCCAATGCATTCCTATGCGAATGCAGACTTAGCAGTGCTGAGTCAGTTTTGCTCAACTACACATCTGATGCACACTCGGCACTGCTACATCAGATGTAGCAATCTGATGTAGCAGAGCCGAGGGTGCACTAGAACCCCTGTGCAAACTCAGTTCACGCTAATAGAATGCATTGGCCAGCGCTGATTGGCCAATGCATTCTATTAGCCCGATGAAGTAGAGCTGAATGTGTGTGCTAAGCACACACATTCAGCACTGCTTCATCAAGCCAATACAATGCATTAGCCAGTGCTGATTGGCCAGAGTACGGAATTCGGCCAATCAGCGCTGGCCAATGCATTCTATTAGCCCGATGAAGTAGAGCTGAATGTGTGTGCTAAGCACACACATTCAGCACTGCTTCATCAAGCCAATACAATGCATTAGCCAGTGCTGATTGGCCAGAGTACGGAATTCGGCCAATCAGCGCTGGCTCTGCCGGAGGAGGCGGAGTCTAAGGTCGGACCTGAATGGAGACTGGTGTGGAGCGATCTTAGACTCCGCCTCCTCCAGCAGAGCCAGCGCTGATTGGTCGAGTTCCGTACTCTGGCCAATCAGCGCTGGCCAATGCATTCTATTAGCCCGATGAAGTAAAGCTGAATGTGTGTGCTTAGCACACACATTCAGCTCTACTTCATCAGGCTAATAGAATACATTGGCCAATCAGCGCTGGCCAATGCATTCTATTAGCTTGATGAAGCAGAGTGTGCACAAGGGTTCAAGCGCACCCTCGGCTCTGATGTAGCAGAGCTGAGGGTGCACAAGGGTTCAAGTGCACCCTCGGCTCTCCTACATCAGAGCCGAGGGTGCGCTTGAACCCTTGTGCAGCCTCGGCTCTGCTACATCAGAGCCGAGGGTGCGCTTGAACCCTTGTGCACACTCTGCTTCATCAAGCTAATAGAATGCATTGGCCAGCACTGATTGGCCAGAGTACGGAATTCGGCCAATCAGCGCTGGCCAATGCATCCCTATGGGAAAAAGTTTATCTCACAAAAATCACAATTACACACCCGATAGAGCCCCAAAAAGTTATTTTTAATAACATTCCCCCCTAAATAAAGGTTATCCCTAGCTATCCCTGCCTGTACAGCTATCCCTGTCTCATAGTCACAAAGTTCACATTCTCATATGACCCGGATTTGAAATCCACTATTCGTCTAAAATGGAGGTCACCTGATTTCGGCAGCCAATGACTTTTTCCAATTTTTTTCAATGCCCCCAGTGTCGTAGTTCCTGTCCCACCTCCCCTGCGCTGTTATTGGTGCAAAAAAGGCGCCAGGGAAGGTGGGAGGGGAATCGAATTTTGGCGCACTTTACCACGTGGTGTTCGATTCGATTCGAACATGGCGAACACCCTGATATCCGATCGAACATGTGTTCGATAGAACACTGTTCGCTCATCTCTACATAGAACGCCTACAAACCTCATCAGTATTTACCGTGTTCCTTCTCCTCATCTCTCCCCTGTCTCTTTTAACTGCTCTCTCTAGAACGCCCGCTCAGTATGTAACAAACTAGAATATATCAATGACTTATTCCTTAGTAAATCCCTCGGCCTGCTCGCCCTTACTGAAACTTGGATCCAGCAGGCAGACACAGCCTCCCCTGCTGCTCTGTCTCATGGTGGCCTACAATTCTCACATACCTCTAGGCCTGACAACAGGCAGGATGGTGGGGTAGGCTTACTTCTGTCACCACAGTGCATTTTTCAGGCCATTCCACCGGTACCCTCACTCACGTTCTCCTCATTTGAAGTCCATGCTATCAGACTTTTTCACCCACTCTCCTTACGGGTAGCTGTGATCTACCGTCCACCTGGCTCACCCTACCAATTTTTGGATCACTTTGCTTCTTGGCTTCCCCACTTTTTATCCAGTGACATTCCTACCCTCATCATGGGTGACTTTAACATCCCTATTGACACCCCTCACTCCCCAGCTGCCTCACAGTTTCTCTCATTAACCACTTCTCTTGGTCTTTCACAATGTTCTTCTTCTGCCACACATGTAGGTGGAAACACGATTGATCTTGTCTTCCATCGACTCCTCACAGTTTCTAAATTTACTAACTCTGCTCTGCCCCTCTCTGATCATAACCTTCTGTCTCTCACCATCAGTACCCTCTCCCCTTCACAAGATACACCTACCCAACACACATATAGGAACTTGCGTACTATCGACACCCAGCACCTCTTAGATACTCTACCATCCTCTCTGTCCCCCATCTCCTCAATCTCCTGTCCCAATCTGGCCACCAGTCACTATAATAAAACCCTTAAAAATGCATTGGATGAGGTGGCCCCCCCCTCCACTCGTAAAGTCCCACGTAGGAGGCAGCAGCCCTGGCACACGCCACAGACACGATTTCTTCAGCGGTGCTCTAGGTGTGCCGAACGTCTCTGGAGAAAATCACGCTCACCTGCAGATTTCCTCCACTTCAAGTTTATGCTTAAAACATATAGTTCTGCCCTTCACCTCGCCAAGCAAGACTATTTCACCGCCCTCATCTCTTCTCTCTCCAGCAATCCTAAAAGGCTTTTTGAAACTTTTCACTCCTTACTCACACCCAAGGTGCAGACGCCATTCACAGACCTTAGTGCTGATGACCTGGACACGTATTTCCATGCTAAAATTGATAAGATCCGTCAGGAAATGACTGCCCAAGACGCAGGTGGCATTGATTCCACCACCTACCATAGCAAGGATCCCCTCACCAACCGCACTTCAGACTGTCCATTCTCATCTTTTGAACCTGTTACAGAAGAGGAAGTCTCCCAACTACTTTCTTCATCTCGCCCTACAGCCTGCAGCAGTGACCCCTTCCCCTCACACCTTCTCCAATCTCTGTCGCCTGCTGTCACTACTTGCCTTACTAAAATATTTAACCTCTCTCTCTCTTCTGGAATCTTCCCATCCTCCTTCAAGCATGCTGTTATAACCCCGCTATTGAAAAAACCCTCCCTGGACCCATCCTGTGCTGCTAACTATCGACCCGTCTCTAACCTCCCCTTCATCTCTAAACTCTTGGAGCGCCTGGTCTATTCTCGTTTAATCTGCTATCTCTCTGCTAACTCTCTGCTTGACCCCTTACAATCTGGCTTCCGCGCTCTGCACTCTACTGAAACGGCTCTCACAAAAGTCTCCAATGATCTCCTAATGGCTAAATCCAATGGCGACTTCTCTCTTCTTATTCTTCTGGACCTCTCTGCAGCTTTTGACACTGTTGACCATCATCTCCTCCTCAATAGGCTCCGCTCAGTTGGTCTCAATGACACGGCGCTCTCCTGGTTCTCCTCTTATCTCTCAGACCGCACCTTCAGTGTATCATTTGCGGGCTCTGTTTCCTCCCCTCTTTCCCTTGCTGCTGGGGTTCCTCAGGGCTCGGTCCTAGGCCCCCTGCTCTTCTCTCTCTACACAGCCCCCATTGGACAAACCATTGCCAGATTTGGCTTCAGGTACCATCTTTATGCTGATGACACCCAATTATACACATCTTCCTGTGACATCACCCCTGCACTCATACAGAACACCAGTGACTGTCTCTCTGCTGTCTCAAATATCATGTCCTCTCTCTATCTGAAACTAAATCTCTCCAAGACTGAACTACTACTGTTTCCACCATCTAATAGATCTGTCCCTGATATATCCATTGCAGTCTCAGGCCTTACTATAACTCCTAGGCAGCATGCCCGCTGCCTCGGGGTTATGTTTGACGCAAACCTTTCCTTCAACCCTCATGTTGAATCACTTGCACGTTCATGTCACCTCCACCTCAAAAACCTCTCCAGAATACGCCCTTTCCTTACCAGAGATACACTAAAGACACTTACTGTCTCTCTGATTCATTCTCGCCTTGACTACTGTAACTCCTTACTAATCGGTCTTCCCCTTACTAAACTCTCCCCTCTACAATCTATTCTGAATGCAGCGGCCAGGCTCATCTATCAGGCTAGACGCTACAGTGATGCCTCTGGTCTGTGCCAGTCGCTACATTGGCTGCCTATTCAATATAGAATAAAATATAAAGTTATCACACTCATCCACAAGGCTCTCCATAATGCCGCACCTCCATACATTTCCTCCCTCATCTCTGTCTACTGCCCAACCCGTGCTCTCCGCTCACTCAATGACCTAACACTTACATCCTCTATTATCAGAACCTCCCACGCTCGTATACAAGACTTCTCCCGAGCTGCACCACTTCTCTGGAATGCTCTACCCCGGACAATCAGATTGACTCCCAATTTCTACAGTTTCAAACGCAAACTAAATACGCATCTTTTCAGACAAGCCTATCACAATGTCTAACGTAAACCCTTAACCGTCCTCTGTCCCCGCTCCCACATTACCCCACATGATATGATGTCATCTCAGGATAACTTTATAGGTCCAAGCTCCATCCACATGTTACAGGACACGACTGGTGATGGCTCATAAAGTTTTATGTTTGTGTAATGACAGTCACCTCTATTACAGAAGTGTCTGACCCCTGTATAAGTAATGCCGCCCCTGCTACCTCTTGTGTCACCCCCTCTACCTCATAGATTGTAAGCTCTTGCGAGCAGGGCCCTCAGTCCCATTGTGTGAAATGATTCTCTTTGTAATGTATCTTTCTGTCTGTATTTTAACCCTACAAATTGTACAGCGCTGCGGAATATGTTGGCGCTATATAAATAAAATGTATTATTATTATTAAATCCAGGGCAACACAAAGCAATAATGTGCGTGCAAGCTACAGCCCTTGGTTAGTGGTCTACATAAAACCATAAAAAACATCAGAAATTCCTGATGCAAACAAGTGAAGTACATTCCTTATTCCATGTCAGAACAACATGTAACTGGATCAGAACAACAAGTAACTGAATCTTTCTCAAGCCATTAGATTAGAGAGCAACTACAAATAGTACCTCCCATTCTGAAAGACTCAGCATGGCCATAAATCCCAAATTACAAGCTATTGTCGATACAGTGGCTTATAGGACACGTCTACCATTGCAAACCTACTCTTACTGCAGGATCTGACTTATTGCAGGATCTATTTTTTTTTTTTTTTTTTTAAATGAACATAAAGTTCTTAGGCCTCATTCACACATATTTGGGAATCCGTTCGGGGGAGTTCACATAGGGACACCCCTGTACTGACTACTGGACACATTGACAAGCGGTGAGCAGTGATAAAACACGGACCCCATAGACTATAATGGGGTCCATGTGCTTTACACATGGTCTCCGCACAAGTCATGCAGACAGGAAAGTAGATTGTGAACTACTTTTCTGTCCGCATGTTCCATGCGGAGACCGTGCGTAAAGCACACAGACCCCATTATAGGGTCCCCATGGGGTCCCCATGTGGAATCCCTGAACGGATTACCGAACGAAGAAGTAAATCGGACCTGACTCATCTATCCTTTTTATTATAACTGTATTGCACACAGAGACTGCACAAAAAATGCACGAAAAACTCATTATGTGACTGCAGCTAACTTATTTAGTAATTGAGGCAAGTTTCTAAGCCAACTCCAACACTCGCTTTTCTTTTCCTTGTCCTTTTCTTTCTACACATTGTTTTCCCTTTTGCTGCCCTTGAAATAATATTTAACCATTATTTTTCTCCCAGTTTATTTCTACTGCTGTAAGTACCTGATTTACTTATTAATTATTAATTCATGTTTTTTTCTGGATTTATTTTAGTACTGAATATTGAATGAAGTTTCATTCGGCTGATTAAGTTCACATGTAATTGGTAAACGTAGAATTATTTAATGAATATCATTAATAATAAACTAAATAAAAGTATTCATTTCATTAATTGTATTTATTAAGTTCTTAACAACATCCCCCCACCCTATCCAACTTTTTGTAGATTCATACTTTGCTATGAGAAGTCTTTGGATAATGTACAGAATAGTTAAGCAGTTCCAAATCCTGCTCGTATTTTCCTCCTTCAAGAGACCTTCGGTTTTAAATATACTAAAGTCAGGGGAGAGATTTACTAATACTAACTTTTAGATAGTTCAAACTAGGACTACACAGTTTAAAATGCACCAGATTTACTATCATACTAGATGATGCATCTCTGGCAGATAAGGGCAATTAAAAACATTTAATTAATAATTAGAGATGAGCGAGTAGTGTTCAATCGAGTAGGTGTTCGATCGAATACTACGGTATTCGAGATACTCGTACTCGATTGAACACTACTAGCTGTTCAAAGTTTAAAGTTCGATGCAGAACCAGCGTTGGTTCTTCTCTTACCTTTCCGAAGTCTTCTCCATGCTGCATCCCCGCGTCTTCTTCCGGGTGAATTCACTCTGCCTAGGCCAGATGCCACGCATGCGCAGTTGGCTCTGGATGCCTAGGCAGAGTGAATTCCACCCAGAAGAGGACGCGGGGGCGCTGCGCCGGGAGAAGACTTCAAGCAGAATCCAGCCCGACCCTCACTCGTGGACTTGGTAAGTATGATTTTATCGAATGTTGCCTACCCCTGAAATGAGCATTTCCCCCCATAGATTATAATGGGGTTCGAAATCCGTTCCACAGCCGAATAGTGTGCGGCTGTTCGAATCAGATTTCGAACCTCGGACATTTTAGTTTTCACTCATCTCTATTAATAATTCATTTAAGGGTGAACTACTAGCTTTATGTACAGTAGATTGAATCCGGCATCTACCAGGCAGGTATACTGTATTGACCATTGACCAGATGAAAACATGAGGGATTTCTTGTCTATATTTTTTAAAAGCCACATTTGTTCTCTTTCCATACACTAATCTTTCAACTCTACCCTACTAGTTAATAATACTGAAATCCTAGGCATTTCTGCTATGGGTTGCTGCCAGTGGTGAACCTAGCCTCTCTGCTGCCTGAAGCGGATGATCAAAAGACGCTCCCCCCCCCCCGTATTGAGTCAGGGGGGGGGGGGGGGGTGTTCATCTTTTGATCGTCCGCCTAAGATAGCGGGCCGTGCACTCAGCTCAACTCTGGAGTAGTTGAGCTGAGTGTGCAGTATCGGATTTACCCCAAACCCCCCACCGTTGTCCACTTACCTGCATCTCCCAGCTCCTCTTCTTGGTCCGGTCCGGTCCTCTGTCTGGTCTTCAGAGCACCCTGCCCCCCTCTCCCCCGACTAGTATTATAGAGAAGGCGGTGCTTAAGAGAGTGTGGGTGGGTACTGGGCAGGGAGACGTCTCCGCTTAGTGCGGCTGGAGAGTGTGGGCGGGGAGATATGAATGCATCACTCATGTCTCCCCTTCCAGTACTTGCCCACACTCTCCTAAGCCCCGCCTTCTCCATAATACTAGTCTTGGGAGGCGGGGGCAGGGCGCTCTGAAGACATGTGAACAGAGGACCGGACCAAGAAGAGGAGCTGGGAGCTGCAGCTATGTAGGTAAGTGGACAATGGTGGGGGGGTTAATCACTACACAGCGTGGGGTCCAACAATATTTGGACTACATGCTGTGCAGTGAATAGGATCGTTTTTAAAATCCAATTTCCGAATGATCGGAAATTGGATTTTAAAAACAATCCTGAAATATCAAGATCGGCTCAACCCTAAGTACTGGCCCATGTAGCAGTGTCCAATGTAGCATCGGTAGAGCTGAGTGTGTAGCAGGTTCAGCTCTGCTTCATCTCGGCATAGGAATGCACTGACCAGCGTTGATTGGCCGAATGCCGTACTTCTGTATGGCATTCGGCCAATCAACGCTGGTCAATGCATTCCTATGGGAAAAAGTCAGCTCGCGCATATCGCAATCTGATAGGGATCCCGACGAGATGGAGCCCCAAAGAGCTGGGTGAGTAACATTCCCCCCTAAATAAGGGTAATCCCTAGCTAACCTTGCCTGTACATCTATCCCTGTCTCACAGTCACATAGTTCACAGTCCCAAATTAGTTGAATGTTAAATCCACCATTCGTCTAAATTGGAGGTCACCTGAATTAGCCAGCCAATTACTTTTTCCGATTTTTTTTTTTTTTTTCACTGCCTCCGTTGTTGAAGTTACTTTCCCACCTCTCCTGCACCATTATTGGTGCAAAAAATGCGCCAGGGAAGGTGGGAGGGGTTATGAATTTTTACTGCGTTTGAGACCTTGTATTCAATTAGAATCGAATATCCCGAACAGCCTGATATTCGATCGAAGCTGTATTCGATCGAGCGGTGTTTGCTCATCTCTACTCCTTATGTTTTTTATCACCATATTTTACAAGAAGAGAATTTGCATTATAATATGTAAAGTCAAGACAGCTGAAACCACCATTGACCTCAAAATTCTCAATCCCTATTTTCATTACATAGATTGTTTCATATTCAAGGAATCTAAGAAAGGAAATGAAAAAAATGTCTTGAGTATTGACATGACATGTGAAGAGAATGCTGTACAAGGAGGTGGAGGAGTCAGAAACTGCATTTTCTCCATCATCTATTATCACTTATATCATTGTGCTATCTGTCTCTGGCATTATATTATACAATGATATTTTTAATAATATAATATCTGTATCTTCAGGATTCAGGAATCAACTTGCTCAGCCATGTATTCTATATATATCAATGCATAACATCTGAGCAGCGGACAGTAAAAGAATAAGATATTTGATGAAACTCTATGTTTAGAAAAAAGTTCTAAAACATTTACACCAAGCAAATATGATTATAAGGCTTAGTTCAGAAAGAGTTAACGCGCGCGCATTCTGACACATATACACGTGTCAGAATGTGAGCCCTCAAAACAGATCCCATTCATTTCAATGTGTCGGCTTCCGGGCGTATAACACGCATAATTTTGCGCCCGCAAAATTACGCACGTTATATGAAAAAAAAAAGCCATTGAACTCAATGACTTACCACATTTTACACGTGTATTTTTATACGTGTAATTTATGGCAAAATGTGAGGAGCGTTACTCCGTGTGAAGGCTAAAAGCCTCCCATTGATTTCAATGTGTAGTGCCCGATGCAAACCGTCCACATGACAGTCCTATGCTCTGTAATAGCTGGCAATTATTAGCTTTTCCCTTCATTGCAATGGAAGATACAGTCTTTGCAAAAGAGCTATGGAAATATAATGCAGGGTGTAAGAAATTATGTATTAATAACTAGGTATAAACTCCATAAGCAGTAATAAGCACAGCTCATCCACATGAAAGTGTTGGTTTGTAGGTATCGGCAAAGCAGTCCTACGTTTAATGGTTCTTTGCTTGAAGAAACCCCCTCGGATAGCAGGGTATAAATATTCCAATGAAAAAATCCATTCCGGCACAAGGATCGATGACTGTTAAAACTTCCATCTTTTATTCATGCCATGAGTAACATGCCAGAGTATCTTGAAACGCATAGGCGTGATGTACTTTCACTGATGTCCTGTTTTTAACCAGGATGAATAAATGATGAAGTTAAACAGTCATCAATCCTTGTAAGGGATTGAATTTTTCCATTTGATTAATAATTAGACCTCTTGTACACGATCAAGTATGCAGGCCAAGGGGGTCCAATTATTCTTTAACAGAGTATACTCGGAGGACATTTAAGTGTAATCTGAGTGCTTTCCATCCTCTATTACTTTCAATGGGGGGTTCCGTTCCATTCTGATCTATTTTCATAGCGCAGGATAGGACATGCTCTATAAATGTTGGAACAGAACGTAGCTTCTGAACCCCCTTGGTAAAGTCTTGGGCTGCTTACTTAGTCATGTACATGAGGCCTTACTAAACAAACAAAAAAAAAAAATCTCCATAGGAAATTGGGCAAAACATGCACTGATCTATAGGAATCTATCTCCCAAAGGGTGGCACTAGAGCAAGTTTTAGTTTATTCATCAAGGAGAACTTTCAGTATTTCTTTCCCAGAATTCTTTTTTTTTTTTTTTTTTTAATTCAATGTTTATTGACCTATAAAATAAAGTACATGTGAATGCAACATTTACAATCTTGTTGAACATTTTGAGGGGAGTGTGCGCACCCTTCTAGTCATAGAGAGGTTCAATAGGTCACTAAAAACTTTTATTACAAAGTCTTCCTCTTTTCAACATAAAACAATTAGCAAGTAATTAAAGCAATTATATATGCTATCAAAAAAAATGGGGGAGGAATATATGTGGGGATAAGGAGGAAGAAGAAAAAGAAGGGAGGGACAGAAAAAGAGGGGCGGGGGAGAGGAGAGAAACAGCAAGGAAGTAGAGAAGGAGAAGTTTATAAGTTTAGAGTTCTCCAGGGAAGGTCACTTCTGACCTTCTGGATCTAGCAGAATCGGGTATCATTTTCGTCTGGTGTTAGGATGGCATTCGATACGGGTCTATTTTTCAGCCAAGTTATCCATACTTCAAGGTACTTTGGGCAAGGTCTCCTGACCCATGCCAGCATCTCCTCAAATCTGGCTATTTGATTTGTTTTTGCAATCCATCTGTCTACAGATGGTGGGGTAGTCTGTTTCCAATAGAGAGGAATTAGCGCCTTAGTGACCAAAAGAAGATGGTAGATCAGCCTCTGCATCATTGCCGTGGTCTCAGTTATTGGGAGAAAAATTATCAGCAGGTATGGAGTGATCTTAAATCTGGGTAAGCCTAATTTTTTTTGATCTGGTCTTCAATAGCAGTCCAATAGGGGGTAATGTTTGGGCATGATCACCACAAGTGAAGTAGTGTACCTTTGTCCACAAGACATCTCCAGCATCTGGGGGAATCAATAAGTCCACGGGCAAAGAGCCATTTAGGCGTGTGATACCATCTGGAAAAAAAACTTAAAATCCATCTCCTGTAGCCAGACACAGGTGGAAAGTCCATGAGATCTCTCAAGTGCTATCTCCAAATCTCTTGGGCTTAGCTGTAGGCCTAAGTCCTTCTCCCATTTGGTGACGAATTTTGGTTTAGGAAGGTCAGATGGAGCAATAAATCTGTGAAGGAAATACGAGATACAGGTGGAAGAAGGAGTGGGCTTCAGAATTTCTTTCTCGAACTCAGTGTGGGATCTCTGCCATTTAACGGATGTCTGAAATTTATCTCTACATGCCTCAAAATGAGCCATATGCAAGAAGCCTTTGGATTCAGTGGTTAGCACTGCAGCCTTGCAGTGCCAGAGTCCTGAGTTTGAATCCCGCCAGGAACAACATTTGCAAGGAGTTTGTATGTTCTCCCCATGATTTCATGGATTTCCTCTCATACTCCAAAGACATACTGATAGGGAAAAATGTACATTGTGAGCTCTATATGGGGCTCACCATCTACATTAACAAAAAATATATATATAAAAAAAAAGCCTTTGGATGTCTGGGCCTCAGTACCCAATTGTGTCAACAAAAAATCTGCTCTTTGTAGAATCCCCTCAGAGATCAATACATCCAAAATGGTCTGGAGAAGGAGTCATCAGAAGTCTTCAAGTGGTCTTTTGAAGCCTGGGGTGACCTGTGGCATGAGACCCAGGGGTAAGCAAAAAGAAGGAGCAGGTGCTAGAGTTGCATTGTATTTCTTCCATGAATCCACTGCTCCACCTATAGGGATGCTGTCTCTCAGGCAGTGAAGATCTGGTGCAGTTTGAGGGGATGTAGCCAGCCAAAGAACTCTGAGTATGTTTGGGCCATATAGTGCAAATAGCATTTTCTTAATCGGGGAGGTAGATACGAGTGTTGAGAGCTCTGCCCAAAGCTGAAGTTGAATTGCATCATAATAGTGTTTTACATTTGGCAGATTCATACCACCATCTAATTTATGCCATTGAAGTAAGGCGATTTGCTAAGCGAGGTATTTTACCTTTCCATAGAAATTTTGAAAACATGTTATTAATGGAAGAAAATAATCTGAAGTTTAGCTTGATTGGTAGTATTCTTAAAAAATTTAGAATCTTTGGGAGGACGTATGTCTGGACCAGGTTTCGCCTGCCAAACCATGAGATGAATGGAATATCATATTGGCATAACAGTCTCTCAATTTCCAAAAGCAAATCCTCAAAATTTAGTGTATAAATATCTTTGATATGTTTAGGGATCTTAACTCCTAGATATTTAATGCTAGAGGGTGCCCACTTGAACTGTAAAGTTTTCATTATAGCTATAGATGCAGGGTCAGTCACAGATATATTTAGGATCACACATTTGTCTAAATTGACTTTGTAGTGGGAAATGGAGCCATATTCCTCAAAAATTTCTAAAATTTTAGAAAAACTGGTTTCTGAATTGATGGACATAAAAAGCACATCATCAGCAAATGCTAAAGAAGTCAGTGTTTCTGTACCACACTTCAAGCCTCTTATATCCGGGTGATCTCTTACTTTCTGCAAGAAGGATTCTAAAGACAAGACAAATAATGCTGGTGATAGGGGGCATCCTTGTCTCGTGCCGTTGGAAATTGGGAATGACAAGGAGAAAGTCCCATTGATTTTTCATTTTGCTGATGGTGTACATGGAGAAAATTGCCGAGATAAATTGTGGAGGAAACCCAAACCTCATAAGCACTGCTGCGATGTACTGCCAATTGACTCTATCGAAAGCCTTCTCAGCGTCTAAGCTGAGAAGGGCTAATGGAGTGTTAGAGGTTTCAGCGAATCTAATGGCATGCAATAGTCTGATGGTATTCATGCGTCTATCTCTGGACTTGACAAAGACAACTTGATCATCTTTCAGAAGATACATCAGAAGAGATTGAATGCGTTGTGTCAGGAGCTTCGTCCAAAATTTTAGGTCCATGTTTAGGAGTGATATTGGCCTATAGTTCCCACAGGCTTGTGGCTCCTTTCCATCTTTGTTTATAAGAGTCACATGGGCCTCCAGGGATTGGAGAGGCCAAGGGTCACCTTCTAGGATGGCATTGAAGGTCTGCTTCAACTGGGGAAGAAATAGATGCAAAAAGTCTTATAATACAGCAAAGAGTACCCATCCAGGCCTGGGCTTTTGTTTGGAGGGAAGCTCAGGACAATAGCTTTCAGTTCTGTTTCTGTTATGGAAGCAAGTAGAGAAGAGGATTGGGATGCAGTTAACTTTTTTAAGGAGATAGAGTCCAAAAAGTCATTGATCCTTGCAGATAGGTCTTTAGAGGAAAAGGAGGGTGCATGCTGCTTTAGATTGTAGAGTGAGTTGTAAAAAGAGTGGAAGGCCTTAGCAGTATCTTTGGTGATGGAACAAATTTTATTATCACGGTCTTTTATTGAGGAAATAAAAGTGTGTGCCTTTGCCTTTTTAATGAGCATGGACATCATGCATCCCCCTTGTCACCATGAGCGTATACTTTTTGTTTAAAGTTCAAAAAATGTTTTGCAGACTTTGCATGTAAGATATCTTTCAATTCCGTCTGCAGTTCTGCTAGTTGGATTTATGATGTAGAATTTGAGATTTTTTGTGCAGAGATTCAAGTCTAGAGATGTTCGCTAGAATAGAGTCTATTCTTTTCTGTTGTTGTTTTCTAAGTCTTGAGGCAAGGGCGATGAGAAAAGTTCTAATATAGTGCTTATGTGTCTCCCAAACTGTTGAGGTCTTGACATCTGGAGTAGTGTTGATAGAGAAAAATTCCGTGATATGTTTACCAATAGATTCTCTCACTTATGCCGAGTCCAGAATTTGCTCGTTCAAGCGCCACTTCCACTTAGGTGATGGTAGGGATGTTATAAGTAGGGTACAGGAGACTGGAGCATGATCAGAAATGGATATCTGGCCAATGGATGATTTTAGGCAATTGGCGAGCAAAGAAGAAGGGACAAATATATAATCTAGTCTCTGGTAGGAGCATCTTGGGTTAGAGTAGAATGAATAGTCCTTCTCAGTCAGGTGCTGGGCCCGCCAAACATCATTTAAAAAAAGGGAGTGGAGGGTCATGTGTAGCTTCCTTAACACTTTTTGTGGGATTTCCCAGAGGATGTGTCTAAGTCCGGGTTCAAAGAATGGTTCAAATCTCCACCTACCAATAAGATCACAGAATTCTTATTAGAGCTTGCATGGTCTGTTACCGTAGACTCTAGACACAGCAATGTAGCCGGCAAAAGCAATGTCTCCCTACCATAGTAGGCAATTTGAGAGGATAATCCTAATATAATGTAAAGAAACCCCAAACCTTAAAATATTCTGCTACATACATTGTAACTAGTAGGCTATATATAAGATATGTATTATGGCTAAACAAGAACAATACAAATTTTTTTTCTAATTTTTTTGTCAAACTTGACTCTGTCCCTTTAAGCAATTGTTACTGCTTGCTTGTACATAAAACTGTGTGTGCATTTATGCAATGTATACATTTGAACCCATAATGTATAATTTAATGAGCTCTATTAAGGAAGCTCATTTTCCATATAATTAAGCTGTTCTAGCAATTAAAGTCAGGGAAGAGTGCCACTGGTTATATTTCTAAAACTGTCATGAAATGTGTGGCTGTAATTCTCCAATCCAGGCCTTTGTCTTCAAACAGGGCAATATCTATCTATCTATCTATCTATCTATCTATCTATCTATCTATCTATCTATCTATCTGTCTGTCTGTCTGTCTGTCTGTCTGTCTGTCTGTCTGTCTGTCTGTCTGTCTGTCTGTCTGTCTGTCTGTCTGTCTGTCTGTCTGTCTGTCTATCTATCGATCTATATGCATGAGTTACACCTGGCAAACAAACAAAAAAGATTTACATAGCTGGACTTTATCTATGGAAATTTTAATGTTACATTTAAAAGAAACCTGTCTGCAGGATTCCTACCACTAAACCCACATCCTTTTACCTAGATTCCTCATGTTAAGATTAAACCCAAGCCGTGTTTCTTGGTGCTAAAGAACCCAAAATATCAGCATCTGAAGTTATTCCCCTTAACAGTCTTTCAGCTTGACCCATCTCTTTAGAAAACAGGCCGATGTGACTCTTCTCAATTACTTTGCATACAGACCTCTGAAGTGATTTTTATAAGTAAATGGGTCATTTATAACGTAAAAGTGGAAAAGCTAAAAAGGAGATTTCATACCCTTCCTGACCATGCGGAAAATCCAGTTGACAGGATCAATATAACACTCATTTGAGGCAACTTTAAAGGGGTTGCCTGGGATATTTTGAAATCCCTACTCTAGTCTAAACACCCTCTGGTCACCCTCCCCCTCCGGTTGTATGACTGGCTTCTTTTGGTAAAACGGGTCTTCCTCCTATACTGGTAGGGTACGTGCTTTTCTCCTAGTAGTGTGCACGTACTGCATGTGCAACAGAGGTGAAAAGGAGCGCACACAATACAAGGAGGAGAAGAGGTCATCTCACAGGAAGAAGGGTAAGTATGTAATATGGGTCAGGGGTTGGGATTAGTAGGTAGGGTAGAACATATAAGATAGCTAGGATAGGAAGGATAGCTAGACAGGGAGGGGGGATATGGGGGAGAGTGAAGAAAGAGGGTGAGAGGGGTTAGGAAGGCACATAGGAGGAAGCACACAGCAGGAGACACTAGGGACCCCCAGAGACTCCCATAAATCACTTAAAAAACACTAAAAAGTATATGGGTACATTAATTAACCCATTAATAGCACCAAGACACATTTAAAAAAAAACAAAAAAAAAAAACAAAACATTTTTTGCCCGGAAAACCTCTTTAAGGCTAAGGCCCCATGTAGCGACAAAGATGCTTTTTTTTTTTTTTTTTTTGCTGCGTTTTTCAGCCAAAATCAGAACTGCATTTAACAGAAGGGAAAAATCTAAATGTTTCCTTTTATAGATGAAATTTCTTTTCAAGACACTCTTGACTTTGGCTAAAAAAAACTGGACCCAAATCTGCAACAAAAAGCCTTTCTGTAATTAATGGCCTTAACAAAATTATATTAAAATTTATAGACATTAAAAAGTTTAACTTTTTTTTTTTTTTGCAAATATAAATCATGAAAAAAATCTTCTCCGATCTCTGATTTCCTTATTGCAGCCAGGTTATCATCTTGTGCATGCACTGTCCCTGACGTTAACCATCTTAGTGGTGGCAGTCTTTTGTCTTGCCGAAGGATATGACATGATGGCACAAAATTTATTAGTAGCCATGGGACTTTCTGGAATATTGGTATTTATGGGCTTTTATTGCGAAACGGAAAATTGTGTCGGTGTGGTAGTAATAATGTCCATACTAGTGCTACTTCTGATATTAATTCCTCATCATCATCTTCATCTTCTTCTTCATCATCTTCTTCGTCTTCATCATCGTCTTCACTACTGTTTCCACTCAGATTTTTTTAAAATATATTTTCTATACTTGACATAATATTACAATAGGCATCCAATACACAACACACTCATTTATAATTAGAGAATTTAATTAACTTTATAAACATGTTACAAAAAATGCATAAAAAGTGAAAAAAAAAAACCCTAATCTTCCTTAAGCCAGTTCCTGCTGATTTCTGCTGGAGAACAAGACAAAGAGCAATATGACGGCTCTAGAACGCTCATATCCGGCAATAAACACTGCACTAATTAAGCGACACGTTCGACTTCTGTATTTGGCAGCAGCCACATAAAATACTTGGAATTATTTGAAACAGAACCTCAGAAGGTTTACACAATGTTAAGCATAAGGCGCATCTCTCCGAGGAAATATTATCATTTAAACTCCTTTTGAGTAGACTATGCTTCCCGCTGAGAGGCTGATGCTTCATGGCATCAGCTCACGCACAAAGCAGTTTTGAGGATTAAATGGTTCTGTAGGTTAATATACTGGCTGTTCAATCCTTTAAATCTTACTTCCAATGTATGCTGGGATGACAGGAGCTACTCTCTCTTCTACATGTTCCTGTGGCTGTGTTAACACTAACATAATATGCAATGCTAATATTAAATATGTAAAGGAGAGAAACTGGGAAGGAACATAGAAGCGACACAATGTCCTAGTGAGCGCCAAAGAGGGAATATATGTCTGAGATGCCATAGGATATATACTTGGATGACTACAAACACATCAGGTACTGTGTTGTATATTTTGAATAGAACTCTCTTCTCTGTGGGATTCACGATGATTAACCATTTAATGGCTGTATGCTTTGACTTGGGCTTTGAACCCGCACACATTTTATATGTTCAGAGAGCGCTTAAAGGCTTTTATCTTGGACTCAAACAGAGCCACATGGCCACCAGTCAAAAGCACATTAGAGAAAAGGTAGATGATATATGTTTGTTTGTTCTTTATATCTGAAACGCCGTGATAACTGAGCAGTGTGCATAGATCTCTTAAGGTTGACTGCACTAGATTCAGATTCAGATATTCAGATAAATTCTACTTGTTTCCGCTGTCACAGCAGAGGGCTATTTTATTCCAACTACAGATGTGTTCAACCTTAACGTTCTACAAATGTTGTTAAGGGCTCCTACAAGTGTTTTTCAAAATAAAAATACTTATAGTATCATTAAATAGTTGGATAACCCTTGACAGGTTGCAATTCGCATCATAACCACTGGGTGGCTATACTTAGATAAATATACCCTATACATCGCCATATCTCAAAATCATGTCTTTTGGGGTTTTTTGAAAGCTGGTTATCTTATCACACATTTTAGGATATAGCAACCAAAGAGAAAAATTAAAGAAATTGTTTGGGAATTTTACAACATTGGGAGGAGGTCAGGGAAAGTGAAACTTAGAAAGCAATAAATCATACTCTCCTGCCCCCAGTGCTTCAGTGTCCACCACCACTGTCTGGTCCTGCACATGCTTTGGACCTTTAGACATATGTGACTAATGTTACCGGTCCCTTTCCTGTTAACGTAAATTGCAGAACCTCTGCTAGAAAAAGCATGGCACCTTCTGTACGTCACAGCGGCTGCAGATATTAGAGCACTGGGGACAGGTGAGTTGTGTGGGTGTTTTTTTTTTTTTTTTTGTCCACCACTGGCCTCCTCTCCAAGTTTTGAAATTCCAGACACCACTTTTAAATAACACATCTGTATTATGAAAGGCTATGTGTGAAAAATTTTAATAAAGCTTGAATTATTATATCAAAATAAAAAGGAGAAATCTATGTATTTCTACCTCTTGTCAACCCTTTCACCTTATTTTATCCTCCTCTGTATGTAAATGGAAGCATAGAAGAGACAATGGTCTTCGTGAGATCAGGTGTTTTATTGCCACTGAACCTCCGGTGGGGCTGCAGATGGTTCAGTGGTCTCCCATTGAAGGAACTTTCTACAAACACAAATCAAACACAAAACTGGGAGGAATTCTTGGGGGCATCTACAAACATTGCCCCCCCAATAAGCAGAATTATTCATTACACAAATGCCACTGTTTGGGCTGTAGATGGAGTCCCACAATTAGGGGCAGGGGCCGTGATATTTGAGGTAAGGACTCTTGATTGCTAGTCAGACACAACCTCATCAACAATGGAAATAGGACACTGCTCAGAGAAGAGCCAGTAAAAAAAAAGGCCCACATCAGAACTACACAAAATGGTGAGGTGGGCAAAGTTGAGGTTAAGAAGATGTCACTAGTAGAGGGGGCTCTGTGTAGTTTCCAGAACCTGGCACTGACAGCCTTTTTGGCAATCAGAGGCAGGGAAGCAGGCATACTGGTGCCAAACCACTACTAATATTGGCACCTCACCCATGCTGCCCATAGTGACCCAGTAAAGGAGCTTAGCCTAGCAGAAAGTCTATGCCACCAGAATGGTCTCCCTGATGACCCAGGATCCAGACAAGACACAACTGAGAGAGCCATGGAAATGTGAGAAGCAGCTTCAACTTTACTTAGTACTTGGATAAGCTGGTGCATTCCCTTCGCTCTTTTAACCTGTAACTGGGCTATAAAGTGGACTGTCATTGTGATGGTCCATATACGTTTTACTCTTCTTCTTTCAGCAGGATCAGGAAAAGAGGAGGAGAAAGGTCACTTATAGCAGTATATGCAGAGGAGATTTATTAGAAACACCCTGTCCAACCATAGAATGCTGCTGTGCTGAACCTTCCTTCACTCAAAGGACTCAAAAGGATTTTCCAGAACTTGCATATTAAAAGTCTATCCATGGCATTGCCGCTCAGCTCCATGCAATTGAATGGGACTATGATCTACTGCATCATGTTACCAATGAGTATGACCTTCTCAGCACAGGGAGAGGCCATCGTACTAGATGCAATCTGGTGATGGATCATGCATGTTTATTGCCATTGGGAGTTGCCATATTATGCAAATCTCCTGGGTGAATTTAACGGGATCCTATCATTCAATCACTTTTTTTTTTCTAACTAACACATCGGAATAGCCTTAAGAAAGGCTATTCGTCTCCTACCTTTCGTTGTCTTCTCTGTGCTGCCATTCACCTAAAATCCCATTTTTTCTCGGTATGTAAATAGGTTTCCCTTCAGTGGGTCCCCAAGCAAATTCCCCTCACAGAAACCCAAACGCAGATTTGAACCTGGCCTTAACCAACATTGAGATTGCCCTGACTGTATGTATTTGTGATCTGTGGTAGTTTAGTTTTGGCTTTTTTTTTAATGCTTGGCTTTGTTGGATCACCCCGGCATGCAGCTTCCTAAATAGAACATTTTCCCTTCCAGAAATCTCATTTCTGATAATTTAATGACATTGAATATGAATATGTGAATATGTTAGCACATGTTCTATTATATTGGAACATTTTTATTCTAGTTCTGTAAAGCCACCAGATGCTTATTCTATTTTGAGAATTTCTTTACATTTTTCCAGTTCTTCAGCTTAAACACCCTATAGCTTCAAGACTGCACTCTGTAACTCTGACAGGGATGATGTCATTTGTGACATCCAAGGTAACCATAAATTGTCATTAATGCCACCAAACCAACACATTTGTCAGATTAATAAATGCAAATTCTTTATGTTCAGCTCTGCATTTTCTTCTGCTAATCTGAAGGAGATGACAGGTGCTTAATGCAACAATTCTATTGCCATATTATACGATGAATAATAAAACTGGCAGCGAATTTAGTAAGGTACAATAAATGAATAATTCATGGCTTTCAAATATCTATATACTTCTAATTACCAGTATCTAATGAATTTCAGATGTGCTCAAATGAATGAATTTTTGCAGAACACCTGCTCATTTTTCATAGGTTGAAACCAGGCACTGGGCTTAAAAGTGCTGGAAACCATATTCTTTCCCTGTCAGAAAATGAACTTCAATAATTTTTGCTTGAACAGAGTTCAGTGTAAATGTATGTGCTCGACGTTCCACCAACTGAATAAATACATAGAAGATAAATAACACCAACACGTGGAATTATACAAAAAAAATGCAAAACTTAAAAAGGAAATATTACAAAGGACGAACTATAAACCAGGGCTAGTGAAATATGCAGGTGAATTTTGGTATTATTTCTGGAATATAGTCGGACAGGACACTGATCTTATCTACAAGATGTGACTCTAAATGGTCTATCTGCAATGATTGACACTGGCTGAGGGGACAGGAGCATATGACTAGTTGTTTTTATGTTTATATATTTTTTATGCCCCACTTTCTTTGGGGGCAGAAGAGATAATAGGGCGAATATATTAAGACTAGCATTTCATGCCATTCTCCTGGGTGTAATATTGTCACTAAGTGCTGATATCAGTCATTGTCCAAGTACAAATTTTTTTTCAGATGTTAGTTTGTAGTCTTCCTGGCGCTCATAGTGTCCCATACTGCCAGCTGCATCAAAAATGCATTTAAATTGCTACATACTTAGAAGACTTTCTACAAGATTTTGGTTTGTATCTATGTTCTTCTGGAACATAGACCCAGTGATACAGGATTAGTTTGTTTTGGATCTTTGGAGCTGTCCATTAAAAAGGACCCTCAGAGAGAGAGAGAGAGAGAGAAGCTAGAGCTTCAAGTCAGGCAACTATACTTCACCTACTGTGAGAAGCCATCATTTTGGAGTAAGGGTCCATTCACATGGAGGAATTTGGAGCTGATTCTGGCGCGGAATCTGTGTCAGAATCAGCGCTTAAAAATAAAGACTCCCATTGACATCAATGGGTTCCGCGCGGAATTTGGAATTTGACGCTGAATTTAGTGCAGAATCTGCGTCAGAATCAGCGTGGGTTCTATGGGTTCTGCTAGCTTTTTTTTTCCGCTAGCAGGAAAAAAGTTTCCATCAGGTGGATTCCGCCTGCAAAAACCAACACAGTCAATAGGAGGCAAAAACCGCTAGCAGTTTTTTCAAGGTCCATACACTGTGCTGGAGGGAAAAAAAACAGTTCCTAATTCTTGAAGCAGATTTTTTTTTCTCGCCAAAAAACTCTGTGTGAATGGACCCTAAGGGTCAGTGCACACAGAGTTTTTTTTTTTACGCTGAATCCGCCTCAAAATCAGCCTCCAAAAAAAGCCTCCCAAAAGAACTCTATTGGGAGATTTTTTTTTGGAGGCTGATTTTGAAATTTTCATCAGGAAATGAAATCTAGTAAGTCGTCTTTGTACTAGAGTGCAGCAAGTCCTGCTACTGCCGGAGTCCCTGCCTTCAGGGTTACTTACTGTCAGGTCATGATGTGAGTAGCCCTTCCAATTGTTGGTACTCTTTTTGCTACTGAAGGATTCCCTGCACTCTAGGTTAGTTGAGGTGAAGTAGAAAGTAAGTGGCACAGTTGAAGGGAGGCACATGGGCCATTTAATGCACTAATGGGGGCAAAGCTTGAAGTATTATATATGGTAGGCTTAGTACTGTATAAGGGTTACTCATGCTCATAAGCTGATAACCACAAGTAACCTTTTCCAGTGTTGTGACTAGGGCACTGAGGATATTGTTTAGGACATTAAGGGTTACTCATAGTCATATGAAGACCATAAGTAACTCATTCTTACCACAATGTAAGTGCTCATTGAAAAAGACACCAGGAGTGAGTGGCGATGAATACGTTATTACTGCTTGCTCTGGGGACTTAGTGTTGGAGTATAAGAGGCGTCATTTTTTAGTAGACATTATTTTATAGGTAGCATGGGGGACATTATACTGAGTTTACAAGCTTTTCTGAGTGTATAAGTAACCAAGCACAGGGAATCCCGGCACTAGTGATTAATAGTAGTCACTGACTGCTAGTAACCAGGACCATGTGATTTAAACCACTTGGTTTACGATTCTTTTACTAACTTGCCGCCTGCTATATCCTCCACAACACTGTTTTCAAAAGGTTAGAACCTGTCGGGGGTGGGAGTTTTGGGAGAAACAAAAAAATTGGTGAGATGTATGGCTATTGCAAACGTACATGTAAGTAGAGGACATGTTTGTTAGTTATATCCATATTGAATTAGATAAGTATGTGTTTTTATCTGCATAATTGTATAGATTTAAATAAGATATAATGATATTCATATGTAATGTAGGCAAATATGAATAGCTAAATAAATGGATAATTGATGGTTATTGGACTATATATGCAATGGAGGTTATTAGCAGGATTTATGACAGCATAACAAAGTATAACAGTAACTTAGGGAATGGGCACCTTTGCAGGTGTATGGAGACTTACAAGCCATTTTCGCTCCACTGGGGGATTATGGGGAATATGCAAATTTGTTTTCCAGGATGTAATTAGGAAAACAGTCCCTCTGTATGCTGCCTGTTAAGACAGCACCCTTAACATCATACATGCATTGCTTGTAAGTCTTAATACATCTGAAAAGGTGCCTACGCCCTAAGGAGTGTTGTTATCCCCTGACCCTGGTCTATAGTCACTCACCATGCCAAATTAGTATCCCTATGCTGTGCTGATGAGATCGAACAGATCGAAACGGCGTTGTTCACAGCTGGGAATCAGTTCATTTTGGAATAGAAATACTAGTTTGGCAATAATCTCCGCATTATGTCATTAGACTTATTGAAAAAGTCATGCACGATGTTAAGGTTGCTGTCCTAACAGGCAGCGAACAGAGGTACTGTTTTCTTAATTACATCCTGGAAAACAGATTTGCATATTCCCCATATAGCAATATGGTCAATGCATTCAATGCATTAAAAAGTATCACATTGTTGTCAGCAATAAATACTGGAAATCATGTTTCATTGACTGTTTGCTGGCATAGAGAAGATAAACGGTTGTCAATTCCTTCTCTCGGATCACAGGGGAAAGCACAGAAGAAAGGTCGCATAACATTGGTGATCAGGTAGGCTTTCTCATAATGCCTTGCACACAGCCCTCATCATAGGGGAAAGCTTAGCACAGGGGTAGGGAACCTTTGGCTTTCCAGCTGCTGTGAAACTACAACTCCCATCATGCTCCATTCACTTCCATGGGAGTTCCCAGAACAGCAGAGCCAGTATGCATGCTGGGAGTTGTAGTTTTGCAACAGCTGGAGAGCCGTACGTTCCCTACCCCTGGCTTAGCATGATGGACTATAGGTCTAAGGTCAATGCTGACTCATAGGCATTATATAAAGACCTAGCTAGAAGTGAAAGTGGTCATTTTTTGGTAAGAGTTTGGACAAACAGGAGCATCTCAGCCTGAGAGAAATAGTAATACATATATAATTCTGTGTAATTCTGGGAAACAACTTGGGTATTAGTAGAGGGAATGTAATAACTGTCTGTCCCACTGTTAGACCAGCAGCACAAGCTGTGTGTACCAGTGTTTGTAATGCAGCAACTGCACCAATCTCAGTTACTTTTGAATCAAAAAACTCATTCTGTACCATGTATATGACCGTAGTTGTGACTCACGACACACGGTACTGTTCTCGAATCTATTGTAATTTTTTTCCTTGGCATCAAAGGCTAGTGAAATGATGTATATAATTACACTACTCTCTCACTGTACTAAAGTGGTACTGTAAAAATTCTTTCCTTGACGAAACCCCCCCAGCAAAGTTATATACACTAAACTTGTACCTCTGTGATTGAGTTACATGTACTGGAATAAAAATGTCTGACAAGTCAGGGTGGCAGAGCATGGAATAATCCTCCCCACCAATACAAAAGCAGCAGTACTAGTAGTATCAGCAGTTGATAGATGTTTAGAGACTGCAATAGGCCAGAGAACATGGCTCACTCTTCATCTCAATCACAACAGAATGATGATGACAGTGACACCGTGATATTAGGCCAGTGTTGAAGGAAAAATGGACAGGTAATTGTATTTTTTTATTTTTTATTTTTCACTTTCCCTGGCCTCCTTGAAGAACCCTTTTTTTTCCTGGACAACCCCTTTTAAAGAGCTAGTGAGGTTTTATAGAGAGCCTTAGGAGCCTCAAGAGTGTCATTCTCAACTATTCAAGGTAATTTCTACCTTTTGATTTCGAGACAACCAAAGCAGACCCAAACTGAACTTTTAGTCTGAACCAATGAACATGAACCAAATTGAATTTGGGAAAAGTTTGCTCATCTGCAATTGCAAACAGATTCAGACAGGCTGAGTGCTGGAGTAAATTAAGTTCAATGTAAAGTTATTCATCTAAGTACATGTAATCAATATAGATCCTGTGGGAGTACAGGATCCAGTTCAGCTCTAGAAGTTGTATAGAAGTGTTCAAGAGGCTGTATTCCTCCTGCAACTGGGGTTAAATGTCCAGTCCCAGTTGCAGGGGAAATCAGTCTCTAATGCCAAAAAAAGTGATCAGATGTCCCCAAAGGTCTCTTATGACCTTATGCGGACACAATCTGAAAAATTAATAAAAAAAATTAATAAAAAAAAGTTTTTAAAAAATGTAAATAAAATAATTTATTAGAATAAAATATTACGCCTATAAAATGCTGTTATTAAAGGCTATAGCCCCACCCCTGACAACACCTTACAAAATAATTACCGTAATGGAGAGGAAAAACTATTTTATAAAGTTTTTCAGTAGCACTTTGTGTTGTTAAATAATAATAAAAAAAAAAAAGTGAAAACCAGACACTATTTCCCTCCTATTTTTACATTTTCCTGGATATAAAAAAAAAAAAAAAACAGAAATAAAAACATAAAAATAAGGCCCTATGAGTCCCCGAAAAAAGACGCATAAATTAGTTCAATAATCCAAATGAGAAAAATGTTACAACACTCAAAACTGCATGTACAAAAAAAAAAAAAAAAAAACTGAAATGTGTCTGGTCCTGGACCACAAATTGGCCCGGTACTGAATTGGTTAAGGTAGAGGTCTTTTAGGCTACCAGCCTAAGTGGGGGCCTGTTTATTCCATAAACTCCATATTGATTCCAGTTGATATTTCTGTATGGCATAACTGTGCATGGGAATTTGTGACCTGCTGTAGTTATTGACAGGGGTGGTAAATTTAAAGTTGGTTTTCTATAGGTAAGATGAACATTACTATTGTAAGCAATGTTAATACATTAGTTATAAGCAATGTTAATACATTAAAGTTATGTATTAATTTAAAAATGTAGACGATAATTGGCACATTTTATTAGCAAAGTAAATCTTATTACTGTATTTTGTTTGTGCTGTATCTAAAAATCATCAAGGTATATCAATTTTTTTGACATTATCCAAGCGCCTTTCATCATTACCATTCACAGCTACCAAATTACTTTCAGTAACAAAATGTAGTAAAAAATATAAACTTCCAACTGGTTCTTTGCTACTTCTGCAATCGTAAAAGACGATCAATAATTATACAACTAGATTCCATACTGTGCTGGATTTTTTATTTTTTTTTTACTTTTTTTTTTTATTGCCAAGCAAAGTGATATTGGAGAATAAATGCATTTTTAAAATTTACTTTGTTTTTCTATATTGTGACAGTTTTAGAAATAAGAAGTTTCTGCTGAAATTAGATCAGGCAAATGATTAATTCTGCAAGACAGTGTGAATCTGACAGATGACAATTAATCTATAGTAGTTATTTGCTTAGCCCAATCTGTAGCCTGGTAAAACCCACTTGAAGTGTCAAAAGAACATAATTTAGCAACATATTGTAAAGATTGTTTATTGCCCATGGGCTCCATGGTGCATTCGTAATAACAGTAAACTTCCCTCTAGAGGGCTGCCCAACTGTTATCCTCCATAAAATGGCTTATAGTCCAGTTAATGTGAAAATATAAACAACATTTATCCATTTAGTGCATTAGATAAGGAACGGAATTTCCAACTGAAAATGACAGTAGGTTCTACTATAACCTTCTCTTTAATGGCCACATTGTGTTCGGTAAAATAATTTTTCTGCTATTAGCTTTTCATTTAACAGTAAATGACAATTAAACACAAGTGGTTCAATAATAATTTGGCAATTGATGAGTAAGGAGAAAGTGGCAATAGCGTAATATAAAGGAAGTAGTTTGAAATATGGGAATATTATATAAGGCTGTGCATATGAATTAGATAGCTAAGATATGATGGCTAATATATACTATAGATGGATAGCTAAGATTCGATAGATGAATAGCTAAGATGTGATAGATGGATAGCTAAGATACGATAGCTAAGATATACTATAGATGGATAGCTAAGATACAATAGATGGATAGATAAGATACGATAGAAGGATAGCTAAGATACGATAGATGGATGGCTAAGATAAGATACGATGGCTAAGATACGATGGCTAAGATATGATGGCTAGGATAGATAGATAGATAGATAGATAGATAGATAGATAGATAGATAGTGTGAGAACATCATAGACAGAGTGCTGGAGTCCTGGGCAGATCTAGAGTATGCCTCATCCTAGGTGTAGATCCTTAGTTCATTACTGGGCCAGAAAAAGGCTGCAGCTCCTGCATTCCAGTGCATTTCCATGGAGTGAAAGGAGGTGTAAGGTTCTGTCCTGTAATCGTGAGTCCGGTGAGACAATATTGCGCTTGTTTTGTTTGTGTGGCTGGAATTAAGTCACACTTAGTTATTTTATAAGTTTTGTTTAGTTAGTTGCTCAGACGAGCAGGTTTTTATTTTGTTGTTGCCTGAAGTTAAGGCTGTATTTTGTTTTGCTCGTTTTGCTTTAAGTCAAGGTTTATTTATGTTCCTGTTTTGTTTTTTTTTCTAAATAAACCAGTTTGCTGCATATTTTGTGTCCGTGTTTTGACGGTTTGGGTCCACACCACTGTTTCTACTGAGTTAACTTATCCACAATATATAGATAGGTAAACTATATTAAAGGGGCTCTATCATTGAGAAAACTCATTTTTAACTAAACATATACTTGCATAGCCTTTATTAAGGAATTCCACACATACCTTTTGTATGTTAATCCCCTCAGTCATTTTGAACCAACTTTTATTCATATGCTAATTAGCCAGCAACAAGCACCAGAAGTCTCAGCGAGCACTCTGCTGTGTGCGAGAGCAGGGAGGCCGCTGCTGATGACTCACAGAGGTCCCTATCACATAAAATATACCACTATTCTAAAGGTCACAAAATAAGCAGAGGTCCTATTAATGATTTTGCACTGGACTCGGGAGCTTCATAGCTTATATTCTCTATCTTGAAATCCAAGACCATATTTTTTTTTTTTCTTTCTTGAAATTCAAGACCTTTTTAAACTTTACAAATTGAAGTAATGAATGTCCAAAAATGAGTTTAGATAAATCTCTGCCATTTTACAAGTTAATGTTTCCAGTATATACAGATATGCCCTTTTTTACCTGTCATCTTGGCTGAGCATGTCTACATAGGTGTATCACAAATTCATCAGTTTTAGTTATCACAAAGTGATATTCTATCTACCCTAACTGTGTCTGTGCATGGCCAGCCAGTGCGTGAAGGGGAGAGGGGTACTGACTATTTAGCCTTTTGTTGCATTTTGTCATATAATGTTAAATTGGATTCTTACAATTTGTATTCCTTAACCAATCTGGAGATCAGTTAAGTGTACACAGATTTGAAATAGTAGAGTATTTTTTAGTAGATAGAGCTACTATGTTAGGTGGGTTTTTTTCTGTGTAATTGCATAAAAGAGTATGAGGATATTTTTGCCATCAGAGTAGCTATGAGTTATACACCTGAACCCTCTATAATGAAACATACATTAAAGCTATATAATGTATGACACAGCTCAGATACAAATAGTTGGAATTAAAATAAAGGAACCACTCTTAACCAAAATTTCAATCCAAATATACTAATTCTTTATTTACAAGCACAGTAGAAAATACACAATGCGTTTTGGGTTCTAACTACCCCTTTCTCAATTGTGAGCAAAAGTTAGAAATTGCTCATGCTTGAAAAATGGGTAGGGGCTTTCACACCTGTGCCCAGTGTCTGGTTTGTGCATTCCACCAGGTTTCCGTCTTCAGCCCTGGCGAAACTGGATAGGGGTGGAAACCCGGTGATCAGTTTTAAAAGTTTGTAAAGATGACCACCTGCTGTGGGGAAACCATATTTTTTTAAAGCAGACACAAAGTCCTGCATGTCCGACTTTGTGTCCGGCTAAAAAAAAAAAAAACAGTTTCCCCATGGAGAGGCAACAGATGGACACGGGCGGTCACCTTTACAAACCTATTCAATTAAATGGATTTTAAAACTGACTGCCAGGTTTCTATCCTCTGTCCAATTTCGCTGAAGATGGAAACCCTTCAGAATACACAAACCGGACACCGGGCGCAGGTGTGAAAGCTCCCATAGTTAGACTCTGAAATGCGTTGTATACTTTCTATTTTGCTTTGAAATAAAGAATTTATTTGGATCGAAGTCTTGGGTAAGCGTGGTTCCTTTATTATCAATTCAACTATTCAGATCTGAGTTTGGTCTTAGCACCTGCAACTCTTTGACAGCTTTCTACAAAAGACGAACCAGTTCCTGCTGCTAAAATTGTCTTATTAAGGATTTCACCGCTATTAAGGTTGTTGTGGCCCCATGCACAGCCCTTAAAGGTGAGAGGTCAGTCTATATATCTTTATAGTACACAGCACATATGGTGTTGTCACAGAATTACGCTATGCTCTGCTTGGTGCTTTTGTTTGTTCTCTTTTTGAACTGTAATTCAGTCCTAAATGTCTATTGACCAGCATGACCACGAAAACTGATGAAAATAATTTGGGGTTTGCCATAATGCTCTGGCACCTACTGTTCAATACAAAATGGGATTGTTCAGACTGGACAGCCAGTATATTATCATCAACATCCCTTGTTGTTCTGGTAATACTGTGGGGGCCATAACAATTGACAATTGGCTATGTGAAATAATCTGAGGCTTGACTTGTGAAATAAAGCTGTGTTACTGTTTTGATGAAGGAGGTATTTCCTCTCAGGTGATGGTAAGCATAGAAGTTTTTCATTTCCCATCGATCCATCTCTGCTCTTGCAAAAGACGTGCTATAAGCTAAAAAAAAAAAAATGTAGAGCTGGTCTCAGCTGCTTCAGGCAGTGGGTCATTAACTCATAATGTGAAAGAAGAGGAGCCAAAAAGCTTAGATGCAGCAGATGATCAGTCACCTTGATACCACATGGCCTATGGGTGATTATAAAACATTTACAGAAAGCAAGAGGAAAGCATAGCAAAAGGGAAAGTTGACACAACTCTGGTATATATGAATTGAGTTTACTCTGGTTTCCATGACTGCATTAATGCTGCATGGCTGGAAACTTATACCTTGTTATTATCACTAAAGTGAATGATGTGTTTGTCTGAGTTTTCGTGTTGTTTAAGCTAAAATAAAATGCATCTAGGTACAACATATAAAATTACTCTTTTCGCACATCTGTCCCTAAGGTTGCATTGTGAAAATATGTTTCCTATAGTACCTATTAGATAACATTTACCATATATTAAAGGGTGGACTGAAGATTGATTAAGGATCCTGTAGTAGACTCAACAATAAGAGTCTTGAGATGATCCCATTTGGTACAAATGCCATGGCAAGGAGCATAATTCCTTTGTGGATAGTGGGAAGATGGCACCAGATCTTCAACTGTAGCAGCATCATACTTGCCATGAGGATGACTTAGATGAAGAGAGCTTGTGCACTCACTCAGAAGAGGTGGGCCGGACTCCTTATTTATAATGTGTGTCTTTCTCAAAAAAATAAAACAATAAAAAAATTAATAAGTATTGACCTCTATGAAGGGTAATCTTGAACATAATGAACATGGTAGCCCTAAAAAGCCAACATTCATACATTTTATCTTGATATAGAGGAAGCTAAATGACAATAGCATTTCTAAACCATAAGAAGTATTATATTTCCAACCATGTTTCCCATTGGATACTACTAATTGATTTCATAAATCAGTCCCTTTTGTTAACTTACTAGGTCTTAACTTTGACCACATATTGTGCGTACTCCCTTATCCTCAATGACCAATCTCTTTGCACTAAGCTTATTAATACAGGTTTCTCAACACAAGACCGCCCATAACTTATCCTTCTACCTATTTTCACATCTTTCCCTTTGTTGGTGGTTTTCCTCACTTCTTAGGTAGATAAGCTTCCCAAGACTTAGAACAATGCTGTAAGTTATACTCCCTTCTGGTTTTTGTGCTGAAATCATAGCTATACCATGAATGAATTCTGTTTTATCTAACATGGACTTAAAATTGCCCAATGCCTTACTTTCAGACTGTAGGTCAACTTTTCAGAAAATACATCTCCCACCACACTTAGACCTGGCACAGTTAAATACTACAGTTTAGTTCCAGAAAATCCACTTGAATTTTTGGCTAAAATGTATTATTGCATTTTATTAGATATAACAATGAAAATATTTCCAAAGAATCTGGGAGAAAGATCTCTAGATAAAACGAATACATAAAATCGATATATTATACTTCTGCATTCAGATAGAAACAAAATGTTGAGTCAGGGTTCTATGTGTTCCTTCTCCTATGTTGTAACAAATAACTTACAATGCTATCTTTCTGTACTATCAATCACATCTTCATTTTTATCTTCATTGACACAGATCCCCTTCTCTAGTAGTCATGTGGGATTTGCTGAAAGATATTCCTCATATTCCATATTCCTCTTCTTCCTCTTCTTGATGAGCTGTATGAGAACAGATAGTGTTTTTTGGATGTATAGAAGACAGAGGTGGAGGACATCAGTTGGTGGATGTAGCAGTGGCAGGAGGTGTGCTGCTGGTAGTCATACTAATGGGGGCACTAGAGGGAAATATTTTAGGAATTATGAGATGAGTCAGAAAAAGCGGGAAAGATGATGAAAAATCAATGGTGATTCTATTTCTATAGTGGCAGCTGTAATAGAAAAAAACTATTGTCAAGTGCCTTTCCCCAGAAAAATGGTAATTGCTGGAGCAATTTAAATGTTAAAATGTGTAAAAGCGAGTGGCAGCGCAGTGTATCTTCTGCTTTCATTCGTTTTTCCATAGACTTACACTACATGCCACTTTCACATAACTTTGGCTGTGTTTGCGTTAGAGAGCTAGAAATAGGCTCCTGGGAGCTCTGACAATGTCGTACACTACACTATGATTTAAGCTGTGGTTCACACCAAACTTGTTCGCACAGAAACAAATACTTGGAGCAAACCACCTGAACTAGAAATGAAAGTTCACCCACCCATCTCTACTGGCAAGCCATTGTACATTAGTACATCTTTACTAATATCAAACTTACAACTAGCTTAAAGGGGTTGGCCACTTTCAGACCAATATTGAGAGACAATTGTTTTTATAGTAAATTTTCCAATATATTTTCTGTATCAATTCCTCAAGATCTCTGCTTGTTGTCATTCTTTGTTACTTCTAGTGAATAAAATTCTAACCATGGTCATGTGATTTATGGTCCCTGGTCATGTGATGGACACAAAAGTGCACAGCTTGTTATAGTCACAGCACAGTAATCAGACATCTGCCTGGTAACGAGTTGTGCACTTGTGAGTTCATCACATGATCCTGGACCGTAAATCGCATATATGACCGTAATTTCAAGTATAGTCCCCTCAAAAAACAAGGGTGCACTCCTTCCAATTGGAGAAAAAAGGATTACTCCACATAAGGAGCTAGACTTCTACACTGTGAGGATTGTGAATCTGTTGGATAGCCTACCCTAGGAACTGGTCTCAGCAGCAATAGATGACAACTTAAATAAACAGTTTAGATCCCTTTAGACAGAAAAATGGCATTGATGCTTACGGAAATGCATGGAATAATAATTTCCTTCACTTGATGTACATATGATGTCTTTTGCCATACAAACTAAGCAACTATAATTTTATACACTCCTTGGAAGTTTACTGAAGTTGGAAGGGATTACTCATTCCCCAGCATTGGAAAGAACCAGACCCACCAAGTTTTAACATGTGGTTTAACAAACTACAGCAAATACGTCACTTAACAAAATTAACATAACAACCTTGGTTAGATTTCAAGGAAGAGGGATCTTAACTAGAGATGAGCGAACACTAAAATGTTCGGGGTTCGAAATCAGATTCGAACAGCCGCACACTGTACGACTGTTTGAACTGGTTTCGAACCCCATTATAGTCTATGGGGGTAAATGCTCGTTTCAGGGGTAGGCAACATTCAATCAAATTCTACTTACCAAGTCCATGAGTGAGGGTCGGGCTGGCTTCTTCTCCCTGCACAGCGCTCCTGCGTCCTCTTCCAGCCTTGAATTCACTCTGCTAGGCATCGGGCCTGGGCAGAGCCGACTGCGCATGCCCGCACTACAAGCGGACATGCGCAGTCGGCTCTGCCCAGGCCCGATGCCTGGCAGAGTGAATGTAAAGCCAGAAGAGGACGCGGAAGCACTGCGCAGGGAGAAGACTTCTAAAGGTAAGAGAAGAGCCAGCGTTGATTGGCAATGTATAGCATTCTGCCAATCAACGCTGGTTCTGCATCAAATCTTAACTTCGAATAACTAGTAGTACTCGATCGAGTACGAGTATTTTGAATACCGTAGTATTCGATCGAACACCTACTCGATTAAGTACTACTCACTGATCTCTAATCTTAACCAATTACCAAGATCATCTACTCAATGGATTGGTTATCTGTTATATTAGCTCCATGTTGTGCTCTGTTATTTTATGCTAGAACAGGGGGTAGCATTCTTTGTCCACTCCATCTGCTGTGAAACTACAACTCCCAAAATGCTCCATTCACTTCATTGGGAGTTCCAAGAACTGCAGAGCAAGTATGCATGCTGGGAGTTGTAGTTTTACAACATCTGGAATGCCAAAGGTTGCCTACCCCTGTGTTAGAATGAACTTATGCCATATTCACAATCTCTGTCTTATTTGTGAACATAATCTGATCAGGTCTGGGTGTTAATATCCTATCACACTCACTTAAAGGGATTCTACCATTAAAACTTTTTTTTGTGGATAAGACTTCGGAATAGCCTTTAGAAAGGCTATTCGTCTCTTACCTTTAGATGTGGTCTCCGCTGCGCCATTCCGTAGAAATGCCGTTTTTTACCGGTATGCAAACGAGTTCTCCTGCAGCGATGGAGGTGGGCCTCAGCGCTCAAACAGTGATAAGGACATCCCCACCAGTGCCAGAGAAGTGTTTCCAAGCGCCGCCTCCTTCTTTGTCCGCTGCGTCATCTTAAATGTCTTCCAGCGTAGGCTCGTAAATTCTAACAGAGCAGACTGCGCAGGTGCACAGATCACGGGAGAATGGCCACTTGCACAGTATTGTTAGCGGCCATTTTCTCTTGGCCTGTGTGCTTGTGCAGTCTGCTCTCCTAGGTTACGAGCCTGCACTGGAAGAAGACATTGAACATGACGTGGCGGATGAAGAAGGAGGCGGTGCTTGGAGACACTTCTCTGACAGCGGTGGGGACGCCCTCATCTCTGTTTGAGCGTTGGGGCCCGCCCCCATCGCTGCGAGATAACTCATTTGCATACCGGTAAAAGACGGTATTTCTGAGGAATGGCGTGGCGGAGACCACGTCTAAAGGTAAGAGACAAATAGCCTTTCTAAAGGTTATTCCGCCGTCTCATCCACAACAAAAAAAAAAAAGTTTTAATGGTAGAATCCCTTTAAAGGATGTTTTATACTCATTTCAAAATTTCAAAACTGAAGGGAGTTTTTATCCTCTTCCCGTTTTTTCTCCAGGGACTTAGCGGGTCCAAGTGCAGGTTCTATTTGTTTATTCTTTTCTTGTTCTTATACTTACTCATAAGAGGTAGACGCATTGCTGCCGCCTTTCAACTTGGTACCAGCTGTTGTGTCCAGATGATAAATGTCTAAGCAGTGTTTCATTGAAAACCTTCTGTTATACTATGTCACTATGTACCAATGTGATTCATGTATTCTACTTAACCTATCCATTGTGTGTTTTTGATGCATTGTAGTCTTTTTAATAAAGAGAAAATTTACACACAAGAAACAACACTTAGTGGTTACAATTCTCTCAAAATGGCATATTGGTTAATCGGACACTAGTACCTCCTGCTGTCAGCTGAAATGTCTGCCCCACAGTCTTTACGAGTAATTTAAGTTTTTAAGTGTGTGGGTGGAGGGTATAATAATTTACCCCCCCTTATCTATAACATTTTTAGTGGTAATTACTATAAGTCCTACATATATAGATGCATGAGGCCAGTGAGGTTAATTTCTTCTGCAAATCTGAATCTGTTTTTATATATTCTTACTATATTCGGTTGTAAGACAACTGTCTTCAGTAGGACAAAAGAGATCATTAAGCCACTCAGAAAATAATAATGTCACTTTCACATTGACATAACTTTGGCTGTGTTTGCCTTAAAAGAGCTAAGGCCGGGTTCACATGGGGTTTTTTGGTCCAGAAGCTGAGGCGGTGGCCGCCTCAGTTTCCGGACTAAAAAACAGGTAGCTGTGACTGGATGCCGATGCAGTGCACCTGCATCCAGTCTCGCACTCCGCTCTGGATTAAGGCACAATGAATGGTCCTAGTCGGGAGCAGGGAGTGTCTTCAGGTGGATTTGCAAGGTAAATCCACCTGAAGAACGAGCATGTTGCTTCATTTTTTCTGAGAGCTGGAACAAACATCTCCTGGAAAAAAGAACTGACCAGCTACCATTGATTTCAATGGGAGCCGTCTTCAAACCCAAAAATGAAACGAATTTTGAGAGAATTGCCCATTTCTAGTCCTAATCAGCAACCAGGTGTGGAAATTATAATCTAAGGAGATGTGGATGGATGACAACAGTTTTGGATGGTATAGTAGTTTAGTTACAGAAGTCAAGATAACTAGGTGTTTGCAGAGTGAGAATCCTATAATGCATACTATTGTGTCCAAAAATGTCACTATGAAGGCCAGAGGGGTAAGATCTCATCAAGGTGAAGGGCAGTGTGCTGAAAGATGCACTGTGGTCCTGATGAAAGATTGTTATGGTGATCTTGGCAGGAGAGCAGCAGTTTAGTCTACATGGGTCCCTTCTCTCTGTAAAGTGTCTTGAGCTTTCTATAGGCCATTCACAGTCTAGGTACAGGTTCCCACTTGAAAATGTAATTAAATAGGGAAACCCCATCTGTAGTTAATCTGCTCCCTCTCAAGGATAGTGATGGATCTTAAATTTATTCTGTTTTCAAGTGTGGGGCAAGGTCCCAGTGCAAACAAACGTGAGATATTCCTGGATGGGTAGTTTGTGAGCAACATTAAGTATTAAGTCCCTCACCTCAGGATACTGGAGACAATGTATCACATCTCTAGGTATAGCAACGGTATGTGGTCTAGTCAGCACTTAGTGAATATACTTGAACTGGAGAATCTCCGGCTGGGTTTGAAGCAAAAGAGCCTTGAACAGCATGTTCAGAGTCTTTGAGGCTAGTAATGGTTTTTGGAAGATTCCTAATTCTTATGTTTATTCTGCAGGACCAATTTTCCAAATCTTCCACCTTAAAGGGGTTGTTCAGAATAACTTAAAAACCCTGCAATAATCTACCCCCTCACTTTCTAAATTACATTGATTAGTAAAAATGGATAGTTACCCAAATCCCTGGGGTGGTCATGTAATTGTCCCAGGAATATTTTCTGATTATCTGGTGATGATTCGCTTCCCCATTTCCAGAAATGGATCATTACTACTACAACCCACAGCCCCATCCACTTCACTCATACTTATCCATACATGGCTTCTTCTGGTGAGACGGCTCCTCCTCCTGCTGTCTGTGTGGTGCACACTGTCCTACACTTTGCATCCCGCTGCCTGAAATTCACCTCTACTGCCCTTCCACACATGCACAGTAGAGGTGTTTTGTCGCCGCTGAGGAGGAGTATGGGAGCAGCACAGGAGGAGGGGGCATCTCGCTGGAAGAAGCATGGAGAGGTAAGTATATACTATGGGTCGGGGGTTGGCTGAGTAGGTGGGAAAGGGAGGTATGGTTAGAGAGACATGGAGGGGAAAGATGAAGGAAGGAGGGGTGAGAAAGGTGAGATGTTTAGTGAGGAAGTTAGATAGCAGGAAGCAGAGAATGTAAACAAAATCAGCCCTTAGAGACTTCCAGAAATCACTCAAAAATTGGATATAGGTATATGGGTGCATTTATTAACCCATTAGTAACTAACAGACTTTGTTTTTATAATCCCTTTAAGCTCCATCACCTCAATAAGCGCTGTGTTAGCCCCAATGTCTCTGCATTCAGTCTCTAAAAGTCCATATAGTTTAGTTTTTAAGTCCACCACTCTCTGGCCCATCTCCGGCGTTACTTTTGTAAAGTCAGACATTGTGCAGGCCATAGGTATCAGGGAGGCTACATCCTCTTCTCCGGTGCTTCAATCCTCTGTTTCAGCGGCTGGAAGTGGTTCCAGAGAGAGAGGAGGAAGGGACAGCCAGCATCATGCTCGGGACTGAAATATCTCCGGTATCGTTCATGATAAATTCACAAATTCTAGTGCTGAGACCCCTCCCCCCACCCCTTTTTTTTTTTTTTTTTTTTTTTTTTTTTTTTCTTGGTGGAGTGGAGTTTTGGTTTGGGGTAATTTTGAATTTTTCTACTGTGAATTTTCTGAATGAAAATGATGAACAGTAAATCTTTGCGTCGGAAATCACAGTGACAAAGCTATGTAAATGAGAAAAGAGAAATTGCTTACAAAAGGTGACATTAGCAGAGGTCTCAGACAGCAGAAATCGGGAAGGTGGGGACAGTCAGCCTGACACCAAAGATTCCAGTAACGATTTCCTATCTGATGTAATGCTAACTCAGTGCAAGCAGCCGAGTGTCTGGGGAGTCGGCAATCAGTGAATCTGTAAAGAGATAAATTATATGTTACGTTAAAAACTTCTAGACTACTCTGTTATATTGTGTGTTGTGTTCTCTATGCCTATAGAAAACAGAAGATCACTATATCCCCATATTGTGAAGCAGTACAAAATTACAGTACTGCAATGGTTCTAAGAAAAGATATACAGTAAATACCATGCACCATATATTACAGTGAATTATATGCAGTGATAAACAGACATACGAATAACAATGTGGGTCATAACAACATCACTATGTTGCATCTGCTATATGGCCCAAAATTTTGAGACATAGCACTTAATCACTGAATTCAGGTATTTCTTTCATTCCCCCTGCCAGAGCTGTATGTAGTCCAGCCCAGCACGTAACCATACACTCTTAAATAGATTTAAAAAAAAAAATAAAAAATGGAAAACTGACAGCAATGTGGACCTGGTTAATACCCCCCCCCCTCCTCAGTTTGCATAATGTATATACAGCACGTCACTTAAAGTTGCTGATTAGAGATGAGCGAGTAGTAGAGATGAGCGAGTAGTATTCGATTGAATACCTCCCCGCCATAGGTATGAGTGTAAGTGGCCACTTACACGCAAACCTATGGTGGGGAGGTATTTGATCGAATACTGCTCACTCATCTCTAGCGAGTAGTATTCGATCGAGTAGATATTCGATCGAATACTACAGTATTCAAAATACTCGTACTCGGTCGAATACCACGCGGTAAACGCAGTAAAAATTCTACTCCCCTCCCACCATCTCTGGTGCTTTTTTTTTTTTGCACCAATAACTATGCAGGGGAGGTGGGACAGGAACTAGAACAACGTAGGCATAAAAAAAAAATGTATACAGTAGAGATGAGCGAGTAGTAAAATATTCAAAAATTCGAAATTTGATTCGAGTAGACCTCAATATTTGACTATTCAATCGAATACCTACTCGATCGAATACTACTCGCTCATCTCTATTGTTGATCTCTATAGGGTCATTTCCTTCTGATTCCTTACAAATGGTTATTTGAGTCCCTCTATATTCAAAACAATTCAACCTACCAGAACAACATTGTCTATTATACATATTATAGAGATAATTTTTTTCCACATCTAGGAGGGACAAATTAAATCAATTAATGATTTCACTAATCATCTGAACAGCAATCAATGGGTTCTTCATTTTACCCATTAATTCTCCAAAGACTCTAGCGAATATCTTGGCCTAATAATTTTCCATGTGTGTCAAAAGCTTCTAACCATCAGGTCACTAAACACAACACTATTACTATTGCATTTTCCAGAGCATGTCCTAGCTGGTCAACATTCCTTACAACCAGTTCAAAAGGATATAAAAAAGCAAGCACAAAACATTTTAAAGAACAATCCTCCATACTATCAAAGACATTCAAACAGAAAAAATACCCTGAGGCATTAAAGAGGCAAGGAAAAGGCAAAAAACATCCTACTACTTCAAGCAAACAAGGGGCCCCTGAACATGGATAATTCAAAGTGACTTCAACTCCGCACTTTCAAAGATAATGGAGATAATCGGACAACATTGGAACACCTTAACAGCTGATGCACTCCTTAAAAATGTACTTGTAAGATCAGTAACCCCCTTCAGAAGGGAGTAGATGCCAATTGAAAAGTATCTCCAACGAAGAAGGTAACCTCTACGGAATCCAACTGGATCCTGTAAATGTCTGTGTTGAGGAAATATCTGACAAGGTTGCAAACAAGCGATATGCAACATTACAAGCAAAACCAATAATATCTGTTCTTCTGTTTATGTAGTGTCTCTCTAGTTCTCTCTGTGTACTGCAATATATAGGGAGGATAAGGCAAACCCTGAGACAAGGGATGAACAAACATGAGTTTAGTACTAATAGGGATGCCTAAAACACAATGTGTCCAAACAGCTTTTTCTAACATTTCATTCTTCTTAGGCGTTCTAGTGATCCCCATCAACCAACTTTCAGAATCTAAAGTTCAGAGAATAATATTGTCTTTACAAATTCCAATCACTGACATCAAAATGCTTTAACAAAACAGCTGAAGCCTTCAAATATATGAGGCATGTACCTATGTACTGATCTGGACCTCATATGGAGTCCAGCTTATTAAGTCATAGTACACCATTGTATATTTATGGCCAGAACACCAACTAATGATTTTCACTGCACTTTACTTACAGAAGCTAGAACAGATTCTTTTGGCCCAAATATTCCAAATTATTCAAGGTTTTTAATGAAATTAAAAAAAAAAAAGCCAATAGTCTTTGTCGAACTAAAATGGCCATCACCACATGTATTGAGCAGGAAATACAGAAGAGTCATGTGTAAGTCAGTGTGTATGTTCTTGCACTTCCTGACATCAGCTGACAGCCTCTCAGCCAATAGACATTGGTAGGTGGACACCATACAGTGCTCATGTTATATACAATATATAAGATGCTGTAAGCTTGAACACAAGGTATTATAGTAATGGTGGAACCTGGAATGAATGGGTTCTTGATAGGTTTGCCCATCACTAATTTTATTATGCATCCATATCAGATTATAGTGTTCAAAAACATACCAAAGAGTCTTCGGGAGAAGTAGTACAAGAAAGTTTTAATACCATGACTACCAGGATGTTTCCACATATCCACCTGTACACGTGAATGCGTTCGTCCATTGTGGCCACATAGACACATCCTTAAACCTACTGATTTGCCTGTTTGAAAGGACACATCCTTATAGTCACTGGCACACCTGCACAGTGAACCTATCACTGCAGGCCTAGTCTGAATGACTGCCAAAGTGATCTACCAATCATTCTCTTTAAACCCTGGCCATCTTGAACCAGACCCTCCACATCTCTGGGTGAAATACTTCCTTTAACACAGAAACTTTTCCCTGAAGCTGGTCTTCCCAGGGGTGGACCTGTCTCCTTTGACTCTGGAGACATTCCCTGAGAGAGACTTATGATAGTATAGTCCATACTTGAAACGTGTAATCTAAATAATGCACATCAAGCTGAAAACTTTCTTGTTCTTGGTCTGGCTACCAAGGCCAGATAATTTTTCACTGCTAGTCCTCTTTATTGGAACTTTATTGCTGCAGCATCATTACTGGTTGGTGCCAGCACTCCAGGATCATGGAGCAGCAGGCACCCGGGAATTTACTCATAAAATGATGCATAGTGTTGTTGCTATTTACTAGCACAAACAAAAAAATGTGAGTCTCTACCTTGGAGTATGCAGGGGGTGTCCTCACCTGTTTTTTTCTATACTGTATTATCCTATGAAAGTGACTTCTTTCTTTTCTTCCTCCATCAGAGATCATTGTAATAAGTTAGTTCATAATAAATTTTTCCCCTTCAAGGTATTCCATGACCAACTGTGAGTGGTACTATAGAAAGTGTTTAGTTTTGAAGAACTTGACTGGTCCTCAGTAGAGATGAGCGAACAGTAAAATGTTCGAGGTTCGATATTCGTTTCGAGTAGCCCCTCAATATTCGACTACTTGAATCGATTATCGAAATATATTATAGTCTATGGGGGGAAAATGCTCGTTTCAGGGGTAGGCAACATTCGATCAAATTATACTTACCAAGTCCACGAGTGAGGGTCGGGCTGGATCCTCTGTGCAGTCTTCTCCTTGCAGCGTCCCCGCAGCGTCTTCCGGTTCTTCATTCACTCTGCCAGGCATCGGGCCTGGGCAGAGCTGATTGCGAATGCCCGCACTACAAGCGGACATGCGCAGTCGGCTCTGCCCAGGCCCAATGCCTGGCAGAGTGAATGAAGAGCCGGAAGACGCCGCGGGGAAGCTGCATGGAGAAGATATTCTAAAGGTAGGAGAAGAACCAGCATTGATTGGCCGACTGTATAGCATTCGGCCAATCAATGCTGGTTCTGCATCGAACTCTTACATTCGAACAGCGAGTGGTACTCGATCGAGTACGAGTATTTAGAATACCGTAGTATTCGATCGAATACCTATTCGATCAAGTACTACTCACTCATCTCTAGTCCTCAACCCCACTGAAATTCTATGGGGTATGCTGAAACAAAGATGTGAGCAGGTCCCTCTTGTCCAATATCCATACATTTCCATAGAGAAACTCCAAAATCCTTCCCTGAAGACTAGAAGCTGTTTTAGCTGCAAAGTAGAGGCGAACTCCAAGTTGTTGCCTATGAATTAATGCTATGAATGTAATGTCATAAAAGTTCTTGTAGGTGTAATATGTAGGTGTGGTAAAAAAAAAAATTGTAAACATAGTGTAGGAAGCTCATGCAGCTCAAATGGGATGAGAGCAAAAAGATAGATTATCAGATTTTCTTTAACCATAGCTATAGAATTATTTTCTTCAATGGCATCACAGAACCTACTGGTCACAACAGTTTGATAAAGCAATCCACTTTAACTTGTGTTCCCCTTCTAATGCTGGTTGCCCCCTCCCCCCATTCCCATTACTACTAGCTAAAGAGCCCTATTACATTCTTTTCCTATGATCTTTGGGTTAAAATCCTGATGAAGGAGCTACAGAGATCCATGAATAACTAATTGATCTTTACACAAAGAAGACTAGCTGATGTATGGACTGCCCCTATGGCACTTATTAATGTTATTCTCTGCTGCTTGTAGGTCTGTTTTATCACCGCAGCAACCTTTAGGAGGCATTGGAGCCTCATGTTCTCTGAAATCATAGCTTGTGCTACCATGTCAGTAGGAGAGAAGGAAAAAGACAAAGACACACAGATTAGAAAGGAACAGCCACTGAGCACTGAACTTGAAAATCCATAAGCGGTCTGGTCAGAAAAGAATCAACTTTTACGCATAAGGATCAGAACAAAAAATAGCCCAACAAGTGCACCTTAAGCTGGGACCTCATGTGGCATAAACACCACAGTTTGGCCACAGCATTTTAAAGTCCCTGCAATCCCATCCACACATTGCAGAAAAATATATGCAGCAGACAAGCTGCGTTTTTCAAAACCATTGCTGTTTTGGAAATTACACTGTGTTTATTATACCTACGGAGATGCCGGCGGTTACCCAATAGATATAATGGAAGCAGAAAATTCACAGAGGTTTCCTCTGAGGAGTTTCTGTTAAATATTTTTTTTCCCGCAGAGCGTTTTTGGCGCTACATGGGGCATAAACCTACAATTGGTTCTCATATGACACATTATGAAACAACACTGGAGGGAATTTAATACTCTCATTACCACCACATAATATTGGTATAGATGGCGATTGTTGAGGCACACCTTTTGTTCATGGGACTTGTTTGGGCTGGAGAGGGGACACTTTAGTATGACAAATTTACTATAACTCATACCAAAAAAATCTGGCACGAGTTCCTGACTGGCATAGATTTCCATCCTGGCACATAGGAGTGTGCTTGAATTATGAAGAAGTTGGAGCCTATTCAACAATAGGCGCGGCAGGGAAATCAATTATGAGTGGTACACACATAGCTCCCAACCGTCCCGCATTTCGCGAGACAGTCCTGATTTTAGACTGCACGGTTTACCGCATGTCCCGCTCTGCAACTGAAGTGTTGTGTTTATTAACAAACTTTCCCCTGATCACCAACTTTCCCCTGGTGTACCTAATGAGAAATGGATGGAAATGGGCAGAGTCAATTTAGAAGGGGGTGGGGCTAAATTTTCAGCAGCCCACCCACATTTTGTCCCTCTTTCTGTCCTTTAAAAATTGGGAGGTATGGGTACACAGATTGTCAGTGTTAATAACTCCCCCCCCCCTACTGCATCTACATATGACATACTATATCAATAACATGCTTGCAACATGGCAATGCTGTTATAAATACTGAGTTCCTCATGAAAGTTTCTTGTATGTAGTTAGTTTTTGCCACTATTTTTAGATATAATGAATCATATTTTAGCTGGTTTTTAGTATTTAGAAATGAAAGGAACAATGGATACAATGAAAGTGCCATTACTTTGTCTTTAATTTTCCACATAATACAATAACATGGCAGGGAACAGCACTACCTCCTTTCAAGATCACTTGGATTTTGTTGAATTTAACCTGTGAGACTCACAAAGATTCTTTCTGTACAAGGATCTTATGCATAAATGAATGTGAAGTCACAAAGCCACCTACAATTTCGAAGATCAATACAATTCTGCAATTCTTTAAGAGCTCAATATCACTTCTTCTTTATGCCCTGAATAAGTGTCTGCATTCTATTGATCTTCTGATTGTGCTTTTGGTAACATGGGAGCTTTGCATTATTGTACTGTGGTGGAGTCTTGTACACTGCTCTTATTTTATCTGACAATGAATGTTAAAACCTCAAATAATAAATTATACTAAAATAAGTGAAAAAGTTTCAGAATATCTTAACTATATACTTATTATTAAAGTGCATTCAAAGGAAATCATCAGGGGCTCTTTTAACATTTTGCTTTGTATAAAAGAATACTGTAATCGATGGAAATTATAGGGATTCTTTAGTTTTTACACTTATTTTATGTCATGTCATATCAATTGACTAATACTTGGCTGGTATGGTCTTCCCTGTTGAAAGGTCACTATTGCTGCCTTAAATCCCCTTTAGATTCTACATCTGGTGCAACAGATTTTTGAGACTCCGGGAGGAGGTTGTGAATTAATCACATGGAGCCTTTCCGGCAAGGAAAGTTTCTCATGTACTTCATGGGGTAAAAATGACCTCCACTTTTCTAGGATCACCAGCAATGTTCTATTTTTTTGTAGGATGGTTCACAAATAACCTAGTAGATCTTATTGATGATACTGTATGTCCTGTGTGTAGAGTGATATCATCCAAATTATACTGTAGTTAACACAATAGATGGTAGGAGGGAACTTAGAATTATGTCCTTCGATAGAGCAAGGGAATCCTAATATGCCATTAAAAATATGAGAGCTGAGAGCTCCATTTGGAAATGGGTTGTCTGAATAATATTTCCTTTTATTTATGGTTTGGGTCAATGCTTTCTGCTTTTGCATTTGCATGAATGGAGAATTTCCTACTGATTGGGTATGTGTACTTGTATATTATCACCGTATTCCATGTCTGACTGCATTAAACACACACATAGGATAGGAATAGGTCTTTGAAGGAAATGACATTAAATACATCTCATTACTTATATGTGAAACAAGGAACACGTCATTGTCGTTGATCATGAAATGAACTTGTGTTCTCTGTAACAGTGTCATTTATTAGGGCACTAAAAGTGACATCTTTAACTCGACCTGACATGATATATGGAATGGTCTTATTTTTTTATGTGTTTGACTTTGTATTATTGTTCCTAAGGACTTTAATCATAGATGGCAGCCTTCTTCTAGAACAAATTTAGAAGAAGCAAAATAATGCATCAGAAAATAAGAAAATCCCGGTTATCAACAATAGTCTGAATAACTTCTCCAGCAGACCTCCTTATGGCATCCCTAACTACTGTAAGTGTGTGCTCTATCCAAAACTATATGTTTTTATCTACACAGTTTATATGCCAGTGCATCACTACACAACTTGTATGCTTTCAAGACTTGCTATACAGCTAAGGAATACACTTATATAACTTTAGTCGCCACTTACCAACACCATATATTCATTTAGCCCTAAAGAACCTAACAGGAACCCTAATACCTTCACACAACTCGGTTCAGTCAGTAACTGACACGATGCTGATGTTCCTTTACATTTCTAAGTGAGTACTACAGTATAACTAGTGGGGTTGAGCCGATCCTGACTTTTCAGGATCGATTTTAAAATCCGATTTACGATCATTTTTCATTTGAACCCGGACTCAATCCCAATTCCGATCCCAATGCAAGTCAATGGGATTTTTTTTATTAATCGGAGATCGGATTTTAAAAGCAATCCTATTCACTATACAGCATGGAATCTAACAATTGTTAGAATCCACGCTGTGTAGTGAATCACTAAGTAGCCAGAGGATTTTTTTTAAATCCTCTGGCTACTTAGTCCCCCCTGGTGTCTACTTACCTCCAGAGATGGCTGCTCCGCTGTTCTTCACCTCGCTGCTGCTCCAGCTGCAGTCTTCTTTGCCTCACTGCCCCCTCCCTGCCAGGTTAGGAGAGTGTGGGCGGGTACTGGGAGGGGAGACGTCACGTCTCCCCGCCCTGTACCCGCCCACACTCTCCTAACCCGCCCACACTCTCCTAACCTGGGAGGCAGGGGGCAGCAAGGCGAAGAAGACTGCAGCTGGAGCGGCAGCGAGGCAAAGAGCAGCGGAGCAGCCATCTCTGGAGGTAAGTAGCTACTAGAGATGTTACTTTAGTCTTCCATTAGAATGAATGGAGGCAGCCGGTGCGCAGGGGGTTGAGGCTGTGTGCCGGCTGTTTCCATTCATTCCTATGGAACCGCAGCGGAGCCTTCACACTGAGTATACACTATATACTCAGTGTGAAGGCATTGTGGGAAATACTACCGATCTCGATCCCACCTAAAAAGATCGTGCTTGGAATTCCGATCGCGATCATGAAATTTTCTCGATCGCCGATCGGAATCCGATTTTTTCAGAACACGATCGCTCAACCCTAATAACTAGTTACGAACATGGATGGGTACTACACTGACATGCCACTCTGTTTATACTGTAGTCTACTTTATTAAGCATATTATAATAGAGATAATTATAATTAAAGAACCTTTTTAATACAGTCTGATTTTATAACTAATGTCTTTGTATATAATTTCTAAAATGTGCTGATTATTTACAATAATATATCTTGGGTGGAGTTTTGATTTTCTGTTATAGAGCAAGACCAAGAGGGACAAGGTTATAGAAATTGAGGAAGTATCAGATGTCAATTAGAGCTGTAAATTATCAAGATTTTAAGCACCTAGCGCTAACCTATGTCATGTGGGAGGGGCATAAAAGTCAAATCTGATTTGGTGTGGAATGGTAGTCCAATTCCTCCTGTTTGCTGATGGAACAGTTAGTTTCCAAAAGTGGTGATAAGAGAGCGAGAATCCTTGAACTGAGAGGACTTGACTTACGACTCGTGCAGATTCCAGAACCTAGGCTAAGATGTCAGCACTGTTCATTATTGCAATTACTAATTACAATGAAATAAATAAGTGTGTCCAATTGGAATAATGGCGCATAGTGATCCAGTCTATACTGCAAGTGTAATTGCACTACACATCCCATGACTATGGTGGCACAGTGCCTACACAAACCATCTGAAGGTGTTTACAAGACCTTGTAGAATCCAGCTATAGGTAATCCATTGACCTCATACCACTGCTTTCAAAAGCTCTCATGGTGCACTGCAAGGCAGAGATAAAGGCTTGAATGGAGGTTTATCCTCTTCAGTAATGACTCACAATTTTGTCTTGGATTCAATGATAGTTGGAGATTGGTCTGTGAAGACAATGTGATCAACCCCATGAAAAAACTTTCACAAAGTAACATCACACTGATTCTACTGCCAAGGATTAGAGCATGAAATAGTATAATATACTGAGGTCATAGCCCTCTAGTCTACCTTTCAGGTACAATAACAGCTTGGTGTTTCATTGATTTGGCCAAGGAACCAGCGTTAATTAAGCTATTTCTTCAAAGTGTATGAAAGGATGAACAGCACTCCAGATATTTGAGATTGATTGTTACATTTATTTATACAGTACACATTCCCTGATAGGAAATGTGGTTCCAACCACCATAAATAATACAAGATATCATAGAAACGTAGATATTTAAGACCAATGTTTCGGCTGTGAAAGCCCTTCCCCAGGCAGTAGGATATGTGGGAAAGGAGACTGCCACAAATACAAAAAATTGACTTAGCGTGCAGGAAACTCTGCTGCCAGGAGCTTGCTGACATTTTGACACATGCACTATGTCCTCCATACTTCTGGGTTCTTTACCAGGACCATTTCCCTGGACCTACATGTGAGTGGTATAAACATGCTACCATGACCTGCAGTATCTCTGGACTTATCTCCCATCAAACACATCCACATGTCATGGTCGGCAATTGCAAAGGGAGCTGCCAGCTGCTATTCTTTTTGTTATTTGCATGCCCAAGTGCAGTTAGCATGGCATAAAATTCCTCAGACAACCATTAATAATCTCATTAATAGTATGCCAAGGCATGCAAGTTAATATATTTCTGAGCGTGACACTGATACTTGATACAAAATATCGAGATGTTTTGAATATTTTCTTTTCATCTTTCGTTTACCTATTTTTACCATGTCTATTGATTCTGTGATTTTCTTTAATTTCAAGATTTTTTTTTTTCTTCTTGGTGTTGCAATTTCTCCTTGTTGTAATTGTTTTTGAGTCACTATTATAGTAAATCTAATAAGCAAATAAAAAAGCACATTTATTTACATTCAACAAAAGTTCACACTTTTACAGATTAATAGATGCAATAATAATAATAATAATAATAATAATAATAATAATAATAATAATGTGGTCAATTACAAATGTATCAAATATAAAAGTAAAATGAAAATGACAGCTTGATAAACATTTTAAAAGTACCAGGAAAAATCTTAGATACATTTTAAATATTTTTTTTTTATTTTTAAACCATTCATATAAACCTTTCCAACATTGCATTTGAGGTCATAAAAGAGACTTAAGATTCAAGACTTTTTTTTTTTTAACCAAATGTTTATTTTACTTTGTGTAATGGTGAAGTCGCTCCTGAGGACACATGCATATCATTTTCCACTGCTCATACATACATCTTAAGCTGAAGAGTTCAAATATTTTCCATTGCGCAGAGTAATGAATTAATATTGATTTGCTCAGTCTCTGGAGTATACTTGGAAACAATGACATTTAATAAATAAATATTTATATATGATACACACCTCTGCTGGAAACGCTGTGATTAGAAGCAGATAAAAAAAAATGTAACCGCATCAAATTAACAAAGGTTAAGGCAGTGAAGGTGACCAGACTCACAACTGCTTCGCCATTACGTTTATCTTCCAGACTAAGCATTCAATGCAAATTCAAATGAAAGTAAATACTATGTTGTATGCATTTATAACAACAATTTGCAATATTAGTCACAAACGTTCTTACCTAAATTACACATTTAGTTGAAAAAAGTCATAGGTCCTACAAGGTAAACTTTTTAATACTTAGAAACCCAAGTTGATCCACAGGGTCATCCTCATATGTGGAAGTACTTTTGTGTGGCTGTGGGTTTCCTTCCGGTACTCTGCTTTTCTCCCACACTCCAAAGACATAAACATAGGGAATTAAGATTGTGAGCTCCACTAAGGACAGCGAGAGATAATGGCTATACAGCACAGTGGAATATGTTTTTGTTATAAAAGGTCAGTCTAACCTCCAATGTATTCACTTAAATCTCTGATTATTCTGAGCTTAGGAGTCACGTGGATTTTTCCTATATGAGGGTACATACAGAGATAGTTTCAGTATAATCTAACCTGGCACATATTTATAGAAGCACTCCAATATATATAAATAATATTTATTTTTTTTATAGACAGGCACAGATTTATATACAGATGTAGCAGCGTTAACCCAAACCTCTGCAACAACTTAAAATGCTGCAGTGTGATGTCTTGTCACAGAAGAAAACAAAAACCAGTGAAAAGTCATTGAAAAAATATATCGAGTTAGCAAAGTTTAACATGGCTTTTAATGTGTTAAGTAAAGAAAAGCTAATAACTTCAAAGTTACAATACTGCAAAAGGTGATGTTTAACAATGTTACACTATTACGGGTGATTATACAGTCACTGTTCATACAGTTTTAATGAAGGCAATGATAGTAGTATTATATTGTCCCACAACAGGCAGAGACGGTACTGTCTCTAGCTGCCAAATTATGATAATGCTAGGGGGTTGATAGCCAAGCATAGAGAGAGAGAAAAAAAAACAACAACATGGTATCTAATCACAGTGACAGAGAATCTGAATTGAACAGATATGTGTGCAATACACATAAAAAGTGCAGAGTGTGGTAGACAATCTGATGATGGAGGCAGGGATGAAATAGAAGGGTTTTCACTGTGCTGGTTCTTGAATACAAGTGTAATGTATCTTTTGGGAATGCATTGATATAGTAGCATCAGAAGCCCCTCTACCACATAATAAGACTTGTATTATTATATGTAGCAAACATTTTTAAAGAGGACCTTTCACCATATCCGGGCACAGGCAGTTCTATATACTGCCAGAAAGCTGACCCGATCTGTGCCCGGTGTGAAGAGCTTACGGCCCGGTACCGTAGCTCTTCTATGGTCAGAAGGGCGTTTCTGACCATTAGCCAGAGACGTCCTTCTGCCTCACGGCGCCTATCGTGCTGTACTGTGGAGCAGGGAGGAACTCCCCCCTCCCTCTGCTCACACAGCTTGTCCGTAGACTAGCATTATCAGGAGCGGGAGGGGGAGTTCCTCCCGGCTCCAGAGTACAGCGCGATAGGCGCCGCGAGGCAGAAGGACGTCTCTGGCTAATGGTCAGAAACGCCCTTCTGACTGTAAAGCGCTACGGTACCGGGACCGATAGCGCTTTACACCGGGCACGGATCGGGAAAGCCGACAGTGCGCTGAATTCAGCGCACTGTCAGCTTTCTGGCAGTATATAACACTGCCTGTGCCCAGATATGGTGAAAGGTCCTCTTTAAAGGGATTCTATCATTGTCTGTAGTGATTTTTAATGAAGCATATATTTGCATAGCCTTTAGAAAGGCTATTCTAGACATACCTTTTATCCAGTAATCATCCCAGCCTTTTTTTAATTAGCCCACTTTTATTTATATGCTAATTGATATGCTAATTATCCTCTGGGAGTGTCTACATTGCTCTCTGAGCACTGTGTGATATGTGTACACAGGGGGAGGAGAGAGCAGGGAAGGCTGCTGCTGCTGTGGATGACTTATCAATAAAAGTGGACTAATTCAAAAATGGCTGAGAGGAGTACTAAATAAAAGGTATGTTAGGAATAGTCTTTGCAAAGGTTATGCAAATATGTGCTTAGTTAAAAATCATTATAGCCATTGATAAAATCCCTTTAAGGGGGATAAACTGAAAGTGACTTTCTATCCCTTTACAAATTACATTATGTGTGCATTGTAAAACACTGCTGAATTGTAATTGGCCCTTTTTACTTTACAATCCTCAGTCCTGCTCACGGCTGCTGGTGCTTCCCCTTCTGCGGAGGAGGCTGTGATTACGAGAGTGGATCGGTAAGTAATACCGTGGGCCCACGAACCCCACAAACACCAATGTCATTATACTTTTCAGACACTCAAGTAAAATGATTGGAGGGCCAGGGGAGGTGAGGGAATATAAATAAACACTGCTACTTACCTCTCCTGCGCTCCAAAAGGCTTCAGGTCTATTTGGTGATGTCACATGGGCCAAGCCTGTATCATAATGCGTCACGATGAAGGGCTGACTCAAGTGACATCTTTTCCATCATTGAAGATGTCCAACATCAGTGAGGATTGCGCCGGTCGGTGAGGGGGAGCCCATGTCAAATGTTTGCCTTGGGGCCCCAGCATGCCTAGTAATGCCACTGTCTCAGAGCATCACTCAAGCTCTGAATCATATTACTAGGATTGGATGCCTCGTGGTATGGACATAATGAAACTGTGGGCTTGAACAGTGCTAAAAGGAACTCCACGCCATACTAACACAAGGATTATTGCCATTCATGCTAACCACATGGAGCTAGACTAGCCAAGGTGATTCTGCAAAGGACAGGGACTTTGCAGAGACCTCTGGAGGGGCCAGGGCATAGATCAGTACACAACAGGATTAGGTTGTTAGGTGGGGTCTGTTATGATAAAGTTTAGCGTCCCTTAGAAACAACAGTCAACCAAAAATTGTAAGCTACTTTTGTAACCTGACTTCTGCTGCATTTGTGGTATGACGCACAGTCCTCTAAACCAGATACTGCTGCTGTTTAAGAGACCACAAAGTATATTAGAAACCACCAGACTGTGTACCTTATGCTTATGTACCACTGAATGTGACAGTAACTACGTGGACTGTTATGTCTCTCTGTAAATCAATAACTATAGCCTGTACTCTAGCAGGGCACAATATACCTTTATACAGTAAGTATGGGCAATACACGAGCATATATGTAGCTGTTAACACTGAAGAATTGCTGAGTGTGCTAGTTGTATTGATTTCAATATTTTATATAATAGTGCAAAGAATGGGCAGTATCAAGTGTATGCTACTGAATAACAAAATAATATATCTTCCTATATCCCTTACAAGCAGCTTGCACAGTTTGACGCAGGTCTAGTCTGTATATTAAAAGTAAGCTATATTATGTACAGCAATATAACATTACTTCTCAAAATACTGTTTGATTTGGTAGATTATACAGCATAGCTCAGGGCAAAGAAAAATGTTAGCATTAGACATTTAGTAGGGAAGAACTGGGAGGGTGGTGAGCAGCACCTGCCGCTTGTTTCGTGGGAGCTGTTAAATCATCACTTTATTTCCTAAATACAATGTAAAGGTGAAGCAGACACAGCAGAATTTCAGCTTTAAGTCAGAATAAACAAAAAAAGGAAACCTTTGCAGAACTGCAGTAAGCACAGCGTGTAGAAGTTATGGAGGTTTGTTTGATTGAGTATAAGAAGCCATTGCATTGTTTATGCGCTCTCTGTCTTTCTCTCTCTCTCTGTGCCGGCTTTCTCGATGGATGGATGGATGGATGGATGGATGGATAGGTAGGTAGATAGATAGATAGATAGATAGATAGATAGATAGATATAGAATGTATATTACTATTCTAAAGTGGAAGAATGTCTGGTTTAAAAACCCTGTACTGTTATGGCAGGGGCACAAAGAAAGGGCAGCAGTTGAATCACTGCAATGTGGCCAAAACAATCGGCAATGGCTTTGAGGATGAAACAGCTAACCGCTTCAGGTTCCGGTCCAAAAGCCGGGTAGTCGCAACTGAAAGCCAGTGCACTGCACCAGCATCCAGCTGCACACTCTGCTCCGGATTAGGTACAATGAATGGGCCTAGTCCGGAGGAGGGTGTGTGCTCCAGGAAAAAAGACCTGAGTGGCTCCCATTGATTTCAATGGTAGCAGTCTTTTTGGTCAAATATGGCCTCAAAACTCTGACCAAAAAACTCAGTGTGAACTTACCCTAAAGATTATAATGGTTTCTGTGAGTCCCAGTAATGGGATACATTGTGGTCAACCTATCATCAAAAGATACTTCTGAAAAAAGGGATTGTGAAAGTAGACAATCGCTTCCATTTTGAGCGCTAGTTCAAGGTTAATTGGGGAGAGTTTCAGGATTCTCTAGCTAATTGTATACAAAAAAACTCAGAATGTGCATAACTCAACTGTGCATAACTAAATCACCAAATCCTATTAGAAAGCAGTAGAAATGTAATCTTCCAATTTGACTGTATGTATATGACCGTGCCACCCGTGCCACTTGGCTCCATTCACTGAACTTAGTGAGGAGCCTTCCCAAGTTTTACAAAGACTTGTGTTTGGGGCTATAGAAAATAATGGGTCAGTTTGCTAAATGAGATATGACGGGGGCTACTACAAAAGAAACTGCGGGACTACAGAAGATGGTAGAAGGCAAGTAGGTGATTCAGCAAAGGAACCTGAAAAAAAAGTCACTGTTCCATACAAGAAGTGATCGTACAGCCAGCACAGCAGGGGCATGGGAAACACCATATATATGGTGCTCTGCCCTCGATTTTGGCTTTTTTGTCCCCTTTGATATATATCCCGTAATACAACTTACTCTGGTATCTTATAGACTTGCAGAGTAAACACAACTTCTGGCCACTGTCTGAATCAGGACATCAGTCTGCCGGTCACCTGACTGAACACATCTCCAGCCAGAGGCTGTATTAAAGGGAAGAGCAGATATACAGTTTAGGAAGTTTAGGAAGCTTTGCTTTCTGAGACTGCAGCCTAAAGTTCACAGGTCCCACCTGAGATATCATATGATTTAAATGAACACTTTGGATAAAACTCATTCTATGTATTATGAATACCCAAGGTCCTGAGGGGGCGCTGCATGACATCCTTTAGGTTCCACAGGCTGGAAACTCCGCAATTTGCCCATGGTGGAAACGCCGCAGGAAAAATTGTGGCGTTATACAGTAACTGCAAATGCAAAGTGGATGGGATTCATGCGAATCCCATGCCCACTTTGAATTTAAAACTGCAGCAGTTTTGGAAATCGCAGTGTGTCAATTATATCTACGGAAACACTGGTGACTTTCCTGTAAAAATAATTGTAATAGAAAGTCCGCTGAGGAAAGCGTGAACTTTCTGTTCAAAGCACCGCGGGAAGAACCGCGATGTGTTCCCACTGCGGTTTTGCCTGCAGCGCTTTAGCGCTGCATATCGTCCCATGGGGCCTTAGTCTTAAAGACATTGCTCATTTTAATATCCAGAACTCTGCACTTTTTTACATTATATTTTTTATGGTCCCTTGCTAGTGCACGTCCAACAACATGAGGAAGAGCCTACCTTGTGAAGTCACTATTACTATTGATCATGGCATAATAAGGGTTAAGAAGCTGGAATCAACTTTTTTTTTTTTCTTTTGGCATTCATTGCGATATGGTTGAAACTGTCAGACACAACAGTCCCCATTCAGATGAAATGAAGTCTCCCTGTTTTGAACATTCCTCATCCAGTCACCCTATCACTCAAACACTCTGTATGTGTCTATATAGCGGTGACATGTGGTTGCCCAGCAGTCCTCCTCCTCCAGTGCTGCAGGATACTACTTGGTAGCAATCCCTTGAGCAATATATTAGCCATGTGTGAACTAATAGACCGCGTACACATGAGGAGACAATAAGATGCCCAGGGAGTTTACATAGGAGCTAGTGTAACTTTGCCAGCTGTTCAACCGTTTAATACAATGTATATATGAATACAATTAAAATGGTGCAGTCATCTGTGGTATTAAAGGGTTAATTCAATGTATAGAAGGCATCTGTGGAAGTGACATCCATCTACAATGCATGATTTAATACAACATGTAGAAAGAGTTGTTGTACTTGTCAGTAAAGCCATGGCAGAGTTTAAAGGTTAAACAGGTTGGGGCTCGTTCACATCTGCGCCCGGGGTTTCCATTCTGCAGGTTTCCTGCACGAAACTGGGCAGGAAACAGAAATCTGCAGTCATGTTTCAAACCCATTCTAATGTCCGACTGCGAGCGCTGGTAAGCCTTTTATGCTCTCCGCGGCAAAATCGTTTTTTTTTTTTTTTAAACCGGACACAGAGTCAGACATGCAGGACTTTGTGTTCATTTAAAAAAAAACGGTTTCGCCGCGGAGAGCATAAAACCCTCATCAGCACTCATGGCCGGACTCGGTCTGACTGGTTACCATCTGCTGGCAGAAGACGAAAACCTGATAATAGAGACCCAAACGCTGGAGTGAATTCAGCGTTATTCAAGACTTGTTGTTTCCTTTTTTTAGGCAAAAAATGCGCTGAAATAAATTTCTCTAATTGAGACCACCTAAATATTTCTTAATCATTTACAAAACTGTATGAGCAATCTGTTACAATCACTTCCTATGGCCGTCTGGCCGGACCACGTAAGTGAATAAATACTGCACAGACAATCCCTTTAAATAACCGATACAGCTTTGCTACATCTGAATATTACCATATACTTTATAAGCTCTTACCACTTCTTCTGAAACCTACTAATCTGTGATGGAATATATTCTACAATAGATTTCATGTTTTCTATTATCAAGGCGTGTGTTTTTGCTGCAAGACATGACTTCACGGGTCCTTCCCTCTTCCTCTCTTCTAAGCCAATCCAATTTCCACATGGAACATACATTTATTTTTATATTCTTCATGCTATAAAATTAACATCTCATCTGGAGAAGAAAAGGTGGTGACAGTTTTCCGCACTGAACACAGGCTGGAGGATCATTCTCATAAGATCAAAGTTTTATAATGGCAAGAAAATCACATTGAGAAGTTCAAAGCATTTCTGCTTTCTTCTGCTTTTTCCAGTACACAATGAAAGCATTCTTCTAGTATACAGTATGCAGAGATAAAAAAGGGGGAAAAAAGGCAATAATAGATTAAATTTTAACCATTTCCCAAGTTTCGGAAAGTACTGTTGATGTATTGTTCAACAAATAAAAAAGAGCGAGCGTGAAAGGAAAGTGTTCGTTCAGCATCCAGACTTGCTGATCTGCAGAATGCTCTAACTGTCTTACACTGAGCAGTGTCCTTCAACTCCGAGGAAGGAATTACGACAGTAAGTGTTAGAAATGAGTTTTCTAAAGTGGGGAAGCAGAGGTCACCTTATAGGCGTGAATGGACGACCCCCATCTGGGTGACTTAGCTATTAAGAAATATTCATTGATTCACAATATTACTATTGTTCATTAGCCACATGAATAATGAATAAATAAATCTGAACTTCAAGTTGGATTGTGGGATTATTATTGAGTTTCTCAAAAAAATGTTTTATAAAGATTTCATTTGAGAATAGTATGTATGCAGAGATGAAAATAGCATCCACATAGCAATAGCATTAAGGAAAATCAGGTTACAGAGGTTACAGTCACACCTGCGTCTTAAGAAAAAAGGATGCCAAGTACTTGGCTAACAGAGGAGGATTCTGTATTATAAATGGCACATGGTACAGTTATTTCCCCAATTAACTGATCTCTAATTTGGTTAATATTCTAATTTGTTTTAAACTAATTCAGCACAATAAAATAACATGCTAACACAAACTATAAGAGACTGCAATTTACCCTCCCAATGGGTGGTCACACGTAGACACATAGGATAGTTAATGAATGGGACAAGGGAGCAGACAGATAAGTAATGAGCTAAAAACGAATCATGGGAGACCATTGAAGGAGTCACTGTATGGGTCACATAGTAACCTTTTCATTGCCTTTCCCATACAGTGGCCCCTTCATTGGACCCGCCCATAAAGTGGAGCCCTGGTCCCCATACTGCATGGTGACCCTGAATGGTTGTGGGGCCAGGTGTACTTTTCAGCTATACCACCTTGGGGAATTGCTATTGTTTTGATCACTTTTTATTCAAATTTTTATCAGCGGCAAAACAGTGAAAAAACGGCGGTTTGACAGTTTTGACTTTTTTTTTCTGGCTACATCGTTTACCATACGGGTAAAATATTTTTATAGATTTGCAGAGCGGGCATTTTCGAACAGGGATACCTAACATGTATGGGTTTAACAGTAGTTAAGTACTTTTATATGTGTTCTAGGGAAAAGGGGGTGATTTGAATTTTAATTTTTAAAATATTTTTTTTACTTTTTTAATGCACTTATTAGACTCCGTAGGGGTCTTTAACCCAGGGGGTCTTGTAACTAATGCAAGGCATTACAATGCTAATGCATTGCAAAATACTGGGGCTTCTATTGCAGGCTTCACAGGGTAGCCTGCAATAGAATCCAGTGAATGACAGGCCAGGGAGCATTCACAAGGCTCCCCGCTGTCATGGCAATGGAATCCCGGACCCAGGAAAATGGCGCCTCATTCAGCTTTGACCGAGGCACCGGAGGGGTTACTACTGCCCATAATCGGTGCAGGCACCAACTGTGGGCATTAGCGCTGGGTGTCTACAGTAATGGACACCTGGCGTCTATGGCAGCCTCCATGGGGGCACTTGCCTTTCAAACCAAATTAGGCTGACTAAATTCAATTCAGTTTGAACTATCTGATAAGATCAGTCAAGAGATGAATTTTGGGAAATTTGTACATCTCTAGTATACATGTAGTAGCATATATGTGCAAAAATTGCTGGAGATAGGTCTAACGTACATTTTGTAGGAGTCACTATAATAGATGGGTCTATTGAGTAAAAAACTACACCCCACCCTGCCACTCCCCTTTAAAATCCATATGGTGAAATAGGATATATAGATAGAGGACGACCCAAGGTCTTCTACTAACGTCAGTTTTCAATTTTAGATAAAAAGCTGCTTGTTTTATTTAAGCACTAGATTCAGGTATCTTAAAGGTCAGAGCATTAAATGAAAGTGACTACAGATACAGCCATGGTTTCAGGCAGTGCACCTGCATTCATATACCATACCCACATTAATAGTAGCTTATCTTAAAAAAGGATTTCATTCTAAAACCTCTACTTAGATGAAATAATGCAGATTCCGCTGGCAAGCATAAAAATAGTTTATTATGTGGCCATTTATGGTGTTTATTGATTATTTGAAGATGTATTTTTACAATGATTTTCTCTTTATATCTGTAATGTTGTCAAACATGTGGCCTTCCAATTTAATTGTGTAGATAACAGATTGGATTAAACTCCGTCTAGTTGAAATCCTTATACATGGATAGAAAAGATTACTGATCCAATTTTAGAAGATTAAAAAGTAAATCATACAATTTCATGCAACATGACTGAAGAAAGATGAATATTAGTTTTCATGTGATTATAGTCTCTTTGCATCAGTCAATCCAAACTGTCAAAGTTCTGAACTAGATACTGCTTCTGAATAGATTCACAATATAGTGAAATATGGTACATGTATAACTGAGTCGTCTGTATTCTTGTAAATAACATTGTGTAGTCGCTGATCATAAAGATAAGCAATAGAGATGAGCGAACACTAAAATGTTCGAGGTTCGAAATTCGATTCGAACAGCCGCTCACTGTTCGAGTGTTCGAATGGGTTTCGAACCCCATTATAGTCTATGGGGAACATAAACTCGTTAAGGGGGAAACCCAAATTCGTGTCTGGAGGGTCACCAAGTCCACTATGACACCCCAGGAAATGATACCAACACCCTGGAATGACACTGGGACAGCAGGGGAAGCATGTCTGGGGGCATAAAAGTCACTTTATTTCATGGAAATCCCTGTCAGTTTGCGATTTTCGCAAGCTAACTTTTCCCCATAGAAATGCATTGGCCAGTGCTGATTGGCCAGAGTACGGAACTCGACCAATCAGCGCTGGCTCTGCTGGAGGAGGCGGAGTCTAAGATAGCTCCACACCAGTCTCCATTCAGGTCCGACCTTAGACTCCGCCTCCTCCGGCAGAGCCAGCGCTGATTGGCCGAAGGCTGGCCAATGCATTCCTATGCGAATGCAGACTTAGCAGTGCTGAGTCAGTTTTGCTCAACTACACATCTGATGCACACTCGGCACTGCTACATCAGATGTAGCAATCTGATGTAGCAGAGCCGAGGGTGCACTAGAACCCCTGTGCAAACTCAGTTCACGCTAATAGAATGCATTGGCCAGCGCTGATTGGCCAATGCATTCTATTAGCCCGATGAAGTAGAGCTGAATGTGTGTGCTAAGCACACACATTCAGCACTGCTTCATCACGCCAATACAATGCATTAGCCAGTGCTGATTGGCCAGAGTACGGAATTCGGCCAATCAGCGCTGGCTCTGCTGGAGGAGGCGGAGTCTAAGATCGCTCCACACCAGTCTCCATTCAGGTCCGACCTTAGACTCCGCCTCCTCCGGCAGAGCCAGCGCTGATTGGCCGAAGGCTGGCCAATGCATTCCTATGCGAATGCAGACTTAGCAGTGCTGAGTCAGTTTTGCTCAACTACACATCTGATGCACACTCGGCACTGCTACATCAGATGTAGCAATCTGATGTAGCAGAGCCGAGGGTGCACTAGAACCCCTGTGCAAACTCAGTTCACGCTAATAGAATGCATTGGCCAGCGCTGATTGGCCAATGCATTCTATTAGCCCGATGAAGTAGAGCTGAATGTGTGTGCTAAGCACACACATTCAGCACTGCTTCATCAAGCCAATACAATGCATTAGCCAGTGCTGATTGGCCAGAGTACGGAATTCGGCCAATCAGCGCTGGCTCTGCTGGAGGAGGCGGAGTCTAAGGTCGGACCTGAATGGAGACTGGTGTGGAGCGATCTTAGACTCCGCCTCCTCCAGCAGAGCCAGCGCTGATTGGCCGAATTCCGTACTCTGGCCAATCAGCGCTGGCCAATGCATTCTATTAGCTTGATGAAGCAGAGTGTGCACAAGGGTTCAAGCGCACCCTCGGCTCTGATGTAGCAGAGCTGAGGCTGCACAAGGGTTCAAGCGCACCCTCGGCTCTGATGTAGGAGAGCCGAGGGTGCACTTGAACCCTTGTGCACCCTCAGCTCTGCTACATCAGAGCCGAGGGTGCGCTTGAACCCTTGTGCACACTCTGCTTCATCAAGCTAATAGAATGCATTGGCCAGCGCTGATTGGCCAATGTATTCTATTAGCCTGATGAAGTAGAGCTGAATGTGTGTGCTAAGCACACACATTCAGCTCTACTTCATCGGGCTAATAGAATGCATTGGCCAGCGCTGATTGGCCAGAGTACGGAACTCGACCAATCAGCGCTGGCTCTGCTGGAGGAGGCGGAGTCTAAGATCGCTCCACACCAGTCTCCATTCAGGTCCGACCTTAGACTCCGCCTCCTCCAGCAGAGCCAGCGCTGATTGGCCGAATTCCGTACTCTGGCCAATCAGCACTGGCTAATGCATTGTATTGGCGTGATGAAGCAGTGCTGAATGTGTGTGCTTAGCACACACATTCAGCTCTACTTCATCGGGCTAATAGAATGCATTGGCCAATCAGCGCTGGCCAATGCATTCTATTAGCGTGAACTGAGTTTGCACAGGGGTTCTAGTGCACCCTTGGCTCTGCTACATCAGATTGCTACATCTGATGTAGCAGTGCCGAGTGTGCATCAGATGTGTAGTTGAGCAAAACTGACTCAGCACTGCTAAGTCTGCATTCGCATAGGAATGCATTGGCCAGCCTTCGGCCAATCAGCGCTGGCTCTGCCGGAGGAGGCGGAGTCTAAGGTCGGACCTGAATGGAGACTGGTGTGGAGCGATCTTAGACTCCGCCTCCTCCAGCAGAGCCAGCGCTGATTGGTCGAGTTCCGTACTCTGGCCAATCAGCGCTGGCCAATGCATTCTATTAGCCCGATGAAGTAGAGCTGAATGTGTGTGCTTAGCACACACATTCAGCTCTACTTCATCAGGCTAATAGAATACATTGGCCAATCAGCGCTGGCCAATGCATTCTATTAGCTTGATGAAGCAGAGTGTGCACAAGGGTTCAAGCGCACCCTCGGCTCTGATGTAGCAGAGCTGAGGGTGCACAAGGGTTCAAGTGCACCCTCGGCTCTCCTACATCAGAGCCGAGGGTGCGCTTGAACCCTTGTGCAGCCTCGGCTCTGCTACATCAGAGCCGAGGGTGCGCTTGAACCCTTGTGCACACTCTGCTTCATCAAGCTAATAGAATGCATTGGCCAGCACTGATTGGCCAGAGTACGGAATTCGGCCAATCAGCGCTGGCCAATGCATCCCTATGGGAAAAAGTTTATCTCACAAAAATCACAATTACACACCCGATAGAGCCCCAAAAAGGTTATTTTTAATAACATTCCCCCCTAAATAAAGGTTATCCCTAGCTATCCCTGCCTGTACAGCTATCCCTGTCTCATAGTCACAAAGTTCACATTCTCATATGACCCGGATTTGAAATCCACTATTCGTCTAAAAAGGAGGTCACCTGATTTCGGCAGCCAATGACTTTTTCCAATTTTTTTCAATGCCCCCGGTGTCGTAGTTCCTGTCCCACCTCCCCTGCGCTGTTATTGGTGCAAAAAAGGCGCCAGGGAAGGTGGGAGGGGAATCGAATTTTGGCGCACTTTACCACGTGGTGTTCGATTCGATTCGAACATGGCGAACACCCTGATATCCGATCGAACATGTGTTCGATAGAACACTGTTCGCTCATCTCTAATAAGCAAGTCTAGGAGTTGGTCGGTCGATTGGTTGGTTACAATGTTCCCCTTTAAATCATCTAAGGCCCCTGATATTGGAGTGGTTTCCCAATCAGTGATGCTAGAATAGCACAGACTTACACAGTTGCTACCTAGTTGCTTGGCACGACATCCTCATTAGAAGCAACTAGCATGGCAGTTAGTTACAATATTTTTAGATAAGGCAATGGTTTGGCATTGTCTTGTGACACTTTATAAGTTGCTATGGGACATCGATGAGATGAGATGAGATGAGATGAGCCTCACGCCTCAGACGGCACTTCTCCTGGAATGTGGCTGGTGGTGGTTTTAATAGTACATAGTTAAAGATTATCTTTCTCCTTAGGACCTTTTTAACAGTGATGCATCTATGGAGGTGGCCTACAGGGTTGCAAACGAGCTTAGGTAGTCACTGACTTATTCTATATGGAGTAATGCATTGTACAGTGCTAAATAAAAGGTGCCAGTGAGGGGCCAGTCAGGGACAATTATAGAAAATTCACAGCTCTCATTTACATGCAATGGTAAAGAACTTTATTAACACACCTGTATGATCGAGACAGAGAAATGGCAAATAGTAAATGGACTACAGAAGGTAATATCCCAAATGTATTGGTTGACCTTTTTCCATGAGTATGCTATATATGAAGCAAAGAGAGGGCTAGCGCTTTCTGGGTGCCAATAGATCTCTGGTAGCTCTAGCCTTCTACTTGCTTCGTGTACAAAGTATCCATTGAGAAAGATCAAGGCGACCAAAACACTTGGGACAATTCTCTCTATACTCCATTTTCTGACTGCTATTCCTTTGCTTGCATCAAGCACATGCAGTAATCCATTTCTTCATCTTTGCACATTGACATACTGTCACACATTGACAGAATATCCATTTGATGCTGCATGGTGCATCCGTTTGTCAACCTATTATAGAAAGTCACATCTTTTTCTTTTTCATTTAGGACAAAAGTGTAATATAAAACTAGACAATGGAGTTACTTTACTATAATGTTGGATTCTGGAAGAAAATTAACGGGGGCAATCAGTGGCATAACTAATGTCTTGTGGGCCCCGGTGCAATCTTTTGTCTGGGGCCCCCTACCTCATCCCTACAGTGAATTCTTGATAGTGATGGTTACGGGTGCTAAGGAGTTTAATCCACCTTAGTGTGGTTAGGGAAGTCTATGGATCTCCTTGATTTATGGGCCAGATGGAAGCTGCAATCTCAATACTGATGCCAGTGCTTATGGGCCCCCTAAGGCTCCTGGGCCCTGGTGCGTTTGCACCCCCTCAAGTTACACCCCTGGGGCAATGATTATTTCCTAACGACCTCTCCAATGATCAATGACATTAGTCTGGGGACAGACTGAACTCCTGTCCACTATCACACTAAGGCTTTTAAATGCTGTTGTGCAGGTAGCAGTGATGATAAAAGGTCCCTGATGCGGCTACTTAGCCCCAGTACCAGGAGCTCACAAACTTAACATATGGACCAAGGTGTGAATTTCTGGTGCTGAAAGGTAACTCCAAAGTAGCAATCAGACATTTATGGCATCATTGGCTCATAATGTACTCATGTTATATATAAAATGATTGAGAGCTCAGCAGATGCAGGGCCATTCACCTAGAGATTTGCCCTCTCTTCCAGGCAGGGGTGAACCTGGGCTTTCTGCCGCCTGAAGCGGCATCAGAAAGCCTCCCTCCCCCCCCCCCCGGAGGAGAGGCGGGGCTGAGGGGGGGGGAAGTGTTGCAAGAAAGGGGTGGGGTCGAACGAAAGGGGGTGGGGTTGATCAGAAAGGGGGCATGGCCGAGCGGAGCGGGCGGCATTCGCAGGCAGAGAGAGGACCTGCTCTCTGCCGGAGTGTGAGGGGTGGCTGCTGGAGCAGCGCTGCGTCCAGCAGGGTCGCCCCAATACACCGCTCACTTGCCGTGTCGGGCTGCTGACACGGTGACGCTAAGCCAGTCCAGGACAGCTTGTCCTGGACTGGCTTAGGTCAGCAAAAATACCGCCCTCCCGAGGCCCTGGCATAGCGCCGCCTGAAGCGGTCGCTTCAGGTTGCCTCATGGGAGGTGCGGCGCTGCTTCCAGGACTCCAAGAAGTGACCTTTTTTGTCAGACCAAAATGAACATTCTGGGAAAGTTGACAAGTATGAATGATCCAACTTAGTGAGTGCTCCAACACAGTATAATGCCTTCTTATTGCCCAAAACATTGCCCCTACATCATATAGTGCCCTCCTTTGTCCCCACACAGTAAAAGTGCCCTCAGTGGCCCCCACACAGTTTAATAGCTGGATCTTTGCCATTAAACAAATGTGCCCTAACATACAGAATAATGGCTCTCAGCGCCCTGTGCACAGTACAATCAACTCCCATAATAATGCCCAGGGAGTTAGCAGTGAGATAGATTCTTCTCTGGGATCTGAGGTGATGTCAGCACTTGGAATCTGAAGGCATGATGGAGCAGAGCAGTAAATGATGAATCCAGCTCATTGCACCCTCCTTGGGGTAGCCATAATGCCAATGAACTCCTCTATCATTTCTAATGGAAGAGCTCATTGTGCTTCTAAACTGCTTAAGAGGTGGATTGTCATCCTTACTGAGTGTTCTTCTCATCAGCTTCCTGAACCCATGGGAATAGCAGGATGTAATCCCTGGGGTATGTGTGGGCTTTTTATTTTTATGTACATTGTGAGCCCCACATAGGGCTCACAATGTACATTTTTCCCTATCAGTATGTCTTTGGAGTATGGGAGGAAATTCACGCAAGCACGGGGAGAACATACAAACTCCTTGCAGATGTTTTGTCCTTGGCACTACTCGAACCCAGAACTCGAGCGCTGCAAGGCTGCAGTGCTAAACACTGAGCCACTGTGTTTCCCCAGATTTAAAATAATAATCTCTCTATACTAACCTCTCTTTGGCCATAGATCCAGGGCACAGTCTCCATCCAGCTTCCTGATCTTCCCGTTCTTTGTGTGCATGGGATAATGTCCGCCACCTAGTGGCTGAGCAATCATGTTCTGCTCAAATGGATCATGACTGCTCAGACATTGAATAGCTTCCTCATTTGCAGACAGAAGGTACAGAAAGACTGGTGGCCCAAACTCAGACTTTCTGATGGACCTTGGCTGAACAAAAAGCAAGCAGTACATAGTTCTTAAAATGTTACTTTATACTAAAGCTGTATTAGTTTCAAGTATCTGAGATGCTGCTGCAGAAGCCATAACCATTATTATCACAAATTCGCTGTAGGGAGGTGATAGGAGGCCCAGGACAAAAGTTTACCCACAAGACTTTAGTTATGCCACTGCTAGTCACGCTGTCTTCTTGGTAATCAGACTTCCCTCTCTCCTTGACATTAGGAGGGAATTGTTAGTTATGCCTAGGAGGTGTAGTTACCAAGGCAGAAGCATGACTACGCTGAAACTACTCCACTCTCACTGTGACTATATATATTAAACCGCATATGACTACTTTTTTGCTTTCAGACATAAGACTTCATGCACACAACCGAGTGTGGAGGCTGAGTGGGTACTGATTTTTATAAAAGGAAGGCATTCAGATCACATTCAAATGACATTCCAGTGTCATCTAAGTACCTTCTGTACTACATTCATTTCTATGGGGGATCCAATATCATGCACCAGGTTAGGACTAGAGATGAGCAAGTAGTGAAATATTGGAGATTCGATATTCATTTCGAGTAGAGCCTTAATATTCGACTACTCAATTGAATATCGAATCTCATTATAGTCTATGGCAGAAAATGTTCGTTTCAGGGGAAACCACTATTCGACTAAAGGAGAGTCACCAAGTCCACGAGTAGCAGGAGGAGAGTGTTTAGGAGGAGCGCTGTGCAGTTAAAGCGCATGGACCCAAGACACTATAACGGGTCTATATGCTTGTAGCACACTGCCCGCACAAACGATTTGTGCGGGCAGTACGCGGCAAGCACACGGACCCCATTATAGTCTTAATTGCATAGCGCTTGCAGTTGCGCTGATACTCCATTCAGAGGGGGTCCTCTTGCAGACTCCTTCCAGACAGGAGGCAAGCGCTAATGTGAACCGGCCCTTACGCATCCTGCAGAACCAGCATTGATTGGCCGAATTCTGTACACTGTATAGCATTCGACCGATCAACGCTGGTCAATGCATTCCTATGAGAAAAAGTCAGCTCCCGCATAACCGCAAGCTGCCAGCTCTTCCGACTAGCAAAGACGAGCCTGCTGCAGAACCAGCGTTGATTTGCCGAATGCTATACACTGTATAGCATTCGGCCAATCAACGCTGGTTCTGAATCAAATCTTTACTACGAATAGCGATAGTATTTGAATGAGTACGAGTATTTCAAATACTGTAGTATTCTATCGAATACCTACTCGATTGAATACTACTCGCTCATCTCTAGTTAGGACCTGTTTTATAATTATCAGGTCAGAACGGAGCATTGAAGTTCCCTTTTGATGACGCACACAACTGTCTACATGAGGCCAAACTTCACTTTGCTACAACAGAAAGATTACAGAGGAGCAGCAATGGAAATAAAATTACTTGGTCCTTCACATGATAAGGTAACATTATGTTTTGAGGTTTTTTGCAATAGAGTTATTTAAAAAAAAAAAAAAAAAAAAAAAAAAAAAAAAAAACATTGTCAGATCTGCCATTAGTTTGATCCGTGCTGTCCAAGGAGTGCTGTGGCTTTCCCTGGCCAATTAACCCTTTGAGTTCAAAATCTCATTCTGTTAAGGTTGTTCTTGAAATAGTTTTTTTTGTAAGAAACTACAGAGAAACTGCCATTATCATTCCAAAAATCCAATGTGATGTACTGTGTTGTACTGCAGTATTCACTGGCCAGGTTACCCTTTGCCACTCCAAAAATAACCAAGGTAACTGACTCTGTGTGCCACTCAATGGTCAGGTCAACCTTTCAGTGTAAAATCCATTTTTTTATGAAGCATTTTTGAAAAAGTGATTTTTGTTAAATAATTCAGAAACCTTGCTGACTGTGACAAGAAGAGTGTTTGACTTTACTATTCACTGCTTAGTTCACTCTTTCATCGCTAAATCTCAACTTGTGAAGCATTTTTTGCAATAGTGTTTTTGCTAAAAACTACAGAAAAACTACCATTGTCACTAGAGATGAGCGAGTACTATTTGAAATGGCAGTTCCAAATAGCACGCATAGGAATGAATGGACGCAGCTGGCGCGCAGGATATTAAGCGGCCGGATGCCGGCCCCGACTGCATGCCGGCTGCGTCCATTCATTCCTATGGAAGCATGAAATTTGGAACTGCCGTTTCAAATAGTACTCACTCATCTCTGATTGTCACTCCAAAAATCTAATGTGCCTGTAACATGCAGTGTGTTACTCTAATTTTAAAAGGGCAGGTCACCCCTTCAGTGCTAATTGGTATCTTATCATTAAATATTCTTTTATAATAAGGTATTTTAGAAGGAGGGAATCTCTCCTTGAGGCACTGGAACCCCTGCAAATAACCCTAGGACTGCCTATGTATAATCCTGATAGGGCATTAAAAAGGTATGGCTTAACAAACATGGCGTACAGGCAGTATAAAACATTTCGCTACAATAAAAAAGTAATTAAGCTATGGGTCTTGGAAAGCGCAATAGAAACAAAAATTCTATTATGAAAACTTGAAGACAACTTTATGTTTTTGGTATCAATTTAATCTTATCGACCCAGGTTTGCAGGTTTGCTTAGCAACAGGAGCATTCAACATCCAATGAAGGATTTTCCCAGTGTCAGGTTAACCTCTGAAGAGCTGGCCATTTGGAGGGGGAGGAAAAATACTGATCTGTTAGTTTGCATAGCATGGGACTACGCAGGCATTTGTTTTCAAGAAGATATAAGCTGAGAAAATTTACTGTGAAGTTAGAAGTCTCTGGACCTGCATGCCATAGAGGTTGCCTGTGACGCAGTGTTGGTCCCAGGTATTCTCTCTATCTTCGTTGGCCCACTTCTCCCAGCTGATGCCAGATAGATGAAGCATATAATTCCTGGTGAAGCTTTAACCTGTATATAGATGTGTAATGTAAGCCATAGAGATAATTCTCTGCCTTCGCCGGTCGCCTCCACGGTTGATGATTTTCTTTTCCAGGCAGATGATGATGTAAGCTCTTGGTGTTGATTCTGTATCTTAATCTTTGTATATTAATCCTTGTAACTTGTATTATACAAAAGTGTACGCAATATCACACTGTCTGCTTTTATTTTATGGAATCACTGATTCTTCATATAATAAAATTAGTAAAGCATTCAGAGTTGCCTACTTTAACCGGTTAAGGACCAGGCCCAAAAGTATGTTAAAGACCAGGCCTCTTTTTTCAAAACTGACATGTGTCACTTTAAATGGCAATAACTTTGAGACGCTTTAACTTACAAAAATGATTTTGAGATTGTTTTTTTCGTAACACATTATACTTCATGTTAGTGGTAAACACTAATCAATATTTTTGCATTTATTTATAAAAAAAACTAGGAAATTTGATGGAAATTTGAAAAAAATTGCAATTTTCAAAATGTGAAATTCTCTACTTTTCAAGCAGATAGTCATACCATCCAAATACATGAATAAATATTATCTCCCATATCTCTGCTTTATATTGGCATCATCTTTTGATTGTCTTTTAATTTATTTTGGACGTCACAAGGCTTAAAAGTGTAACAGCGATTTTCCAGATTTACAAGAAAATTCTCCAAACCAATTTTTTAGGGACCACTTCAGTTCTGAAAGTAATTATAAAGGCCTGTATAATAGAAACCCCCATAAATTACCCCATTTTAAAAACTGCACCCCTCAAATTATTCAAAACAGCATTTGGGATGTTTGTTAACCCTTTAAGCATTTCATAAGAATAAAAATAATATGGCAGTGAAATTTAGTCATTTCATTTTTTTTCACTAATACATTCATTTAGACCTAAAATTAACACATTCACAAAGGGTTAAAGGAGAAAATGCATCTGATAGTTTATTGTGCAATTTCTCCTGTGCACAGAAATACCCCACATGTGGGTATAAACTGACTTTTGGGCACACGACAGTGCATGGAAGGGAAGGAGGGACACTGGGTGTTTGAACAGCAGATTTTGCTGGAATAATTTTCAGGCGCCATGCCTTATTTGCAGAGACCCTAGAGTACCAAAACAATGGAAATCCCCCAAAAGTGACCCCATTTTAGAATTCACACCCCTCACAGAATTCATCAAGGGGTATAGTCAGCATTTAGACCCTACAGTTGTTTCACAGATTTTACTAACATTGGGATGTGTAAATGAAAAATTACTAAAATGTCACTTTATCTCCAAAGTTTTCATTTTCACAAGGGGTTAAAGGAGTAAAATCCCCCCACAGTTTGTTAAACAATTTCTCCTGACAAGGCAACCCATATGTGGAATAGAAATGCTGTGAACATCTGGAGGGGCTAGGAATGGAAGGAGCTCTCTTGGCTACCTTTGGATGGATTTTACTGGGGGTGTATTTGGTGCCAAATGGGGTCTCTTTTAGGGGGTTTCCACTGTATACCAATACAGTGGAAACCCCCTAAAAGTGACCCCATTTTGGAAACTACACCCCCCACAGAACATATCAAAGGGTAGAGTGAGCATTTTGACCCTACAGCTGTTTCACAGATTTTATTAACATTGGGCCTTGAAAATGAAAAATTACTTTTTTTCCAACAAACTGTCAATTTAGCCCCAAATTTTTAATTTTCACAAGAGGATAAAGGAGAAAAAGCTCCCTAAAGTTCGTTACACAATTTCTCCTGAACACAGAAATGCCCCATATGTGGCCATAATCTGCTGTATGGGAACATGGCGGGGCTCAGAATGGAAAGAGGGCTATTTGGCTTTTGAAGGGCAGATTTTGCTGGAATATTTTTCAGATCCCATGTCGCATTTGCAGAGCCCCTAAAGTATCAATACAGTGGAAACCCCCTAAAAGTGACCCCATTTTGGAAACTACACCCCTCATAGAATTTGTCTAGGGGTAGAGTGAGTATTTTGGCCTCACAGGTGTTTCACAGATTTTATTAACATTGGGACGTGAAAATGAAATATTACTTTTTTTTCCCAATGAATCGTCCATTTAGCGCCATATTTTTAATTTTGCAAATAGTTTAAGAATTAAAATCCCCCCAAAGTTTGTTACACAATTTCTTCTGAACACGGAAATACCCCATATGTGGCCATAATCTGCTGTATGGGTACATGTTGGGGCTCAGAATGGAAAGAGCGCTATTTGGATTTTGGAGGGCAGATGTTGCTGGAATAGTTTTCAGGTGCCATGTCGCATTTGCTGAGCCCCTAAAGTACCAATACAGTGGAAACCCCTCAAAAGTGACCCCATTTTAGAAACTACACCTGTCAAGGAATGTATCAAGGGGTATTATCATTTTGAGCCTAAAATTATTCCCAAAAATTAATGTACAAAATGAAAATTGAAATTTTTAAAAATATGCCATTTCGGTGCCCAATACGTTGCACCCACTTTGTGTTGTCAGAGACCTACACTCCTAAAACTATTAAGGGGCCATCCCGAGGGGCAAAAAATTATATATGTGGGTGTAAACTGCTGCTTGGGCACACAGCAGGGCTCAGAAGGGAAGGACCACTGTGCGTTTTAGCTTTTGGGGTAGAGATTTAGAGGGACCCTCTGGGCACCATGTTGTTTTTGCAGAGCCCTGGAGGTGCCAGTAAACTGGAATTCACCAAGAAGCGACCCCATTTTGTAGGGGCAATTTTAGGGTCTCTGCAAATGTGACATGGTGTCCAAAAACGAAGAATCTAAATCTGCACTCCAAAAGCACATATTGCTCCTTCACATCTGCGCCCTGCTGGGTACCCAAATAGCAGTGTATGCCCACATGTATGACACTGGTGTACCCCGGATAACGGACTTAATGCCATATGTGGGTATAAATGGCTGTTTGGGCACAGCCGGGGACAGAAGGAAAGGAGCGCTATATTGGTTTTTGGAGCACACCATGCCACTTTTGCAAAGCCCCTGAATTGCCAATAAAGTGGAATCTGCAGACATGTCACCCCATCTTGGACACTAGCCCACTGATGGGATTTATCAAGTGGTGTAGCGAGATTTTTTTAACCCTTGAGTGTTGCATTTATTTAGTTTCCAGAAATGAAATCGCAACTGATAGAGAAGTTAAAAATGAAAATTTTACTGATTTGCCATTTCAGTGTGCAACATGTTGTGCCCGACTTATGTCAGCAGAGACACTCCAAAAACTGTTAAGCGGGTATCCTGGGCACAACAGCTTTCAGAGCGTTCATCTCTGATACAAGTCGGGCATAACATATTACGCACTGAAAGGACGTATTCCTGGAAAAATGGTCATTTTCACCTTTCACAATCAGCTTCGTATTCATTTATGGATAATAAGTTATAGCAACACTTGGGGGTTAAAAATGCTCTCTGTACCCCTGGATAAATCCTTCAGGGGTGTAGTTTCCAAAATAACATCTCATATCAGGGGATTCCACGTTACTGGCGTTTCAGCTCTGCAAAAGTGTCATGGCATCCAAAAACCAAACCGTCTGCGCTCCAAAAACCCAATAACCCTTCTTCCCTTCTGTGTCCGGCTGTGCCCCAATATCAGTTTATACCCACATATGACATTACGTCCGATAGAACGGGTACACCAGTGTCATACATGTGTCATAAACTGCAGTTTGGGCGCACAGCAGGGCGCAGAAGGGAAGGAGCGCGATGCGGCTTTTGGAGTACAGATTCAGATGTTTGGTATCTGGACGCCATGTCATGTTTGTAGAGCCTGTAAGGTACCAGAAAAGTGGATTCCCCAAAGGAATGACCCCATTTTGAAAACTGCACCCCTCAAAGAATGTATCAGGGGGTGTAGTGAGGATTAGTATGCCAGATGTGACTGCACAGCGGATGGCGAAGAGGGAATATATAAGCGGTGCGGAGGACATTGGGGACACCAAATTCTGTACTATGTCCCAGTAGCTCCTATGATTGGGGGAGTCACTCTGGGGGTCACTTTAGGGGTCACTTCTGGTGTCCGTTCCCTCATAAGCTGTAAATATGGGGTGTCCCCTGATATCCGCTCGCACAGCTTATATATTCCCTTCCTGCCGCAGCCAGTTGTGTTCTAATAATTTGGTGATTTTTGCGGACTTTTGTCTTCACATTATTAGATGCTATATTTTCTTTATTTTTCTGGTGACGCGGCCATATAAGGACTTGTTTTTTGCGGGATGAGATGCATTTCGTAATGACACCGTTTTTGGGTGTCTACATCTTATTGAATACATTTTATTAACCCTTTTTTGCTGGATTTAAAAAAATAAAATCAATCCTGGCATTGAGTTTTACTTTTTTAGTTTTGCGCCATGCAGCGTACAGTATAAGTAACATGTGTCCTTTATTCTGCGGGTCGGTACGGTTACGGCGATACCTCATTTATGTTATTTTTTTATGTGTTACTAGTTCTGCAGAGGAAAAACACATTTGGGGACATAAATCAATGTTTTTTGCATAGCATCTTCTGAGAGGCGTAACATTTTTATTTTTCGGTTGACAGTGTTGGTTGAGGGCTTATTTTTTGCGGGACAACCTGCGCTTTTTATTGGTACTGTTATCGGATGCATATGACTTTTTGATCACTTTTTATAGTATATTTTGTAAGGTGAGACGGCGAAAAATCATTACTTCCGGCGAGTTTTTTCCGGGTTTTTTTTTCCGGCGTTCGCCGTGTACATTAAATATTATTTCAGTTTTATTGTATAGATTGTTACGGACGCGACAATACCAAATATGCATTGTTTTTATTACTTTTTAGTTCTTTTTTTATATAATTCATTTTCTATAGAGAAAAAGGGATTTTTGGGCTTTATTACTTTATTAATTTTTTTCATACACTTCATTTTATTTTTTTTTATTTTTTTTTTTACTTTTTCATGTGTCCATTTAGGACACTTCAATCAGCAATACTGTGCTGATATAGAATGCCATGTGAGACACAGCATGCAGGTGTCCCACATGGCATTCCGTAGCAGGATGTCAGGCTGTGTAGACGCACAGCCTGACATCAGAAGGTCCTGGCAGGATCACCAGGTATGTGGGGGCTCCGGGCAGTCTGGGGTCACTGGCCAGACCCCAGACTACCTTTTACTGCTATCGGCACCCTCCGATCTCGCCGCGGGGGGTGCCGATCTGATTCAATTGCTGGCGGATGCCTTTCGATCGCGCCGTGATGTTTCACGGCGCGATCGAAAGGGTTAAAACGTCCAGTCGGACTCAGTTCCGACTGGACGTTATTGAGGAAGGGGTTAGGTGTTAGTAACACCTAACCCCCGTCCTCCCCGCACCCCTCCCCCCGCCAAGAAGGTACCTAAAGACAGGACGTATTTTGACAATAGTCCGGTCTTTAGGTACCTGGACCGCAGGCCGTAAATTTACGTACGGCGGTCCTTAACCGGTTAAAGCCGTACCCAACCCCTTAAAATAGTTGGCAAAACAATGGCACAAAATTTATAGCACAAAATGGCAAAAAAAATTCTATTGCTTCCCAGAAAGAGTTAATAAAAGTTAATCAATATATATCTATCCCAAAATAGTGCCATTAAACACTACCACTTGTATTGTAAAAAAAAAAAAAAAAATGCCCTCATAGAGTTGGATTCACAGAAAAATAAAAAGCTATAGGGATTGGTATGTGATGACACAAAAAATGGTTTAGTCCAGCCCAGGTAACTTCTGCAAACGCTTCTCAGGTCAACACTGTAATCTTAAAGGAATGGCAGCAGAATTGAAAATCCTGACATCTTCACATTGGATAATAGTGCCCCTCACAGGTTACAGAGCACTGTAACCTATGTGTGAGAACTATTATCTGTGGGGATGCACTATGACTGTAGTAGTGCCCTAATAACACAATCCTAAATAAGTAAATTTATGAAGGGGGCACTATTATAGTAAGAGTGCCCTTGTAGTTCCTTCCCACAAAAGTAATGCTAGTACCCATGGAAGCACTTTTACTGTAAGGGCCCCATAACACGGCATATATGCACGCTTCCCATTGAAATCAATGGGCTCTGTTTTGAAGCGCCGCGCTCGGACACATGTATGCGTGTCTAAATGAGCGGCACGCTTACGCCGTGTGAAGGGGCCCTAACAGTTTCCCCACATAAGTAATATTATTAACTATGGGTCAGCACTATTACAATTACAGTGCGCTTCCATATAAGTAATGGTATTTGCAGTGTGTGGGAACTAATACTGTAATAATGATTCTCACCTTATGCGTAATGTGGTGTGTGTGTATATATATATATATATATATATATATATATATATATATATATATAGTACAGAACAAAAGTTTGGACACACCTTCATGTGTTTTCATGATTATGTAAATTGTAGATTCACACTGAAGGCATCAAAACTATGAATTATCACATGTGGAATTATATACTGAACAAAAACGTGTAAAACAACTGAAAATATGTCTTCTATTCTAGGTTCTTCACAGTAGCCACCTTTTGATTTGAATCCTGCTTTGCATACTCTTGGCATTCTCTTGATGAGCTTCAAGAGGTAGTCACCTAGAATGGTTTTCACTTCACAGGTGTGCCCTGTCAGGTTTAATAAGTGGGCTTTCTTGCCTTATAAATGGGGTTGGGACCATCAGTTGTGTTGTGCAGAAGTCAGGTGGTTACACAGCTGATAGTCCTACTGAATAGACTGTTAGAATTTGTATTATGGCAAGAAAAAAGCAGCTAAGTAAAGAATAACGAGTGGCCATCGTTACTTTAAGAAATGAAGGTCAGTCAGTCCGAAAAATTGGGAAAACTTTGAAAGTGTCTCCAAGTGCAGTTGCAAAATCCATGAAGCGCTACAAAGAAACTGGCTCACATGAGGAACGTCCCAGGAAAGGAAGACCAAGAGTCACCTCTGCTGCGGGGGATAAGTTCATCCGAGTCACCAGCCTCAGAAATCGCAGGTTAACAGCAGCTCAGATTAGAGACCAGGTCAATGTCACACACAGTTCTAGCAGCAGACACATCTCTACAACAAATGTTAGGCTGGTCTTACACGACCTTAGTTTTGCACCGCAAATGGTCCACAATTCTGGGTTTAAATAGTTTTCTATGAGGCCTCTTACACAACAGTAGATTTTGTCAGTGGTGTGGTGCGCCGCAACCGTGCTCCGGACAGTATACCGCATGTCCGTAATAGCCGTGCTTTTACAGCACGGCATGGCACGGAAGGTCCAATAGAAGTCTATTTGCGCGTGCATGTTTGCATTCAATTTCAATTGCATGTAATTGCGGATGTCAACGTGTGTTTTGTGGTGTGTTTTGCTTTTTGCAGATCCGCATAATACTGATACACACAGAATGTTGCGGATGCAATTTGCGGTTGGGCACAGATATATATATATATATATATATATATATATATATATATATATATATATATATAGCAGCAGAATGTAAATTCATTAACTAAAACCTTTGAATATGTGTTGAGTAGAGGGTGCAAGCTTTCTTTAAGCAAAAAAAAAATCACACCCCTTAATACGCTCATTTTATCTCGGCGGAATTAATAGGCAAAATGCATAAGAAACAACACAGATGGAAGTGTCCTGTATATTAGCCTTTGGAGCATGACTTGTAACATACTGTGCGAGAAGTGACATTGATTTTCAAAAATTTGTCATTTGTTACCATATGCTGTAAAGTCATTATCCACAAGTGACATCTGCCTTGTGTCAAGATGAAATTAAACCTGTAGCAGCAAAATCTAGAACTAGAAAGGAAATTATTCTGTTATCGTCAATGTACAAAAACAATGATAATAATAATACAAGTAATAATCCACAGAATTTGGTAAAGGCTAATAGACGGATGATTGTAGCTCATAGAGAACATTTACAGGACAAGTAGCCAGGGCTTGGATATCATAATTGTTGTTTGCCCTTGCTCACCAAGTTGCTGAGCAACTGCATGGACTGTTGCTTCTTTATCAATTATTATAATGGCTCTAACTATGTTGCTCCTGGACTAGATTAACTTTTTGGGAGATACCATTTACGCTGCCTCTTTCAGGTGCTTGAAGTGTGACATTAGGCATAATTGGATCATTTTGATGAAACTGTACATGTCAAGATTAAATACCCCAATTATTGATGGAAAGGGTTATCTCCTTGAAAAAGTCATCTAACTTCACTTATATGGGCGCTCCTATGCAGCAATATGCTGTAGATTTATTCTAACTACTAATTGAGAGTTCTTTAGTTATGAATATAATTAGAACATACAATCCACAGAGAGTTTAAGACATTTATAAATCACGTTAATATGAACTATTAACTGAATGAAAAGTCGAAAAGTTTGGTATTTCGAAATAAGAATCTTACATCCTGATTTTTTTTTTAATTCATGGGTTTTAATTAAATCTCTTTGTTGGGATATCATACAGCTGTTACATTGCATCCAATGGTTAAGGCCGAGGCCCCATGTGGTAGAAATGGCGCAGAAAAAAACAGTGACGTTTTATAGTCCTAGCAAAGTGGATGGGATTCTAGTGAACAATCATAGTTTTGGAAATTTCAGCATGTCACTTACACTTACGGACACCCCCAGTTTCCCTATAGGTATAATTGAAGTAGAAAGTCGACAGAGGAAACTTCTGTAAACTTTCTGTCCAAAGTGCTATGGGATGCCATGTGGGGCCTTAGCAGCCTAAAGTGATTTTCCCATGGAAACAAGGGAAACTTGCAAACCAGTGGGGGTTCAATCACTCAGACACCCACTGATCAAGAGAACAGATGATTTTTGCCCCCCCATTTTCCTCTCCACAGAGTTTTCCTCTTTAGATTTCCTGCTTCAATTATACCTATACGAAAACCACCAGTATTCCCATAGGTGTAATTGATATGCTGCAACTTACAATGCGATTTTTTTTTTTAAATCACAGCATGTCCACTGTTGATGTTTTTCTACAATGTGTGGATGGGATTAGCCAGAATCCACTTTGCAGGTATTGTAAAGTGCTATGTTTTTTTTTCCCATGTCATATTCTGCATTATTTGCTCTACATGGCCTTAAAGAGTACATACACTTTTGCAATTAACAGTGCAAAACTCTTTTTTACCATTTTATGTATTCAAGTTTTGCTCTACTTGATCACTCACTCTGTAAAATGAAAAGTTAGACTTTGTAGTAGGTTTTAAGACAGTCAGTCAAAAAAAAATCATACTGTATATGAGAACATTAAACTGGTACTGCCCCAACTGTATTGACCCACCTTCAACTTTAAAGTCACAAGGGTAAGCAGAATAACAATCTACAATGGGAATATGAGGGGCTGAACCAATAGAAAAAGTAGTCAAGGCAGAACATATAACAACAAATGGTGGCACTCTCCAGTTCTTCCAACAAAGTCCCCTGACCTGTGGTATCCAGTTCTATATTCATTAGCAAGTCTGAAAGGCTCAATAATTCATTCTTCCAATTGGAAAACTCATATTTTTCACTAATTCACTTTTCTAATTCAATATATGAATCTGGATACCATATACTGGCTGAAAAATATATGGTATCCATATGGTATGATATGGTATAACTATATACAGAAGGCTAACTATTTGAGAATACTACTCATGAGCTAGATCACATTCTTTTGTGATGGATTTTAAGAATTTTTATACTCTATGCATGTCTATTATCGTTCTTCTTTGAGATGATGGTCAGTCTTAGAGGTCTTGCATCAAACTAGAAAAATTTATAAAATGCACCTCCAACTATTGCACTTTAATTTTAGTGATATACTATTATAATACTTGAAACATATGATCTCCCAGACTTCAGGGCTTGAGTGGGAGATCTTATTAGCCCCTTAAAGAGGACCTTTCACCACCTTCGTCATTCCAGTTCTTAGCATCTGTTAATAGGTGTTGGCAGTCCCCTGACGAAGCGGGGGCGAAACACGTGTTGGGGCTGCTGGTGGAGGTCACGGTGTCACTATATGTAAGATACTGGTGCAGTTTCTCTGTATTAGTTGATATCTATGTTTATTGATAATGTTTCCCCTTTTCAGCATTGTGTTAGCAGGGACTGTGTGGATATTTAGCTATATGAGACATGGTGTATGAGGGTGTGTAAAACCTTATGGGGTACCTATCTGTATATTCATTTATCTAGATTCGGCTATTCATCTGCACAACGGGCTTTAAATTGTAACAAGAGACAAGTGATTTGATAGGATGGTGTGCACACCTTTATAGGGTGTCTATTTATTTATTTATATTTGTTTTTCCCTTTAAACAAGCAGGCCCTGGATGATAATGACTGTTTTGCTGTATGAGGGGTGATTTTATATATTTATACAGTATTAGTTGATGGATATATGTTTATTTACTTAATCTTTTTCATGCGATGCATATTTGTGACACCGTGATCTTGCCTTTATATCACTTGTTTTTAGTTAGGATTTTTTTAATGTATTAGTTTTGTGTATTCTAATAAAAAAATTATATAAAATTTTATGTGTTGTAAAACAAATTTTTGATTGAAGAACTATTCCTGATAGGTGAAGTGTTATTAGGTGTTGCTCTGCTGATTCCAATGTAGTTGGAACTTTTTCTCAAACCTCCCACCGTTCCCTAGCAATAAGTACTACACTGTCTACCAATAAGTATTTGGACACCTGTAGTAGAATAGAAAAACAACATTTATTCCTATTCAATAGCTGGTAGAACCCAGCAGATGTTTCCTTACTGATGATATTGATCAACGCAATACTCCCGGATGCCTGTTGAAACTCCTGGTGTATGTGAGCCATCAGTTCGGTGAGGTTTCTCTGGTCAGCAATAGTCTGTCTCTATCTCCCAGTTTCGGGCACATTCCGACAATCGTCGTTCAGCTTCCACTTCGTAATCACATAGGCCACCATGGATTTTGGATAATTTAGTTTGCTTGTTATGTCCCTTAAGAATCGACCATTTCTGTGGCACCCCACAATTACCCCTTTCTCAAAATCGGACAACTCTGCACTGCATGACATCTTGCATGCGACTAATGCCAATGCTGTTTCCTACTTAAGGCGTGACATACATCACAACCGCAGATATCTTCATTTGCATGTGTGTCCAAATACTTATTGGTAGACAGGGTATTATTTTTGGTTCCTTTTATATGATATTTGGACTCTGCACTACCAGGTGGGCAGTGTCAGGAAAAAGCAGAATAGAGGTTATGACTAGAGATGAGCGAACAGTGAAATATTCAAGATTCAATATGCGTTTTGAGTAGAGCCTCAATATTCGACTACTCGATCGAATATCGAATCCCATTATAGTCTATGGGAAAAAATGCTCATTTCAGGGGAAACCACTATTCGACTAAAGGAGAGTCACCAAGTTCACGAATAGCAGGAGGAGAGTGTTTAGGAGGAGCACTGTGCAGTTAAAGCATACGAACCCCATTATAGTCTATGGAGTCCGTGTGCTTTAACTGCACAGCGCTTGCAGTTGCGCTGATAAAAAGTAAGCTCCCTCGTAACTGCAAGCTGCCAGCTCTCCCAACTAGCAAAGACGAGCCTGCGGCAAATCAACGCTGGTTCTGCAGCAGGCTCGTCCTTGCTAGTCAGGAGAGCTGGCAGCTTGCTGTTACGAGGCAGCTGACTTTTTTGTCATAGGAATGCATTGACCAGTGTTGATTGGCCAGTGTATAGCATTCGGCCAATCAACGCTGGTTCTGCCGGAGGCTCATCTGTGAGGAGGTGGAGTCTAAGATCGGACCACAATGGAGACTGCTGTGGACGGATCTTAGACTCCGCCTCCTCCGGCAGAACCAGCGTTGATTGGCCGAATGCTGTACACTGGCCAATCAACGCTGGTCAATTCATTCCTATGAGAAAAAGTCAGCTCCTTCGTAACAGTAAGCTGCCTGCTCTTAGCAAGGAGGAGCCTGCTTCAGAACCAGCGTTGATTTGCCGAATGCTATACACTGCCAAACAACACTGGTTCTGAATCGTTTATATTTACTGCGAATAGCTAGTAGTATTCGATCGAGTACAAGTATTTTGAATACCGTAGACTCGATCAAATATCTACTCGATCGAATACTACTCACTCATCTCTAGTTATGACTCATAGCTCCAATAAGAAGCAGGCACTGTCAGAGCTCAGAATCACACCGCTTGCCTGTTCCTGTCTGATACAGCCTATCTGACACTACAGAACCTAAATAGCACATCCGTTATCAAAACTAACCATATGTATTGTTTGGGAACTAGAGGGGGCTAAAGAAAAAAATCCAAATGTGCCAAAATCAGTGGAGATGATGAAAGGTTCTCTTTAAGTAAGCTGTAGAAGACATTTCTGATTACAATTCTAGGTGATCGTTTCAAAAAGGTCTTCAATGTACAACACAAAAAAATCCTTTTAAAACCTTTCTTCAGGAACAGAGTAAAAGTGCATTTCAATTTCAAAGAAACTATTTAAGCTGCCCTAATATTTTGAGAAATAGAACAAACCCTAATTTTCCAAGAGAGCTCACCTGAAATGTATTCCGCATGTTTTCATTCGACTGGCTTAATAATTTCTAATAGTTGAATAAATACTATAATGACAGAGTGTGCTAATAATTGTGTAACTGCTGAGTCATATGTTAAATTAACATACATCTTAATTACAGCAGAAGGAGCTATTGATTCAAAGTATTTCAGATTATACTTTTTAACATTGGTAATTTCACACTACTTTATATTTTCAATTACCTTCCAAATTACTATGAATTTTAAATAGTTTCGATGGCTGAAATTACTTCTGTTTCAGAGAAAGTAAGACCATTTGTATTTAAATACTCTTTAAACAAGCAATCAAAGGTAATTAAATGAGATATCCTCCAGTGCTTGCTGTCTATTAGTCATTGAAGACCACATAGGATCTTTTACTTCCCTTACAGAAAAAATATGTCTTAAGTCTAGCATTTAGTTAAATATATTTCCACGCCAGTTACAGCCATTAGATAAACACTTAATATATATTTGGAGGTGGCAAAACATCCAGCAAAAAGGAAATTATACCACCTACCACCTCAGCTGCTGCATCTCCGGTTACCATAGAAAAAGCGCAAGTGGAAATTGTGGATCCGTACAGAGAGGTAGACAATTACTACTTTTTTTTATTCATATTTTATTGGTTTCTAGAAATTTGGTCCATTCAGATATGTTAGTAAATTCTTGAGTATAGCAGAACTTACCTCCACTAGTCTAAGGGTACTTATTGTATGTCTTCGATGTACTGTAGGATACTGTATATCAAATTTATATCCATAAGCTGTGTAACCAGTCATGATACCCAACCCAAACTTATAGCATTTCTCCATTGAGGAAATCCCTACTCTTTGTTCTAGCTTACGGAGATAATCTTTTTCATCAGTTCCTGTTAGAAGGATTTCCCTTCTCCATGGATCCCCAGTAATCAGAGGTAATCTGTTCTACTGCTTTCTGTTAGCAGCCAGATCCTGCTATTTTCTGATTTTTGCTCCAAGGACACTACCATAACAAGGTATGTTGTTTATCGCCGTAATGTACTCTGTAACATGGTGACAGAGAGAGGTGGTAGACTCCCTTTAAGCATTAAGCATTGCGTTGTGAAGTTGAAGTTAATGAAACTTTCGATATAGTAGAAATAACGATATTCTTGGTAACTAGCTACTAGCTTAAGTCTGACTGGTTGATAGTAGTCTTTAATGGAACAAACCATATTTTCAAATATTAAAGGAGCCATTGTGATTATTTGACCACAATTAAGGGGATGCAGTGTTGACTGGATAGATTTAAGGGGGTGATCACTGAAGTTCTATGAGATTGAGCAGTGACAAATCAAACATTGATAACTTATCTTAAAGAGCACCTAAACTTTTTTTTTTTTTTTAAAGGTAGCTTTTACAATAGCATTTAAATGGCTAAATATAAGTAATACAAAAACTATGAAAAATAACAGTACAAAAAGTCTTTGTTTTATGTCCTTTATGCAAATTACTTGACACCTATCAAGCCTCAAGGTAAGTCCCTGGCTTATCCAGCAACACTGTATCAGCCAAACCAATCACAAAGCTGATAGCTGATAGTAATAAAAGCCCCTACCTTTATACTCTTGTCAGTGGAAGTGTTTTGTTGTGTTGTGTGTACATGAGGTGATTATGACATATTCAAGAGGAATCTTTTTGTGCTTTATGGTTGCAATGTTAATTATTTGTAGTCACTTGGCTTCCCTTTTTGAAGTTTGCAGCTTACAACACAGATAATGGTTATGCCAGAGGCTGGGGGAATAGACCAACAAATCACCCTTTTAAAGAACGGGAAGTTTATCAGAGGAAGAACAGCCTTAATAAGGAGGCTTGTAAATGTAGAGAAACACAGCTTTAGCAGGTGGAGTAGATGGACAAATAAACATTTCCTATACAAAGGGGGGAATTAAACAGGAACAATTAACATTCATGTGACTCTTCTCCTTATTAATTCACTGTCTGGTATCCGACAGAGTATTAGGATAATGAACCAAAAGAGTGTCCCTGAGACATTATAAAAAACTTTATGGTAACTGGAGAAACTTAGTCACACATTTGGAGCCAGCTGAGCTTTGTGCAGCCATCATATATTCATCAAGTACCATGGGATCAGAATAACAGTAACTTGTAAAGTTTTTTTTTTTTTCCCCCTTTTTATTTTATAAATGTTTCCTTGTTTATTTCATAAAGTTACTGAAGGAGTAAATAAAACATAACATTTACCAGGTACTATTAAAACAGTCAACACTAATATTAGTCCTCTAAAAAGATAAAATTTGGTAACTAGATGTATTTGTTATAGTCGGAGAGTATAATAACTCATCCCAAACAATTTAAAGCCACTTTCCCACAGAAGACTGATTTATTCTTTGGTAAAGCTAGCTTCCCATATATACACTGTGACTAGCTTAGCTGACTGGGATCTCACAGGAGAATTGCTCCCAAATATATGTCAAATAGGTGGATCCCGAAGGAGGAATGCTGTAGTGGAGCTGGGCATAATGAAAGAAAATCCCACTAAATAAATCTCTGCAAGGTAAACCGCTTATTTGCAAAGACTAACAGCGTTCCTAAATATAAAGCAACCATTTTGCTATGGTACTAATTGTGTAAGCTCATCTGGAGGAGATATTAAACCATACCCAAAGAAAAAACAATAAAGTTGCGGTGAAAACCGCAGTTCCCATGTCCCAGATGGTAGATCTGAGATCTATGAATAACAGTATAACAGAATAACAGTAACTTGTAAATTGTTTTCTTTTTCTTTTTCCTTGTTTGTTTCATGTTTTATTTTATCTGTTTTATTTTATCTCTTTTTGTAAGTACTGAACTGTTTTGTGTTAAAGATTTCACTTTAATGTTAGTCCCTGTATTCTCTATGGATCCATTGCCTAATAAATTGTTGTTAACTACTGGTAGCAATGAGTATGTGTGACCTGGAATCCTATTGACCCTATATGCAATATGTGTTTGCAGCATATATGTGGAGTGTGTGGACTGTTTTGGGGTGTGATATAAACTCATGTTTATAGCCTAAGTGAAGGGTCAAGTGCAAGATTAAGTGAGTGCAGTGAATTATCCCCTGACAGATGAACCCACACCATGTGCTAAGACAATCCATATGTGACTATATCTTTAAAGGAGACCTATTTGTTTTGTAGTCCAGGAGGTATATTTTGCATATGTAGACACATGAACTAACAGCACATGTCATAAATAGGTCATTTGATTGATAAAGGTGTCTTGGTAAGTCCTCTTCCAGTTGTTACATATGTAGACTCAGAGTCTGTTTGGGATGAGTTATTACTTTCCAAGTGTGACATTTATGGTCTGCTGGGACACAAGTATGGTGATCCCAGTCTAAATATAAATGGTGTACAGCTTTACTTTATCTTCTGTATTCTCAAGACAGGTCTCAGTAGAAGATCCGACAGTTGAAAGGTCATATAAAATAAGCCTTACAAAGGCTAGTCAGTTGGTCTCATGTGTATTACAGATGCGATCTGCTGGAAAAGAAGAAAATAAGACATGTGATACGTAAAGTCGCAAAAGGTTACTAAATAAAGTTGATTTGGGGAAGTTTTCAATTTTCATCTAGTATTAAATGCTTATATAGATAACATAGTAGCTCTTGTTACTAACCAGTAGTTACTTAGTAAAAGGTGATCTGTTCCAGTGTCATCAGTCATCTCAGTTCTGACTTTCAGCCATGTACAAATATATATATATATATATATATATATATATATATATATATATATTATATTTTTTTTTACATGGTGTCTTAAGGCAATGCCTTTTGACCTTATAGTGTCCATAGATCATAGAGATGCTGTAATGAAATACAGGCATAAGTACTGTGAGCTCCCTATGTCACGCAACAATCCAGAGAAGTAGGACAGCACACATTTGAGTATATACAATAATTGTGTGTACATGTATTAGAGCTCTAATGACATCACACAGCACAAAGCAATGTTTCAAGGCAATGTTTTATGGCCCCATAGCAAGCAGAATACTTGGATAATACGGGAAGTACTGTCCTGCTTATCTTATATTGTATGGAGGCCATCCATGTCATCTCATTGTCTAGTCTGGTTTGTCTGTGGCTAATTATTGAATGAAACAAAGACAACAGGAGAGGGCAGCCACCCTGATTGACTCACATGTTAACATCCATATTATGATCACAAAGCAAAGACATCTACAGATTTTCTAATATACAATGCAATCCTGAACACAGCATCTTAAAAGTAGAATGTGAAAATTTCTTGTATACCATTAGATTCTATTTTAGCACTGCTATTATTATTATTATTATTATTATTATTATTATTATTATTATTTGCCACATATATGGATGTGTCCAGACTTAACTGATCTCCAGTTTGGTTAACTAATGCAACTTTCCATGAAACTAAATCAAAATGTCATAACATACTAACTAAACTTTAAAAGGCTGTGAGTATTCATGTATTTATATTTCTATCTATCTATCTATCTATCTATCTATCTATCTACCTATCCATCTTTAGTTATTGATGTCACTCTGTAAAAACCCCAGCCCTCACAAGGTGTGCACAGACAGCCACAAATAAAATAGTTTGCATTTCCCTTTGTGTTAACTTTGTGATTATTTTATATTGCCTTTATAAAAGGTTCTTAATTTGTAGCACACACATCTGAACATGTCAAGCAGAGAGGAAAGAGAGAACACATCTATATATTTCCTATATACAGTGGGGCAAAAAAGTATTTAGTCAGTCACCAATAGTGCAAGTTCCACCACTTAAAAAGATGAGAGGCGTCTGTAATTTACATCATAGGTAGACCTCAACTATGAGAGACAAAATGAGAAAACAAATCCAGAAAATCACATTGTCTGATTTTGTAAGAATTTTTTTGCAAATTATGGTGGAAACTAAGTATTTGGTCAGTAACAAAATTTCATCTCAATACTTTGTTATATATCCTTTGTTGGCAATGACAGAGGTCAAACGTTTTCTGTAAGTCTTCACAAGGTTGGCACACACTGTTGTTGGTATGTTGGCCCATTCCTCCATGCAGATCTCCTCTAGAGCAGTGATGTTTTGGGGCTGTCGCTTGGCAACACGGACTTTCAACTCCCTCCAAAGGTTTTCTATAGGGTTGAGATCTGGAGACTGGCTAGGCCACTCCAGGACCTTGAAATGCTTCTTACAAAGCCACTCCTTTGTTGCCTTGGTAGTGTGCTTTGGATCTTTGTCATGTTGAAAGACCCAGCCACGTTTCATCTTCAATGCCTTTGCTGATGGAAGGAGGTTTGCACTCAAAATCTCACGCTACATGGCCCCATTCATTCTTTCATGTACCCGGATCAGTCGTCCTGGCCCCTTTGCAGAGAAACAGCTCCAAAGCATGATATTTCCACCCCCATGCTTTACAGTAGGTATGGTGTTTGATGGATGCAACTCAGTATTCTTTTTCCTCCAAACATGTAAAGTGGTGTTTCTACCAAACAGTTCCAGTTTGGTTTCATCAGACCATAGGACATTCTCCCAATACTCTTCTGGATCATCCAAATGCTTTCTAGCAAACTTCAGACGGGCCCGAACATGTACTGGCTTAAGCAGTGGGACACGTCTGGCACTGCAGGATCTGAGTCCCTGGTGGCATAGTGTGTTACTGATGGTAGGCTTTGTTACATTGGTCCCAGCTCTCTGCAGTTCATTCACTAGGTCCCCCCGCGTGGTTCTGGGATTTTTGCTCACCGTTCTTGTGATCATTTTGACCCCACGGGGTGAGATTTTGCGTGGAGCCCCAGATCGAAGGAGGTTATCAGTGGTCTTGTATGTCTTCCATTTTCTAATTATTGCTCCCACAGTTGATTTCTTCAATCCAAGCTGGTTGCCTATTGCAGATTCAGTCTTCCCAGCCTGGTGCAGGGCTACAATTTTGTTTCTGGTGTCCTTTGACAGCTCTTTGGTCTTCACCATAGTGGAGTTTGGAGTCTGACTGTTTGAGGGTGTGCACAGGTGTCTTTTTATAGTGATAACAAGTTTAAACAGGTGCCATTACTACAAGTAATGAGTGGAGGAAAGAGGAGACTCTTAAAGAAGAAGTTACAGGTCTGTGAGAGCCAGAAATCTTGATTGCTTGTAGGTGACCAAATACTTATTTTCCACCATAATTTGCAAATAAATTCTTACAAAATCAGACAATGTGATTTTCTGGATTTGTTTTCTCATTTTGTCTCTCATAGTTGAGGTCTACCTATGATGTAAATTACAGACGCCTCTCATCTTTTTAACTGGTGGAACTTGCACTATTGGTGACTGACTAAATACTTTTTTGCCCCACTGTACATCTTTCTGTTTTTACAAACTCTAAAACTTCATTTGTTTATGCAGCTGCTACTTGACATTGAATGCACATTCTTAGTTTGGTTGTAAAGGAAATAACCAGGTCAGTATATCATTATAATATTCTCTATTAATATAGTTTCATGTAATAACAGGATTTCTTCATCTTTGTTGACAAGTTTAAAAAAAAAAAAAAAAAAAAGAAATTCTCGGCTTTCTTATGTATTCATCATTTCATCTGTGTGAAATTTTTTTCCTTTATTTTTCTATGTTTGAGAGAAATGAAACAATGTACAGTACATGTTGTTACTTACAATTTCTTGTTAAATAAGAAAGCTTTATAAATTATCCCATGGGCAATCCTGCATTTTCCTTCTAAATTGAATGCATAATAATGTATTGTAGTGTAAAAAATTTAACACCGCTCAGAGTACTGTTATATAACCGCAAAAGCTGTAGAATTATGGAAGTGTTCTAGCATTAAATGAAGTTTGTTCAGAGTTATTTTACCACTGAGTTTTCACATATAAAACACACAATGAATTTGTGTTTATAATGCTATAACAATGGAAATGTCAACGATCTGAGCAACTAGATGAACAAACAAGGTCCTTGCTCTTTGTTTCTGTTTACATAGTAAATATCAGGGTCTCAAATATCAGAGGATGCCATGCTATTGTGCTGCTCAATGATAAGTTCTAATCTGTGAGGGAACCCAAAAGTAAAGTAAATTGTTCAATTTACCGGCTCCTTCACCATAGGGGAAAGAAGTATTATACAGGGGAAAGAAGCATTATACAATACACATAACATTACTACTCTAGAGCTACAGTCTCTTTGTCCTTCAGTTTGTGAGCCCCATATAGGGTTCACAATGTGTTTTTTTTCCTATCAGTATGCCTTTGTAGAATGGGAGGAAATCCACACAAACACAGGGAGAACATACAAACTCCTTGTAGATGTTGTTCCTGGCAGAATTTGAACCCAGGACTCCAGCACTGCAAGGCTGCACTGCTAACCTCTGAGCCATCGTGTTGCCCCTGTAATAAGGTATTTAAAAATGGTTCTTCCAAATCAAACCTCTGATATTGTGTATTCAGATTTACTGAAATTAGTTTTACATAAATATATACATATTACGCCTGCTTGACTAGCTTGAAATGACTTTCAGAGTTTGCTATTCTCTGTATGATCAGCAATGACGGGAATCATCACAGTTACACTTCAGATATAGCTAAGAAACATTTTTTCTAAATAGAGGAAATACTATTTAAAGAAAATTTGGCACTTTTTTGGTTTATACTTTAAAATATTTTTCTGTTTTTTTTTCTCAACAACATTTGGTATAGTGCCGTGTTCCTCTGTGCAAGCCAAGATGTTTTACATCAAATGAGATAATATTAAATTAACACAGCTTATTTTTTTTGCTTACCTATTCAAATAAAATCTATTGCACTGTACAGCTGAATAAGGTTTCATGTGGTCTTAACCTGGCATGTTGATAAGTAAAAAATTTAATTTTCCAGTGCAAATAAGTGTGAAATTAACTACATAGAAAGACAGTCTTACAACAGCGGTCTCTTTATTGACTGCTTTCAGGAAGAGTTTACAATCCAATCAGTTTAAAAAGTCAAGTGAGTAAGATCGCAGCAAACCCGGGAACATACATATGTATAGGTATATGTATAGAGCTACATTTCTGGGAAATTCTAAGTACAGTATGTATAGGGGTTAAATGTAACATTCACAATTAGGCTTCTATTCCTGAAGAACACGTAGACATCAATGCTACCCAAATGGACAAACAGTACGTAGGTGGATGTGAAAAATGTAAAAATACAACTATATAACATTCTAAATCTGTAGTTGATCTCATTGTACCAATACATACTTAATAGAGATGAGCGAACAGTGTTCTATCGAACTCATGTTCGATCGGATATTAGGCTGTTCGGCATGTTCGAATCGAATCGAACACCGCGTGGTAAAGTGCGCCATTACTAGATTACCCTCCCACCTTCCCTGGCGCCTTTTTTGCTCCAATAACAGCGCAGGGTAGGTGGGACAGGAACTACAACACCGGTGACGTTGAAAAAAGTAGGCAAAACCCATTGGCTGCCGAAAACATGTGACCTCTAATTTAAAAGAACAGCGCCGCCCAGGTTCGCGTCATTCTGAGCTTGCAATTCACCGAGGACGGAGGTTTCAGTCCGCTTAGCTAGGGATCAGATTCTGGGTAGGCAGGGACAGGCTAGGATAGGAAGGAGAAGACAACCAACAGCTCTTATAAGAGCTAAATTCCAGGGAGAAGCTTGTCAGTGTAACGTGGCACTGACGGGCTCAATCGCCGCAACCCAGCTTTCCCAGGATCCTGAATGGAATACACTGACAGTGTATTCCCGTATACCCGATATATACCCCCGATACCCGTTCCAACGGTGTGCCCCCCCACCTTCACCGCAGAAATACACTGCAAGTCCCCTAGCAATAGAATTGGGGCTATATACACCCACTATTTTTGCTACTGCCATATAGTGCCATTGTCTGACTGGGAATTCAAAGAATATATTGGGGTTACGTGCACCCACAATTTTTGCTACTGGTATATAGTGCCCAAATAAAGCAAAATTGGAGCTATAATGTGCTTATCAGCTCTTAAAATAGCACACTAATTGCAACAGATTATAGTATACATAAGCAAAAGCACTGATGCAAATATTTAAAACATAACATTTATTTATATTATTTAAAAAGGTCCCTTCAAACAAGGTCCTCCTATTAAGACCATATTCATGAGTAGTCACAAATACAATAGACTCAAAAACATACACCGCTCAATTCTCACCAATGCAGCAGAGTCAAGATCCGTCTCTCATATAAAGTAATTTAAAACGGTCTTACCAGGGTTGTCTCACAGGTGGGAGAATCAGATAGGGTCAAGGGTCCAGCAAAGGATTTTTACCTGTAATGCCACCTAAAGTTAACCCTCAGAGCCCAAATAACTCCCGCCCTGACAAGGGCAGTCCACAGCTGCCCCTATATGTCCCTGGTATATTACATATATAGATCCCTAGTCCCTACGCGTTTCCTGGCACCGTCTTGCGCCACTCATCAGGGGACTTTGAATTGCTAGGAAATATCCAAATACTACACTGTCTGCTCACAGTGGTGAGACTAGACTAGACTGACATAGTTAAGCACAGCTAACTGACTACCACATGATGTCTATGATAGCTATATCATAGACATCATGTGGTAGTCAGTTAGATGTGCTTAACTATGTCAGTCTAGTCTAGTCTCACCACTGTGAGCAGACAGTGTAGTATTTGGATATTTCCTAGCAATTCAAAGTCCCCTGATGAGTGGCGCAAGACGGTGCCAGGAAACGCGTAGGGACTAGGGATCTATATATGTAATATACCAGGGACATATAGGGGCAGCTGTGGACTGCCCTTGTCAGGGCGGGAGTTATTTGGTATATAGTGCCATTGTCTGACTGGGAATTCAAAGAATATATTGGGGTTATAAATACCCTCATTTCTTGCTACTGGTATATAGTGCCATTGTCTGACTGGGAATTCAAAGAATATATTGGGGTTACAAATACCCTCATTTCTTGCTACTGCCATATAGTGCCAGTTTCTGACTGGTAATTCAAAGAATATATTGGGGTTACGTGCACCCACAATTTTTGCTACTGGTATATAGTGCCATTGTCTGACTGGGAATTCAAAGAATATATTGGGGTTATAAATACCCTCATTTCTTGCTACTGGTATATAGTGCCATTGTCTGATTGGGAATTCAAAGAATATATTGGGGTTACAAATACCCTCATTTCTTGCTACTGCCATATAGTGCCAGTTTCTGACTGGTAATTCAATGAATATATTGGGGTTAAAAATACCCTCATTTCTTGCTACTGGTATATAGTGCCATTGTCTGACTGGGAATTCAAAGAATATATTGGGGTTATAAATACCCTCATTTCTTGCTACTGGTATATAGTGCCATTGTCTGACTGGGAATTCAAAGAATATATTAGGGTTACAAATACCCTCATTTCTTGCTACTGCCATATAGTGCCAGTTTCTGACTGGTAATTCAAAGAATATATTGGGGTTACATGCACCCACAATTTTTGCTACTGGTATATAGTGCCATTGTCTGACTGGGAATTCAAAGAATATATTGGGGTTATAAATACCCTCATTTCTTGCTACTGGTATATAGTGCCATTGTCTGACTGGGAATTCAAAGAATATATTGGGGTTACAAATACCCTCATTTCTTGCTACTGCCATATAGTGCCAGTTTCTGACTGGTAATTCAAATAATATATTGGGGTTATAAATACCCTCATTTCTTGCTACTGGTATATAGTGCCATTGTCTGACTGGGAATTCAAAGAATATATTGGGGTTATAAATACCCTCATTTCTTGCTACTGGTATATAGTGCCATTGTCTGACTGGGAATTCAAAGAATATATTGGGGTTACAAATACCCTCATTTCTTGCTACTGCCATATAGTGCCAGTTTCTGACTGGTAATTCAAAGAATATATTGGGGTTATAAATACCCTCATTTCTTGCTACTGGTATATAGTGCCATTGTCTGACTGGGAATTCGAAGAATATATTGGGGTTATAAATACCCTCATTTCTTGCTACTGGTATATAGTGCCATTGTCTGACTGGTAATTCAAAGAATATATTGGGGTTACGTGCACCCACAATTTTTGCTACTGGTATATAGTGCCATTGTCTGACTGGGAATTCAAAGAATATATTGGGGTTATAAATACCCTCATTTCTTGCTACTGGCATATAGTGCCATTGTCTGACTGGGAATTCAAAGAATATATTGGGGTTACAAATACCCTCATTTCTTGCTACTGCCATATAGTGCCAGTTTCTGACTGGTAATTCAAAGAATATATTGGGGTTACGTGCACCCACAATTTTTGCTACTGGTATATAGTGCCATTGTCTGACTGGGAATTCAAAGAATATATTGGGGTTATAAATACCCTCATTTCTTGCTACTGGTATATAGTGCCATTGTCTGACTGGGAATTCAAAGAATATATTGGGGTTACAAATACCCTCATTTCTTGCTACTGCCATATAGTGCCAGTTTCTGACTGGTAATTCAATGAATATATTGGGGTTAAAAATACCCTCATTTCTTGCTACTGGTATATAGTGCCATTGTCTGACTGGGAATTCAAAGAATATATTGGGGTTATAAATACCCTCATTTCTTGCTACTGGTATATAGTGCCATTGTCTGACTGGGAATTCAAAGAATATATTAGGGTTACAAATACCCTCATTTCTTGCTACTGCCATATAGTGCCAGTGTCTGACTGGTAATTCAAAGAATATATTGGGGTTACGTGCACCCACAATTTTTGCTACTGGTATATAGTGCCATTGTCTGACTGGGAATTCAAAGAATATATTGGGGTTATAAATACCCTCATTTCTTGCTACTGGCATATAGTGCCATTGTCTGACTGGGAATTCAAAGAATATATTGGGGTTACAAATACCCTCATTTCTTGCTACTGCCATATAGTGCCAGTTTCTGACTGGTAATTCAAAGAATATATTGGGGTTATAAATACCCTCATTTCTTGCTACTGGTATATAGTGCCATTGTCTGACTGGGAATTCAAAGAATATATTGGGGTTATAAATACCCTCATTTCTTGCTACTGGTATATAGTGCCATTGTCTGACTGGGAATTCAAAGAATATATTGGGGTTACAAATACCCTCATTTCTTGCTACTGCCATATAGTGCCAGTTTCTGACTGGTAATTCAAATAATATATTGGGGTTATAAATACCCTCATTTCTTGCTACTGGTATATAGTGCCATTGTCTGACTGGGAATTCAAAGAATATATTGGGGTTATAAATACCCTCATTTCTTGCTACTGGTATATAGTGCCATTGTCTGACTGGTAATTCAAAGAATATATTGGGGTTACAAATACCCTCATTTCTTGCTACTGCCATATAGTGCCAGTTTCTGACTGGTAATTCAAAGAATATATTGGGGTTACGTGCACCCACAATTTTTGCTACTGGTATATAGTGCCATTGTCTGACTGGGAATTCAAAGAATATATTGGGGTTATAAATACCCTCATTTCTTGCTACTGGTATATAGTGCCATTGTCTGACTGGGAATTCAAAGAATATATTGGGGTTACAAATACCCTCATTTCTTGCTACTGCCATATAGTGCCAGTTTCTGACTGGTAATTCAATGAATATATTGGGGTTAAAAATACCCTCATTTCTTGCTACTGGGGTATATAGTGCCATTGTCTGACTGGGAATTCAAAGAATATATTGGGGTTATAAATACCCTCATTTCTTGCTACTGGTATATAGTGCCATTGTCTGACTGGGAATTCAAATAATATATTAGGGTTACAAATACCCTCATTTCTTGCTACTGCCATATAGTGCCAGTTTCTGACTGGTAATTCAAAGAATATATTGGGGTTACGTGCACCCACAATTTTTGCTACTGGTATATAGTGTCATTGTCTGACTGGGAATTCAAAGAATATATTGGGGTTATAAATACCCTCATTTCTTGCTACTGGTATATAGTGCCATTGTCTGACTGGGAATTCAAAGAATATATTGGGGTTACAAATACCCTCATTTCTTGCTACTGCCATATAGTGCCAGTTTCTGACTGGTAATTCAAAGAATATATTGGGGTTATAAATACCCTCATTTCTTGCTATTGGTATATAGTGCCATTGTCTGACTGGGAATTCAAAGAATATATTGGGGTTATAAATACCCTCATTTCTTGCTACTGGTATATAGTGCCATTGTCTGACTGGGAATTCAAAGAATATATTGGGGTTACAAATACCCTCATTTCTTGCTACTGCCATATAGTGCCAGTTTCTGACTGGTAATTCAAAGAATATATTGGGGTTATAAATACCCTCATTTCTTGCTACTGGTATATAGTGCCATTGTCTGACTGGGAATTCAAAGAATATATTGGGGTTATAAATACCCTCATTTCTTGCTACTGGTATATAGTGCCATTGTCTGACTGGTAATTCAAAGAATATATTGGGGTTACAAATACCCTCATTTCTTGCTACTGCCATATAGTGCCAGTTTCTGACTGGTAATTCAAAGAATATATTGGGGTTACGTGCACCCACAATTTTTGCTACTGGTATATAGTGCCATTGTCTGACTGGGAATTCAAAGAATATATTGGGGTTATAAATACCCTCATTTCTTGCTACTGGTATATAGTGCCATTGTCTGACTGGGAATTCAAAGAATATATTGGGGTTACAAATACCCTCATTTCTTGCTACTGCCATATAGTGCCAGTTTCTGACTGGTAATTCAAAGAATATATTGGGGTTATAAATACCCTCATTTCTTGCTACTGGTATATAGTGCCATTGTCTGACTGGGAATTCAAAGAATATATTGGGGTTATAAATACCCTCATTTCTTGCTACTGGTATATAGTGCCATTGTCTGACTGGTAATTCAAAGAATATATTGGGGTTACAAATACCCTCATTTCTTGCTACTGCCATATAGTGCCAGTTTCTGACTGGTAATTCAAAGAATATATTGGGGTTTCGTGCACCCACAATTTTTGCTACTGGTATATAGTGCCATTGTCTGACTGGGAATTCAAAGAATATATTGGGGTTATAAATACCCTCATTTCTTGCTACTGGTATATAGTGCCATTGTCTGACTGGGAATTCAAAGAATATATTGGGGTTACAAATACCCTCATTTCTTGCTACTGCCATATAGTGCCAGTTTCTGACTGGTAATTCAAAGAATATATTGGGGTTATAAATACCCTCATTTCTTGCTACTGGTATATAGTGCCATTGTCTGACTGGGAATTCAAAGAATATATTGGGGTTATAAATACCCTCATTTCTTGCTACTGGTATATAGTGCCATTGTCTGACTGGGAATTCAAAGAATATATTGGGGTTACAAATACCCTCATTTCTTGCTACTGCCATATAGTGCCAGTTTCTGACTGGTAATTCAAAGAATATATTGGGGTTACGTGCACCCACAATTTTTGCTACTGGTATATAGTGCCATTGTCTGACTGGGAATTCAAAGAATATATTGGGGTTATAAATACCCTCATTTCTTGCTACTGGTATATAGTGCCATTGTCTGACTGGGAATTCAAAGAATATATTGGGGTTACAAATACCCTCATTTCTTGCTACTGCCATATAGTGCCAGTTTCTGACTGGTAATTCAATGAATATATTGGGGTTAAAAATACCCTCATTTCTTGCTACTGGTATATAGTGCCATTGTCTGACTGGGAATTCAAAGAATATATTGGGGTTATAAATACCCTCATTTCTTGCTACTGGTATATAGTGCCATTGTCTGACTGGGAATTCAAAGAATATATTAGGGTTACAAATACCCTCATTTCTTGCTACTGCCATATAGTGCCAGTTTCTGACTGGTAATTCAAAGAATATATTGGGGTTACGTGCACCCACAATTTTTGCTACTGGTATATAGTGCCATTGTCTGACTGGGAATTCAAAGAATATATTGGGGTTATAAATACCCTCATTTCTTGCTACTGGTATATAGTGCCATTGTCTGACTGGGAATTCAAAGAATATATTGGGGTTACAAATACCCTCATTTCTTGCTACTGCCATATAGTGCCAGTTTCTGACTGGTAATTCAAATAATATATTGGGGTTATAAATACCCTCATTTCTTGCTACTGGTATATAGTGCCATTGTCTGACTGGGAATTCAAAGAATATATTGGGGTTATAAATACCCTCATTTCTTGCTACTGGTATATAGTGCCATTGTCTGACTGGGAATTCAAAGAATATATTGGGGTTACAAATACCCTCATTTCTTGCTACTGCCATATAGTGCCAGTTTCTGACTGGTAATTCAAAGAATATATTGGGGTTATAAATACCCTCATTTCTTGCTACTGGTATATAGTGCCATTGTCTGACTGGGAATTCAAAGAATATATTGGGGTTATAAATACCCTCATTTCTTGCTACTGGTATATAGTGCCATTGTCTGACTGGTAATTCAAAGAATATATTGGGGTTACAAATACCCTCATTTCTTGCTACTGCCATATAGTGCCAGTTTCTGACTGGTAATTCAAAGAATATATTGGGGTTACGTGCACCCACAATTTTTGCTACTGGTATATAGTGCCATTGTCTGACTGGGAATTCAAAGAATATATTGGGGTTATAAATACCCTCATTTCTTGCTACTGGTATATAGTGCCATTGTCTGACTGGGAATTCAAAGAATATATTGGGGTTACAAATACCCTCATTTCTTGCTACTGCCATATAGTGACAGTTTCTGACTGGTAATTCAATGAATATATTGGGGTTAAAAATACCCTCATTTCTTGCTACTGGTATATAGTGCCATTGTCTGACTGGGAATTCAAAGAATATATTGGGGTTATAAATACCCTCATTTCTTGCTACTGGTATATAGTGCCATTGTCTGACTGGGAATTCAAAGAATATATTAGGGTTACAAATACCCTCATTTCTTGCTACTGCCATATAGTGCCAGTTTCTGACTGGTAATTCAAAGAATATATTGGGGTTATAAATACCCTCATTTCTTGCTACTGGTATATAGTGCCATTGTCTGACTGGGAATTCAAAGAATATATTGGGGTTATAAATACCCTCATTTCTTGCTACTGGTATATAGTGCCATTGTCTGACTGGGAATTCAAAGAATATATTGGGGTTACAAATACCCTCATTTCTTGCTACTGCCATATAGTGCCAGTTTCTGACTGGTAATTCAAATAATATATTGGGGTTATAAATACCCTCATTTCTTGCTACTGGTATATAGTGCCATTGTCTGACTGGGAATTCAAAGAATATATTGGGGTTATAAATACCCTCATTTCTTGCTACTGGTATATAGTGCCATTGTCTGACTGGGAATTCAAAGAATATATTGGGGTTACAAATACCCTCATTTCTTGCTACTGCCATATAGTGCCAGTTTCTGACTGGTAATTCAAAGAATATATTGGGGTTATAAATACCCTCATTTCTTGCTACTGGTATATAGTGCCATTGTCTGACTGGGAATTCAAAGAATATATTGGGGTTATAAATACCCTCATTTCTTGCTACTGGTATATAGTGCCATTGTCTGACTGGGAATTCAAAGAATATATTGGGGTTACAAATACCCTCATTTCTTGCTACTGCCATATAGTGCCAGTTTCTGACTGGTAATTCAAAGAATATATTGGGGTTATAAATACCCTCATTTCTTGCTACTGGTTATTAGTGCCATTGTCTGACTGGGAATTCAAAGAATATATTGGGGTTACAAATACCCTCATTTCTTGCTACTGCCATATAGTGCCAGTTTCTGACTGGTAATTCAAAGAATATATTGGGGTTATAAATACCCTCATTTCTTGCTACTGGTATATAGTGCCATTGTCTGACTGGGAATTCAAAGAATATATTGGGGTTATAAATACCCTCATTTCTTGCTACTGGTATATAGTGCCATTGTCTGACTGGGAATTCAAAGAATATATTGGGGTTACAAATACCCTCATTTCTTGCTACTGCCATAGAGTGCCAGTTTCTGACTGGTAATTCAAAGAATATATTGGGGTTACGTGCACCCACAATTTTTGCTACTGGTATATAGTGCCATTGTCTGACTAGGAATTCAAAGAATATATTGGGGTTATAAATACCCTCATTTCTTGCTACTGGTATACAGTGCCATTGTCTGACTGGGAATTCAAAGAATATATTGGGGTTACAAATACCCTCATTTCTTGCTACTGCCATATAGTGCCAGTTTCTCACTGGTAATTCAAAGAATATATTGGGGTTATAAATACCCTCATTTCTTGCTACTGGTATATAGTGCCATTGTCTGACTGGGAATTCAAAGAATATATTGGGGTTACAAATACCCTCATTTCTTGCTACTGCCATATAGTGCCAGTTTCTGACTGGTAATTCAATGAATATATTGGGGTTAAAAATACCCTCATTTCTTGCTACTGGTATATAGTGCCATTGTCTGACTGGGAATTCAAAGAATATATTGGGGTTATAAATACCCTCATTTCTTGCTACTGGTATATAGTGCCATTGTCTGACTGGGAATTCAAAGAATATATTAGGGTTACAAATACCCTCATTTCTTGCTACTGCCATATAGTGCCAGTTTCTGACTGGTAATTCAAAGAATATATTGGGGTTATAAATACCCTCATTTCTTGCTACTGGTATATAGTGCCATTGTCTGACTGGGAATTCAAAGAATATATTGGGGTTATAAATACCCTCATTTCTTGCTACTGGTATATAGTGCCATTGTCTGACTGGGAATTCAAAGAATATATTGGGGTTACAAATACCCTCATTTCTTGCTACTGCCATATAGTGCCAGTTTCTGACTGGTAATTCAAAGAATATATTGGGGTTATAAATACCCTCATTTCTTGCTACTGGTATATAGTGCCATTGTCTGACTGGGAATTCAAAGAATATATTGGGGTTATAAATACCCTCATTTCTTGCTACTGGTATATAGTGCCATTGTCTGACTGGGAATTCAAAGAATATATTGGGGTTACAAATACCCTCATTTCTTGCTACTGCCATATAGTGCCAGTTTCTGACTGGTAATTCAAAGAATATATTGGGGTTATAAATACCCTCATTTCTTGACTACTGGTATATAGTGCCATTGTCTGACTGGGAATTCAAAGAATATATTGGGGTTATAAATACCCTCATTTCTTGCTACTGGTATATAGTGCCATTGTCTGACTGGGAATTCAAAGAATATATTGGGGTTACAAATACCCTCATTTCTTGCTACTGCCATATAGTGCCAGTTTCTGACTGGTAATTCAAAGAATATATTGGGGTTATAAATACCCTCATTTCTTGCTACTGGTTATTAGTGCCATTGTCTGACTGGGAATTCAAAGAATATATTGGGGTTACAAATACCCTCATTTCTTGCTACTGCCATATAGTGCCAGTTTCTGACTGGTAATTCAAAGAATATATTGGGGTTATAAATACCCTCATTTCTTGCTACTGGTATATAGTGCCATTGTCTGACTGGGAATTCAAAGAATATATTGGGGTTATAAATACCCTCATTTCTTGCTACTGGTATATAGTGCCATTGTCTGACTGGGAATTCAAAGAATATATTGGGGTTACAAATACCCTCATTTCTTGCTACTGCCATAGAGTGCCAGTTTCTGACTGGTAATTCAAAGATATATTGGGGTTACGTGCACCCACAATTTTTGCTACTGGTATATAGTGCCATTGTCTGACTAGGAATTCAAAGAATATATTGGGGTTATAAATACCCTCATTTCTTGCTACTGGTATACAGTGCCATTGTCTGACTGGGAATTCAAAGAATATATTGGGGTTACAAATACCCTCATTTCTTGCTACTGCCATATAGTGCCAGTTTCTCACTGGTAATTCAAAGAATATATTGGGGTTATAAATACCCTCATTTCTTGCTACTGGTATATAGTGCCATTGTCTGACTGGGAATTCAAAGAATATATTGGGGTTATAAATACCCTCATTTCTTGCTACTGGTATATAGTGCCATTGTCTGACTGGGAATTCAAAGAATATATTGGGGTTACAAATACCCTCATTTCTTGCTACTGCCATATAGTGCCAGTTTCTGACTGGTAATTCAAAGAATATATTGGGGTTACGTGCACCCACAATTTTTGCTACTGGTATATAGTGCCATTGTCTGACTGGGAATTCAAAGAATATATTGGGGTTATAAATACCCTCATTTCTTGCTACTGGTATATAGTGCCATTGTCTGACTGGGAATTCAAAGAATATATTGGGGTTACAAATACCCTCATTTCTTGCTACTGCCATATAGTGCCAGTTTCTGACTGGTAATTCAAATAATATATTGGGGTTATAAATACCCTCATTTCTTGCTACTGCCATATAGTGCCAGTTTCTGACTGGTAATTCAAAGAATATATTGGGGTTATAAATACCCTCATTTCTTGCTACTGGTATATAGTGCCATTGTCTGACTGGGAATTCAAAGAATATATTAGGGTTACAAATACCCTCATTTCTTGCTACTGGTATATAGTGCCATTGTCTGACTGGTAATTCAAAGAATATATTGGGGTTACAAATACCCTCATTTCTTGCTACTGCCATATAGTGCCAGTTTCTGACTGGTAATTCAAAGAATATATTGGGGTTACGTGCACCCACAATTTTGCTACTGGTATATAGTGCCATTGTCTGACTGGGAATTCAAAGAATATATTGGGGTTATAAATACCCTCATTTCTTGCTACTGGTATATAGTGCCATTGTCTGACTGGGAATTCAAAGAATATATTGGGGTTACAAATACCCTCATTTCTTGCTACTGCCATATAGTGCCAGTTTCTGACTGGTAATTCAATGAATATATTGGGGTTAAAAATACCCTCATTTCTTGCTACTGGTATATAGTGCCATTGTCTGACTGGGAATTCAAAGAATATATTGGGGTTATAAATACCCTCATTTCTTGCTACTGGTATATAGTGCCATTGTCTGACTGGGAATTCAAAGAATATATTAGGGTTACAAATACCCTCATTTCTTGCTACTGCCATATAGTGCCAGTTTCTGACTGGTAATTCAAAGAATATATTGGGGTTACGTGCACCCACAATATTTGCTACTGGTATATAGTGCCATTGTCTGACTGGGAATTCAAAGAATATATTGGGGTTATAAATACCCTCATTTCTTGCTACTGGTATATAGTGCCATTGTCTGACTGGGAATTCAAAGAATATATTGGGGTTACAAATACCCTCATTTCTTGCTACTGCCATATAGTGCCAGTTTCTGACTGGTAATTCAAAGAATATATTGGGGTTATAAATACCCTCATTTCTTGCTACTGGTATATAGTGCCATTGTCTGACTGGGAATTCAAAGAATATATTGGGGTTATAAATACCCTCATTTCTTGCTACTGGTATATAGTGCCATTGTCTGACTGGTAATTCAAAGAATATATTGGGGTTACAAATACCCTCATTTCTTGCTACTGCCATATAGTGCCAGTTTCTGACTGGTAATTCAAAGAATATATTGGGGTTATAAATACCCTCATTTCTTGCTACTGGTATATAGTGCCATTGTCTGACTGGGAATTCAAAGAATATATTGGGGTTATAAATACCCTCATTTCTTGCTACTGGTATATAGTGACATTGTCTGACTGGTAATTCAAAGAATATATTGGGGTTACAAATACCCTCATTTCTTGCTACTGCCATATAGTGCCAGTTTCTGACTGGTAATTCAAAGAATATATTGGGGTTACGTGCACCCACAATTTTTGCTACTGGTATATAGTGCCATTGTCTGACTGGGAATTCAAAGAATATATTGGGGTTATAAATACCCTCATTTCTTGCTACTGGTATATAGTGCCATTGTCTGACTGGGAATTCAAAGAATATATTGGGGTTACAAATACCCTCATTTCTTGCTACTGCCATATAGTGCCAGTTTCTGACTGGTAATTCAAAGAATATATTGGGGTTATAAATACCTTCATTTCTTGCTACTGGTATATAGTGCCATTGTCTGACTGGGAATTCAAAGAATATATTGGGGTTACAAATACCCTCATTTCTTGCTACTGCCATATAGTGCCAGTTTCTGACTGGTAATTCAAAGAATATATTGGGGTTATAAATACCCTCATTTCTTGCTACTGGTATATAGTGCCATTGTCTGACTGGGAATTCAAAGAATATATTGGGGTTATAAATACCCTCATTTCTTGCTACTGGTATATAGTGCCATTGTCTGACTGGGAATTCAAAGAATATATTGGGGTTACAAATACCCTCATTTCTTGCTACTGCCATAGAGTGCCAGTTTCTGACTGGTAATTCAAAGAATATATTGGGGTTACGTGCACCCACAATTTTTGCTACTGGTATATAGTGCCATTGTCTGACTAGGAATTCAAAGAATATATTGGGGTTATAAATACCCTCATTTCTTGCTACTGGTATACAGTGCCATTGTCTGACTGGGAATTCAAAGAATATATTGGGGTTACAAATACCCTCATTTCTTGCTACTGCCATATAGTGCCAGTTTCTCACTGGTAATTCAAAGAATATATTGGGGTTATAAATACCCTCATTTCTTGCTACTGGTATATAGTGCCATTGTCTGACTGGGAATTCAAAGAATATATTGGGGTTATAAATACCCTCATTTCTTGCTACTGGTATATAGTGCCATTGTCTGACTGGGAATTCAAAGAATATATTGGGGTTACAAATACCCTCATTTCTTGCTACTGCCATATAGTGCCAGTTTCTGACTGGTAATTCAAAGAATATATTGGGGTTACGTGCACCCACAATTTTTGCTACTGGTATATAGTGCCATTGTCTGACTGGGAATTCAAAGAATATATTGGGGTTATAAATACCCTCATTTCTTGCTACTGGTATATAGTGCCATTGTCTGACTGGGAATTCAAAGAATATATTGGGGTTACAAATACCCTCATTTCTTGCTACTGCCATATAGTGCCAGTTTCTGACTGGTAATTCAAAGAATATATTGGGGTTATAAATACCCTCATTTCTTGCTACTGGTATATAGTGCCATTGTCTGACTGGGAATTCAAAGAATATATTGGGGTTACAAATACCCTCATTTCTTGCTACTGCCATATAGTGCCAATTTCTGACTGGTAATTCAAAGAATATATTGGGGTTATAAATACCCTCATTTCTTGCTACTGGTATATAGTGCCATCGTCTGACTGGGAATTCAAAGAATATATTGGGGTTATAAATACCCTCATTTCTTGCTACTGGTATATAGTGCCATTGTCTGACTGGGAATTCAAAGAATATATTGGGGTTACAAATACCCTCATTTCTTGCTACTGCCATATAGTGCCAGTTTCTGACTGGTAATTCAAAGAATATATTGGGGTTACGTGCACCCACAATTTTTGCTACTGGTATATAGTGCCATTGTCTGACTGGGAATTTAAAGAATATATTGGGGTTATAAATACCCTCATTTCTTGCTACTGGTATATAGTGCCATTGTCTGACTGGGAATTCAAAGAATATATTGGGGTTACAAATACCCTCATTTCTTGCTACTGCCATATAGTGCCAGTTTCTGACTGGTAATTCAATGAATATATTGGGGTTAAAAATACCCTCATTTCTTGCTACTGGTATATAGTGCCATTGTCTGACTGGGAATTCAAAGAATATATTGGGGTTATAAATACCCTCATTTCTTGCTACTGGTATATAGTGCCATTGTCTGACTGGGAATTCAAAGAATATATTAGGGTTACAAATACCCTCATTTCTTGCTACTGCCATATAGTGCCAGTTTCTGACTGGTAATTCAAAGAATATATTGGGGTTACGTGCACCCACAATTTTTGCTACTGGTATATAGTGCCATTGTCTGACTGGGAATTCAAAGAATATATTGGGGTTATAAATACCCTCATTTCTTGCTACTGGTATATAGTGCCATTGTCTGACTGGGAATTCAAAGAATATATTGGGGTTACAAATACCCTCATTTCTTGCTACTGCCATATAGTGCCAGTTTCTGACTGGTAATTCAAATAATATATTGGGGTTATAAATACCCTCATTTCTTGCTACTGGTATATAGTGCCATTGTCTGACTGGGAATTCAAAGAATATATTGGGGTTATAAATACCCTCATTTCTTGCTACTGGTATATAGTGCCATTGTCTGACTTGGAATTCAAAGAATATATTGGGGTTACAAATACCCTCATTTCTTGCTACTGCCATATAGTGCCAGTTTCTGACTGGTAATTCAAAGAATATATTGGGGTTATAAATACCCTCATTTCTTGCTACTGGTATATAGTGCCATTGTCTGACTGGGAATTCAAAGAATATATTGGGGTTATAAATACCCTCATTTCTTGCTACTGGTATATAGTGCCATTGTCTGACTGGTAATTCAAAGAATATATTGGGGTTACAAATACCCTCATTTCTTGCTACTGCCATATAGTGCCAGTTTCTGACTGGTAATTCAAAGAATATATTGGGGTTACGTGCACCCACAATTTTTGCTACTGGTATATAGTGCCATTGTCTGACTGGGAATTCAAAGAATATATTGGGGTTATAAATACCCTCATTTCTTGCTACTGGTATATAGTGCCATTGTCTGACTGGGAATTCAAAGAATATATTGGGGTTACAAATACCCTCATTTCTTGCTACTGCCATATAGTGCCAGTTTCTGACTGGTAATTCAATGAATATATTGGGGTTAAAAATACCCTCATTTCTTGCTACTGGTATATAGTGCCATTGTCTGACTGGGAATTCAAAGAATATATTGGGGTTATAAATACCCTCATTTCTTGCTACTGGTATATAGTGCCATTGTCTGACTGGGAATTCAAAGAATATATTAGGGTTACAAATACCCTCATTTCTTGCTACTGCCATATAGTGCCAGTTTCTGACTGGTAATTCAAAGAATATATTGGGGTTACGTGCACCCACAATTTTTGCTACTGGTATATAGTGCCATTGTCTGACTGGGAATTCAAAGAATATATTGGGGTTATAAATACCCTCATTTCTTGCTACTGGTATATAGTGCCATTGTCTGACTGGGAATTCAAAGAATATATTGGGGTTACAAATACCCTCATTTCTTGCTACTGCCATATAGTGCCAGTTTCTGACTGGTAATTCAAAGAATATATTGGGGTTATAAATACCCTCATTTCTTGCTACTGCCATATAGTGCCAGTTTTTGACTGGTAATTCAAAGAATATATTGGGGTTACGTGCACCCACAATTTTTGCTACTGGTATATAGTGCCATTGTCTGACTGGGAATTCAAAGAATATATTGGGGTTATAAATACCCTCATTTCTTGCTACTGGTATATAGTGCCATTGTCTGACTGGGAATTCAAAGAATATATTGGGGTTACAAATACCCTCATTTCTTGCTACTGCCATATAGTGCCAGTTTCTGACTGGTAATTCAAAGAATATATTGGGGTTATAAATACCCTCATTTCTTGCTACTGGTATATAGTGCCATTGTCTGACTGGGAATTCAAAGAATATATTGGGGTTATAAATACCCTCATTTCTTGCTACTGGTATATAGTGCCATTGTCTGACTGGGAATTCAAAGAATATATTGGGGTTACAAATACCCTCATTTCTTGCTACTGCCATATAGTGCCAGTTTCTGACTGGTAATTCAAATAATATATTGGGGTTATAAATACCCTCATTTCTTGCTACTGGTATATAGTGCCATTGTCTGACTGGGAATTCAAAGAATATATTGGGGTTATAAATACCCTCATTTCTTGCTACTGGTATATAGTGCCATTGTCTGACTGGGAATTCAAAGAATATATTGGGGTTACAAATACCCTCATTTCTTGCTACTGCCATATAGTGCCAGTTTCTGACTGGTAATTCAAAGAATATATTGGGGTTATAAATACCCTCATTTCTTGCTACTGGTATATAGTGCCATTGTCTGACTGGGAATTCAAAGAATATATTGGGGTTATAAATACCCTCATTTCTTGCTACTGGTATATAGTGCCATTGTCTGACTGGGAATTCAAAGAATATATTGGGGTTACAAATACCCTCATTTCTTGCTACTGCCATATAGTGCCAGTTTCTGACTGGTAATTCAAAGAATATATTGGGGTTATAAATACCCTCATTTCTTGCTACTGGTATATAGTGCCATTGTCTGACTGGGAATTCAAAGAATATATTGGGGTTATAAATACCCTCATTTCTTGCTACTGGTATATAGTGCCATTGTCTGACTGGGAATTCAAAGAATATATTGGGGTTACAAATACCCTCATTTCTTGCTACTGCCATATAGTGCCAGTTTCTGACTGGTAATTCAAAGAATATATTGGGGTTATAAATACCCTCATTTCTTGCTACTGGTATATAGTGCCATTGTCTGACTGGGAATTCAAAGAATATATTGGGGTTATAAATACCCTCATTTCTTGCTACTGGTATATAGTGCCATTGTCTGACTGGGAATTCAAAGAATATATTGGGGTTACAAATACCCTCATTTCTTGCTACTGCCATATAGTGCCAGTTTCTGACTGGTAATTCAAAGAATATATTGGGGTTATAAATACCCTCATTTCTTGCTACTGGTATATAGTGCCATTGTCTGACTGGGAATTCAAAGAATATATTGGGGTTATAAATACCCTCATTTCTTGCTACTGGTATATAGTGCCATTGTCTGACTGGTAATTCAAAGAATATATTGGGGTTACAAATACCCTCATTTCTTGCTACTGCCATATAGTGCCAGTTTCTGACTGGTAATTCAAAGAATATATTGGGGTTACGTGCACCCACAATTTTTGCTACTGGTATATAGTGCCATTGTCTGACTGGGAATTCAAAGAATATATTGGGGTTATAAATACCCTCATTTCTTGCTACTGGTATATAGTGCCATTGTCTGACTGGGAATTCAAAGAATATATTGGGGTTACAAATACCCTCATTTCTTGCTACTGCCATATAGTGCCAGTTTCTGACTGGTAATTCAATGAATATATTGGGGTTAAAAATACCCTCATTTCTTGCTACTGGTATATAGTGCCATTGTCTGACTGGGAATTCAAAGAATATATTGGGGTTATAAATACCCTCATTTCTTGCTACTGGTATATAGTGCCATTGTCTGACTGGGAATTCAAAGAATATATTAGGGTTACAAATACCCTCATTTCTTGCTACTGCCATATAGTGCCAGTTTCTGACTGGTATTTCAAAGAATATATTGGGGTTACGTGCACCCACAATTTTTGCTACTGGTATATAGTGCCATTGTCTGACTGGGAATTCAAAGAATATATTGGGGTTATAAATACCCTCATTTCTTGCTACTGGTATATAGTGCCATTGTCTGACTGGGAATTCAAAGAATATATTGGGGTTACAAATACCCTCATTTCTTGCTACTGCCATATAGTGCCAGTTTCTGACTGGTAATTCAAAGAATATATTGGGGTTATAAATACCCTCATTTCTTGCTACTGGTATATAGTGCCATTGTCTGACTGGGAATTCAAAGAATATATTGGGGTTATAAATACCCTCATTTCTTGCTACTGGTATATAGTGCCATTGTCTGACTGGGAATTCAAAGAATATATTGGGGTTACAAATACCCTCATTTCTTGCTACTGCCCTATAGTGCCAGTTTCTGACTGGTAATTCAAATAATATATTGGGGTTATAAATACCCTCATTTCTTGCTACTGGTATATAGTGCCATTGTCTGACTGGGAATTCAAAGAATATATTGGGGTTATAAATACCCTCATTTCTTGCTACTGGTATATAGTGCCATTGTCTGACTGGGAATTCAAAGAATATATTGGGGTTACAAATACCCTCATTTCTTGCTACTGCCATATAGTGCCAGTTTCTGACTGGTAATTCAAAGAATATATTGGGGTTATAAATACCCTCATTTCTTGCTACTGGTATATAGTGCCATTGTCTGACTGGGAATTCAAAGAATATATTGGGGTTATAAATACCCTCATTTCTTGCTACTGGTATATAGTGCCATTGTCTGACTGGGAATTCAAAGAATATATTGGGGTTACAAATACCCTCATTTCTTGCTACTGCCATATAGTGCCAGTTTCTGACTGGTAATTCAAAGAATATATTGGGGTTATAAATACCCTCATTTCTTGCTACTGGTATATAGTGCCATTGTCTGACTGGGAATTCAAAGAATATATTGGGGTTATAAATACCCTCATTTCTTGCTACTGGTATATAGTGCCATTGTCTGACTGGGAATTCAAAGAATATATTGGGGTTACAAATACCCTCATTTCTTGCTACTGCCATATAGTGCCAGTTTCTGACTGGTAATTCAAAGAATATATTGGGGTTATAAATACCCTCATTTCTTGCTACTGGTATATAGTGCCATTGTCTGACTGGGAATTCAAAGAATATATTGGGGTTATAAATACCCTCATTTCTTGCTACTGGTATATAGTGCCATTGTCTGACTGGGAATTCAAAGAATATATTGGGGTTACAAATACCCTCATTTCTTGCTACTGCCATATAGTGCCAGTTTCTGACTGGTAATTCAAATAATATATTGGGGTTATAAATACCCTCATTTCTTGCTACTGGTATATAGTGCCATTGTCTGACTGGGAATTCAAAGAATATATTGGGGTTATAAATACCCTCATTTCTTGCTACTGGTATATAGTGCCATTGTCTGACTGGGAATTCAAAGAATATATTGGGGTTACAAATACCCTCATTTCTTGCTACTGCCATATAGTGCCAGTTTCTGACTGGTAATTCAAAGAATATATTGGGGTTATAAATACCCTCATTTCTTGCTACTGGTATATAGTGCCATTGTCTGACTGGGAATTCAAAGAATATATTGGGGTTATAAATACCCTCATTTCTTGCTACTGGTATATAGTGCCATTGTCTGACTGGGAATTCAAAGAATATATTGGGGTTACAAATACCCTCATTTCTTGCTACTGCCATATAGTGCCAGTTTCTGACTGGTAATTCAAAGAATATATTGGGGTTACGTGCACCCACAATTTTTGCTACTGGTATATAGTGCCATTGTCTGACTGGGAATTCAAAGAATATATTGGGGTTATAAATACCCTCATTTCTTGCTACTGGTATATAGTGCCATTGTCTGACTGGGAATTCAAAGAATATATTGGGGTTACAAATACCCTCATTTCTTGCTACTGCCATATAGTGCCAGTTTCTGACTGGGAATTCAAAGAATATATTGGGGTTATAAATACCCTCATTTCTTGCTACTGGTATATAGTGCCATTGTCTGACTGGGAATTCAAAGAATATATTGGGGTTACAAATACCCTCATTTCTTGCTACTGCCATATAGTGCCAGTTTCTGACTGGTAATTCAAAGAATATATTGGGGTTATAAATACCCTCATTTCTTGCTACTGGTATATAGTGCCATTGTCTGACTGGGAATTCAAAGAATATATTGGGGTTATAAATACCCTCATTTCTTGCTACTGGTATATAGTGCCATTGTCTGACATGTAATTCAAAGAATATATTGGGGTTACAAATACCCTCATTTCTTGCTACTGCCATATAGTGCCAGTTTCTGACTGGTAATTCAAAGAATATATTGGGGTTTCGTGCACCCACAATTTTTGCTACTGGTATATAGTGCCATTGTCTGACTGGGAATTCAGAGAATATATTGGGGTTATAAATACCCTCATTTCTTGCTACTGGTATATAGTGCCATTGTCTGACTGGGAATTCAAAGAATATATTGGGGTTACAAATACCCTCATTTCTTGCTACTGCCATATAGTGCCAGTTTCTGACTGGTAATTCAAAGAATATATTGGGGTTATAAATACCCTCATTTCTTGCTACTGGTGTATAGTGCTATTGTCTGACTGGGAATTCAAAGAATATATTGGGGTTATAAATACCCTCATTTCTTGCTACTGGTATATAGTGCCATTGTCTGACTGGGAATTCAAAGAATATATTGGGGTTACAAATACCCTCATTTCTTGCTACTGCCATATAGGGCCAGTTTCTGACTGGTAATTCAAAGAATATATTGGGGTTACGTGCACCCACAATTTTTGCTACTGGTATATAGTGCCATTGTCTGACTGGGAATTCAAAGAATATATTGGGGTTATAAATACCCTCATTTCTTGCTACTGGTATATAGTGCCATTGTCTGACTGGGAATTCAAAGAATATATTGGGGTTACAAATACCCTCATTTCTTGCTACTGCCATATAGTGCCAGTTTCTGACTGGTAATTCAATGAATATATTGGGGTTAAAAATACCCTCATTTCTTGCTACTGGTATATAGTGCCATTGTCTGACTGGGAATTCAAAGAATATATTGGGGTTATAAATACCCTCATTTCTTGCTACTGGTATATAGTGCCATTGTCTGACTGGGAATTCAAAGAATATATTAGGGTTACAAATACCCTCATTTCTTGCTACTGCCATATAGTGCCAGTTTCTGACTGGTAATTCAAAGAATATATTGGGGTTACGTGCACCCACAATTTTTGCTACTGGTATATAGTGCCATTGTCTGACTGGGAATTCAAAGAATATATTGGGGTTATAAATACCCTCATTTCTTGCTACTGTTATATAGTGCCATTGTCTGACTGGGAATTCAAAGAATATATTGGGGTTACAAATACCCTCATTTCTTGCTATTGCCATATAGTGCCAGTTTCTGACTGGTAATTCAAATAATATATTGGGGTTATAAATACCCTCATTTCTTGCTACTGGTATATAGTGCCATTGTCTGACTGGGAATTCAAAGAATATATTGGGGTTATAAATACCCTCATTTCTTGCTACTGGTATATAGTGCGATTGTCTGACTGGGAATTCAAAGAATATATTGGGGTTACAAATACCCTCATTTCTTGCTACTGCCATATAGTGCCAGTTTCTGACTGGTAATTCAAAGAATATATTGGGGTTATAAATACCCTCATTTCTTGCTACTGGTATATAGTGCCATTGTCTGACTGGGAATTCAAAGAATATATTGGGGTTATAAATACCCTCATTTCTTGCTACTGGTATATAGTGCCATTGTCTGACTGGTAATTCAAAGAATATATTGGGGTTACAAATACCCTCATTTCTTGCTACTGCCATATAGTGCCAGTTTCTGACTGGTAATTCAAAGAATATATTGGGGTTACGTGCACCCACAATTTTTGCTACTGGTATATAGTGCCATTGTCTGACTGGGAATTCAAAGAATATATTGGGGTTATAAATACCCTCATTTCTTGCTACTGGTATATAGTGCCATTGTCTGACTGGGAATTCAAAGAATATATTGGGGTTACAAATACCCTCATTTCTTGCTACTGCCATATAGTGCCAGTTTCTGACTGGTAATTCAATGAATATATTGGGGTTAAAAATACCCTCATTTCTTGCTACTGGTATATAGTGCCATTGTCTGACTGGGAATTCAAAGAATATATTGGGGTTATAAATACCCTCATTTCTTGCTACTGGTATATAGTGCCATTGTCTGACTGGGAATTCAATGAATATATTAGGGTTACAAATACCCTCATTTCTTGCTACTGCCATATAGTGCCAGTTTCTGACTGGTAATTCAAAGAATATATTGGGGTTACGTGCACCCACAATTTTTGCTACTGGTATATAGTGCCATTGTCTGACTGGGAATTCAAAGAATATATTGGGGTTATAAATACCCTCATTTCTTGCTACTGGTATATAGTGCCATTGTCTGACTGGGAATTCAAAGAATATATTGGGGTTACAAATACCCTCATTTCTTGCTACTGCCATATAGTGCCAGTTTCTGACTGGTAATTCAAAGAATATATTGGGGTTATAAATACCCTCATTTCTTGCTACTGGTATATAGTGCCATTGTCTGACTGGGAATTCAAAGAATATATTGGGGTTATAAATACCCTCATTTCTTGCTACTGGTATATAGTGCCATTGTCTGACTGGGAATTCAATGAATATATTAGGGTTACAAATACCCTCATTTCTTGCTACTGCCATATAGTGCCAGTTTCTGACTGGTAATTCAAAGAATATATTGGGGTTACGTGCACCCACAATTTTTGCTACTGGTATATAGTGCCATTGTCTGACTGGAATTCAAAGAATATATTGGGGTTATAAATACCCTCATTTCTTGCTACTGGTATATAGTGCCATTGTCTGACTGGGAATTCAAAGAATATATTGGGGTTACAAATACCCTCATTTCTTGCTACTGCCATATAGTGCCAGTTTCTGACTGGTAATTCAAATAATATATTGGGGTTATAAATACCCTCATTTCTTGCTACTGGTATATAGTGCCATTGTCTGACTGGGAATTCAAAGAATATATTGGGGTTATAAATACCCTCATTTCTTGCTACTGGTATATAGTGCCATTGTCTGACTGGGAATTCAAAGAATATATTGGGGTTACAAATACCCCTCATTTCTTGCTACTGCCATATAGTGCCAGTTTCTGACTGGTAATTCAAAGAATATATTGGGGTTATAAATACCCTCATTTCTTGCTACTGGTATATAGTGCCATTGTCTGACTGGGAATTCAAAGAATATATTGGGGTTATAAATACCCTCATTTCTTGCTACTGGTATATAGTGCCATTGTCTGACTGGTAATTCAAAGAATATATTGGGGTTACAAATACCCTCATTTCTTGCTACTGCCATATAGTGCCAGTTTCTGACTGGTAATTCAAAGAATATATTGGGGTTATAAATACCCTCATTTCTTGCTACTGGTATATAGTGCCATTGTCTGACTGGGAATTCAAAGAATATATTGGGGTTATAAATACCCTCATTTCTTGCTACTGGTATATAGTGCCATTGTCTGACTGGGAATTCAAAGAATTTATTGGGGTTACAAATACCCTCATTTCTTGCTACTGCCATATAGTGCCAGTTTCTGACTGGTAATTCAAAGAATATATTGGGGTTATAAATACCTTCATTTCTTGCTACTGGTATATAGTGCCATTGTCTGACTGGGAATTCAAAGACTATATTGGGGTTACAAATACCCTCATTTCTTGCTACTGCCATATAGTGCCAGTTTCTGACTGGTAATTCAAAGAATATATTGGGGTTACGTGCACCCACAATTTTTGCTACTGGTATATAGTGCCATTGTCTGACTGGGAATTCAAAGAATATATTGGGGTTATAAATACCCTCATTTCTTGCTACTGGTATATAGTGCCATTGTCTGACTGGTAATTTAAAGAATATATTGGGGTTACAAATACCCTCATTTCTTGCTACTGCCATATAGTGCCAGTTTCTGACTGGTAATTCAAAGAATATATTGGGGTTACGTGCACCCACAATTTTTGCTACTGGTATATAGTGCCATTGTCTGACTAGGAATTCAAAGAATATATTGGGGTTATAAATACCCTCATTTCTTGCTACTGGTATACAGTGCCATTGTCTGACTGGGAATTCAAAGAATATATTGGGGTTACAAATACCCTCATTTCTTGCTACTGCCATATAGTGCCAGTTTCTCACTGGTAATTCAAAGAATATATTGGGGTTATAAATACCCTCATTTTTTGCTACTGGTATATAGTGCCATTGTCTGACTGGGAATTCAAAGAATATATTGGGGTTATAAATACCCTCATTTCTTGCTACTGGTATATAGTGCAATTGTCTGACTGGGAATTCAAAGAATATATTGGGGTTACAAATACCCTCATTTCTTGCTACTGCCATATAGTGCCAGTTTCTGACTGGTAATTCAAAGAATATATTGGGGTTACGTGCACCCACAATTTTTGCTACTGGTATATAGTGCCATTGTCTGACTGGGAATTCAAAGAATATATTGGGGTTATAAATACCCTCATTTCTTGCTACTGGTATATAGTGCCATTGTCTGACTGGGAATTCAAAGAATATATTGGGGTTACAAATACCCTCATTTCTTGCTACTGCCATATAGTGCCAGTTTCTGACTGGTAATTCAAAGAATATATTGGGGTTATAAATACCCTCATTTCTTGCTACTGGTATATAGTGCCATTGTCTGACTGGGAATTCAAAGAATATATTGGGGTTACAAATACCCTCATTTCTTGCTACTGCCATATAGTGCCAATTTCTGACTGGTAATTCAAAGAATATATTGGGGTTATAAATACCCTCATTTCTTGCTACTGGTATATAGTGCCATTGTCTGACTGGGAATTCAAAGAATATATTGGGGTTATAAATACCCTCATTTCTTGCTACTGGTATATAGTGCCATTGTCTGACTGGGAATTCAAAGAATATATTGGGGTTACAAATACCCTCATTTCTTGCTACTGCCATATAGTGCCAGTTTCTGACTGGTAATTCAAAGAATATATTGGGGTTATAAATACCCTCATTTCTTGCTACTGGTATATAGTGCCATTGTCTGACTGGGAATTCAAAGAATATATTGGGGTTATAAATACCCTCATTTCTTGCTACTGGTATATAGTGCCATTGTCTGACTGGTAATTCAAAGAATATATTGGGGTTACAAATACCCTTATTTCTTGCTACTGCCATATAGTGCCAGTTTCTGACTGGTAATTCAAAGAATATATTGGGGTTACGTGCACCCACAATTTTTGCTACTGGTATATAGTGCCATTGTCTGACTGGGAATTCAAAGAATATATTGGGGTTATAAATACCCTCATTTCTTGCTACTGGTATATAGTGCCATTGTCTGACTGGGAATTCAAAGAATATATTGGGGTTACAAATACCCTCATTTCTTGCTACTGCCATATAGTGCCAGTTTCTGACTGGTAATTCAATGAATATATTGGGGTTAAAAATACCCTCATTTCTTGCTACTGGTATATAGTGCCATTGTCTGACTGGGAATTCAAAGAATATATTGGGGTTATAAATACCCTCATTTCTTGCTACTGGTATATAGTGCCATTGTCTGACTGGGAATTCAAAGAATATATTAGGGTTACAAATACCCTCATTTCTTGCTACTGCCATATAGTGCCAGTTTCTGACTGGTAATTCAAAGAATATATTGGGGTTACGTGCACCCACAATTTTTGCTACTGGTATATAGTGCCATTGTCTGACTGGGAATTCAAAGAATATATTGGGGTTACAAATACCCTCATTTCTTGCTACTGCCATATAGTGCCAGTTTCTGACTGGTAATTCAAAGAATATATTGGGGTTATAAATACCCTCATTTATTGCTACTGGTATATAGTGCCATTGTCTGACTGGGAATTCAAAGAATATATTGGGGTTATAAATACCCTCATTTCTTGCTACTGGTATATAGTGCCATTGTCTGACATGTAATTCAAAGAATATATTGGGGTTACAAATACCCTCATTTCTTGCTACTGCCATATAGTGCCAGTTTCTGACTGGTAATTCAAAGAATATATTGGGGTTTCGTGCACCCACAATTTTTGCTACTGGTATATAGTGCCATTGTCTGACTGGGAATTCAGAGAATATATTGGGGTTATAAATACCCTCATTTCTTGCTACTGGTATATAGTGCCATTGTCTGACTGGGAATTCAAAGAATATATTGGGGTTACAAATACCCTCATTTCTTGCTACTGCCATATAGTGCCAGTTTCTGACTGGTAATTCAAAGAATATATTGGGGTTATAAATACCCTCATTTCTTGCTACTGGTGTATAGTGCCATTGTCTGACTGGGAATTCAAAGAATATATTGGGGTTATAAATACCCTCATTTCTTGCTACTGGTATATAGTGCCATTGTCTGACTGGGAATTCAAGAATATATTGGGGTTACAAATACCCTCATTTCTTGCTACTGCCATATAGGGCCAGTTTCTGACTGGTAATTCAAAGAATATATTGGGGTTACGTGCACCCACAATTTTTGCTACTGGTATATAGTGCCATTGTCTGACTGGGAATTCAAAGAATATATTGGGGTTATAAATACCCTCATTTCTTGCTACTGGTATATAGTGCCATTGTCTGACTGGGAATTCAAAGAATATATTGGGGTTACAAATACCCTCATTTCTTGCTACTGCCATATAGTGCCAGTTTCTGACTGGTAATTCAATGAATATATTGGGGTTAAAAATACCCTCATTTCTTGCTACTGGTATATAGTGCCATTGTCTGACTGGGAATTCAAAGAATATATTGGGGTTATAAATACCCTCATTTCTTGCTACTGGTATATAGTGCCATTGTCTGACTGGGAATTCAAAGAATATATTAGGGGTTACAAATACCCTCATTTCTTGCTACTGCCATATAGTGCCAGTTTCTGACTGGTAATTCAAAGAATATATTGGGGTTACGTGCACCCACAATTTTTGCTACTGGTATATAGTGCCATTGTCTGACTGGGAATTCAAAGAATATATTGGGGTTATAAATACCCTCATTTCTTGCTACTGTTATATAGTGCCATTGTCTGACTGGGAATTCAAAGAATATATTGGGGTTACAAATACCCTCATTTCTTGCTATTGCCATATAGTGCCAGTTTCTGACTGGTAATTCAAATAATATATTGGGGTTATAAATACCCTCATTTCTTGCTACTGGTATATAGTGACATTGTCTGACTGGGAATTCAAAGAATATATTGGGGTTATAAATACCCTCATTTCTTGCTACTGGTATATAGTGCGATTGTCTGACTGGGAATTCAAAGAATATATTGGGGTTACAAATACCCTCATTTCTTGCTACTGCCATATAGTGCCAGTTTCTGACTGGTAATTCAAAGAATATATTGGGGTTATAAATACCCTCATTTCTTGCTACTGGTATATAGTGCCATTGTCTGACTGGGAATTCAAAGAATATATTGGGGTTATAAATACCCTCATTTCTTGCTACTGGTATATAGTGCCATTGTCTGACTGGTAATTCAAAGAATATATTGGGGTTACAAATACCCTCATTTCTTGCTACTGCCATATAGTGCCAGTTTCTGACTGGTAATTCAAAGAATATATTGGGGGTTACGTGCACCCACAATTTTTGCTACTGGTATATAGTGCCATTGTCTGACTGGGAATTCAAAGAATATATTGGGGGTTATAAATACCCTCATTTCTTGCTACTGGTATATAGTGCCATTGTCTGACTGGGAATTCAAAGAATATATTGGGGTTACAAATACCCTCATTTCTTGCTACTGCCATATAGTGCCAGTTTCTGACTGGTAATTCAATGAATATATTGGGGTTAAAAATACCCTCATTTCTTGCTACTGGTATATAGTGCCATTGTCTGACTGGGAATTCAAAGAATATATTGGGGTTATAAATACCCTCATTTCTTGCTACTGGTATATAGTGCCATTGTCTGACTGGGAATTCAATGAATATATTAGGGTTACAAATACCCTCATTTCTTGCTACTGCCATATAGTGCCAGTTTCTGACTGGTAATTCAAAGAATATATTGGGGTTACGTGCACCCACAATTTTTGCTACTGGTATATAGTGCCATTGTCTGACTGGGAATTCAAAGAATATATTGGGGTTATAAATACCCTCATTTCTTGCTACTGGTATATAGTGCCATTGTCTGACTGGGAATTCAAAGAATATATTGGGGTTACAAATACCCTCATTTCTTGCTACTGCCATATAGTGCCAGTTTCTGACTGGTAATTCAAAGAATATATTGGGGTTATAAATACCCTCATTTCTTGCTACTGGTATATAGTGCCATTGTCTGACTGGGAATTCAAAGAATATATTGGGGTTATAAATACCCTCATTTCTTGCTACTGGTATATAGTGCCATTGTCTGACTGGGAATTCAATGAATATATTAGGGTTACAAATACCCTCATTTCTTGCTACTGCCATATAGTGCCAGTTTCTGACTGGTAATTCAAAGAATATATTGGGGTTACGTGCACCCACAATTTTTGCTACTGGTATATAGTGCCATTGTCTGACTGGGAATTCAAAGAATATATTGGGGTTATAAATACCCTCATTTCTTGCTACTGGTATATAGTGCCATTGTCTGACTGGGAATTCAAAGAATATATTGGGGTTACAAATACCCTCATTTCTTGCTACTGCCATATAGTGCCAGTTTCTGACTGGTAATTCAAATAATATATTGGGGTTATAAATACCCTCATTTCTTGCTACTGGTATATAGTGCCATTGTCTGACTGGGAATTCAAAGAATATATTGGGGTTATAAATACCCTCATTTCTTGCTACTGGTATATAGTGCCATTGTCTGACTGGGAATTCAAAGAATATATTGGGGTTACAAATACCCTCATTTCTTGCTACTGCCATATAGTGCCAGTTTCTGACTGGTAATTCAAAGAATATATTGGGGTTATAAATACCCTCATTTCTTGCTACTGGTATATAGTGCCATTGTCTGACTGGGAATTCAAAGAATATATTGGGGTTATAAATACCCTCATTTCTTGCTACTGGTATATAGTGCCATTGTCTGACTGGTAATTCAAAGAATATATTGGGGTTACAAATACCCTCATTTCTTGCTACTGCCATATAGTGCCAGTTTCTGACTTGTAATTCAAAGAATATATTGGGGTTATAAATACCCTCATTTCTTGCTACTGGTATATAGTGCCATTGTCTGACTGGGAATTCAAAGAATATATTGGGGTTATAAATACCCTCATTTCTTGCTACTGGTATATAGTGCCATTGTCTGACTGGGAATTCAAAGAATTTATTGGGGTTACAAATACCCTCATTTCTTGCTACTGCCATATAGTGCCAGTTTCTGACTGGTAATTCAAAGAATATATTGGGGTTATAAATACCTTCATTTCTTGCTACTGGTATATAGTGCCATTGTCTGACTGGGAATTCAAAGACTATATTGGGGTTACAAATACCCTCATTTCTTGCTACTGCCATATAGTGCCAGTTTCTGACTGGTAATTCAAAGAATATATTGGGGTTACGTGCACCCACAATTTTTGCTACTGGTATATAGTGCCATTGTCTGACTGGGAATTCAAAGAATATATTGGGGTTATAAATACCCTCATTTCTTGCTACTGGTATATAGTGCCATTGTCTGACTGGTAATTTAAAGAATATATTGGGGTTACAAATACCCTCATTTCTTGCTACTGCCATATAGTGCCAGTTTCTGACTGGTAATTCAAAGAATATATTGGGGTTACGTGCACCCACAATTTTTGCTACTGGGTATATAGTGCCATTGTCTGACTAGGAATTCAAAGAATATATTGGGGTTATAAATACCCTCATTTCTTGCTACTGGTATACAGTGCCATTGTCTGACTGGGAATTCAAAGAATATATTGGGGTTACAAATACCCTCATTTCTTGCTACTGCCATATAGTGCCAGTTTCTCACTGGTAATTCAAAGAATATATTGGGGTTATAAATACCCTCATTTCTTGCTACTGGTATATAGTGCCATTGTCTGACTGGGAATTCAAAGAATATATTGGGGTTATAAATACCCTCATTTCTTGCTACTGGTATATAGTGCAATTGTCTGACTGGGAATTCAAAGAATATATTGGGGTTACAAATACCCTCATTTCTTGCTACTGCCATATAGTGCCAGTTTCTGACTGGTAATTCAAAGAATATATTGGGGTTACGTGCACCCACAATTTTTGCTACTGGTATATAGTGCCATTGTCTGACTGGGAATTCAAAGAATATATTGGGGTTATAAATACCCTCATTTCTTGCTACTGGTATATAGTGCCATTGTCTGACTGGGAATTCAAAGAATATATTGGGGTTACAAATACCCTCATTTCTTGCTACTGCCATATAGTGCCAGTTTCTGACTGGTAATTCAAAGAATATATTGGGGTTATAAATACCTTCATTTCTTGCTACTGGTATATAGTGCCATTGTCTGACTGGGAATTCAAAGACTATATTGGGGTTACAAATACCCTCATTTCTTGCTACTGCCATATAGTGCCAGTTTCTGACTGGTAATTCAAAGAATATATTGGGGTTACGTGCACCCACAATTTTTGCTACTGGTATATAGTGCCATTGTCTGACTGGGAATTCAAAGAATATATTGGGGTTATAAATACCCTCATTTCTTGCTACTGGTATATAGTGCCATTGTCTGACTGGTAATTTAAAGAATATATTGGGGTTACAAATACCCTCATTTCTTGCTACTGCCATATAGTGCCAGTTTCTGACTGGTAATTCAAAGAATATATTGGGGTTACGTGCACCCACAATTTTTGCTACTGGTATATAGTGCCATTGTCTGACTAGGAATTCAAAGAATATATTGGGGTTATAAATACCCTCATTTCTTGCTACTGGTATACAGTGCCATTGTCTGACTGGGAATTCAAAGAATATATTGGGGTTACAAATACCCTCATTTCTTGCTACTGCCATATAGTGCCAGTTTCTCACTGGTAATTCAAAGAATATATTGGGGTTATAAATACCCTCATTTCTTGCTACTGGTATATAGTGCCATTGTCTGACTGGGAATTCAAAGAATATATTGGGGTTATAAATACCCTCATTTCTTGCTACTGGTATATAGTGCAATTGTCTGACTGGGAATTCAAAGAATATATTGGGGTTACAAATACCCTCATTTCTTGCTACTGCCATATAGTGCCAGTTTCTGACTGGTAATTCAAAGAATATATTGGGGTTACGTGCACCCACAATTTTTGCTACTGGTATATAGTGCCATTGTCTGACTGGGAATTCAAAGAATATATTGGGGTTATAAATACCCTCATTTCTTGCTACTGGTATATAGTGCCATTGTCTGACTGGGAATTCAAAGAATATATTGGGGTTACAAATACCCTCATTTCTTGCTACTGCCATATAGTGCCAGTTTCTGACTGGTAATTCAAAGAATATATTGGGGTTATAAATACCCTCATTTCTTGCTACTGGTATATAGTGCCATTGTCTGACTGGGAATTCAAAGAATATATTGGGGTTATAAATACCCTCATTTCTTGCTACTGGTATATAGTGCCATTGTCTGACTGGTAATTCAAAGAATATATTGGGGTTACAAATACCCTCATTTCTTGCTACTGCCATATAGTGCCAGTTTCTGACTGGTAATTCAAAGAATATATTGGGGTTACGTGCACCCACAATTTTTGCTACTGGTATATAGTGCCATTGTCTGACTGGGAATTCAAAGAATATATTGGGGTTATAAATACCCTCATTTCTTGCTACTGGTATATAGTGCCATTGTCTGACTGGGAATTCAAAGAATATATTGGGGTTACAAATACCCTCATTTCTTGCTACTGCCATATAGTGCCAGTTTCTGACTGGTAATTCAATGAATATATTGGGGTTAAAAATACCCTCATTTCTTGCTACTGGTATATAGTGCCATTGTCTGACTGGGAATTCAAAGAATATATTGGGGTTATAAATACCCTCATTTCTTGCTACTGGTATATAGTGCCATTGTCTGACTGGGAATTCAAAGAATATATTAGGGTTACAAATACCCTCATTTCTTGCTACTGCCATATAGTGCCAGTTTCTGACTGGTAATTCAAAGAATATATTGGGGTTACGTGCACCCACAATTTTTGCTACTGGTATATAGTGCCATTGTCTGACTGGGAATTCAAAGAATATATTGGGGTTACAAATACCCTCATTTCTTGCTACTGCCATATAGTGCCAGTTTCTGACTGGTAATTCAAAGAATATATTGGGGTTATAAATACCCTCATTTCTTGCTACTGGTATATAGTGCCATTGTCTGACTGGGAATTCAAAGAATATATTGGGGTTATAAATACCCTCATTTCTTGCTACTGGTATATAGTGCCATTGTCTGACATGTAATTCAAAGAATATATTGGGGTTACAAATACCCTCATTTCTTGCTACTGCCATATAGTGCCAGTTTCTGACTGGTAATTCAAAGAATATATTGGGGTTATAAATACCCTCATTTCTTGCTACTGGTATATAGTGCCATTGTCTGACTGGGAATTCAAAGAATATATTGGGGTTATAAATACCCTCATTTCTTGCTACTGGTATATAGTGCCATTGTCTGACTGGGAATTCAAAGAATTTATTGGGGTTACAAATACCCTCATTTCTTGCTACTGCCATATAGTGCCAGTTTCTGACTGGTAATTCAAAGAATATATTGGGGTTATAAATACCTTCATTTCTTGCTACTGGTATATAGTGCCATTGTCTGACTGGGAATTCAAAGACTATATTGGGGTTACAAATACCCTCATTTCTTGCTACTGCCATATAGTGCCAGTTTCTGACTGGTAATTCAAAGAATATATTGGGGTTACGTGCACCCACAATTTTTGCTACTGGTATATAGTGCCATTGTCTGACTGGGAATTCAAAGAATATATTGGGGTTATAAATACCCTCATTTCTTGCTACTGGTATATAGTGCCATTGTCTGACTGGTAATTTAAAGAATATATTGGGGTTACAAATACCCTCATTTCTTGCTACTGCCATATAGTGCCAGTTTCTGACTGGTAATTCAAAGAATATATTGGGGTTACGTGCACCCACAATTTTTGCTACTGGTATATAGTGCCATTGTCTGACTAGGAATTCAAAGAATATATTGGGGTTATAAATACCCTCATTTCTTGCTACTGGTATACAGTGCCATTGTCTGACTGGGAATTCAAAGAATATATTGGGGTTACAAATACCCTCATTTCTTGCTACTGCCATATAGTGCCAGTTTCTCACTGGTAATTCAAAGAATATATTGGGGTTATAAATACCCTCATTTCTTGCTACTGGTATATAGTGCCATTGTCTGACTGGGAATTCAAAGAATATATTGGGGTTATAAATACCCTCATTTCTTGCTACTGGTATATAGTGCAATTGTCTGACTGGGAATTCAAAGAATATATTGGGGTTACAAATACCCTCATTTCTTGCTACTGCCATATAGTGCCAGTTTCTGACTGGTAATTCAAAGAATATATTGGGGTTACGTGCACCCACAATTTTTGCTACTGGTATATAGTGCCATTGTCTGACTGGGAATTCAAAGAATATATTGGGGTTATAAATACCCTCATTTCTTGCTACTGGTATATAGTGCCATTGTCTGACTGGGAATTCAAAGAATATATTGGGGTTACAAATACCCTCATTTCTTGCTACTGCCATATAGTGCCAGTTTCTGACTGGTAATTCAAAGAATATATTGGGGTTATAAATACCTTCATTTCTTGCTACTGGTATATAGTGCCATTGTCTGACTGGGAATTCAAAGACTATATTGGGGTTACAAATACCCTCATTTCTTGCTACTGCCATATAGTGCCAGTTTCTGACTGGTAATTCAAAGAATATATTGGGGTTACGTGCACCCACAATTTTTGCTACTGGTATATAGTGCCATTGTCTGACTGGGAATTCAAAGAATATATTGGGGTTATAAATACCCTCATTTCTTGCTACTGGTATATAGTGCCATTGTCTGACTGGTAATTTAAAGAATATATTGGGGTTACAAATACCCTCATTTCTTGCTACTGCCATATAGTGCCAGTTTCTGACTGGTAATTCAAAGAATATATTGGGGTTACGTGCACCCACAATTTTTGCTACTGGTATATAGTGCCATTGTCTGACTAGGAATTCAAAGAATATATTGGGGTTATAAATACCCTCATTTCTTGCTACTGGTATACAGTGCCATTGTCTGACTGGGAATTCAAAGAATATATTGGGGTTACAAATACCCTCATTTCTTGCTACTGCCATATAGTGCCAGTTTCTCACTGGTAATTCAAAGAATATATTGGGGTTATAAATACCCTCATTTCTTGCTACTGGTATATAGTGCCATTGTCTGACTGGGAATTCAAAGAATATATTGGGGTTATAAATACCCTCATTTCTTGCTACTGGTATATAGTGCAATTGTCTGACTGGGAATTCAAAGAATATATTGGGGTTACAAATACCCTCATTTCTTGCTACTGCCATATAGTGCCAGTTTCTGACTGGTAATTCAAAGAATATATTGGGGTTACGTGCACCCACAATTTTTGCTACTGGTATATAGTGCCATTGTCTGACTGGGAATTCAAAGAATATATTGGGGTTATAAATACCCTCATTTCTTGCTACTGGTATATAGTGCCATTGTCTGACTGGGAATTCAAAGAATATATTGGGGTTACAAATACCCTCATTTCTTGCTACTGCCATATAGTGCCAGTTTCTGACTGGTAATTCAAAGAATATATTGGGGTTATAAATACCCTCATTTCTTGCTACTGGTATATAGTGCCATTGTCTGACTGGGAATTCAAAGAATATATTGGGGTTATAAATACCCTCATTTCTTGCTACTGGTATATAGTGCCATTGTCTGACTGGTAATTCAAAGAATATATTGGGGTTACAAATACCCTCATTTCTTGCTACTGCCATATAGTGCCAGTTTCTGACTGGTAATTCAAAGAATATATTGGGGTTACGTGCACCCACAATTTTTGCTACTGGTATATAGTGCCATTGTCTGACTGGGAATTCAAAGAATATATTGGGGTTATAAATACCCTCATTTCTTGCTACTGGTATATAGTGCCATTGTCTGACTGGGAATTCAAAGAATATATTGGGGTTACAAATACCCTCATTTCTTGCTACTGCCATATAGTGCCAGTTTCTGACTGGTAATTCAATGAATATATTGGGGTTAAAAATACCCTCATTTCTTGCTACTGGTATATAGTGCCATTGTCTGACTGGGAATTCAAAGAATATATTGGGGTTATAAATACCCTCATTTCTTGCTACTGGTATATAGTGCCATTGTCTGACTGGGAATTCAAAGAATATATTAGGGTTACAAATACCCTCATTTCTTGCTACTGCCATATAGTGCCAGTTTCTGACTGGTAATTCAAAGAATATATTGGGGTTACGTGCACCCACAATTTTTGCTACTGGTATATAGTGCCATTGTCTGACTGGGAATTCAAAGAATATATTGGGGTTACAAATACCCTCATTTCTTGCTACTGCCATATAGTGCCAGTTTCTGACTGGTAATTCAAAGAATATATTGGGGTTATAAATACCCTCATTTCTTGCTACTGGTATATAGTGCCATTGTCTGACTGGGAATTCAAAGAATATATTGGGGTTATAAATACCCTCATTTCTTGCTACTGGTATATAGTGCCATTGTCTGACATGTAATTCAAAGAATATATTGGGGTTACAAATACCCTCATTTCTTGCTACTGCCATATAGTGCCAGTTTCTGACTGGTAATTCAAAGAATATATTGGGGTTTCGTGCACCCACAATTTTTGCTACTGGTATATAGTGCCATTGTCTGACTGGGAATTCAGAGAATATATTGGGGTTATAAATACCCTCATTTCTTGCTACTGGTATATAGTGCCATTGTCTGACTGGGAATTCAAAGAATATATTGGGGTTACAAATACCCTCATTTCTTGCTACTGCCATATAGTGCCAGTTTCTGACTGGTAATTCAAAGAATATATTGGGGTTATAAATACCCTCATTTCTTGCTACTGGTGTATAGTGCCATTGTCTGACTGGGAATTCAAAGAATATATTGGGGTTATAAATACCCTCATTTCTTGCTACTGGTATATAGTGCCATTGTCTGACTGGGAATTCAAAGAATATATTGGGGTTACAAATACCCTCATTTCTTGCTACTGCCATATAGGGCCAGTTTCTGACTGGTAATTCAAAGAATATATTGGGGTTACGTGCACCCACAATTTTTGCTACTGGTATATAGTGCCATTGTCTGACTGGGAATTCAAAGAATATATTGGGGTTATAAATACCCTCATTTCTTGCTACTGGTATATAGTGCCATTGTCTGACTGGGAATTCAAAGAATATATTGGGGTTACAAATACCCTCATTTCTTGCTACTGCCATATAGTGCCAGTTTCTGACTGGTAATTCAATGAATATATTGGGGTTAAAAATACCCTCATTTCTTGCTACTGGTATATAGTGCCATTGTCTGACTGGGAATTCAAAGAATATATTGGGGTTATAAATACCCTCATTTCTTGCTACTGGTATATAGTGCCATTGTCTGACTGGGAATTCAAAGAATATATTAGGGTTACAAATACCCTCATTTCTTGCTACTGCCATATAGTGCCAGTTTCTGACTGGTAATTCAAAGAATATATTGGGGTTACGTGCACCCACAATTTTTGCTACTGGTATATAGTGCCATTGTCTGACTGGGAATTCAAAGAATATATTGGGGTTATAAATACCCTCATTTCTTGCTACTGTTATATAGTGCCATTGTCTGACTGGGAATTCAAAGAATATATTGGGGTTACAAATACCCTCATTTCTTGCTATTGCCATATAGTGCCAGTTTCTGACTGGTAATTCAAATAATATATTGGGGTTATAAATACCCTCATTTCTTGCTACTGGTATATAGTGCCATTGTCTGACTGGGAATTCAAAGAATATATTGGGGTTATAAATACCCTCATTTCTTGCTACTGGTATATAGTGCGATTGTCTGACTGGGAATTCAAAGAATATATTGGGGTTACAAATACCCTCATTTCTTGCTACTGCCATATAGTGCCAGTTTCTGACTGGTAATTCAAAGAATATATTGGGGTTATAAATACCCTCATTTCTTGCTACTGGTATATAGTGCCATTGTCTGACTGGGAATTCAAAGAATATATTGGGGTTATAAATACCCTCATTTCTTGCTACTGGTATATAGTGCCATTGTCTGACTGGTAATTCAAAGAATATATTGGGGTTACAAATACCCTCATTTCTTGCTACTGCCATATAGTGCCAGTTTCTGACTGGTAATTCAAAGAATATATTGGGGTTACGTGCACCCACAATTTTTGCTACTGGTATATAGTGCCATTGTCTGACTGGGAATTCAAAGAATATATTGGGGTTATAAATACCCTCATTTCTTGCTACTGGTATATAGTGCCATTGTCTGACTGGGAATTCAAAGAATATATTGGGGTTACAAATACCCTCATTTCTTGCTACTGCCATATAGTGCCAGTTTCTGACTGGTAATTCAATGAATATATTGGGGTTAAAAATACCCTCATTTCTTGCTACTGGTATATAGTGCCATTGTCTGACTGGGAATTCAAAGAATATATTGGGGTTATAAATACCCTCATTTCTTGCTACTGGTATATAGTGCCATTGTCTGACTGGGAATTCAATGAATATATTAGGGTTACAAATACCCTCATTTCTTGCTACTGCCATATAGTGCCAGTTTCTGACTGGTAATTCAAAGAATATATTGGGGTTACGTGCACCCACAATTTTTGCTACTGGTATATAGTGCCATTGTCTGACTGGGAATTCAAAGAATATATTGGGGTTATAAATACCCTCATTTCTTGCTACTGGTATATAGTGCCATTGTCTGACTGGGAATTCAAAGAATATATTGGGGTTACAAATACCCTCATTTCTTGCTACTGCCATATAGTGCCAGTTTCTGACTGGTAATTCAAAGAATATATTGGGGTTATAAATACCCTCATTTCTTGCTACTGGTATATAGTGCCATTGTCTGACTGGGAATTCAAAGAATATATTGGGGTTATAAATACCCTCATTTCTTGCTACTGGTATATAGTGCCATTGTCTGACTGGGAATTCAATGAATATATTAGGGTTACAAATACCCTCATTTCTTGCTACTGCCATATAGTGCCAGTTTCTGACTGGTAATTCAAAGAATATATTGGGGTTACGTGCACCCACAATTTTTGCTACTGGTATATAGTGCCATTGTCTGACTGGGAATTCAAAGAATATATTGGGGTTATAAATACCCTCATTTCTTGCTACTGGTATATAGTGCCATTGTCTGACTGGTAATTCAAAGAATATATTGGGGTTACAAATACCCTCATTTCTTGCTACTGCCATATAGTGCCAGTTTCTGACTGGTAATTCAAAGAATATATTGGGGTTATAAATACCCTCATTTCTTGCTACTGGTATATAGTGCCATTGTCTGACTGGGAATTCAAAGAATATATTGGGGTTATAAATACCCTCATTTCTTGCTACTGGTATATAGTGCCATTGTCTGACTGGGAATTCAAAGAATTTATTGGGGTTACAAATACCCTCATTTCTTGCTACTGCCATATAGTGCCAGTTTCTGACTGGTAATTCAAAGAATATATTGGGGTTATAAATACCTTCATTTCTTGCTACTGGTATATAGTGCCATTGTCTGACTGGGAATTCAAAGACTATATTGGGGTTACAAATACCCTCATTTCTTGCTACTGCCATATAGTGCCAGTTTCTGACTGGTAATTCAAAGAATATATTGGGGTTACGTGCACCCACAATTTTTGCTACTGGTATATAGTGCCATTGTCTGACTGGGAATTCAAAGAATATATTGGGGTTATAAATACCCTCATTTCTTGCTACTGGTATATAGTGCCATTGTCTGACTGGTAATTTAAAGAATATATTGGGGTTACAAATACCCTCATTTCTTGCTACTGCCATATAGTGCCAGTTTCTGACTGGTAATTCAAAGAATATATTGGGGTTACGTGCACCCACAATTTTTGCTACTGGTATATAGTGCCATTGTCTGACTAGGAATTCAAAGAATATATTGGGGTTATAAATACCCTCATTTCTTGCTACTGGTATACAGTGCCATTGTCTGACTGGGAATTCAAAGAATATATTGGGGTTACAAATACCCTCATTTCTTGCTACTGCCATATAGTGCCAGTTTCTCACTGGTAATTCAAAGAATATATTGGGGTTATAAATACCCTCATTTCTTGCTACTGGTATATAGTGCCATTGTCTGACTGGGAATTCAAAGAATATATTGGGGTTATAAATACCCTCATTTCTTGCTACTGGTATATAGTGCAATTGTCTGACTGGGAATTCAAAGAATATATTGGGGTTACAAATACCCTCATTTCTTGCTACTGCCATATAGTGCCAGTTTCTGACTGGTAATTCAAAGAATATATTGGGGTTACGTGCACCCACAATTTTTGCTACTGGTATATAGTGCCATTGTCTGACTGGGAATTCAAAGAATATATTGGGGTTATAAATACCCTCATTTCTTGCTACTGGTATATAGTGCCATTGTCTGACTGGGAATTCAAAGAATATATTGGGGTTACAAATACCCTCATTTCTTGCTACTGCCATATAGTGCCAGTTTCTGACTGGTAATTCAAAGAATATATTGGGGTTATAAATACCCTCATTTCTTGCTACTGGTATATAGTGCCATTGTCTGACTGGGAATTCAAAGAATATATTGGGGTTATAAATACCCTCATTTCTTGCTACTGGTATATAGTGCCATTGTCTGACTGGGAATTCAATGAATATATTAGGGTTACAAATACCCTCATTTCTTGCTACTGCCATATAGTGCCAGTTTCTGACTGGTAATTCAAAGAATATATTGGGGTTACGTGCACCCACAATTTTTGCTACTGGTATATAGTGCCATTGTCTGACTGGGAATTCAAAGAATATATTGGGGTTATAAATACCCTCATTTCTTGCTACTGGTATATAGTGCCATTGTCTGACTGGGAATTCAAAGAATATATTGGGGTTACAAATACCCTCATTTCTTGCTACTGCCATATAGTGCCAGTTTCTGACTGGTAATTCAAATAATATATTGGGGTTATAAATACCCTCATTTCTTGCTACTGGTATATAGTGCCATTGTCTGACTGGGAATTCAAAGAATATATTGGGGTTATAAATACCCTCATTTCTTGCTACTGGTATATAGTGCCATTGTCTGACTGGGAATTCAAAGAATATATTGGGGTTACAAATACCCTCATTTCTTGCTACTGCCATATAGTGCCAGTTTCTGACTGGTAATTCAAAGAATATATTGGGGTTATAAATACCCTCATTTCTTGCTACTGGTATATAGTGCCATTGTCTGACTGGGAATTCAAAGAATATATTGGGGTTATAAATACCCTCATTTCTTGCTACTGGTATATAGTGCCATTGTCTGACTGGTAATTCAAAGAATATATTGGGGTTACAAATACCCTCATTTCTTGCTACTGCCATATAGTGCCAGTTTCTGACTGGTAATTCAAAGAATATATTGGGGTTATAAATACCCTCATTTCTTGCTACTGGTATATAGTGCCATTGTCTGACTGGGAATTCAAAGAATATATTGGGGTTATAAATACCCTCATTTCTTGCTACTGGTATATAGTGCCATTGTCTGACTGGGAATTCAAAGAATTTATTGGGGTTACAAATACCCTCATTTCTTGCTACTGCCATATAGTGCCAGTTTCTGACTGGTAATTCAAAGAATATATTGGGGTTATAAATACCTTCATTTCTTGCTACTGGTATATAGTGCCATTGTCTGACTGGGAATTCAAAGACTATATTGGGGTTACAAATACCCTCATTTCTTGCTACTGCCATATAGTGCCAGTTTCTGACTGGTAATTCAAAGAATATATTGGGGTTACGTGCACCCACAATTTTTGCTACTGGTATATAGTGCCATTGTCTGACTGGGAATTCAAAGAATATATTGGGGTTATAAATACCCTCATTTCTTGCTACTGGTATATAGTGCCATTGTCTGACTGGTAATTTAAAGAATATATTGGGGTTACAAATACCCTCATTTCTTGCTACTGCCATATAGTGCCAGTTTCTGACTGGTAATTCAAAGAATATATTGGGGTTACGTGCACCCACAATTTTTGCTACTGGTATATAGTGCCATTGTCTGACTAGGAATTCAAAGAATATATTGGGGTTATAAATACCCTCATTTCTTGCTACTGGTATACAGTGCCATTGTCTGACTGGGAATTCAAAGAATATATTGGGGTTACAAATACCCTCATTTCTTGCTACTGCCATATAGTGCCAGTTTCTCACTGGTAATTCAAAGAATATATTGGGGTTATAAATACCCTCATTTCTTGCTACTGGTATATAGTGCCATTGTCTGACTGGGAATTCAAAGAATATATTGGGGTTATAAATACCCTCATTTCTTGCTACTGGTATATAGTGCAATTGTCTGACTGGGAATTCAAAGAATATATTGGGGTTACAAATACCCTCATTTCTTGCTACTGCCATATAGTGCCAGTTTCTGACTGGTAATTCAAAGAATATATTGGGGTTACGTGCACCCACAATTTTTGCTACTGGTATATAGTGCCATTGTCTGACTGGGAATTCAAAGAATATATTGGGGTTATAAATACCCTCATTTCTTGCTACTGGTATATAGTGCCATTGTCTGACTGGGAATTCAAAGAATATATTGGGGTTACAAATACCCTCATTTCTTGCTACTGCCATATAGTGCCAGTTTCTGACTGGTAATTCAAAGAATATATTGGGGTTATAAATACCCTCATTTCTTGCTACTGGTATATAGTGCCATTGTCTGACTGGGAATTCAAAGAATATATTGGGGTTACAAATACCCTCATTTCTTGCTACTGCCATATAGTGCCAATTTCTGACTGGTAATTCAAAGAATATATTGGGGTTATAAATACCCTCATTTCTTGCTACTGGTATATAGTGCCATTGTCTGACTGGGAATTCAAAGAATATATTGGGGTTATAAATACCCTCATTTCTTGCTACTGGTATATAGTGCCATTGTCTGACTGGGAATTCAAAGAATATATTGGGGTTACAAATTCCCTCATTTCTTGCTACTGCCATATAGTGCCAGTTTCTGACTGGTAATTCAAAGAATATATTGGGGTTACAAATACCCTCATTTCTTGCTACTGGTATATAGTGCCATTGTCTGACTGGGAATTCAAAGAATATATTGGGGTTATAAATACCCTCATTTCTTGCTACTGGTATATAGTGCCATTGTCTGACTGGGAATTCAAAGAATATATTGGGGTTACAAATACCCTCATTTCTTGCTACTGCCATATAGTGCCAGTTTCTGACTGGTAATTCAAAGAATATATTGGGGTTATAAATACCCTCATTTCTTGCTACTGGTATATAGTGCCATTGTCTGACTGGGAATTCAAAGAATATATTGGGGTTATAAATACCCTCATTTCTTGCTACTGGTATATAGTGCCATTGTCTGACTGGGAATTCAAAGAATATATTGGGGTTACAAATACCCTCATTTCTTGCTACTGCCATATAGTGCCAGTTTCTGACTGGTAATTCAAAGAATATATTGGGGTTATAAATACCCTCATTTCTTGCTACTGGTATATAGTGCCATTGTCTGACTGGGAATTCAAAGAATATATTGGGGTTATAAATACCCTCATTTCTTGCTACTGGTATATAGTGCCATTGTCTGACTGGTAATTCAAAGAATATATTGGGGTTACAAATACCCTCATTTCTTGCTACTGCCATATAGTGCCAGTTTCTGACTGGTAATTCAAAGAATATATTGGGGTTACGTGCACCCACAATTTTTGCTACTGGTATATAGTGCCATTGTCTGACTGGGAATTCAAAGAATATATTGGGGTTATAAATACCCTCATTTCTTGCTACTGGTATATAGTGCCATTGTCTGACTGGGAATTCAAAGAATATATTGGGGTTACAAATACCCTCATTTCTTGCTACTGCCATATAGTGCCAGTTTCTGACTGGTAATTCAATGAATATATTGGGGTTAAAAATACCCTCATTTCTTGCTACTGGTATATAGTGCCATTGTCTGACTGGGAATTCAAAGAATATATTGGGGTTATAAATACCCTCATTTCTTGCTACTGGTATATAGTGCCATTGTCTGACTGGGAATTCAAAGAATATATTAGGGTTACAAATACCCTCATTTCTTGCTACTGCCATATAGTGCCAGTTTCTGACTGGTAATTCAAAGAATATATTGGGGTTACGTGCACCCACAATTTTTGCTACTGGTATATAGTGCCATTGTCTGACTGGGAATTCAAAGAATATATTGGGGTTATAAATGCCCTCATTTCTTGCTACTGGTATATAGTGCCATTGTCTGACTGGGAATTCAAAGAATATATTGGGGTTACAAATACCTTCATTTCTTGCTACTGCCATATAGTGCCAGTTTCTGACTGGTAATTCAAATAATATATTGGGGTTATAAATACCCTCATTTCTTGCTACTGGTATATAGTGCCATTGTCTGACTGGGAATTCAAAGAATATATTGGGGTTATAAATACCCTCATTTCTTGCTACTGGTATATAGTGCCATTGTCTGACTGGGAATTCAAAGAATATATTGGGGTTACAAATACCCTCATTTCTTGCTACTGCCATATAGTGCCAGTTTCTGACTGGTAATTCAAAGAATATATTGGGGTTATAAATACCCTCATTTCTTGCTACTGGTATATAGTGCCATTGTCTGACTGGGAATTCAAAGAATATATTGGGGTTACAAATACCCTCATTTCTTGCTACTGCCATATAGTGCCAGTTTCTGACTGGTAATTCAAAGAATATATTGGGGTTATAAATACCCTCATTTCTTGCTACTGGTATATAGTGCCATTGTCTGACTGGGAATTCAAAGAATATATTGGGGTTATAAATACCCTCATTTCTTGCTACTGGTATATAGTGCCATTGTCTGACTGGGAATTCAAAGAATATATTGGGGTTACAAATACCCTCATTTCTTGCTACTGCCATATAGTGCCAGTTTCTGACTGGTAATTCAAAGAATATATTGGGGTTATAAATACCCTCATTTCTTGCTACTGGTATATAGTGCCATTGTCTGACTGGGAATTCAAAGAATATATTGGGGTTATAAATACCCTCATTTCTTGCTACTGGTATATAGTGCCATTGTCTGACTAGGAATTCAAAGAATATATTGGGGTTACAAATACCCTCATTTCTTGCTACTGCCATATAGTGCCAGTTTCTGACTGGTAATTCAAAGAATATATTGGGGTTATAAATACCCTCATTTCTTGCTACTGGTATATAGTGCCATTGTCTGACTGGGAATTCAAAGAATATATTGGGGTTATAAATACCCTCATTTCTTGCTACTGGTATATAGTGCCATTGTCTGACTGGGAATTCAAAGAATATATTGGGGTTACAAATACCCTCATTTCTTGCTACTGCCATATAGTGCCAGTTTCTGACTGGTAATTCAAAGAATATATTGGGGTTATAAATACCCTCATTTCTTGCTACTGGTATATAGTGCCATTGTCTGACTGGGAATTCAAAGAATATATTGGGGTTATAAATACCCTCATTTCTTGCTACTGGTATATAGTGCCATTGTCTGACTGGGAATTCAAAGAATATATTGGGGTTACAAATACCCTCATTTCTTGCTACTGCCATATAGTGCCAGTTTCTGACTGGTAATTCAATGAATATATTGGGGTTAAAAATACCCTCATTTCTTGCTACTGGTATATAGTGCCATTGTCTGACTGGGAATTCAAAGAATATATTGGGGTTATAAATACCCTCATTTCTTGCTACTGGTATATAGTACCATTGTCTGACTGGGAATTCAAAGAATATATTGGGGTTACAAATACCCTCATTTCTTGCTACTGCCATATAGTGCCAGTTTCTGACTGGTAATTCAAATAATATATTGGGGTTATAAATACCCTCATTTCTTGCTACTGGTATATAGTGCCATTGTCTGACTGGGAATTCAAAGAATATATTGGGGTTATAAATACCCTCATTTCTTGCTACTGGTATATAGTGCCATTGTCTGACTGGGAATTCAAAGAATATATTGGGGTTACAAATACCCTAATTTCTTGCTACTGCCATATAGTGCCAGTTTCTGACTGGTAATTCAAAGAATATATTGGGGTTATAAATACCCTCATTTCTTGCTACTGGTATATAGTGCCATTGTCTGACTGGGAATTCAAAGAATATATTGGGGTTATAAATACCCTCATTTCTTGCTACTGGTATATAGTGCCATTGTCTGACTGGTAATTCAAAGAATATATTGGGGTTACAAATACCCTCATTTCTTGCTACTGCCATATAGTGCCAGTTTCTGACTGGTAATTCAAAGAATATATTGGGGTTACGTGCACCCACAATTTTTGCTACTGGTATATAGTGCCATTGTCTGACTGGGAATTCAAAGAATATATTGGGGTTATAAATACCCTCATTTCTTGCTACTGGTATATAGTGCCATTGTCTGACTGGGAATTCAAAGAATATATTGGGGTTACAAATACCCTCATTTCTTGCTACTGCCATATAGTGCCAGTTTCTGACTGGTAATTCAAAGAATATATTGGGGTTATAAATACCCTCATTTCTTGCTACTGGTATATAGTGCCATTGTCTGACTGGGAATTCAAAGAATATATTGGGGTTATAAATACCCTCATTTCTTGCTACTGGTATATAGTGCCATTGTCTGACTGGGAATTCAAAGAATATATTGGGGTTACAAATACCCTCATTTCTTGCTACTGCCATATAGTGCCAGTTTCTGACTGGTAATTCAAAGAATATATTGGGGTTACGTGCACCCACAATTTTTGCTACTGGTATATAGTGCCATTGTCTGACTGGGAATTCAAAGAATATATTGGGGTTATAAATACCCTCATTTCTTGCTACTGGTATATAGTGCCATTGTCTGACTGGGAATTCAAAGAATATATTGGGGTTACAAATACCCTCATTTCTTGCTACTGCCATATAGTGCCAGTTTCTGACTGGTAATTCAATGAATATATTGGGGTTAAAAATACCCTCATTTCTTGCTACTGGTATATAGTGCCATTGTCTGACTGGGAATTCAAAGAATATATTGGGGTTATAAATACCCTCATTTCTTGCTACTGGTATATAGTGCCATTGTCTGACTGGGAATTCAAAGAATATATTGGGGTTACAAATACCCTCATTTCTTGCTACTGCCATATAGTGCCAGTTTCTGACTGGTAATTCAAAGAATATATTGGGGTTATAAATACCTTCATTTCTTGCTACTGGTATATAGTGCCATTGTCTGACTGGGAATTCAAAGAATATATTGGGGTTACAAATACCCTCATTTCTTGCTACTGCCATATAGTGCCAGTTTCTGACTGGTAATTCAAAGAATATATTGGGGTTATAAATACCCTCATTTCTTGCTACTGGTATATAGTGCCATTGTCTGACTGGGAATTCAAACAATATATATTGGGGTTATAAATACCCTCATTTCTTGCTACTGGTATATAGTGCCATTGTCTGACTGGGAATTCAAAGAATATATTAGGGTTACAAATACCCTCATTTCTTGCTACTGCCATATAGTGCCAGTTTCTGACTGGTAATTCAAAGAATATATTGGGGTTACGTGCACCCACAATTTTTGCTACTGGTATATAGTGCCATTGTCTGACTAGGAATTCAAAGAATATATTGGGGTTATAAATACCCTCATTTCTTGCTACTGGTATATAGTGCCATTGTCTGACTGGGAATTCAAAGAATATATTGGGGTTACAAATACCCTCATTTCTTGCTACTGCCATATAGTGCCAGTTTCTGACTGGTAATTCAAAGAATATATTGGGGTTATAAATACCCTCATTTCTTGCTACTGGTATATAGTGCCATTGTCTGACTGGGAATTCAAAGAATATATTGGGGTTATAAATACCCTCATTTCTTGCTACTGGTATATAGTGCCATTGTCTGACTGGGAATTCAAAGAATATATTGGGGTTATAAATACCCTCATTTCTTGCTACTGGTATATAGTGCCATTGTCTGACTGGGAATTCAAAGAATATATTGGGGTTACAAATACCCTCATTTCTTGCTACTGCCATATAGTGCCAGTTTCTGACTGGTAATTCAAAGAATATATTGGGGTTATAAATACCCTCATTTCTTGCTACTGGTATATAGTGCCATTGTCTGACTGGGAATTCAAAGAATATATTGGGGTTATAAATACCCTCATTTCTTGCTACTGGTATATAGTGCCATTGTCTGACTGGGAATTCAAAGAATATATTGGGGTTACAAATACCCTCATTTCTTGCTACTGCCATATAGTGCCAGTTTCTGACTGGTAATTCAATGAATATATTGGGGTTAAAAATACCCTCATTTCTTGCTACTGGTATATAGTGCCATTGTCTGACTGGGAATTCAAAGAATATATTGGGGTTATAAATACCCTCATTTCTTGCTACTGGTATATAGTACCATTGTCTGACTGGGAATTCAAAGAATATATTGGGGTTACAAATACCCTCATTTCTTGCTACTGCCATATAGTGCCAGTTTCTGACTGGTAATTCAAATAATATATTGGGGTTATAAATACCCTCATTTCTTGCTACTGGTATATAGTGCCATTGTCTGACTGGGAATTCAAAGAATATATTGGGGTTATAAATACCCTCATTTCTTGCTACTGGTATATAGTGCCATTGTCTGACTGGGAATTCAAAGAATATATTGGGGTTACAAATACCCTAATTTCTTGCTACTGCCATATAGTGCCAGTTTCTGACTGGTAATTCAAAGAATATATTGGGGTTATAAATACCCTCATTTCTTGCTACTGGTATATAGTGCCATTGTCTGACTGGGAATTCAAAGAATATATTGGGGTTATAAATACCCTCATTTCTTGCTACTGGTATATAGTGCCATTGTCTGACTGGTAATTCAAAGAATATATTGGGGTTACAAATACCCTCATTTCTTGCTACTGCCATATAGTGCCAGTTTCTGACTGGTAATTCAAAGAATATATTGGGGTTACGTGCACCCACAATTTTTGCTACTGGTATATAGTGCCATTGTCTGACTGGGAATTCAAAGAATATATTGGGGTTATAAATACCCTCATTTCTTGCTACTGGTATATAGTGCCATTGTCTGACTGGGAATTCAAAGAATATATTGGGGTTACAAATACCCTCATTTCTTGCTACTGCCATATAGTGCCAGTTTCTGACTGGTAATTCAAAGAATATATTGGGGTTATAAATACCCTCATTCTTGCTACTGGTATATAGTGCCATTGTCTGACTGGGAATTCAAAGAATATATTGGGGTTATAAATACCCTCATTTCTTGCTACTGGTATATAGTGCCATTGTCTGACTGGGAATTCAAAGAATATATTGGGGTTACAAATACCCTCATTTCTTGCTACTGCCATATAGTGCCAGTTTCTGACTGGTAATTCAAAGAATATATTGGGGTTACGTGCACCCACAATTTTTGCTACTGGTATATAGTGCCATTGTCTGACTGGGAATTCAAAGAATATATTGGGGTTATAAATACCCTCATTTCTTGCTACTGGTATATAGTGCCATTGTCTGACTGGGAATTCAAAGAATATATTGGGGTTACAAATACCCTCATTTCTTGCTACTGCCATATAGTGCCAGTTTCTGACTGGTAATTCAATGAATATATTGGGGTTAAAAATACCCTCATTTCTTGCTACTGGTATATAGTGCCATTGTCTGACTGGGAATTCAAAGAATATATTGGGGTTATAAATACCCTCATTTCTTGCTACTGGTATATAGTGCCATTGTCTGACTGGGAATTCAAAGAATATATTGGGGTTACAATACCCTCATTTCTTGCTACTGCCATATAGTGCCAGTTTCTGACTGGTAATTCAAAGAATATATTGGGGTTATAAATACCTTCATTTCTTGCTACTGGTATATAGTGCCATTGTCTGACTGGGAATTCAAAGAATATATTGGGGTTACAAATACCCTCATTTCTTGCTACTGCCATATAGTGCCAGTTTCTGACTGGTAATTCAAAGAATATATTGGGGTTATAAATACCCTCATTTCTTGCTACTGGTATATAGTGCCATTGTCTGACTGGGAATTCAAACAATATATATTGGGGTTATAAATACCCTCATTTCTTGCTACTGGTATATAGTGGCCATTGTCTGACTGGGAATTCAAGAATATATTAGGGTTACAAATACCCTCATTTCTTGCTACTGCCATATAGTGCCAGTTTCTGACTGGTAATTCAAAGAATATATTGGGGTTACGTGCACCCACAATTTTTGCTACTGGTATATAGTGCCATTGTCTGACTAGGAATTCAAAGAATATATTGGGGTTATAAATACCCTCATTTCTTGCTACTGGTATATAGTGCCATTGTCTGACTGGGAATTCAAAGAATATATTGGGGTTACAAATACCCTCATTTCTTGCTACTGCCATATAGTGCCAGTTTCTGACTGGTAATTCAAAGAATATATTGGGGTTATAAATACCCTCATTTCTTGCTACTGGTATATAGTGCCATTGTCTGACTGGGAATTCAAAGAATATATTGGGGTTATAAATACCCTCATTTCTTGCTACTGGTATATAGTGCCATTGTCTGACTGGGAATTCAAAAAATATATTGGGGTTACAAATACCCTCATTTCTTGCTACTGCCATATAGTGCCAGTTTCTGACTGGTAATTCAAAGAATATATTGGGGTTACGTGCACCCACAATTTTTGCTACTGGTATATAGTGCCATTGTCTGACTGGGAATTCAAAGAATATATTGGGGTTATAAATACCCTCATTTCTTGCTACTGGTATATAGTGCCATTGTCTGACTGGGAATTCAAAGAATATATTGGGGTTACAAATACCCTCATTTCTTGCTACTGCCATATAGTGCCAGTTTCTGACTGGTAATTCAATGAATATATTGGGGTTAAAAATACCCTCATTTCTTGCTACTGGTATATAGTGCCATTGTCTGACTGGGAATTCAAAGAATATATTGGGGTTATAAATACCCTCATTTCTTGCTACTGGTATATAGTGCCATTGTCTGACTGGGAATTCAAAGAATATATTGGGGTTACAAATACCCTCATTTCTTGCTACTGCCATATAGTGCCAGTTTCTGACTGGTAATTCAAAGAATATATTGGGGTTATAAATACCTTCATTTCTTGCTACTGGTATATAGTGCCATTGTCTGACTGGGAATTCAAAGAATATATTGGGGTTACAAATACCCTCATTTCTTGCTACTGCCATATAGTGCCAGTTTCTGACTGGTAATTCAAAGAATATATTGGGGTTATAAATACCCTCATTTCTTGCTACTGGTATATAGTGCCATTGTCTGACTGGGAATTCAAACAATATATATTGGGGTTATAAATACCCTCATTTCTTGCTACTGGTATATAGTGCCATTGTCTGACTGGGAATTCAAAGAATATATTAGGGTTACAAATACCCTCATTTCTTGCTACTGCCATATAGTGCCAGTTTCTGACTGGTAATTCAAAGAATATATTGGGGTTACGTGCACCCACAATTTTTGCTACTGGTATATAGTGCCATTGTCTGACTAGGAATTCAAAGAATATATTGGGGTTATAAATACCCTCATTTCTTGCTACTGGTATATAGTGCCATTGTCTGACTGGGAATTCAAAGAATATATTGGGGTTACAAATACCCTCATTTCTTGCTACTGCCATATAGTGCCAGTTTCTCACTGGTAATTCAAAGAATATATTGGGGTTATAAATACCCTCATTTCTTGCTACTGGTATATAGTGCCATTGTCTGACTGGGAATTCAAAGAATATATTGGGGTTATAAATACCCTCATTTCTTGCTACTGGTATATAGTGCCATTGTCTGACTGGGAATTCAAAGAATATATTGGGGTTACAAATACCCTCATTTCTTGCTACTGCCATATAGTGCCAGTTTCTGACTGGTAATTCAAAGAATATATTGGGGTTACGTGCACCCACAATTTTTGCTACTGGTATATAGTGCCATTGTCTGACTGGGAATTCAAAGAATATATTGAGGTTATAAATACCCTCATTTCTTGCTACTGGTATATAGTGCCATTGTCTGACTGGGAATTCAAAGAATATATTGGGGTTACAAATACCCTCATTTCTTGCTACTGCCATATAGTGCCAGTTTCTGACTGGTAATTCAAAGAATATATTGGGGTTATAAATACCCTCATTTCTTGCTACTGGTATATAGTGCCATTGTCTGACTGGGAATTCAAAGAATATATTGGGGTTATAAATACCTTCATTTCTTGCTACTGCCATATAGTGCCAGTTTCTGACTGGTAATTCAAAGAATATATTGGGGTTATAAATACCCTCATTTCTTGCTACTGGTATATAGTGCCATTGTCTGACTGGGAATTCAAAGAATATATTGGGGTTATAAATACCCTCATTTCTTGCTACTGGTATATAGTGCCATTGTCTGACTGGGAATTCAAAGAATATATTGGGGTTACAAATACCCTCATTTCTTGCTACTGCCATATAGTGCCAGTTTCTGACTGGTAATTCAAAGAATATATTGGGGTTACGTGCACCCACAATTTTTGCTACTGGTATATAGTGCCATTGTCTGACTAGGAATTCAAAGAATATATTGGGGTTATAAATACCCTCATTTCTTGCTACTGGTATATAGTGCCATTGTCTGACTGGGAATTCAAAGAATATATTGGGGTTACAAATACCCTCATTTCTTGCTACTGCCATATAGTGCCAGTTTCTCACTGGTAATTCAAAGAATATATTGGGGTTATAAATACCCTCATTTCTTGCTACTGGTATATAGTGCCATTGTCTGACTGGGAATTCAAAGAATATATTGGGGTTATAAATACCCTCATTTCTTGCTACTGGTATATAGTGCCATTGTCTGACTGGGAATTCAAAGAATATATTGGGGTTACAAATACCCTCATTTCTTGCTACTGCCATATAGTGCCAGTTTCTGACTGGTAATTCAAAGAATATATTGGGGTTACGTGCACCCACAATTTTTGCTACTGGTATACAGTGCCATTGTCTGACTGGGAATTCAAAGAATATATTGGGGTTATAAATACCCTCATTTCTTGCTACTGGTATATAGTGCCATTGTCTGACTGGGAATTCAAAGAATATATTGGGGTTACAAATACCCTCATTTCTTGCTACTGCCATATAGTGCCAGTTTCTGACTGGTAATTCAAAGAATATATTGGGGTTATAAATACCCTCATTTCTTGCTACTGGTATATAGTGCCATTGTCTGACTGGGAATTCAAAGAATATATTGGGGTTATAAATACCTTCATTTCTTGCTACTGCCATATAGTGCCAGTTTCTGACTGGTAATTCAAAGAATATATTGGGGTTATAAATACCCTCATTTCTTGCTACTGGTATATAGTGCCATTGTCTGACTGGGAATTCAAAGAATATATTGGGGTTATAAATACCCTCATTTCTTGCTACTGGTATATAGTGCCATTGTCTGACTGGGAATTCAAAGAATATATTAGGGTTACAAATACCCTCATTTCTTGCTACTGCCATATAGTGCCAGTTTCTGACTGGTAATTCAAAGAATATATTGGGGTTACGTGCACCCACAATTTTTGCTACTGGTATATAGTGCCATTGTCTGACTGGGAATTCAAAGAATATATTGGGGTTATAAATACCCTCATTTCTTGCTACTGGTATATAGTGCCATTGTCTGACTGGGAATTCAAAGAATATATTGGGGTTACAAATACCCTCATTTCTTGCTACTGCCATATAGTGCCAGTTTCTGACTGGTAATTCAAAGAATATATTGGGGTTATAAATACCCTCATTTCTTGCTACTGGTATATAGTGCCATTGTCTGACTGGGAATTCAAAGAATATATTGGGGTTATAAATACCCTCATTTCTTGCTACTGGTATATAGTGCCATTGTCTGACTGGGAATTCAAAGAATATATTGGGGTTACAAATACCCTCATTTCTTGCTACTGCCATATAGTGCCAGTTTCTGACTGGTAATTCAAAGAATATATTGGGGTTATAAATACCCTCATTTCTTGCTACTGGTATATAGTGCCATTGTCTGACTGGGAATTCAAAGAATATATTGGGGTTATAAATACCCTCATTTCTTGCTACTGGTATATAGTGCCATTGTCTGACTGGGAATTCAAAGAATATATTGGGGTTACAAATACCCTCATTTCTTGCTACTGCCATATAGTGCCAGTTTCTGACTGGTAATTCAAAGAATATATTGGGGTTACGTGCACCCACAATTTTTGCTACTGGTATATAGTGCCATTGTCTGACTGGGAATTCAAAGAATATATTGGGGTTATAAATACCCTCATTTCTTGCTACTGGTATATAGTGCCATTGTCTGACTGGGAATTCAAAGAATATATTGGGGTTACAAATACCCTCATTTCTTGCTACTGCCATATAGTGCCAGTTTCTGACTGGTAATTCAATGAATATATTGGGGTTAAAAATACCCTCATTTCTTGCTACTGGTATATAGTGCCATTGTCTGACTGGGAATTCAAAGAATATATTGGGGTTATAAATACCCTCATTTCTTGCTACTGGTATATAGTGCCATTGTCTGACTGGGAATTCAAAGAATATATTAGGGTTACAAATACCCTCATTTCTTGCTACTGCCATATAGTGCCAGTTTCTGACTGGTAATTCAAAGAATATATTGGGGTTACGTGCACCCACAATTTTTGCTACTGGTATATAGTGCCATTGTCTGACTGGGAATTCAAAGAATATATTGGGGTTATAAATACCCTCATTTCTTGCTACTGGTATATAGTGCCATTGTCTGACTGGGAATTCAAAGAATATATTGGGGTTACAAATACCCTCATTTCTTGCTACTGCCATATAGTGCCAGTTTCTGACTGGTAATTCAAATAATATATTGGGGTTATAAATACCCTCATTTCTTGCTACTGGTATATAGTGCCATTGTCTGACTGGGAATTCAAAGAATATATTGGGGTTATAAATACCCTCATTTCTTGCTACTGGTATATAGTGCCATTGTCTGACTGGGAATTCAAAGAATATATTGGGGTTACAAATACCCTCATTTCTTGCTACTGCCATATAGTGCCAGTTTCTGACTGGTAATTCAAAGAATATATTGGGGTTATAAATACCCTCATTTCTTGCTACTGGTATATAGTGCCATTGTCTGACTGGGAATTCAAAGAATATATTGGGGTTATAAATACCCTCATTTCTTGCTACTGGTATATAGTGCCATTGTCTGACTGGGAATTCAAAGAATATATTGGGGTTACAAATACCCTCATTTCTTGCTACTGCCATATAGTGCCAGTTTCTGACTGGTAATTCAAAGAATATATTGGGGTTACGTGCACCCACAATTTTTGCTACTGGTATATAGTGCCATTGTCTGACTGGGAATTCAAAGAATATATTGGGGTTATAAATACCCTCATTTCTTGCTACTGGTATATAGTGCCATTGTCTGACTGGGAATTCAAAGAATATATTGGGGTTACAAATACCCTCATTTCTTGCTACTGCCATATAGTGCCAGTTTCTGACTGGTAATTCAATGAATATATTGGGGTTAAAAATACCCTCATTTCTTGCTACTGGTATATAGTGCCATTGTCTGACTGGGAATTCAAAGAATATATTGGGGTTATAAATACCCTCATTTCTTGCTACTGGTATATAGTGCCATTGTCTGACTGGGAATTCAAAGAATATATTAGGGTTACAAATACCCTCATTTCTTGCTACTGCCATATAGTGCCAGTTTCTGACTGGTAATTCAAAGAATATATTGGGGTTACGTGCACCCACAATTTTTGCTACTGGTATATAGTGCCATTGTCTGACTGGGAATTCAAAGAATATATTGGGGTTATAAATACCCTCAATTCTTGCTACTGGTATATAGTGCCATTGTCTGACTGGGAATTCAAAGAATATATTGGGGTTACAAATACCCTAATTTCTTGCTACTGCCATATAGTGCCAGTTTCTGACTGGTAATTCAAAGAATATATTGGGGTTATAAATACCCTCATTTCTTGCTACTGGTATATAGTGCCATTGTCTGACTGGGAATTCAAACAATATATTGGGGTTATAAATACCCTCATTTCTTGCTACTGGTATATAGTGCCATTGTCTGACTGGGAATTCAAAGAATATATTGGGGTTACAAATACCCTCATTTCTTGCTACTGCCATATAGTGCCAGTTTCTGACTGGTAATTCAAAGAATATATTGGGGTTATAAATACCCTCATTTCTTGCTACTGGTATATAGTGCCATTGTCTGACTGGGAATTCAAAGAATATATTGGGGTTATAAATACCCTCATTTCTTGCTACTGGTATATAGTGCCATTGTCTGACTGGTAATTCAAAGAATATATTGGGGTTACAAATACCCTCATTTCTTGCTACTGCCATATAGTGCCAGTTTCTGACTGGTAATTCAAAGAATATATTGGGGTTACGTGCACATACAATTTTTGCTACTGCTATATAGTGCCATTGTCTGACTGGGAATTCAAAGAATATATTGGGGTTATAAATACCCTCATTTCTTGCTACTGGTATATAGTGCCATTGTCTGACTGGGAATTCAAAGAATATATTGGGGTTACAAATACCCTCATTTTTTGCTACTGCCATATAGTGCCAGTTTCTGACTGGTAATTCAAAGAATATATTGGGGTTATAAATACCCTCATTTCTTGCTACTGGTATATAGTGCCATTGTCTGACTGGGAATTCAAAGAATATATTGGGGTTACAAATACCCTCATTTCTTGCTACTGCCATATAGTGCCAGTTTTTGACTGGTAATTCAAAGAATATATTGGGGTTACGTGCACCCACAATTTTTGCTACTGGTATATAGTGCCATTGTCTGACTGGGAATTCAAAGAATATATTGGGGTTATAAATACCCTCATTTCTTGCTACTGGTATATAGTGCCATTGTCTGACTGGGAATTCAAAGAATATATTGGGGTTATAAATACCCTCATTTCTTGCTACTGGTATATAGTGCCATTGTCTGACTGGGAATTCAAAGAATATATTGGGGTTACAAATACCCTCATTTCTTGCTACTGCCATATAGTGCCAGTTTCTGACTGGTAATTCAAAGAATATATTGGGGTTATAAATACCCTCATTTCTTGCTACTGGTATATAGTGCCATTGTCTGACTGGGAATTCAAAGAATATATTGGGGTTATAAATACCCTCATTTCTTGCTACTGGTATATAGTGCCATTGTCTGACTGGTAATTCAAAGAATATATTGGGGTTACAAATACCCTCATTTCTTGCTACTGCCATATAGTGCCAGTTTCTGACTGGTAATTCAAAGAATATATTGGGGTTACGTGCACCCACAATTTTTGCTACTGGTATATAGTGCCATTGTCTGACTGGGAATTCAAAGAATATATTGGGGTTATAAATACCCTCATTTCTTGCTACTGGTATATAGTGCCATTGTCTGACTGGGAATTCAAAGAATATATTGGGGTTACAAATACCCTCATTTCTTGCTACTGCCATATAGTGCCAGTTTCTGACTGGTAATTCAATGAATATATTGGGGTTATAAATACCCTCATTTCTTGCTACTGGTATATAGTGCCATTGTCTGACTGGGAATTCAAAGAATATATTGGGGTTATAAATACCCTCATTTCTTGCTACTGGTATATAGTGCCATTGTCTGACTGGGAATTCAAAGAATATATTGGGGTTACAAATACCCTCATTTCTTGCTACTGCCATATAGTGCCATTTTCTGACTGGTAATTCAAAGAATATATTGGGGTTATAAATACCCTCATTTCTTGCTACTGGTATATAGTGCCATTGTCTGACTGGGAATTCAAAGAATATATTGGGGTTATAAATACCCTCATTTCTTGCTACTGGTATATAGTGCCATTGTCTGACTGGTAATTCAAAGAATATATTGGGGTTACAAATACCCTCATTTCTTGCTACTGCCATATAGTGCCAGTTTCTGACTGGTAATTCAAAGAATATATTGGGGTTACGTGCACCCACAATTTTTGCTACTGGTATATAGTGCCATTGTCTGACTGGGAATTCAAAGAATATATTGGGGTTATAAATACCCTCATTTCTTGCTACTGGTATATAGTGCCATTGTCTGACTGGGAATTCAAAGAATATATTGGGGTTACAAATACCCTCATTTCTTGCTACTGCCATATAGTGCCAGTTTCTGACTGGTAATTCAATGAATATATTGGGGTTAAAAATACTCTCATTTCTTGCTACTGGTATATAGTGCCATTGTCTGACTGGGAATTCAAAGAATATATTGGGGTTATAAATACCCTCATTTCTTGCTACTGGTATATAGTGCCATTGTCTGACTGGGAATTCAAAGAATATATTAGGGTTACAAATACCCTCATTTCTTGCTACTGCCATATAGTGCCAGTTTCTGACTGGTAATTCAAAGAATATATTGGGGTTACGTGCACCCACAATTTTTGCTACTGGTATATAGTGCCATTGTCTGACTGGGAATTCAAAGAATATATTGGGGTTATAAATACCCTCATTTCTTGCTACTGGTATATAGTGCCATTGTCTGACTGGGAATTCAAAGAATATATTGGGGTTACAAATACCCTCATTTCTTGCTACTGCCATATAGTGCCAGTTTCTGACTGGTAATTCAAATAATATATTGCGGTTATAAATACCCTCATTTCTTGCTACTGGTATATAGTGCCATTGTCTGACTGGGAATTCAAAGAATATATTGGGGTTATAAATACCCTCATTTCTTGCTACTGGTATATAGTGCCATTGTCTGACTGGGAATTCAAAGAATATATTGGGGTTATAAATACCCTCATTTCTTGCTACTGGTATATAGTGCCATTGTCTGACTGGGAATTCAAAGAATATATTGGGGTTACAAATACCCTCATTTCTTGCTACTGCCATATAGTGCCAGTTTCTGACTGGGAATTCAAAGAATATATTGGGGTTATAAATACCCTCATTTCTTGCTACTGGTATATAGTGCCATTGTCTGACTGGGAATTCAAAGAATATATTGGGGTTACAAATACCCTCATTTCTTGCTACTGCCATATAGTGCCAGTTTCTGACTGGTAATTCAAAGAATATATTGGGGTTACGTGCACCCACAATTTTTGCTACTGGTATATAGTGCCATTGTCTGACTGGGAATTCAAAGAATATATTGGGGTTACAAATACCCTAATTTCTTGCTACTGCCATATAGTGCCAGTTTCTGACTGGTAATTCAAAGAATATATTGGGGTTATAAATACCCTCATTTCTTGCTACTGGTATATAGTGCCATTGTCTGACTGGGAATTCAAAGAATATATTGGGGTTATAAATACCCTCATTTCTTGCTACTGGTATATAGTGCCATTGTCTGACTGGGAATTCAAAGAATATATTGGGGTTACAAATACCCTCATTTCTTGCTACTGGTATATAGTGCCATTGTCTGACTGGTAATTCAAAGAATATATTGGGGTTACAAATACCCTCATTTCTTGCTACTGCCATATAGTGCCAGTTTCTGACTGGTAATTCAAAGAATATATTGGGGTTACGTGCACCCACAATTTTTGCTACTGGTATATAGTGCCATTGTCTGACTGGGAATTCAAAGAATATATTGGGGTTATAAATACCCTCATTTCTTGCTACTGGTATATAGTGCCATTGTCTGACTGGGAATTCAAAGAATATATTGGGGTTACAAATACCCTCATTTCTTGCTACTGCCATATAGTGCCAGTTTCTGACTGGTAATTCAATGAATATATTGGGGTTAAAAATACCCTCATTTCTTGCTACTGGTATATAGTGCCATTGTCTGACTGGGAATTCAAAGAATATATTGGGGTTATAAATACCCTCATTTCTTGCTACTGGTATATAGTGCCATTGTCTGACTGGGAATTCAAAGAATATATTAGGGTTACAAATACCCTCATTTCTTGCTACTGCCATATAGTGCCAGTTTCTGACTGGTAATTCAAAGAATATATTGGGGTTACGTGCACCCACAATTTTTGCTACTGGTATATAGTGCCATTGTCTGACTGGGAATTCAAAGAATATATTGGGGTTATAAATACCCTCATTTCTTGCTACTGGTATATAGTGCCATTGTCTGACTGGGAATTCAAAGAATATATTGGGGTTACAAATACCCTCATTTCTTGCTACTGCCATATAGTGCCAGTTTCTGACTGGTAATTCAAATAATATATTGGGGTTATAAATACCCTCATTTCTTGCTACTGGTATATAGTGCCATTGTCTGACTGGGAATTCAAAGAATATATTGGGGTTATAAATACCCTCATTTCTTGCTACTGGTATATAGTGCCATTGTCTGACTGGGAATTCAAAGAATATATTGGGGTTACAAATACCCTCATTTCTTGCTACTGCCATATAGTGCCAGTTTCTGACTGGTAATTCAAAGAATATATTGGGGTTATAAATACCCTCATTTCTTGCTACTGGTATATAGTGCCATTGTCTGACTGGGAATTCAAAGAATATATTGGGGTTATAAATACCCTCATTTCTTGCTACTGGTATATAGTGCCATTGTCTGACTGGTAATTCAAAGAATATATTGGGGTTACAAATACCCTCATTTCTTGCTACTGCCATATAGTGCCAGTTTCTGACTGGTAATTCAAAGAATATATTGGGGTTACGTGCACCCACAATTTTTGCTACTGGTATATAGTGCCATTGTCTGACTGGGAATTCAAAGAATATATTGGGGTTATAAATACCCTCATTTCTTGCTACTGGTATATAGTGCCATTGTCTGACTGGGAATTCAAAGAATATATTGGGGTTACAAATACCCTCATTTCTTGCTACTGCCATATAGTGCCAGTTTCTGACTGGTAATTCAAAGAATATATTGGGGTTATAAATACCCTCATTTCTTGCTACTGGTATATAGTGCCATTGTCTGACTGGGAATTCAAAGAATATATTGGGGTTATAAATACCCTCATTTCTTGCTACTGGTATATAGTGCCATTGTCTGACTGGGAATTCAAAGAATATATTGGGGTTACAAATACCCTCATTTCTTGCTACTGCCATATAGTGCCAGTTTCTGACTGGTAATTCAAAGAATATATTGGGGTTACGTGCACCCACAATTTTTGCTACTGGTATATAGTGCCATTGTCTGACTGGGAATTCAAAGAATATATTGGGGTTATAAATACCCTCATTTCTTGCTACTGGTATATAGTGCCATTGTCTGACTGGGAATTCAAAGAATATATTGGGGTTACAAATACCCTCATTTCTTGCTACTGCCATATAGTTCCAGTTTCTGACTGGTAATTCAAAGAATATATTGGGGTTATAAATACCTTCATTTCTTGCTACTGGTATATAGTGCCATTGTCTGACTGGGAATTCAAAGAATATATTGGGGTTACAAATACCCTCATTTCTTGCTACTGCCATATAGTGCCAGTTTCTGACTGGTAATTCAAAGAATATATTGGGGTTATAAATACCCTCATTTCTTGCTACTGGTATATAGTGCCATTGTCTGACTGGGAATTCAAAGAATATATTGGGGTTATAAATACCCTCATTTCTTGCTACTGGTATATAGTGCCATTGTCTGACTGGGAATTCAAAGAATATATTGGGGTTACAAATACCTACCCTCATTTCTTGCTACTGCCATATAGTGCCAGTTTCTGACTGGTAATTCAAAGAATATATTGGGGTTACGTGCACCCACAATTTTTGCTACTGGTATATAGTGCCATTGTCTGACTAGGAATTCAAAGAATATATTGGGGTTATAAATACCCTCATTTCTTGCTACTGGTATATAGTGCCATTGTCTGACTGGGAATTCAAAGAATATATTGGGGTTACAAATACCCTCATTTCTTGCTACTGCCATATAGTGCCAGTTTCTCACTGGTAATTCAAAGAATATATTGGGGTTATAAATACCCTCATTTCTTGCTACTGGTATATAGTGCCATTGTCTGACTGGAATTCAAAGAATATATTGGGGTTATAAATACCCTCATTTCTTGCTACTGGTATATAGTGCCATTGTCTGACTGGGAATTCAAAGAATATATTGGGGTTACAAATACCCTCATTTCTTGCTACTGCCATATAGTGCCAGTTTCTGACTGGTAATTCAAAGAATATATTGGGGTTACGTGCACCCACAATTTTTGCTACTGGTATATAGTGCCATTGTCTGACTGGGAATTCAAAGAATATATTGGGGTTATAAATACCCTCATTTCTTGCTACTGGTATATAGTGCCATTGTCTGACTAGGAATTCAAAGAATATATTGGGGTTACAAATACCCTCATTTCTTGCTACTGCCATATAGTGCCAGTTTCTGACTGGTAATTCAAAGAATATATTGGGGTTATAAATACCCTCATTTCTTGCTACTGGTATATAGTGCCATTGTCTGACTGGGAATTCAAAGAATATATTGGGGTTACAAATACCCTCATTTCTTGCTACTGCCATATAGTGCCAATTTCTGACTGGTAATTCAAAGAATATATTGGGGTTATAAATACCCTCATTTCTTGCTACTGGTATATAGTGCCATTGTCTGACTGGGAATTCAAAGAATATATTGGGGTTATAAATACCCTCATTTCTTGCTACTGGTATATATTGCCATTGTCTGACTGGAATTCAAAGAATATATTGGGGTTACAAATACCCTCATTTCTTGCTACTGCCATATAGTGCCAGTTTCTGACTGGTAATTCAAAGAATATATTGGGGTTATACATACCCTCATTTCTTGCTACTGTATATAGTGCCATTGTCTGACTGGAATTCAAAGAATATATTGGGGTTACAAATACCCTCATTTCTTGCTACTGCCATATAGTGCCAGTTTCTGACTGGTAATTCAAAGAATATATTGGGGTTACGTGCACCCACAATTTTTGCTACTGGTATATAGTGCCATTGTCTCACTGGGAATTCAAAGAATATATTGGGGTTACAAATACCCTCATTTCTTGCTACTGGTATATAGTGCCATTGTCTGACTGGGAATTCAAAGAATATATTGGGGTTACAAATACCCTCATTTCTTGCTACTGGTATATAGTGCCATTGTCTGACTGGGAATTCAAAGAATATATTGGGGTTACAAATACCCTCATTTCTTGCTACTGCCATATAGTGCCAGTTTCTGACTGGTAATTCAAAGAATATATTGGGGTTACGTGCACCCACAATTTTTGCTACTGGTATATAGTGCCGTTGTCTGACTGGGAATTCAAAGAATATATTGGAGTTACAAATACCCTCATTTCTTGCTACTGGTATATAGTGCCATTGTCTGACTGGGAATTCAAAGAATATATTGGGGTTACAAATACCCTCATTTCTTGCTACTGGTATATAGTGCCATTGTCTGACTGGGAATTTAAAGAATATATTGGGGTTACAAATACCCTCATTTCTTGCTACTGCCATATAGTGCCAGTTTCTGACTGGTAATTCAAAGAATATATTGGGGTTACGTGCACTCACAATTTTTGCTACTGCCATATAGTGCCAGTTTCTGACTGGTAATTCAAAGAATATATTGGGGTTATAAATACCCTCATTTCTTGCTACTGGTATATAGTGCCATTGTCTGACTGGGAATTCAAAGAATATATTGGGGTTACAAATACCCTCATTTCTTGCTACTGCCATATAGTGCCAATTTCTGACTGGTAATTCAAAGAATATATTGGGGTTATAAATACCCTCATTTCTTGCTACTGGTATATAGTGCCATTGTCTGACTGGGAATTCAAAGAATATATTGGGGTTATAAATACCCTCATTTCTTGCTACTGGTATATATTGCCATTGTCTGACTGGGAATTCAAAGAATATATTGGGGTTACAAATACCCTCATTTCTTGCTACTGCCATATAGTGCCAGTTTCTGACTGGTAATTCAAAGAATATATTGGGGTTATACATACCCTCATTTCTTGCTACTGGTATATAGTGCCATTGTCTGACTGGGAATTCAAAAAATATATTGGGGTTACAAATACCCTCATTTCTTGCTACTGCCATATAGTGCCAGTTTCTGACTGGTAATTCAAAGAATATATTGGGGTTACGTGCACCCCACAATTTTTGCTACTGGTATATAGTGCCATTGTCTCACTGGGAATTCAAAGAATATATTGGGGTTACAAATACCCTCATTTCTTGCTACTGGTATATAGTGCCATTGTCTGACTGGGAATTCAAAGAATATATTGGGGTTACAAATACCCTCATTTCTTGCTACTGGTATATAGTGCCATTGTCTGACTGGGAATTCAAAGAATATATTGGGGTTACAAATACCCTCATTTCTTGCTACTGCCATATAGTGGCAGTTTCTGACTGGTAATTCAAAGAATATATTGGGGTTACGTGCACCCACAATTTTTGCTACTGGTATATAGTGCCGTTGTCTGACTGGGAATTCAAAGAATATATTGGAGTTACAAATACCCTCATTTCTTGCTACTGGTATATAGTGCCATTGTCTGACTGGGAATTCAAAGAATATATTGGGGTTACAAATACCCTCATTTCTTGCTACTGGTATATAGTGCCATTGTCTGACTGGGAATTTAAAGAATATATTGGGGTTACAAATACCCTCATTTCTTGCTACTGCCATATAGTGCCAGTTTCTGACTGGTAATTCAAAGAATATATTGGGGTTACGTGCACCCACAATTTTTGCTACTGGTATATAGTGCCATTGTCTGACTGGGAATTCAAAGAATATATTGGGGTTACAAATACCCTCATTTCTTGCTACTGGTATATAGTGCCATTGTCTGACTGGGAATTCAAAGAATATATTGGGGTTACAAATACCCTCATTTCTTGCTACTGGTATATAGTGCCATTGTCTGACTGGGAATTCAAAGAATATATTGGGGTTATAAATACCCTCATTTCTTGCTACTGCCATATAGTGCCAGTTTCTGACTGGTAATTCAAAGAATATATTGGGGTTATAAATACCCTCATTTCTTGCTACTGGTATATAGTGCCATTGTCTGACTGGGAATTCAAAGAATATATTGGGGTTACAAATACCCTCATTTCTTGCTACTGCCATATAGTGCCAGTTTCTGACTGGTAATTCAAAGAATATATTGGGGTTACGTGCACCCACAATTTTTGCTACTGGTATATAGTGCCATTGTCTGACTAGGAATTCAAAGAATATATTGGGGTTATAAATACCCTCATTTCTTGCTACTGGTATATAGTGCCATTGTCTGACTGGGAATTCAAAGAATATATTGGGGTTACAAATACCCTCATTTCTTGCTACTGCCATATAGTGCCAGTTTCTGACTGGTAATTCAAAGAATATATTGGGGTTATAAATACCCTCATTTCTTGCTACTGGTATATAGTGCCATTGTCTGACTGGGAATTCAAAGAATATATTGGGGTTATAAATACCCTCATTTCTTGCTACTGGTATATAGTGCCATTGTCTGACTGGGAATTCAAAGAATATATTGGGGTTACTAATACCCTCATTTCTTGCTACTGCCATATAGTGCCAGTTTCTGACTGGTAATTCAAAGAATATATTGGGGTTACGTGCACCCACAATTTTTGCTACTGGTATATAGTGCCATTGTCTGACTGGGAATTCAAAGAATATATTGGGGTTATAAATACCCTCATTTCTTGCTACTGGTATATAGTGCCATTGTCTGACTGGGAATTCAAAGAATATATTGGGGTTACAAATACCCTCATTTCTTGCTACTGCCATATAGTGCCAGTTTCTGACTGGTAATTCAAAGAATATATTGGGGTTATAAATACCCTCATTTCTTGCTACTGGTATATAGTGCCATTGTCTGACTGGGAATTCAAAGAATATATTGGGGTTATAAATACCCTCATTTCTTGCTACTGGTATATAGTGCCATTGTCTGACTGGGAATTCAAAGAATATATTGGGGTTACAAATACCCTCATTTCTTGCTACTGCCATATAGTGCCAGTTTCTGACTGGTAATTCAAAGAATATATTGGGGTTACGTGCACCCACAATTTTTGCTACTGGTATATAGTGCCATTGTCTGACTGGGAATTCAAAGAATATATTGGGGTTATAAATACCCTCATTTCTTGCTACTGGTATATAGTGCCATTGTCTGACTGGGAATTCAAAGAATATATTGGGGTTACAAATACCCTCATTTCTTGCTACTGCCATATAGTGCCAGTTTCTGACTGGTAATTCAAAGAATATATTGGGGTTATGTGCACCCACAATTTTTGCTACTGGTATATAGTGCCATTGTCTGACTGGGAATTCAAAGAATATATTGGGGTTACAAATACCCTCATTTCTTGCTACTGGTATATAGTGCCATTGTCTGACTGGGAATTCAAAGAATATATTGGGGTTACAAATACCCTCATTTCTTGCTACTGGTATATAGTGCCATTGTCTGACTGGGAATTCAAAGAATATATTGGGGTTATAAATACCCTCTTTTCTTGCTACTGGTATATAGTGCCATTGTCTGACTGGGAATTCAAAGAATATATTGGGGTTATAAATACCCTCATTTCTTGCTACTGGTATATAGTGCCATTGTCTGACTGGGAATTCAAAGAATATATTGGGGTTATAAATACCCTCATTTCTTGCTACTGGTATATAGTGCCATTGTCTGACTGGGAATTCAAAGAATATATTGGGGTTACAAATACCCTCATTTCTTGCTACTGCCATATAGTGCCAGTTTCTGACTGGTAATTCAAAGAATATATTGGGGTTACGTGCACCCACAATTTTTGCTACTGGTATATAGTGCCATTGTCTGACTGGGAATTCAAAGAATATATTGGGGTTACAAATACCCTCATTTCTTGCTACTGGTATATAGTGCCATTGTCTGACTGGGAATTCAAAGAATATATTGGGGTTACAAATACCCTCATTTCTTGCTACTGGTATATAGTGCCATTGTCTGACTGGGAATTCAAAGAATATATTGGGGTTATAAATACCCTCATTTCTTGCTACTGCCATATAGTGCCAGTTTCTGACTGGTAATTCAAAGAATATATTGGGGTTATAAATACCCTCATTTCTTGCTACTGGTATATAGTGCCATTGTCTGACTGGGAATTCAAAGAATATATTGGGGTTACGTGCACCCACAATTTTTGCTACTGGTATATAGTGCCAATTTCTAACTGGGAATTCAAAATGTGCAAGGCTCCCGGAAAGGGACGTGGACGAGGCCGTGGGCGAGGTCGGGGGAATGGTTCTGGGGAGCAAGGTAGCAGTGAAGCCACAGGGCGTCCCGTGCCTACTCCTGTGGGGCAGCAAGCATTGCGCCACTCCACAGTGCCAGGGTTGCTTGCCACATTAACTAAACTGCAGGGTACAAACCTTAGTAGGCCCGAGAACCAGGAACAGGTCTTGCAATGGCTGTCAGAGAACGCTTACAGCACATTGTCCAGCAGCCAGTCAGACTCTGCCTCCTCTCCTCCTATTACCCAACAGTCTTGTCCTCCTTCCTCCCAAAATTCCCAAGCTTCACAGAACAATAACCCCAACTGTCCCTGCTCCCCAGAGCTGTTCTCCGCTCCTTTCATTGTCCCTCAACCTGCCTCTCCACGTCACGATTCCACGAACCTAACAGAGGAGCATCTGTGTCCAGATGCTCAAACACTAGAGTCTCCTCCATCTCCGTTCGATTTGGTGGTGGATGACCAGCAACCCACCCTCATCGACGATGATGTGACGCAGTTGCCGTCAGGGCATCCAGTTGACCGGCGCATTGTGCGGGAGGAGGAGATGAGACAGGAGTTGGAAGAGGAAGTGGTGGATGATGAGGACACTGACCCGACCTGGACAGGGGGGATGTCAAGCGGGGAAAGTAGTGTGGATGTTGAGGCAGGTGCAGCATCAAAAAGGGTAGCTAGAGGCAGAGGCAGAGGTCAGCAGCTTAGGCGAAGCCAGGCCACACCCGGAATCTCCCAAGATGTTCCAGTTCGTACCCAGCCCCGAAAAAACTCCCACCTCGAGGGCACGTTTCTCGAAGGTGTGGAGTTTTTTCAAGGAATGCGCCGAGGACAGATATAGTGTTGTCTGCACAATTTGCCTCTCGAAATTGATTAGGGGCTCTGAGAAGAGCAACCTGTCCACCACTTCAATGCGCCGTCATTTGGAATCCAAGCACTGGAATCAGTGGCAGGCAGCAACGGCAGGACAAAGGCCGCCTGCCGTTCACGCCACTGCCACTGCCACTGCCTCTGCCACTGCCTCTGCCACTGCCTCTGCCTCTGCCACTGCCACTGCTGACTGTGCTGGCGATGCACTCCAGAGGACGAGCCAGGACACCACTTCATCTGCCTCCGCCACTTTGTTGACTTCTCCCTCATCCTCCCCTGTTCCTGTCTTATCTCCTTCTCCTGCACCATCAAAGGCACCATCAGGCGCTTCTTTACAACAACCCACCATCTCTCAGACATTGGAGCGGTGGCAGAAATACACTGCTAACCACCCACACGCGGAAGCCTTGAACGCCAACATCGCTAAACTGCTGGCCCAGGAGATGTTGGCGTTCCGGCTTGTTGAAACTCCCGCCTTCCTGGACCTGATGGCAACTGCGGCACCTCGCTATGCCGTCCCTAGCCGTCACTACTTCTCCCGGTGTGCCGTCCCCGCCTTGCACCAGCACGTGTCACTCAACATCAGGCGGGCCCTTAGTTCCGCGCTTTGCACAAAGGTCCACTTGACCACCGACGCGTGGACAAGTGCATGCGGACAGGGACGCTACATTTCACTGACGGCACACTGGGTGAATGTAGTTGAGGCTGGGACTGCTTCCCAAACTGGCCCGGTGTACCTCGTCTCCCCGCCTAACATTCCTGGCAGGGACACGAGAAGAACACCCCCCTCCTCCTCCTCCTCTACCGCCTCCTCCTCCGCCACCGCCTCCTCCTCCGCCACCGCCTCCTCCTCCGCTGTTAGATTGACCCCAGCTACGAGTTGGAAACGTTGCAGCACTGGCGTTGGTAGACGTCAGCAGACTGTGCTGAAGCTGATCAGCTTGGGGGACAGACAGCACACTGCCTCCGAGGTGAGGGATGCCCTCCTCGATGAGACGGCAATATGGTTTGAGCCGCTGCACCTGGGCCCAGGCATGGTCGTTTGTGATAACGGCCGGAACCTGGTAGCAGCTCTGGAGCTTGCCGGACTCCAACATGTTCCATGCCTGGCCCACGTCTTCAACCTAGTGGTGCAACGTTTCCTAAAGAGCTACCCCAATGTTCCAGAGCTACTGGTGAAAGTGCGGCGCATGTGCGCCCACTTTCGCAAGTCGACAGTAGCCGCTGCTAGCTTAAAATCTCTCCAGCAACGCCTGCATGTGCCACAACACCGGCTTTTGTGCGACGTCCCCACACGCTGGAACTCAACGTTTCAGATGTTGAATAGAGTGGTTGAGCAGCAGAGACCTTTGATGGAATACCAGCTACAAAACCCTAGGGTGCCACAAAGTCAGCTGCCTCAGTTTCACATCCATGAGTGGCCATGGATGAGAGACCTTTGTGACATCCTACGGGTCTTTGAGGAGTCCACAAGGAGGGTGAGCTCTGAGGATGCGATGGTGAGCCTTACAATCCCGCTCTTGTGTGTTCTGAGAGAATCCCTGATTGACATCAGGGATAACTCAGATCACACAGAGGAGTTAGGGATAGCATCCGATCCGTCACAGCTGGAGAGTAGGTCCACACATCTGTCCGCTTCACTGCGTTTAATGGAGGAGGAGGAGGAGGAGGAAGAAGAGTTGTCCGATGATGTGATGGTGATACAGGAGGCTTCCGGGCAACTTCGAATCGTCCCATTGTTGCAGCGCGGATGGGTAGACATGGAGGATGAGGAGGAAATGGAGATTGAACTTTCCGGTGGGGCCAGAGGAGTCATGCCAACTAACACTGTGGCAGACATGGCTGAGTTCATGTTGGGGTGCTTTACAACCGACAAGCGTATTGTCAAAATCATGGAGGACAACCACTACTGGATCTTTGCTATCCTTGACCCCCGGTATAAAAACAACATCTCGTCTTTTATTCCGGTAGAGGGGAGGGCCAATCGCATCAATGCTTGCCACAGGCAATTGGTGCAGAATATGATGGAGATGTTTCCAGCATGTGACGTTGGCGGCAGGGAGGGCAGTTCCTCCAGTAGGCAACCAAGTTCTCACCGGTCCACACAAACGAGGGGCACACTGTCTAAGGTCTGGGACACCTTGATGGCACCCCCTCGCCAAAGTGCCGCCACGGAGGGTCCTAGTGTCACCAGGCGTGAGAAGTATAGGCGCATGTTGCGGGAATACCTTTCCGACCACAGCCCTGTCCTCTCCGACCCCTCTGCGCCCTACACGTATTGGGTGTCGAAGTTGGACCTGTGGCTTGAACTTGCCCTATATGCCTTGGAGGTGCTGTCCTGTCCTGCCGCCAGCGTCCTATCTGAGAGGGTGTTCAGTGCAGCCGGTGGCATCATCACTGACAAGCGCACCCGTCTGTCAGCTGAGAGTGCCGACCGGCTCACTTTGATAAAAATGAACCACCACTGGATAGAGCCTTCATTTTTGTGCCCACCTGTGTAAAGCACCCCAACATGAAACTCCATGTCTGTACTCAACCTCTCCAATTCCTCCGCATCCTCATACTCATCCACCATAAGCGTTGCACAATTCTGCTAATACTAGGCTCCCTCCACCCTGATTTCCCCCAACTCTGCTGGTTAGAGACTCCCTCCACCCTGATTTCCACCAACTCTGCTGGTTAGAGGCTCCCTCCACCCTGCTTTCCCACAACTCTGCTGGTTAGAGGCTCCCTCCACCCTGCTTTCCCACAACTCTGCTGGTTAGAGGCTCCCTCCACCCTGCTTTCCCACAACTCTGCTGGTTAGAGGCTCCCTCCACCCTGATTTCCACCAACTCTGCTGGTTAGAGGCTCCCTCCACCCTGCTTTCCCACAACTCTGCTGGTTAGAGGCTCCCTCCACCCTGATTTCCACCAACTCTGCTGGTTAGAGGCTCCCTCCACCATGAATTGGTCCAAATTGGGCTTTTTAGCGGCTCCCTCCACCATGAATTGGTCCAAACTGGGGTTTTTAGAGGCTCCCTCCACCATGAATTGGTCCAAACTGGGCTGTTTAGAGGCTCCCTCCACCATGAATTGGTCCAAACTGGGGTTTTTAGAGGCTCCCTCCACCATGAATTGGTCCAAACTGGGCTGGTTAGAGGCTCCCTCCACCATGAATTTGCCCAAACTGGGCTGTTTAGAGGCTCCCTCCACCATGAATTTGCCCAAACTGGGCTGTTTAGAGGCTCCCTCCACCATGAATTGGTCCAAACTGGGGTTTTTAGAGGCTCTCTCCACCATGAATTGGTCCAAACTGGGCTGTTTAGAGGCTCCCTCCATCATGAATTGGTCCAAACTGGGGTTTTTAGAGGCTCCCTCCACCATGAATTGGTCCAAACTGGGCTGGTTAGAGGCTCCCTCCACCATGAATTTGCCCAAACTGGGCTGTTTAGAGGCTCCCTCCACCATGAATTGGTCCAAACTGGGCTGTTTAGAGGCTCCCTCCACCATGAATTGGTCCAAACTGGGGTTTTTAGAGGCTCCCTCCACCATGAATTGGTCCAAACTGGGGTTTTTAGAGGCTCCCTCCACCATGAATTTGCCCAAACTGGGCTGTTTAGAGGCTCCCTCCATCATGAATTGGTCCAAACTGGGGTTTTTAGAGGCTCCCTCCACCATGAATTGGTCCAAACTGGGGTTTTTAGAGGCTCCCTCCACCATGAATTGGTCCAAACTGGGGTTTTTAGAGGCTCCCTCCACCATGAATTGGTCCAAACTGGGCTGTTTAGAGGCTCCCTCCACCATGAATTGGTCCAAACTGGGGTTTTTAGAGGCTCCCTCCACCATAAATTGGTCCAAACTGGGGTTTTTAGAGGCTCCCTCCACCATGAATTTGCCCAAACTGGGCTGTTTAGAGGCTCCCTCCACCATGAATTTGCCCAAACTGAGCTGTTTAGAGGCTCCCTCCACCATGAATTGGTCCAAACTGGGGTTTTTAGAGGCTCCCTCCACCATGAATTGGTCCAAACTGGGCTGTTTAGAGGCTCCCTCCACCATGAATTGGTCCAAACTGGGGTTTTTAGAGGCTCCCTCCACCATGAATTGGTCCAAACTGGGGTTTTTAGAGGCTCCCTCCACCATGTATTTGCCCAAACTGGGCTGTTTAGAGGCTCCCTCCACCATGAATTTGCCCAAACTGGGCTGTTTAGAGGCTCCCTCCACCATGAATTGGTCCAAACTGGGGTTTTTAGAGGCTCCCTCCACCATGAATTGGTCCAAACTGGGGGTTTTTAGAGGCTCCCTCCACCATGAATTGGTCCAAACTGTGGTTTTTAGAGGCTCCCTCCACCATGTATTTGCCCAAACTGGGCTGTTTAGAGGCTCCCTCCACCATGAATTTGCCCAAACTGGGCTGTTTAGAGGCTCCCTCCACCATGAATTGGTCCAAACTGGGGGTTTTAGAGGCTCCCTCCACCATGAATTGGTCCAAACTGGGGGTTTTTAGAGGCTCCCTCCACCATGAATTGGTCCAAACTGGGGTTTTTAGAGGCTCCCTCCACCATGAATTGGTCCAAACTGTGGTTTTTAGAGGCTCCCTCCACCATGAATTTGCCCAAACTGGGCTGTTTAGAGGCTCCCTCCACCATGAATTTGCCCAAACTGAGCTGTTTAGAGGCTCCCTCCACCATGAATTGGTCCAAACTGGGGTTTTTAGAGGCTCCCTCCACCATGAATTGGTCCAAACTGGGGTTTTTAGAGGCTCCCTCCACCATGAATTTGCCCAAACTGGGCTGTTTAGAGGCTCCCTCCACCATGAATTGGTCCAAACTGGGGTTTTTAGAGGCTCCCTCCACCATGAATTGGTCCAAACTGGGGGTTTTTAGAGGCTCCCTCCACCATGAATTTGCCCAAACTGGGCTGTTTAGAGGCTCCCTCCATCATGAATTGGTCCAAACTGGGGTTTTTAGAGGCTCCCTCCAGCATGAATTGGTCCAAACTGGGGTTTTTAGAGGCTCCCTCCACCATGAATTTGCCCAAACTGGGCTGTTTAGAGGCTCCCTCCATCATGAATTGGTCCAAACTGGGGTTTTTAGAGGCTCCCTCCACCATGAATTGGTCCAAACTGGGGTTTTTAGAGGCTCCCTCCACCATGAATTGGTCCAAACTGGGGTTTTTAGAGGCTCCCTCCACCATGAATTTGCCCAAACTGGGCTGTTTAGAGGCTCCCTCCACCATGAATTTGCCCAAACTGGGCTGTTTGGAGGCTCCCTCCATCATGAATTGGTCCAAACTGGGGGTTTTAGAGGCTCCCTCCACCATGAATTTGCCCAAACTGAGCTGTTTAGAGGCTCCCTCCATCATGAATTGGTCCAAACTGGGGTTTTTAGAGGCTCCCTCCACCATGAATTGGTCCAAACTGGGGTTTTTAGAGGCTCCCTCCACCATGAATTGGTCCAAACTGGGGTTTTTAGAGGCTCCCTCCACCATGAATTTGCCCAAACTGGGCTGTTTAGAGGCTCCCTCCACCATGAATTTGCCCAAACTGGGCTGTTTAGAGGCTCCCTCCACCATGAATTGGTCCAAACTGGGGTTTTTAGAGGCTCCCTCCACCATGAATTGGTCCAAACTGGGGGGTTTTAGAGGCTCCCTCCACCATGAATTGGTCCAAACTGGGGTTTTTAGAGGCTCCCTCCACCATGAATTGGTCCAAACTGGGGTTTTTAGAGGCTCCCTCCACCATGAATTGGTCCAAACTGTGGTTTTTAGAGGCTCCCTCCACCATGTATTTGCCCAAACTGGGCTGTTTAGAGGCTCCCTCCACCATGAATTTGCCCAAACTGGGCTGTTTAGAGGCTCCCTCCACCATGAATTGGTCCAAACTGGGGTTTTTAGAGGCTCCCTCCACCATGAATTGGTCCAAACTGGGGGTTTTTAGAGGCTCCCTCCACCATGAATTGGTCCAAACTGGGGTTTTTAGAGGCTCCCTCCACCATGAATTGGTCCAAACTGTGGTTTTTAGAGGCTCCCTCCACCATGAATTTGCCCAAACTGGGCTGTTTAGAGGCTCCCTCCACCATGAATTTGCCCAAACTGAGCTGTTTAGAGGCTCCCTCCACCATGAATTGGTCCAAACTGGGGTTTTTAGAGGCTCCCTCCACCATGAATTTGCCCAAACTGGGCTGTTTAGAGGCTCCCTCCACCATGAATTGGTCCAAACTGGGGTTTTTAGAGGCTCCTTCCACCATGAATTGGTCCAAACTGGGCTGTTTAGAGGCTCCCTCCATCATGAATTGGTCCAAACTGGGGTTTTTAGAGGCTCCCTCCAGCATGAATTGGTCCAAACTGGGGTTTTTAGAGGCTCCCTCCACCATGAATTTGCCCAAACTCTGCTGGTTAGAGGCTCAATCCACCCTGATTTTCAAAACAAATGTTGGTGCCAACCTCAACTTACTACAAGGGCCAAATTCACTGCTGGTGACAAGCTCTCCTCACTGCAAGTGCCAAATACACATGTTTCAAGGTGTTTTCCTACTGTCAGAGAGGTGGTATTGAGTGTGTAAAGTGTGTAGTTGTTAGGCTGTGATGTTGGGGTAATAGAGGGTCTTTGGTGTGTTAGATGCCCCCAGACATGCTTCCCCTGCTGTCCCAGTGTCATTCCAGAGGTGTTGGCATCATTTCCTGGGGTGTCATAGTGGACTTGGTGACCCTCCAGACACGGATTTGGGTTTCCCCCTTAACAAGTATCTGTTCCCCATAGACTATAATGGGGTTCGAAACCCGTTCGAACACACGAACATTGAGCGGCTGTTCGAATCGAATTTCGAACCTCGAACATTTTAGTGTTCGCTCATCTGTAATACTTAATGTTATATTGTATATACCTGAAGTAGGCAAATTCTGGCATTCCAGCTGAATGCTGAAACTCCCTGAATGCTCCACGCGCTTCTATGTGAGTTGCATGAACAGCAGAACAAGTATACATACTGTCTGGGAGTTATACTTTCACAATACCTGGAGAGCTGAAGGTTGCCTACCCTGGTACAGTATATACAATAGATCCTTTGCAATTTTTTCTATAATTGGTTGTGTATTTTGTTCTACAGAGTTAGGCAGGGAGGTATGGATGATTTGAAATAACAGTCACACACTCATATTTCAACGAAACTCAATTTTTATTTTTTTCAATGTGTACCTCGGATGTTGACATTACAAAAGTCAAACAAAAACAAAAGAAAAAAGAAATTAAAACATTGATTATGGCCGAACGGCGACGGCTGGTTTCAACTGCTTCACGCACTCTTTCGATGTTTTACGGGGTTTGTACCGTTCAGTCACCTCCTTGTGCAGTTTTGGGTCTCAAAGAACCTGTTCATTAAAAGTGATTCACTTCATTATGTCAAACATCAAAACACAACCATGAAGGCCAATGTTGAAGTGATTCCGGAAACGTCTGTTTGAATAACAGAATAGCCCATTTCAATAAAGGTGTCTACACAAACACACAATGCTCTATCGACCACGTCTCCATTGCTACTGAAATGGCGGCTCCTGACGAGCAGATACCCCCACTCTTTATTCTCCAAGGCTATCCCCACCTTGTGTTGCGCCCCGTTCAAATCATCCATACCTCCCTGCCTAAGTCTGTAGATGGGCCAGCTAAAGCACTGAGACCTTAAAGGGAAAGTACTCTATTATCTTATCAATTCAATTAATTTAAATACTGTATATACTGTTATTATGCCCCTTGTGCATCCATGGACCCATAGATTTCCAGTAGCAAGCCCCTTACAGAGACCCGTGATAATACATGGGCATGTGCATAAGTGTAACTTGAAGCTCTTGGGCCCCAATGCAAAATCCATAATGGGACCCCACTTAACATGTGCTATCTATAATTCTATGTGATTATCCTCAGTAGGTAATGAAGGATCTCTGGCTGCAATCTACTGGGCCACCTGGAATAGGTTTTTAAGTAATTGTCTTCTAAATTTGTAAAGGACAATGATGATGATAATTGCTTAATTAGTTAAGTTGATTTTTTTTTTCATTATGAGTATGTAACTTTATTAGTTTGTTTGTAAATAACACTACTGACATATCATTGGATCACTTTCTGCATTTCTCAAAAATGATCCCATAGGCTGCAGTAGCTCATATCACTAAACTGCTGTTAGGGGAACAGACAAGAATCTCAGGCAAGATAGCTGACATCTTAATCCTGTACATAAAATAGAATAAGGAACTTTATAATCAAAAAATAAAAACAGATTACAAATAGTGATATATTTCATGATTTGGTCCATATTTTTATACATTTCCTTTAAAGAGGACCTTTCATGTCTTGAAGCACATGAAGTTTTATATACCGCTAGAAAGTCAACAGTATGCTCAATTCCGTTTACTGTCAGCTTTCCGGTTATGTGCCCTGGGGTTGGAGATATTGGTGCCGTTAACAATCTCAGCCCATTGTCAGAAGGGTGTTCCTGACAGTCTAGCTGGGCTGTGAGGAATGCCCCACCCTTGACTGTACTCGTCCATAGACTAGTACTGGGGGGCATTCCTCACAGCTTAGTGTTATCACTGGGGGGTAAGGAACGCCCTCTCTGACAGTAGAGAGCTATGGACAAGTACAGTAAGGAGTGGGCTGTTCCTCACAGCCCAGCTAGACTTCTAGGAACACCCTTCTAACAATGAGCTGAGATCGGTAGTGGCACCAATATCTCTTGCCCTGGAGCACATAACAGTAAAGCAGACAGTGTGCTGAATTCAGTGCACGGTCAGTTTTCTAGTGTTTTATAAAACCAAATGTGCCTGAGGACATGAAAGGTCCACTTTAGGCTTTATTGGGACAGTGCTGTTCTCCTCATTTCAGCCTCTTATCTGCCCTTGGCAAGGGTAATGAAATGAATCCTGCTTCTGTGTGCATAATTGTTTGGGACCAGGTTCCATGCTGCCATACTCCCTACTTGGTAACCCATGGCAGCATTGGTTACTATCAGTACAGTTCTAATAATAATAATAATAATAATAATAATAACAAAAATAATTGCTTTCAGGATGCACTTCATGGTGTGGGTGTCAAGTGTTAATCTGATTGGATAGGTTATAGCATTCCAGAAAACTGGTGCAACTCAGGAAGAGTCTTGGAGTCAGAAGTTAGAGCTTGTAATTAAAGTGGATGTTAGTCTTAGATCATTGGTAGAATAGACAGCACAGACAGGGTGGTCGACAGAAATGAGGGAAGGTATGTGGTTGGAGAATTCTGTGGATGATGGTGATAAATTTAAATGGCTTTCTATAGTGGGCAGACAACCAGTGCCTTGACTGGTATAGACTGGAGGCATCAGTGCAGTGTTGAGACTGAAAGTTGAGCCTTGCTACTGTATTCATGATAGATTACAGAGGGGGAAGTTTAATGAGGAAATTAGAATAATGAAGTCGAGCATGAATCAGGGTCTTTGCTATTTCCATGGTAAGAAATGTGTGTATTCTGGAGAGGTGTATGATTTTCTTTAGTTTAGAGCATTTATATGACCAATAAGACCAAACCAGGAAAATTTATTGAGCCACTAAATTGCATATGAAATGAATTTAGGGGAAAGTGGCCTCAGCTTTCCTACTTTTTCAAAGTAGTATTTTAGTCATACTTGTCATAGGGGTTCCATTAACTCTCAGTGAAGGTCTGCATGTATATGGGGTTCAGTCACACACTTTACACTATTTTCACATTATGGTGGATACAATAGTAACTACTAGTACTGTATTAAAGTACTGTACTGTGTTTCTTACAGATGACAAATAAAGCCTTTCATGGTAAGTAAACTTCTTTAAATATTGTTTTTCAAGACTTTCATATATTACATAAGATTTTTTTTTATGTTCTAAGTTTTGTGGTCTTTAAATACCACTTCAACTGAAAACAGCTTGGGACTGTAACATTATTTTGTGATTATCCTTCAAAGCACAACAATTTCTTAAGAAGTAGCAGGAGGCAAAAGGGAAAGAAACAAAATGAATTATACTTGGACTCCTTGATAACAATTGCAAGTTATATTCTCGCTGCCTATGGACAAGCCCCAGCATAAGTCTGTGACTCTGCTCTGCTGCTAAAACCGCAGGGGATGATGACCAAACTCTTGTTGCCACTGGTTATATATCAAAGAAACAAAAACTAAAAAAAATAATTTTAATTTTATTTATTCATATCAAATTGTCCATCTGTAATAGTCAGCTTGTTCCTTCAACTCTTCTTCTGGCTCCTTCCTTAAATATTATATTCAGCCTACAATAATAATAATAACTTTATTTATATAGCGCCAACATAACTGATAGAGTTTTTTTTCCATATTTTACCTTTTTCGAGAGGTCCTTAGTAGAGATGAACGAGTAGTTAAATGATATTCGTTTCGAGTAGCCCCTCAATATTCGACTACTCGAAACGAATATTGAATCCTATTATAGTCTATGGGGTTAAAATGCTCATTTCAGGGGTAGGCAACATTTGATCAAATTGAACTTACCAAGTCCACGAGTGAGGGTCGGGCTGGATTCTCTGAGAAGTCTTCTCCATGCAGCGTCCCCGTGGCATCTTCTGGCTCTGAATTCACTCTGCCAGGCATCAAGCCTGGGCAGAGCTGACTGCACATGCCCGCACTACCAGAAAATGGCCACTTACAGTCAAAGCGGCCATTTTCTTGTAGCGCGGGCATGCGCAGTCGGCTCTGCCCAGGCCCGATGCCTGGCATAGATAATTCAGAGCTGGAAGACGCCGCGGGGAAGCTGCATGGAGAAGACTTCTAAAGGTAGGAGAAGAACCAGCGTTGACTGGCTGACTGTATAGCATTCGGCCAATCAACGCTGGTTCTGCATCAAATTTTCCATTTGAATATCGAGTGGTACTCGATCGAGTACGAGTATTTTGAATACCGTAGTATTCGATCGAATACCTACTCGATCGAATTCTACTCGCTCATCTCTAGTTCTTAGGTTTTTTTCTAATGAATGATTTAAGGAAACCTTTAACCTACATTCATATGAATGTCACATAACTATAATACTTTGAATATTGTGAATAGAATATATTCACATCAACAATATTTTGTTAAAATATAGGTCTTGCCCTAATTTTAGTCATCTCTTGTCTTGTGAGTAACTTTGATGTTTTGGTACTACCTGCTCACCTAATAGTTTGACATAGCCTGCTAATCTGAAAAAAGAATCTCAGTTTAAGTGGGTTTTTTTGGTTACCCAAAACACAAACTACTCCCATTTTAATGAAAAAAAAAAAAAAGCTGATCTAGTAGTCACTGACCAGACATATACAGTGTCAATGTTGCCAACCATTATTATACAGGTAATTAAGCAGTGTGTAGTAAAATGACTGGCAAAAAAACAGGGTAGGGTAAAGGCAAAAGGAGGGGGAAGAGGGATATATTATGCAAATACTAACAATAAGAATGTACATGGTAACAGCAACACTACTTCTAGTCTTGACAAACCCACCTGTAGCCACAATATTGTCATACTTCATGAGAATAAAGACATTTTTAAAAGTATGTTAAATCCAAGTTCTGTGTGTTCCTCCTCCCCCTCCTCTTTTGTAAACACATAATTTACCACACTGTTTTTCTATACTGTAAATCATGTCTTCTTCACTTACACAGATTCTATTCTGCAGTAGTCACATGGCATCTGCTGGGAGAGATATTCCTCATAGCCCAAGATTTCCTTTTCTTCCTATTCTTGATGAATTGGATGAGAACTGCCAGTCACTATTTGGTGCCGCATATGCACTCATAAAGGGGTATTTTTGTCAAATTTTTTCTAAACTCAATTCTTTTATTAGTTTTTAAAATTACAGGCACTCTGAAGGTATGCCACAATTTTTTCTTGAAATTCTGAAAATTGCCACTCCACCAACATGATTTGAATGTAGCATTTGGTCCCTTTTCATTAACAACGGGCAAAATAATTCTTTTCTGGCCCTCAGGTGCTGTTTTCATGGTCATTAAAATCTTTTACATTTCAGAAATATTCTATCTTTTTTTTTTTTACTGGCAGGCCAATCAGGTTTATAATATGTCCCAATTTTTTCTTGAAATTCTGTAAATCTTGATGTGCAATGTGCTCCCATACTGGTACAATCACCAGGATAATACCTGGTTCTTTTCTGTCTCCCAAGTATTGTTCTCAAGGTCTCAGAATACTTTCCAATTCAGAAGATATTCTAGCTTTTTCAGCTGGCTGGTCAGGCACAGCAATGATTACAGCCTCTCATAGTCTTAGGGGGGCATTCACACGGAGTAACGCGGTGCTGATTCTGGCACGATAATTTTTGTAAGAATCAGCGGTGCAAAACAGAATCCCATTGACTTCAATGGGTTCCACTAATGCGCGTAACACATTGAAATCAGTGGGTTAAAAAAAACTCCCATTGATTTCAATGTGTTACGCGCGTTAAACGGAACCCATTAAAGTCAATGGGCTTTTGTTTTGCAGCGCTTATTCTTATGCAAATTATCGTGCCAGAATCGGCACCGCGTTACTCCATGTGAATGCCACCTTACAAACATCAAACCTAACCCACATACCTTTTAAAAAGACAGTTTAACAGAGATGAGCGAACACCGTTTGATCGAGTAGGTATTCGATTGAATATTAGTGTATTCGACACATTTGATTCCAATCAAATACCACGCAGTAAACGCAGTGAAAATTTGTATGCCCTCCCACCTTCCCTGGCACTTTTTTTTAACTGTGCAGGGAAGGTGGCACAGGAAGCAGGAAAACATAGGCATAAAAAAAAAAAAAAAAAAGGAAAAAGTCATTGGCTGGCTAAATTAGGTGACCTCGGATTTATAAGAATAGTGTCAGCCATATACGTATCCAGGCCGCAGTAGCTTGACTGCGGATCCAATTATCTACTGGAGAGGGGCAGCCAGCAGTGCTACAACATCAAGCAGGGCAGGGTACCCTGCTGACGAGGCCCGAGCACCAGTAACCTATGCTAGGGTGGATACCAGATATAGTGGACCCGAAATCAGCATGTGTCATCCACAGTACCGGTGAGACAAAGTTCCATGTGTCTGTGCCAGCACACAAGTTCCTTCTCCTCCAACACCACCACCTTCACCGTTAACAAATAGTTTAAAAACTCGCTCATCTCTGGTTAAAAAAAAACACAATTGCAGTTGCAGTCCCTTTAGTTTTCATACATTGAGATATAAGGTAGCACTTGCAACCTGCGACCAAAAATTTATCAAGTCTTAATTTTTTGCAACTGTAGAATCTCAACCATATTGACAATTTTTAGATGTAATGTTACAGTGTGACACTATGATCTTAATTTTGTGCATCCAAAATTTCTGTATAAACAAGATTCAGTAAGCACTTAAGCTTTCTCTAGGCACTGCTGCAAGCACCAAGATATTTTTCTTTCAGCTTTCGCCTATGCAGGGGATTTGGAACTATGTGTCAGAAAATCAGAGCCATGGCCTCTAGAAAGTCATATTCATAAATTAGTAAGTAGATAATTCTGGATCTAGCTAAAATGTTTTAGGAGGGAACATTATTTTTCATTTCTTAATGTTTGGTGGAAACCAGTCATTTGAGCACTTATACTGTGCAGAAAAGTTCTGTGAAGCAATAAACATTTGACTTCCCGAAAGTGAGAACTGGAATAATATAAAATGTTACTGTCACAAATGTCCTTTAATATACACATTGAGAAAGGTTGACAAAGTTCTAGAGGCTTGCATTTCTGCAGCTAATATGCTTTATCTTATTATACTTTGTCACTGACTTAGCATTTCAAACAAGAATTGTGACAGATATGAAAGCCTTGTTTATTTTTGAGGTGACTTTGGAATCAGTAGACCATCCGAGTAATTGTGTTTTTAAATCTGAAATGTGTTTTGAATGTTAAAGAAATTGATAGGAATATTGCTGTGTTTACATTCTAGTCTCATGTCAGTTCAGTTACATTTTCGCCTTCTGCATCATACTGCGGATATATGTTGTATGTATATTGTGGTGTTAGATTCTCATGGAGTCAGCATTCCCATGATCCCATTGCTGTTTTACTTAATATAAGTTGATTAATGTAGTCCATGCTCATTATTATATACATCAACTACAAATCAAATGGATTAAACTTAATGCATTTAAGAACTTGCCCTTTCAGAGCAACATATATCCATATGCTTTACTAGAGTATTTAGAAGTAATAAAGGGGTGTACCACTTGTTCAGTTCTTCGAAGGGTAAAGATGCTGGAAATAAGTTTTCGAAATATTCAGGATAAGGCTACAAAGTGCAAACAAATTGGAGTGAAAATTTATGTTCTCCTTCATGGCAAAAGACACTTGATATCAGGTATTTCTTGCTACAGCTTACTTACAAGTCTCACTTTTACATTGCCAATAGAGATGAGCGAATAGTATTCGAAACTGCAGTTTCAAATACCTCTCTCCACAGGCCAGCGCTTAACCCCTTGCAGTTCGCCCACTCCCATTCATTCCTATGGGAGCGAGGTGTTCGAAACTAGAGTTTCGAATAGTATTCACTCATCTCTAATTGCCATCATTGAAAGCCAAGTCTGAAACACACAGCAGTAATGGACAGACTGCTCACCTCAATGATTCCATGTTCCTTGCGTTCCACTCTTTACCTGGTTCCTGTTAGTCTCTACTTTCAGGAAGTGGCTGGAAAAACTGTACCTGCTCAAGCCAATCATTTAAGTGATAGCGAGGAATTGGAAAGGGCTCAGTCAGACTTTTAGAATTTTTTTAACCCATTCTAGAAAATAATTTATCCTGTTGATCCCTTTAAGCATATGCATAGTAAAAGCAAACTTGATTCTGACCATGGTTTGGTCAGTCTACTCCACTCCACTGTACGCTTCTTTCAACTGTCCCTCATTGAAGGGAACTAGGTTCGAGAAAAGTGGGGCTCCTACTCCTACAATTGGGAGATCCAAGGTTGTAAAAGAACATTAGCTGCATGGAGTTATAACTCCATAACTCTATGTCTGGGCTCCAAACTACATGGTAGAGAATGCTTAGAGGAAGTGTCTTCCAACATTTCAACCAATTGTTTGTTTTGTTTTCAGATATTTTTATTGAATTTATCAATTTATACAATGCAAAAACAATACATATGAAAAGTTTGATATCAAAACAGGTTACAAAATATGGAGATGATCTGCAACCAATTGAGACATTGCATGGATGACTGTTCATGGAGATCTGCCAGTGCAGCAATGTTGACTATGTGTCATTAGTAGAGATGAGCGAACACTAAAATGTTCGAGGTTCGAAATTCGATTCGAACAGCCGCTCACTGTTCGAGTGTTCGAATGGGTTTCGAACCCCATTATAGTCTATGGGGAACATAAACTCGTTAAGGGGGAAACCCAAATTCGTGTCTGGAGGGTCACCAAGTCCACTATGACACCCCAGGAAATGATACCAACACTCTGGAATGACACTGGGACAGCAGGGGAAGCATGTCTGGGGGCATAAAAGTCACTTTATTTCATGGAAATGCCTGTCAGTTTGCGATTTTCGCAAGCTAACTTTTCCCCATAGAAATGCATTGGCCAGTACTGATTGGCCAGAGTACGGAACTCGACCAATCAGCGCTGGCTCTGCTGGAGGAGGCGGAGTCTAAGATCGCTCCACACCAGTCTCCATTCAGGTCCGACCTTAGACTCCGCCTCCTCCGGCAGAGCCAGCGCTGATTGGCCGAAGGCTGGCCAATGCATTCCTATGCGAATGCAGAGACTTAGCAGTGCTGAGTCAGTTTTGCTCAACTACACATCTGATGCACACTCGGCACTGCTACATCAGATGTAGCAATCTGATGTAGCAGAGCCGAGGGTGCACTAGAACCCCTGTGCAAACTCAGTTCACGCTAATAGAATGCATTGGCCAGCGCTGATTGGCCAATGCATTCTATTAGCCCGATGAAGTAGAGCTGAATGTGTGTGTTAAGCACACACATTCAGCACTGCTTCATCATGCCAATACAATGCATTAGCCAGTGCTGATTGGCCAGAGTACGGAATTCGGCCAATCAGCGCTGGCTCTGCTGGAGGAGGCGGAGTCTAAGGTCGGACCTGAATGGAGACTGGTGTGGAGCGATCTTAGACTCCGCCTCCTCCAGCAGAGCCAGCGCTGATTGGCCGAATTCCGTACTCTGGCCAATCAGCGCTGGCCAATGCATTCTATTAGCCCGATGAAGTAGAGCTGAATGTGTGTGCTAAGCACACACATTCAGCACTGCTTCATCACGCCAATACAATGCATTAGCCAGTGCTGATTGGCCAGAGTACGGAATTCGGCCAATCAGCGCTGGCTCTGCTGGAGGAGGCGGAGTCTAAGGTCGGACCTGAATGGAGACTGGTGTGGAGTGATCTTAGACTCCGCCTCCTCCAGCAGAGCCAGCGCTGATTGGCCGAATTCCGTACTCTGGCCAATCAGCGCTGGCCAATGCATTCTATTAGCCCGATGAAGTAGAGCTGAATGTGTGTGCTAAGCACACACATTCAGCACTGCTTCATCACGCCAATACAGTGCATTAGCCAGTGCTGATTGGCCAGAGTACGGAATTCGGCCAATCAGCGCTGGCTCTGCTGGAGGAGGCGGAGTCTAAGGTCGGACCTGAATGGAGACTGGTGTGGAGCGATCTTAGACTCCGCCTCCTCCAGCAGAGCCAGCGCTGATTGGCCGAATTCCGTACTCTGGCCAATCAGCGCTGGCCAATGCATTCTATTAGCCCGATGAAGTAGAGCTGAATGTGTGTGCTAAGCACACACATTCAGCACTGCTTCATCACGCCAATACAATGCATTAGCCAGTGCTGATTGGCCAGAGTACGGAATTCGGCCAATCAGCGCTGGCTCTGCTGGAGGAGGCGGAGTCTAAGGTCCGACCTGAATGGAGACTGGTGTGGAGCGATCTTAGACTCCGCCTCCTCCAGCAGAGCCAGCGCTGATTGGCCGAATTCCGTACTCTGGCCAATCAGCACTGGCTAATGCATTGTATTGGCGTGATGAAGCAGTGCTGAATGTGTGTGCTTAGCACACACATTCAGCTCTACTTCATCGGGCTAATAGAATGCATTGGCCAATCAGCGCTGGCCAATGCATTCTATTAGCTTGATGAAGCAGAGTGTGCACAAGGGTTCAAGCACACCCTCGGCTCTGATGTAGCAGAGCCGAGGGTGCACAAGGGTTCAAGTGCACCCTCGGCTCTCCTACATCAGAGCCGAGGGTGCACTTGAACCCTTGTGCAGCCTCAGCTCTGCTACATCAGAGCCGAGGGTGCGCTTGAACCCTTGTGCACACTCTGCTTCATCAAGCTAATAGAATGCATTGGCCAGCACTGATTGGCCAGAGTACGGAATTCGGCCAATCAGCGCTGGCCAATGCATCCCTATGGGAAAAAGTTTATCTCACAAAAATCACAATTACACACCCGATAGAGCCCCAAAAAGTTATTTTTAATAACATTCCCCCCTAAATAAAGGTTATCCCTAGCTATCCCTGCCTGTACAGCTATCCCTGTCTCATAGTCACAAAGTTCACATTCTCATATGACCCGGATTTGAAATCCACTATTCGTCTAAAATGGAGGTCACCTGATTTCGGCAGCCAATGACTTTTTCCAATTTTTTTCAATGCCCCCAGTGTCGTAGTTCCTGTCCCACCTCCCCTGCGCTGTTATTGGTGCAAAAAAGGCGCCAGGGAAGGTGGGAGGGGAATCGAATTTTGGCACACTTTACCACGCGGTGTTCGATTCGATTCGAACATGGCGAACACCCTGATATCCGATCGAACATGTGTTCGATAGAACACTGTTCGCTCATCTCTAGTCATTAGGTACTGTCTGAGGTGCCCATTTACTGAGGAAACACCCTTTCATTTCTTTTGGCAGTATCCGTTTGTATACTGTACGCTATCAACAATAACCATGTTCACATTTACAGATAACAAAAGAAAAAAGTCTGAAAGGTGAACACAGTCTTAGCTACTAAAATACAGATCTATCTCTTCATAAACACTACAAATGTGAACGTACTGCAGTCTTACTATAACATTGATAAAGAAAGAGCCCATGAAGACTCTCTTGAATCTTACATTAAACAGAAATTAAGATGTTGATAATTCCTTTGGAAAAGTTCAAATAATTTCATTTCACTTGTGAGAGGTAACTTTAAATAAGTGGTTCCCAATAGAACGTGAAGGAACAATTCTCACACATTGCTTGGCAGATACGTCTATGTGAAAACAATGCTTAGTGCAGAGTCATACAAATAAAATGTGGATATTCTTTCCCGGGAGATCTGGCTGCAAATCTTATTTCTAAACACTGAAGAATGGAATTACAATGATGAAACTTCTTGTATTGCTTTAGTCTTAAATCACTAAAGGGAAATGTAACCGGGTACTTGTGCTGAGCAAAATGCTCAGAATTCTTTATTAATTATTTCATATGTAACAATCTGCACATCATAAATTACTAATAAAGACAAGCAAGCACCACAAGCAAGTAAGGGTGGTAACAATTGTCTGTTTCTTACCTACTTTATGAGCTAAAGATAAGATTGTCTTGGCCATTTGGGCATCTGCACTTTTTGTGTAAATTCTATTGGTCTATCCCCTTGTTGTGGTTTTTAATTGTCAGTTTATATGTTGGGTCTGTCAGACTGTTTTAATGGTATACCAGTAAGTTATGTTTATTTCTTTTGTATCATTGCTGGGATGTACATAGTGTGACAGGACCAGGGGCAAAGTGGTAGAAGGAGTGTACATTTCTAGACAAAAAAACACAGAACCAAAAAAGAAATTGCATAAAAATTACAAAAATTTATTAAATATTCCAAAAAAATAAAAAACATGCAAGACAATGGAGGACAACAGAAGAGGATCCGCCTAGATTTTTTGGCAGACAAATAGGCAGATCCTCCTCTGTTGTCTTCCATTGTCTTGTATTTTTTGGGGGTTTTTTTTGGGAATATTTAATAAATTTTTGTAATTTTTATGCGATTTCTTTTTTGGTTCTGTGTTTTTTTTTGTCTATGTTTGGATATTGGTTTTCAGAACCTGGCTGGTGGGTCTTACCAAAACCCTGGTAAAGGTCTGGTTGCTGGAGCAGGGAGTATTGGTGTCTCTACTCCATTCAGCCACTCCAGGTTTTGGGATATGTGGGGTTAAATCTTTGCTATCCAAAAGTATGTGTATAAAAGGGCAGTCAGCACACAGATATATGGCTCTGTCTACTCCTGGGAAAAATACTTGTGAGTAATACTGCTGTTTTTGTGTTTTGGGATCTGTGCAGAAGGCCCAGCTCTCATAGTTAGGATACCTGCTGTTGAAGGTAGAAGCAGGACGGCTAGGATTTTATTTGGCATTGTTTCTGTTTTGTTTTGCCTGAAAAAATCCGAATAAAACTGGTTGCGGCCAGTTGCACCATACTTGGCTGGATTGGACTTTCATTTTGTGCCAAAAAGTGCTCAAGACAGCGATCCCTGAGCTAATCCCATTACAATAGATATTACACTTGCTATTGGCCTGATATTATACCTAGATGGACTGGAAACTCTATTGCAATGTTAATCTTACTATAATAAAAATATTTTTTTGACTGTTCTTTTCAGGCCAGTATAGTGTGACTTTCATACATAGAGGACATAAACCCAAAGATTTACTATGAGGTGTCAAATACAGTAGGTCAACATACCATGTGTTCGCCTACTAAATCCCCAGCCAAATGGAGAGCTGAGCATAAAGATTTTATTTTATGCTTAAAGGAATTCTAACATTAAAATAAAATTTTTTGTCGGTCACACGTAGGAATAGCCTTAAGAAAGGCTATTCTTCTCCTACCTTTAGATGTCTTCTCCACGCCACCATTCTATAGAAATCCCAGTTTTCATCGGTATGCAAATGAGTTGGGGGCATCCCCAATGCTGCGAGAGAACTCTCCAGCACCACCTCCGTCGTCTTCAGGAATGGCCTCTTCACATATTTTCCTTTGGCGCTTGGGGTTCAAAGTTCTAGGCCTCAGGCCTGAGGCATAGCCGACTGTGCATGCCCACAGGCCACAAGAAAATGGTCGCTTACTGTGTAAGCGGACATTTTTCTAAGGAACGGCAGCGCAGAGAATACATCTAAAGGTAGGAGAAGAATAGCCTTTCTTAAGGCTATTCCTATGTGTGACCGACAAAAAAATAGATTTTAATGGTAGAATCCCTTTAAGGAACTAGTATAGGATCTGGATCAGCCCATTAATGTAATGCCCCATGCTATATATAACATTTAAATTGGGGTGTATTTTGCTATAAATGTCAGACTAGCAGCCAATCTAATAGAAAATAGACGGCTTACTTGAATACCACAACTCAACTTCGCTATGTCTGATAAACTTGATTACAATACAAAGACGTCCTCAATGTCACAAAGGAGAATGAGGTTGAACCTGTCATTGAGCTCTTATTCATGAACACTGAAAATAGTTCCATACTGTAGTTCTACTAAGTTTCATAATGAATTGAAATCATCTTTCACACAGCTTCTTGACAGCTTGTAAAATGCTATTTTGATTATACGGTGCCCCTTCCTCAGATATATTACTACATACTTTCCAATATGACCCTTTCACCTGATGCAAAAAGCTTCCCTCCTGAACTTCCCTCTTAATTTACTACTTTAATTAGTCGGACTGAATAAATTAACAGTAAATATAATTCTCATCAAGGAATGAATTCTGCAATAGAGATTAGCGCTGTGGAGCACAATTGAGGGTCTATTGATTTTCTTATTTCGGTGCTTTATTCTGAAATTTGTTAACCTATTGAAAGCTGAAAAACTGATAATATATAAAACAATTAATCGTAAGATGATGGCCAAAACTAGAGTTGGGGCTTAGCTAAAGGTGGTGCATAGTTGTTTATAGCCCAACCATTAATAATACACCCGGGCAGGAGTGCAATCCATCATCTGCTGTATACATACTCAAGGCGGATAATGAGCAAACAAAGGAGGAAAGGCATCATAGCCTGGCCTGACCTTAGGGGCTTCATACTTGTGTGGTTGCATGGGGTACATCAGTAATCCTTGTCAAAGGAAATGCCACTGCAGGCTTGTGACCAAAGGGATTGCAATTGGAAAGGTGACTGTTAAGTATTGATATTACAGTGCTATATACTGAGAGATTTGTTATGAGGTTACCTGCCACAAAGGTACGCTATGTCATCATATAACCATTACTTTCAGAATACAGATCTCAGATTCAACACAGGTAACCTACTTCTACTGCTCTTCATCTACTACCGTAACTCTACTGAATACATTCAGCCATATTGGTTGTGCTAATGGTATGCACTTGTGCAACCAACTGAGATTCTATACCAGACGGTACGCTTCATGTTCATTTTACTACATGTAGGGTTTTCCTCATGTTGGATGGAGTCCTGTGTGATAACTTTGATTAGGTTACATTCCCATCTGCATTGGATTTCAGTTCAGAGACTCAGATGCCAACTCTGTCTAAGGCTTAGGCCCCACATTGTGGATCTGCAGCTTTTTCTTTTGAGTCAAAGCCAAGAGTGGATTGAGAAGGTAGAAATCTATGTACTTCCTAAATATTTTCCATTGCTTTTGCAGCTATGACTATGGCACAAAAAAACACAAAAAAATCTGTAACAAAACAAGTGTTTCCACAATGTGGGGCCTTAGACTAAAACTGCAGATGAAGAAATTCTGTAAACCTGTAAACATGACTTTCACCTGGTGGTATCCTGTAGAAAATAACAGATACCTAATAGATTATATTCAATGGGAACCCCGAGGGCCCATTTTTGTTAGTCATTAAATAGATCTATCTTTAATATTTAACCCCTTTCCAACATTCGCTGTAATAGTACGGTGAATGTCAGGTATTTCAATATATAGGTATTATACAACAGAAGCAGTACTAATGCCTGCACTCAGTGCTTGCACTGATCACAGGCATTAAGTCCCCTGGTGCTTCGGTCAAAGCTGACTGAGGTGCCATTTTCCTATTTTGGGTAGGATATCCAGTGCCTGGAATGAGATCCACAAATGCACCTTTTCTCCAATTCCACCCCATACTGATTTCTTTTTTCAGCTTCCAAGGACATTTTACAGAAAACAAAAAGGTAAGAAGAACAATTTGTCCTGCAAACATTAAGCCCTCATATGGCTTTGAAAAGGCGGGGAGTCAAAAGCAAAAATCGAAAATTGAGTAAATTCCACTGTGATGGAAGATGAACAGATTAAAAAATGTAAAGCATTTCCTTATACAGTGTACATTGGGCAAATTACTATAAAGGTTCCAATTTAGAGATGAGTGAACACTAAAGTGTCCGAGGTTCGAAATCCGATTCGAACAGCCGCACACTGTTCGACTGTTCGAACGGATTTCAAACCCCATTATTGTCTATGGGGGGAAATGCTCATTTCAAGGGTAGGCAACATTCGATAAAATCATACTTACCAAGTCCACGAGTGACGGTCGGGCTGGATTCTGCTTGAAGTCTTCTCCCAGCGCAGGGTCCCCGCATCCTCTTCCGGGTGGAATTCACTCTGCCTAGGCATTCGGCCTAGGCAGAGCTGACTGCGCATGCGCGTGCAGCTCTTCCCAGGCCCGACGCCTGAGCAGAGCCGACTGCACATGCGCGTGCATGCCTGCGCATGTGCAGTTGGCTCTGCCTAGGCCAGATACCTAGGCAGAGTGAATTCCACCCGGAAGAAGACGCGGGGACGCAGCGCGGAGAAGACTTCGGAAAGGTAAGAGAAGAACCAGCGTTGATTGGCAGAATGTATAGCATTCTGCCAATCAACGCTGGTTCTGCATCGAACATTAAACTTTCGAACAGCTAGTAGTGTTCGATCGAGTACGAGTATTTCGAATACCGTAGTATTCGATCGAACACCTACTCGATCGAACACTACTCGCTCATCTCTAGTCCAATTGTCTGTATTGTAACGGATAGTAGATATCACTAAAAGTATCCTACATAGGCCAATGACACTATAATAATAACTTTATATAGCGCCAACATATTCCACAGTACTTTACAAATCAAAGGACACATGAACAGACAATATGAGACATTACAATGTGAGAAAGAAATAAACATATCAAAAACAATATACTGAACAGTACCGACCCTTTAGTGGCACACCATATACCTCAATACCAACATAGTGTACAGTAAAGTTATATTTTTTTGTTCAGAGCCATTAACTATCACAAGGTTACTGCATTTTCAATATGGTGGACTAACTCCCAGTTATTAACAGATGGTTACTTGTCTACATTTTAGTTATTTGGTGAGCCAACCATATGGTTGCCTTGGCAAAGCGTATGAGACAGATGTTTTTAAAAAATACAGTATGGTTATTAAATTTATACAGTCCTTCAAAACAAATCATATCTACTTCTAATGTTAAATACTGACAACTGCCTTCCAGTAGTAGTGTCAGTCTATCACTAAAAAAGCTATTTTTTGGCATACGGTAGCACATAGAATTTTGCTAATACCTTCTACTAATAGACTGGAATGCTAATTAAATAGTCTTTATTTGTCCAATTTGCTCCATGCAATCCCTAATAATTTGCTTTTTCAGTTGCACATAGTAAAATAGGTTATATATCCTGCGTGTTGAGCCTACACAGAGACGTTTACAAGGAATATGGGAGGAGAGTAGGTGTAAGTCGCTTAACACTTGAAGGGCAGCTGTATTATACAACAAACAAATGGTCTTTTTTATTATTTTTAACCTAAAAAGCTCTACTCGAGTGAGCAATTTGTTCACAAAACAGCTATGAGAAGTAATTTGTAAGACAGTAAATTTTCAATGAAGAAACCATAACACTCAAGGCCTTTCCAAAAAGATATATTAAAACACAAATGTCAATATCTATTCTGTCGTAAATTTCTTTATATGTGTAGTTTGAACATTTATTCAATCTACAGACTCGCATTCTTCCCGAAGTGCTCAGATATATTAAAAAAGTGAAATTATTCTGTTTCTCCATTCGTTTTTCAGTATATAAGACCAAACTGGATTGCGATATTTGACAGATATATGACTATTTGAGGAGATATATTTCAGAGATGGCAGAATAATAGGCATTTTAATCTTGAAACCACACGAACTCCACATAAAGTAAACAGTCTCTACCATGTTCACTACTTTAGAGTACTATTCCATTTCGTCAAAGTCTGTAGTATATATAGTGCACGTTTTTTATCCTATTTTCTCAAGGTTATGCCTTATTTATTTCTTCATCTCTCGGCTCAGCTGTTTAAAAAGTAACTTTAAAACTCAGGTTACTTTCTCTGAAAGTCTGTGTTACACAACAATAAATCTGTTCCAAAATGAGCAAAGCCAACCGTTACAAAATGAAAATCAGCCATAGGTTGAGGCTATTTAACCTCTCATCAGCTATCGACTTGGATTATGATGAATTGTTCTCATATAACAGTTTAGGTTTTGGGGATACAAGGGGGTCACAAATAGCAAGTCCTAAAGTCCTACTTGGTACTCCTGATCCTATGCTTAAAGAGAACCTTTCACCATTTTGCCCACAGGCAGTGTTATATACTGCCGGAAAGCTGACAGTGCGCTGAGTTCAGCGCACTGTCGGCTTTCCCAATCTGGGCCCAGTGTGAAGAGCTTACGGTCCCGGTACCGTAGCTCTTCTATGGTCAGAAGGGCGTTTCTGACACTCAGTCAGAGACGTCCTTCTTCACAGCACAGCCAATCGCGCTGTGCTGTGAGAGCCGGGAGGAACGGCCCCTCCCTCCCTGATAATGCTCGTCTATGGACGAGTACTGCGAGCAGATGGAGGGGGGAGTTCCTCCCGGCTCTCACAGCACAGCGCGATTGGCTGTGCTATGAAGAAGGACGTCTCTGACTGAGTGTCAGAAACGCCCTTCTGACCATAGAAGAGCTACGGTACCGGGACCGTAAGCTCTTCACACTGGGCCCAGATCGAGAAAGCCGACAGTGCACTGAACTCAGTGCACTGTCAGCTTTCCGGCAGTATATAGAACTGCCTGTGGGCAAAATGGTGAAAGGTCCTCTTTAAAAAGCTGCACAGTATTTCTACTATATCATTATTCATTTCACATTTCTTGAAAGTTGGTCCATTCCTTCCTCCGTATCCCCTTTTGTTGTTATGTTATTTATGCTATGTTATTAAAGGATCCAATCTTTCAAAGACATTTTTTTCTAGCTAACACATCGGAATAGCCTTAAGAAAGGCTATTGTTCTCCTACCTTTCATTGTCTTCTCCGCGCTGCCCGTTCACTTGAAATTCCATTTTTTTCTCGGTTTGTAAATGAGTTATTTCACAGCACTGGGGGCGGGCCCAGTGCTTAAACAGCACTGGGGGCATCCCCAATGCTGCCAGAGAACTCTCCAGCACTGCCTCCATCTTTTTCTGGAACGAGGTCTTCACTGCGTCTTCTTCCGGCAGTGTCTTCTAACTTCTAGGTCTCGGGCCTAGGGCAAGCCGACTGCGCATGCCTGCCGGCTATCAGAAAATGGCCGCTTCCAATAGTCGGCTTGCCCTAGGCCCAAGGCCTAGAATTTAGAAGACACCACCGGAAGAAGACACCGTGAAGATCTTGTTCCAGAAGAAGATGGAGGTGGAACTGGAGAGTTCTCTGGCAGCATTGCTGTTTGAGCGCTGGGGCCTGCCCCCAGTGCTGTGAGAGAACTCATTTACATACCAAGAAAAAATAGAATTTCAAGTGAACGGTGGTGCAGAGAAGACAACAAAAGGTAGGAGAAGAATAGTCTTTCTTAAAGAAAGACTTTAAAGTGGTTTTCCCATCTCAATGTTTTAGCAGTCTGCCTGCAGTTTCTTCTTCTAACTTCCTGTATTTCCCTCCCTGTATTTCCGCTGAACAGGACACTGATACTTATACACATCATATAATATGCAGATGCTTGTATAGAAGGTCTCTGTGTTATCTGTGTGTTTCCATAGACAGATAACAGACTCAGCTTTATCAGCAAACTGCAATTAACTGAACTGATTGCCCTACCTGTACTGAGTAAGTGGCGTCACTTGTCCTATCTCACAGGTCTGTGGTTATAGCAACAATATGTAAACAATGGGAGGAATAAGTTCACATAGCAGGCAAACAAAGCAGCATATTATACAATATGCATCTACTTACACTCCTTTGATCCACTGGTGGTATTCACACGTACTTTGTTTTGTGTTACTTATCTTTATTGTACTTTTTGTGCATGTTTTCTTCTTTGTGAAAAGTTCCATTAAAATTTATTTGAAAAAAAAAAAGTTAAAAGAGGCATAGTCAGCACAGAAGATAGACAGTGGAATGGTTTCTGCTGTTAATATCTAAGAAGGCATGCTTAAAGGGGTATTCTGGTGATATCACCCTATGCACCATTCTACGCATAGAACTCCTTGAGGTAGCTGAACACAGCCACATAGAGTCAAGTGGAGCCACATCACACAAATGTAGCTGACTGTGGTTTTACTTCTAATAATTTACTTCTATCCCTGAGTAGGAAGCTTCTTATATCATGGTTGTCATTTTAGTAAAACTAACACAGTCAGAGAAAAAGAAAAACAGAAAAAATGGGAGAAAGGATATAACGCTGCAAAATAATCAAAATGTATAAAGCTCAGGAACAACCCTTTGGGTACTGATGGTAATGGCAGCCATTAGAAGTTGTCACTTAGCATCTGTTACCTATAAAAGAGACTAAAACAAATAGAACATTAAAACTCAAGATGGTAACTGAAGTACCTTTCTATGTCATTTTTCGATGAATTCTATATAAATATTATTACAAAAAGTTGGAAAAATAAACCAAAACATTCTTGAAAGCAGGTGCATTGAAATAAAATTGCTATTTTACAGCCCTGCACAGGTTTTCCGAACAATAATCAGCTCAACATTTAGCTTAGTGATGTGAGGAACAAATTAATTACCTCTTAATTAGAGAAATCCCGAAACTGAGGAACATTAGTGGCCCTTGAGGTTTGAGCTCTACTCTTTGGCTTTGTATCATTAAAGCAACCTTGTTGCAGAATCCTTTCAAGAATCAAGTGCAGCCATCTTTTATTTCAGGGCTTCACAAATTGCAGCACTTTCAATTTATCGAGCTCTGGTTGTAATCTATCTGTACCATTGTTCTTTTGAAAACCGCAAAACTATTCAGAGAGCCATGGCCATAGTGTACGGGAGATGATCTTGCAAAACATATTGAACGGTGCTGCGTTATCAGCCCTGTGTAAATACAAGCTAACCATTCAAAGACATGCTCTTTTGTCCTTGGGGGTTGCACTAGTGTGTTTTCTAATAGATAATTACCCTCCTAGGGAGCACCCCACTAATAACTCACATCATCTCTCTCTCGAGGGCGATTATCTAATGTAACACAACTGAAGAAATGCTTTGATGCTGTACAAGAAGGAGGAAATTAGCTGAAAAGCTTGATGTTTACACATCCTCAACTGCAGTTTCAGTCTTCCGTGGCGCTAAAGCACTTACCTTGGGATAGGAAAACAAAAACATATAATCCTTCAGTCAATTATGGCTTCCTCATTAATTAAAATTATAAGGAAAGTGTGTTCTTGATATTAAGTTGATTAGATAAGTAGATAATGGCAGGCAGTTAATTTGCCTTTGTAATAATGGCTGATAGAACTTTCCTCCATTTTGGATATAGAGCATAACTCCTATAATTCCCTATATACTTGGCAGACATCGTACTGATGGGTGCCAGCTATTTTACTGCAGTTTGCTTTGCCATAAATTGTACCAAGGCACTGTTGGTTGTAAAGGGCCTTATTACCTTTGAGCGGGCACTATTATTTAAAAGGGCACCATTACCTACATATAGCGATGCACTAATACATTTATGGAGCAATGTTAAACGCAAGAGGAGCATAATTACGTATATGAGCACTATTAATTATAATTGTATTAAATGTATAGCAAGGCACTTTTACCTATAGGGGGTGCTATTATCTTTGAGGTTAGACTATTATTTATGACAAGGCATGCATTTTTAAGGGGGATTTTTACCTATAAGGCGCACTATTGCCTACATGTAACGGGGCTCTATTGCCTTTAAAGGGGCTCTATCATTGGAAAATGTCATTTTTTAACTAATCACACTAATCCACGCGTAACTTTTGTATGAAAATTGCCTCAGTCATTTGTGAATGAGGCCATTTTTATTCATATGCTAATTAGCTTTTCAGTGCACTGTCTTCTGTATATACAGCACAGGCTGCTACTGCGGCTGACTCCTCCTCCCTGCTCTCATACACAGCACACAGCATAGAAAGGAGTGCTGGCTGATAACTTCCTGTGCACTGAGAAGCTGATTAGCATATGAATAATAACAGACACTACACGAACACAGATAAAAACGGACACTACAAACACTACAATTTACATACAAAAGATTATGCGTGAAATAACCTTTCTAAAGGCTATGCAAGTATGTGATTAGTTAAAAGTGACTTTTGCCAATGATAGAGCCCCTTTAAGAGGGGGACTATTACCCAAAGAGGCGCTATTATTAGCAAATAATTTATTTAACATATAGCAGACATTATTAACTATTAGGGAATGTTATGTAGGTTATCTATAAGGGTGGAACGTATAACTATAAAGGGTCCTAATTATCTATAAAGAGGGGCACTATCACTTATGAGGAGACACTATCATCTAGAAGGAAGTATTAGTTTACAGTGAGCAATGGCACTTCTAACTATAAATCTATTATTTTAAACCTATATGTGGCATTACTGTCATTGTTACCAAGGAGCCTTCATTAGCAATAAGGAGACTCTTAACTGTAAGAGGCACCATTATATACACTACTATATATAATGTATACAAGAACATTACTACTACCTAATATTGGGTACTATTGCACTTGAGGGGACACTATTATCTGTGAAGGGGTATTATCTATACGAGGACGTTATTTCCTATGAGTGGTGCTATTATTTATTAGGGGATATTATTAGCTCCATGGAGGAACTATTAGCTATGAAAGGACACAAAAAGCACTATTGCTATCTGAGATCTAAAAGTGGCATTGCATCAATATTCTAATGGAACAATCAGATTTTTATTAGAAAAGAAGCTTGTGTGGACATTATCACTCAAGCAGGGGCTGCACAATGTGTAACTTTTACTCTGCGTTGCTTTGTTACAGTCTAGGCCACGACGAATTTGTGGGGCACATTATATCCTATCAGCAGAATTTTATTTTACAATCAGAGAATAAATCAACCGTGAGTCATTGGACGTATATACAAAGATGTCTAAAACTGCTGAATTTGGTGGGACCACCAAACTGTCTTATATATACATATGGGCCTATGCAAACTTTCACTGTCAGTACATATAACCCCTGCAATGGCATTAGTATTCCATTCGGGCGTGTCCCCATGTGGACTCCCTGAATGGATTACCAAATGCAGATGTGAACGAGGGGTAAGAGACAAGAAGGCTTTCAGCATGCCACAAATTTAGTTCTCACGTTATCTAAGTCGCCACCACAGTAGTCTGGCATGGGCTTATTCCTGTCTCCCCATTAAGAACACATGTATGCTCAGTCTATGAAGAGGGGAACAACTAATGTTTAGCCAAACAATAATGAAAGATACTGGACCACAACAACATATATAAAAAAGTTTCACGCAACTTATTGAAATTCATAAACAAAGACACATAAAAATATAAAGACCAAGAGAAACAATATACCACTAAACAGGAGGGTGTTGAAATAATACACGTTCCAAGCAGGCAATATTTCCTTATATTAATATAACTTCCCAATTAAAACAGCCCACTCCAAAGGACATAAGTAGAGATGAGCGAGTAGTACTCGATCGAGTAGGTGTTCGATCGAATATTACGGTATTCACAATACTCGTACTTGATCGAGTACTACTAGCTGTTCGAAGTTAAGATTCGATGCAGAACCAGCATTGATTGACAGAATGCTATACATTGCCAATCAACACTGGTTCTTCTCTTACCTTTAGAAGTCTTCTCCCTGCACACTGTCCCCGCGTCCTCTTCTGGCTCTGAATTCACTCTGCTAGGCATCGGGTCTGGGCAAAACCGACTGCGCATGTCCCGATGCCTAGCAGAGTGAATTCAAGGCCGGAAGAGGACGCGGGGACGCTGCGCAGGGGGAAGAATCCAGCCCGACCCTCACTCATGGACTTGGTAAGTAGAATTTGATCGAATGTTGAAACCTACCCCTGAAACAAGCATTTCCCCCCATAGACTATAATGGGGTTCGAAACCCGTTCGAACAGTCGAACAGTGTGCGGCTGTTCGAATCGGATTTCGAACCCCGAACATTTTAGTGTTCGCTCATCTCTAGACATAAGTAATAAGTAATTTAAGGTAACCATGCCACGACCTAGGCTGTTGTTTCCCTGGCCTTGAAGCTTAGTTCACATCTGCGCCAGGTCTCTGTATGGACATTCCGTTCCCTCTCTGTATTTTTCCGCCCTTTTCGGGCAGAAACCACATGGACCCCATTATAGTGTATGGAGTCCGTGGGTTTCCTAAGGCAAAAACTTTTTTATGCGGAATAGGTTTCCATTTGGGGGGTCCTCAAGCAGACCCCCTGAACGGAAATCCGTGCACAAATGTTAATAAAGCGTAAGTGATCTATAACAGTGAATAATATAGAATCAAAACTATTATTCCTATAGTCCCTGTATATTACATGACATTGCCAATTACAGAGCCTGTTTTCTTCTACAAAGGAGAATACACAGATACTAAGCAACAATGCAGTTCTTTAAATCCAGCCTGCATAGTTACAAGGTATATTAATAATTCATTTGAATAGAAAGACAAAAACAGATTCATTTTCATAAATAAATAGTCCATTGGCTAAAGAAGAATATCTGTTTCTGTATCTAAACTAGGTCTAAATTTTGCAATAACAAAACTACCTACAGAAATAAAATAAATAGGGGCCTTAGCCTTAAAGAATCACATACTTTGTTGCCCATGGCCTCCAATAACAGCACAACTTAATTTTTCAAAAACACTGTATAAGGCCGGGGCCCCATGAGATGTAAACACTGCAATTTGCCCGCAGCGGAGATGCTGCGGGAAAAATCTCAGCATACTACAGTGCAGGCAAAGTGGATGGGATTCATGCAAATCCCATCCCCACTTTGCGGAAGAAATTGCAGCGCGGACATGCTGCGATTTGCAAAGTCGTTGCGGCTTTGCAAATCGCAGCATGTCAATTATATCTACGGAAACGCCGGCGGCTTTCCCGTAGATATAATGTTAAGAGGATGTCCGCAGAGGAAAACTCTGTGAACTTTCTCTTAAAAGCGCTGCGGAAAGAACCACAATGCAGCGCTTTAGCGATTACGGCCCATAGGGCCTTAGCCTAAAGCTGTTGTGATTATGCCTCAGCAGTCATATGTAGGAGTATTAATATAATCTCGATTTGACTTTACAGCATCATCATGTATGTTATCTTGTAAAAATAAACAAAAAAAAACAAACAATTCAAATCCATTAAAAAGTATGAGTTAAAATTATTATTTATGATGTTAAACTTTGCTACATCTGTACATGTAGGAAGATATGTCATGGGGCCACAAAAAATGTGCTTGTTGCTTTTTAACCACTTCCAGACCATCCATTGACTTTTTAACATCCAAAAGGATGTACCAGTACATCTAAGCAGATTTCAGCAGCTGCACAAAATCGTGCAGCTGCTGAAACAGGGAGCCAGCTGTAACTTCAGCCGGAGCTACCAAAGAGAAGGTAGGGAAGGTTTATTACCGTCCCTTGCCTTCCTAATTGCTGTGTATACAACGCTATGGGTGCCTCCATGATGCGGCTGTCCACTGACCTGATGGTCATGTCATCCACCAGGATCAATGTATGTTAGAGATGCTGGTTCCTACAGGACCCAGATCAGCTATGGGCAGCACGGTGGCTCTGTGGTTAGCATTGCAGCACTGGAGTCCTGGGTTCAAATCCTGCCAAGGACAACATCTGCAAGGAGTTTGTATGTTCTCCTCGTGTTTGCGTGGGTTTCCTCCGGGTACTCCGGTTTCCTCCCACACACCAAAGACATACTGATAGGAAATTTAGACTGTGAGCCCTATATGGGACAGTGACTCTCAATGTCTGTAAAGCGCTGCGGAATGTGATGGCATTATATAAGTAAGCATAATAATAAATAGCTCTATAGAAAGGGCAGGATTCCTCCTGCAACTGGAGTTAAATGTTGTAGGGAAAGTCATGCGCCCCCCCCCCCCCCACACACACACACACACACACAAAAAGAAGCTGTGAAAATATGTCCCTATGGGTCTATTATGAATAGAAATAAAATAAAATAATAGAAAAGTAAAAATAAATCATTTATAAAAAATAATAAAATATGTCAATAAAATGCCCTTATTAAAGGTTCTAGCCCCATCCCCAATGACAATATACAAACTAAAAATTTCCGTAACTGAGAGTAAACACTATTTAAGCAACTTTTGTTTGTATTTTGTTTTTTGTTTTTTTAAGTAGCACTTTGTGTTACATTTTCCATTCTCTTTTGTTTATATTTTCCTGGATATAAAAAAAAAAAAAAAAAAAATGCAAAATTAAAAAAACATAAAAATAAATCCCTATGTGCCTCTGAAAATAGCCACAAAAATTAGTTCAATAACGCAACTGCTAAGAATGTTACAGCCCTCAAAACCGCACATGCAAAAAACCCTGAAAATGTGTCTAGTCCAGAAAAAGAAATTGGCCCGGTGCTGAAGTGGTTAAAGTTATTTTTCTCCATTTTGCAATGCTGAAGCTAGCGATAAAAAAAATCTAATACGGATAATAAATATAAAAACGAAACTAAAAGCAAAGTAGAATCTCAGAAAATCAAGTCTAATTTACATTACATAAGACACAATTGCAACATTTGATCTTCCGCACAATACTCACTCACTGTTAAAAGCCCTGCTCTTTCAAATGTCAATTATATATATTCACAGATGGAGGAGAGCGAGGGTAAAAAGTGACATTAAATAATAGCAATCAGTTTTGTATTACAGTCTGTTTGTTTTGTTCAAACACATAATTATATTGGCTTCCACTGTTTTACATTGTTCGAAAATGAAAATGTCAGCAGCACATAAACATGACAATCACCTTAGTCGCTGACTGGAACAATGTGGTTCTGCTTAGGTAACTAATGTTTCACAAAGTCCATTTATGAATTTGAAAGATTTTTTTTATGATATTTTTTTTTTTTGTACTGAGAGTAAATGACAATTCAATTAGAGCTCATCAACACAAGCAACTTTCTCAAGCAGTGCTCCAAAAGGAAAGCAACACAAGGACGTGCCGGAGAAATCGGATAACACAGAATAATTATTTCCTATGCTTTTATGGAGTTGACATCTACAAACTAGAGTATTGAAAACTTTGGAGCATTAGGCACAAAAACAGATGTTAATAATGGATGAAACCGTCAGTTTTTATTGTCCATTTTTTATCAGCATGTCAGTTATTTTTCATCAGTTTTCTGTCCGTCCATCCGTTTTTAATATCCTTTTGTATTAGGTTGTCATCTGTTTTTAACAGTTAAAAATGGATGAACCTCATTTTATTTTAGTCAACTGGGGGGGGATGAGCCAACTTCAACAGAAAAGGATTTGACCAAAATTTTTCAAAGGTTTTGGGTGTGACCAAAATCTGAAACTTTTGGAGTTGATCACAAACAAAAACGTTATTATATGCAAGAGACCCCAGAGTATAATAAGTGGAGGCCCAGAGAAGGTGAGAAAAAGAAAAGATCAAACACTTATCTTGCCTTACCTAGGCATCCAACAGTCCTCTGGTGTCCTCTTGGGTCAGTGCACACAGAGTTTTTTGGTGCTGATTCTGATGCTGAATCTGCCTCAAAATCAGCCTCCAAAAAAACCTCCCAATAGAACTCTATTGGGAGGCTTTTTTTGGAGGCTAATTTTGAGGCGGATTCAATGTCAAATCAGTGCCAAAAAACTCTGTGTGCACTGAACCTTAGGACTTTTCTGGCCTCTGGCTGATGTCACACAGTGCTGAAGTCTGTGAGTGGGCCTCAGCATTCATGTAGGGTGATCCCATGATTCTGGGCATGTGAATTCATCCTGAGGTCAGAAAAGGTATATACAGTAAGAACTGTATATAGGGGGATCCCCAGATGAGAGTAGAGGAGACCCTAGAGAATAATAATAGCACTTCTGGTTTAACAACTTCAGCCGGAAAGGAACCAGAACTAGAACTATTCAACTCAGGGGCATAACTTCAGGGGGTGCAGAGGGTGCAGTCGCATATGGGACTTAGGGGGCCTATAAGCACTCGCATCAGTATTGAGATTGCAACTTCCATCTGGCCCATAAGCCAAGGAGACCCGCAGATTCCCCTAACCACACTAAGGGTGAGTTCACACTGAGTATACGCCAGCTTATTCTGAACTTAAAACACGTTCAGAATCAGCGGCGTATAAAGCAGTTCCCATTCATTTCAATGGGAGCCGGCATACGAGCGCTCCCCATTGAAATGAATGGGCAGCTTTTTTTCACTACGAGCACTCCCATTGAAGTGAATGGGATGTGCTCGCATGAACGGCTCAGCATGAGCAGAGCTAGCCGTACACGCGAGCACTTTCCATTCACTTCAATGGGAGTGCTCGTAGTGAAAAAAGCAGCCCATTCATTTCAATTCTATGCCGGCTCCTATTGAAATGAATGGGAACTACTTTATACGCCACTGATTCTGAACGTGTACTCAGTGTGAACTCACCCTACGGTTGATTAAACTCCTTAGCATCCATAAACATCACTATCAAGAATCTGCTGTAGTGATGAGTTAGGGGGCCCTGGACAAAAGATTGCACCAGGCCTCAAGACTTTAGTTATGCCACTGATGCCACTCATCAAAGTCTTAACAGATGCAAATTCATTCTGATGAATGTTAAAAAATGGACTCAATCTCTTGTACTGGTTCATCTATCTAGCAAAATTTACAAAAATAGAACATTTTCAATACTTTATAGGTCCGTTATAAAAGAATGGACATGTTGATTCTATTCTTAAAATGGACATTAAGAAAGCGTTTTGCACATCCATTTTTCACATTCATGTACATGGGGCCCAAAACCTCTAGTATTAGACACCAGCTCCATAAACCTTCTGAATTATTTGGATCAATAAGTAGTTGTTGCATACTGCACCTCTTCCAGAACTTTCCTGCTGGATCTAAATGATACCATACTATAGCATTACCCTTGGTTCACATCTGCGTTTGGTAATCCATTCAGGGAGTCCGCATGGGGACACCCCGAACGATCTACCGAACACATTTGCAAGCGGTGAGCAGTGAAAGCACATGGACTCCATAGACTATAATATGGGGTCCGTGTGCTTGCTGCACGCTGCCTGCACGAATCATGTGGACAGGAAAGTAGATTGTCAACTATTTTCCTGTCTGTATGTTCTATGCGGAGTTCTGGCGGCAAGCACACGGACCCCATTATAGTCTCTGGGGTCCATGTGCTTTCACTGCTCACCAATTTCCAATGCATTCGGTAGTCCGTTTGGGGGGGGCCCCATTGGTACATATTACCAACTCAGATGTGAACGAGGCCTTAGTCTTACTTTTCTTAATAGTAACTACAAACTGATCCTGCAGTCATATGTATCTCTCTTCCATCTATCGTTTTTTCTTACTAATATTCATATAGTAGAACAGGACAGAAACAGTGAATAGCACATAACTGCAGGATCAAACAAGACAGGATTTGTAGCCTGTAGCAATGGAAACACATTGCTTATACACAAATCAATAATCTATTTAATCAATTTACGAGGCTGCCTAAATTTTTATCTTAGATGTATTGGAACAATAAAAATTGCTGGCGGAAGTTTACAAACCCTTAAAAACCAAGCATCTGTCTATTTATAAATCAGAACCAAATCCTAATTAATCTAAAGCCAATGAAACTTATTAAGGTGACGTCTCGTGAACGCCTTGTAATTATGACTCCATTATTCTCCAGAAAGGTCCGGTATTTCAGGACCTCCAGTAAAACTGGCAGCAGCGTTGGAGGAACAAACCAGGCAGCAATAAAAAAATCTCCCATAAAACTGCATTTTGTCACCACCTTTGGGATAGTCACACTTACACAATATTTACGTTTTTCCCACAGATTATATGGCCTAAATGACTATAAATTGTAATTTGTCTCAGGGAATATATCTGCCTATTGCATCGCATAAAACAGATATGTGGCCTTTAAAAGCCTTGTAAATGAGGTTTGTTGGCAGAACAATTAGCATTTAAAAGCTGGGCTGACCTTTACTCTGTGCATCATTGTGATTAGTTTGGACTTTAATATCAGGTATAGGACCAAAATCTGCCTTACTTGCCAAGATAAAAAGCTTCCAGCTCTAGCAAAAGGACATTGAGTATTAGTGTGAAACATGTGCACTGAAACATAAAGGACAAACTTGTATGATTTTGTTTGATTTGTGTTGACTTAGCAACCAAGCAGAAGGGCCTTCTATCTTGAGCAATAACCATGGGCAAATCAAGAGCAGTAGCAAGCCATTTCTGGGAATCACCTACACTTGTTATAGGATTTAACCTTAAAATACCACTCGAAAACATTGCACAGAATGTAGGGATATAGAAACACAATGATTAAAGGAAATGGAAATCTTATGGAATAAATATATGAAATGTAAGAGTTATCATGCAAGAGATTCTGCTATAGCAGTGTATAGAATTGGTCTGACATATAGTCTTATTATTGCCAGCCCAATTCTCATAGATTTGATACCCTGCGCATCACAGAAAAGTTGACGCTCTATTCATTAGTATGGTTAAGAGTAGAGATGAGCGAACACTAAAATGTTCGAGGTTCGAAATTCGATTCGAACAGCCGCTCACTGTTCGAGTGTTCGAATGGGTTTCGAACCCCATTATAGTCTATGGGGAACATAAACTCGTTAAGGGGGAAACCCAAATTCGTGTCTGGAGGGTCACCAAGTCCACTATGACACCTCAGGAAATGATACCAACACCCTGGAATGACACTGGGACAGCAGGGGAAGCATGTCTGGGGGCATAAAAGTCACTTTATTTCATGGAAATCCCTGTCAGTTTGCGATTTTCGCAAGCTAACTTTTCCCCATAGAAATGCATTGGCCAGTGCTGATTGGCCAGAGTACGGAACTCGACCAATCAGCGCTGGCTCTGCTGGAGGAGGCGGAGTCTAAGATTGCTCCACACCAGTCTCCATTCAGGTCCGACCTTAGACTCCGCCTCCTCCGGCAGAGCCAGCGCTGATTGGCCGAAGGCTGGCCAATGCATTCCTATGCGAATGCAGAGACTTAGCAGTGCTGAGTCAGTTTTGCTCAACTACACATCTGATGCACACTCGGCACTGCTACATCAGATGTAGCAATCTGATGTAGCAGAGCCGAGGGTGCACTAGAACCCCTGTGCAAACTCAGTTCACGCTAATAGAATGCATTGGCCAGCGCTGATTGGCCAATGCATTCTATTAGCCCGATGAAGTAGAGCTGAATGTGTGTGCTAAGCACACTCATTCAGCACTGCTTCATCACGCCAATACAATGCATTAGCCAGTGCTGATTGGCCAGAGTACGGAATTCGGCCAATCAGCGCTGGCCAATGCATTCTATTAGCCCGATGAAGTAGAGCTGAATGTGTGTGCTAAGCACACACATTCAGCACTGCTTCATCACGCCAATACAATGCATTAGCCAGTGCTGATTGGCCAGAGTACGGAATTCGGCCAATCAGCGCTGGCTCTGCTGGAGGAGGCGGAGTCTAAGGTCGGACCTGAATGGAGACTGGTGTGGAGCGATCTTAGACTCCGCCTCCTCCAGCAGAGCCAGCGCTGATTGGCCGAATTCCGTACTCTGGCCAATCAGCGCTGGCCAATGCATTCTATTAGCCCGATGAAGTAGAGCTGAATGTGTGTGCTAAGCACACACATTCAGCACTGCTTCATCGGGCTAATAGAATGCATTGGCCAGCGCTGATTGGCCGAATTCCGTACTCTGGCCAATCAGCACTGGCTAATGCATTGTATTGGCGTGATGAAGCAGTGCTGAATGTGTGTGCTTAGCACACACATTCAGCTCTACTTCATCAGGCTAATAGAATACATTGGCCAATCAGCGCTGGCCAATGCATTCTATTAGCTTGATGAAGCAGAGTGTGCACAAGGGTTCAAGCGCACCCTCGGCTCTGATGTAGCAGAGCTGAGGGTGCACAAGGGTTCAAGTGCACCCTCGGCTCTCCTACATCAGAGCCGAGGGTGCGCTTGAACCCTTGTGCAGCCTTGGCTCTGCTACATCAGAGCCGAGGGTGCGCTTGAACCCTTGTGCAGCCTCAGCTCTGCTACATCAGAGCCGAGGGTGCACTTGAACCCTTGTGCACACTCTGCTTCATCAAGCTAATAGAATGCATTGGCCAGCACTGATTGGCCAGAGTACGGAATTCGGCCAATCAGCGCTGGCCAATGCATCCCTATGGGAAAAAGTTTATCTCACAAAAATCACAATTACACACCCGATAGAGCCCCAAAAAGTTATTTTTAATAACATTCCCCCCTAAATAAAGGTTATCCCTAGCTATCCCTGCCTGTACAGCTATCCCTGTCTCATAGTCACAAAGTTCACATTCTCATATGACCCGGATTTGAAATCCACTATTCGTCTAAAATGGAGGTCACCTGATTTCGGCAGCCAATGACTTTTTCCAATTTTTTTCAATGCCCCCGGTGTCGTAGTTCCTGTCCCACCTCCCCTGCGCTGTTATTGGTGCAAAAAAGGCGCCAGGGAAGGTGGGAGGGGAATCGAATTTTGGCGCACTTTACCACGCGGTGTTCGATTCGATTCGAACATGGCGAACACCCTGATATCCGATCGAACATGTGTTCGATAGAACACTGTTCGCTCATCTCTAGTTAAGAGTGTTGTTTTCAGAAACACTGCCACTTATGTCCTCAGTCTGTGTCTAGTATTGCAGATCGTAGTTAAGTTTATTACACTAAGTGGCACTATCAAAGATAGTCCAAGGATTATCGTAATTCTGTTTCTGGAAATATTTTTCCTAATGTCATACAACACAGAGCATCTGAGTAATCTCAATGCAAAGTTTAATCCCTTCCCACCGTAGCCATTTTTCAATTTCTAATTTTTGTTTTTCAGTCTCTGCCTTCTAAAAGCTGAAAGTTTCCATTAATAGACTCGTATGAGGGTTTAATGGGGTTGCCCGGGGAATATTATTTACTAACCTGATCCTGGACTGCTCCACCCTATGGGGCAAGTTATCATCTGTGTTATGGGGGGGCTGAAAATAGTAAAGCTAGCCCCATAGCTTAGGCAACTAAATATTTATGAGACTGGAGGAGGATGGGGTAGAGTGACCCAGTGAGGCTGAGCAACCCAGGGGGCTGAATGCTGCCTCATATTACACGACTCAAGGGTTATGACATCGTCAGGATCCCTGGATCCATCATCGGCATCCCTTGGACCAGGTTAGTACATTTACACTCCACGGATAGCCCCTATAATTTTTGCAGGACAAATTGTACTTTATAATGATACCATTTAATACTGTGTACAACCTTCTTGGTAGCTGGAAAAAAAAAATCAGAATGAGGTGGAATTAAAGAATTTTCTTATGGGTTTATTTTTTACAGCGTTCACTGTGCATCCAAAGTAATATGTTTTCTGCAATGCAAATTAAGTACTGATACTTCTAATCACAACCCACCCCTATATGCTCTTCTGGGAAGTCTTGGTAAGCTTAACCAAAACTTCAGGTATCAGTATGTTGATACTGTTCCACATAAACTGTTGGTATGCAAAATGAGAATGTTGGGACTGGGGGAAAATATATGCATTTGGGTTAGCAACTGGCTCACTGATAGGAAACAGAGGGTACTTGTTAATGGTAAATATTCAGACTGGGCCACAGTCACCAGTGGGGTCTCACAGGGGTCAGTATTAGGTCCTCTCTTGTTTAATATCTTTATTAATGACCTGGTAGAGGGTTTACAAAGCAGGGTCTCTGTATTTGCAAATGATACTAAACTTTGTAAGGTAATTAATAATGAGGAGGATAGTAGAATATTACAAGGGGATCTAAGGAAACTGGAAGCATGGGCGGAGACTTGGCAAATTAAGTTTAATGTTGACAAATGTAAGGTAATGCACTTTGGGCGATGTAATAAAATGTATGACTATGTACTAAATAGTAAATTACTGGGTAAGACTGTCAATGAAAAAGACTTAGGGATTTTGGTGGACAGCAAGCTTACCTTTAATGATCAGTGCCAGGCAGCTGCTGCAAAGGCAAATAAAATTATGGGATGCATCAAAAGAGGTCTAGATTCTCATGACAAGGACATAGTTATGCCTCTATACAAATCACTGGTACGGCCACACTTAGAATATTGTGCACAATTTTGGGCCCCGATATACAAGAAAGACATAAATGAACTTGAAAAAGTGCAAAGACGGGCAACCAAAATAATTAGGGGAATGGGTGGACTGGAGTACAACGATAGATTAACAAACTTGGGGTTATTCAGTTTAGAGAAAACACGTCTACAGGGAGATCTAATAACAATGTACAAATACATGAAGGGACAATACAAAGAACTTTCTAAGGAAATTTTTACTCCTAGGCCAGTGACAGTGACAAGAGGACATCCTCTACGTCTGGAGGAGAGAAAGTTTCACCAGAAACATAGAAGGGGATTCTTCACAGTAAGAACAACGAGGCTCTGGAACTCTCTGCCCCAGGAAGTGGTGATGGCGGATTCACTGAACAAGTTCAAAGTAGGCCTGGATGCCTTTCCTGAAGAGAAAAATATAATGGGTTATGGTCTCTAGATTTTAAGGACATGTTGATCCAGGGTTTTATACTGCCTGCCAGATTTGGAGTCGGGAAGGAATTTTTTTCCCCTGAAATAGGGCAATTGGCACGAGCCTCATGGGGTTTTTTGCCTTCCCCTGGATCAACACTGTAGGGGATTGTAGGGTTATAGGTTGGACTTGATGGACTCATGTCTTTATCCAACCTCATCTACTATGAAACTATGTAACTATGTAATGCCCGCAATCAGTATAATGGCAGAAGCTCCTAAGTGGCCACCATATTTAAAGGGGCTCTATCATTGGGAAAAGTCATTTTTAACCAAACATATACTTGCATAGCTTTTAGAAAGTCTATTCCACACATACTTTTTGTATGTTAATCAACTCAGTAGTTTGAATGAGCCCATTTTTATCCATGTGCTAATTAGCCTCCAGTGAGCACCTCGGAAGTCTCAGTGAGTACTCTCTGCTGTGTGTACAGCACAGGATGCTAATGCTGATGACTCATCTCCCTGCTCTCACACACATAACAGAGAGTGTGCTCGATGAGACTCCCGGTGCTCGCTGGAGGCTAATTAGCATGTGAATAAAAACATGCTCATTCAAAAACTACTGAGGGGATTAACATACAAAAGGTATGTGTGGGATAGCCTTTCTAAAGGCAATGCAAGTATGTGCTTAGTTAAAAATGACTTTCCTAATGATAGAGCCCCTTTAAGTACCCAACTTCTGCTATAATAGTACAGATGATGTCTGGAAAGGGTTAACTATCCCACCTAAACTCACAATTATACAATTAGGCATCAATCTGATTAGCTCAGCATTTAAAATCTCTGATTTGCTACAGAACCATCTAGAGTTTTATTTGTAGAAATACGAACCTTTAAAGAGACTGCTGTGAGCAGTGCTGCACTGAAAAGAATTATGACCACAAGTAACTACATTACACATGTTAATACTCCTAACACATGTACTGTATATGTATCAGAAAATGATAATCCTTTCAAGATAATAGGATTTCACAATATTCTGTCACAAAGTTATGTCCTCATGTACATCCACCCAGGGATTGTGTTACAAATCACAACCTGTTATGGGTTTTGCTAGCATGAGAAGATATTTTATTAAATTTGTTTTGTTAGAAATTAGATTCCTTAATCATGTTTTGGCTACATTAAAGATAGATACATTACTGTACAGCAAAGGGCCAGTGGACTGACTCTGATCCAACTTCTGATACTTATAGCCTATGTATACAGTATTTCAGTTATCATTTTTTCAGATTGCATAGTTATCTAGTGAGCCTTACATGAGAGGTTTGCAGTGCAAACATTAGAGGTTTATGTTAAAATGGTATTCCAATCTCCATGATATTTAAACTTGTAGCTGAAGCTAACTGAAGTGTTTTCCCCAATGCATTATATCTGCTTCGATTTACTAGATACTACTGATTATGTCTCCTCAAAGTTTATAGCTTGTTACCAGTGGCGTAACTCGGAATGGCGGGGCCCCGTGGTGAACTTTTAACATGTCCCCCCTGACCGACGCCGAAGACCTCGACCGACACCCCTCCTACGCATTCCTTTGTGCTCTATTATGCCCCATAGTGGCCCCTGCACAAAGTATTATATCCCTCAGTGACCCCTCCACGCAGTATTATCCTCCATAGTGGCCCCTCCACACAGTATTATCCCCCATAGTGGCCCCTCCACACAGTATTATCACCCATAGTGGCCCCTGAACACAGTATTGTGCTCCATAGTGGCCCCTGCACACAGTATTATGTCCCACTGTGGACACCCATAAACAATTATTATATTCTGGGGGGTTTTCAGACCCGAAGAGTATAATAATCGGAGACCCAGGGGGAAAGACCCCCGAGTATAATGATAGCAGTGATAGCGGCTGTCACCTGGCCCCTAATGTCCCAGGCCCTGTGACAGCTACATCTGCTGCTACGGTGTTAGTTACGCCACTGCTTGTTACCTAAACCGGTTATCAGACCACCTCTATTATGTAGTGGTCAGCTGATGATTTAAGGCAGAGAATGTGGCCTGCATAATAAGTCCCGATAATGGTGCAGCAGTCCACACTATATTGGTTAGAGCTAAATTTTTGCTCTGGGTGAATCACAGCCAAACTATGACTCTCAAGAGAATGAATGAGGTTTATGCGAAGAAGCAAGTCTAGGTGACAACAAAATCTGTCTGGAACTACTTTTTATTAACATGGACATGTCATGGTGGCAATGTTACAACGCTATTATAACCATAAATAATTTAGATTTACTGGAATATACCTTATCTATACTGTATCTGCAAGACTATTATGGTGTAAACCCTTAACCTGTTTGAGGAAAAGTAAAGCCTTGATCATTGCAATTCATGGGGACATCACGCAGAGTATAGCATAAGCTTTGTAGATCTATTTCAGCAGTGATTCCCAAATGTTTTACACTACTTACTCTGTATTACACATGGAAAGAATTAAGTCACAGCAAATGTGAATGCATGACTGTAAATGGATGACTGTAAATGTTCTCATATTTGAAGTATCTTTCCTGTTTGATCATTTATATAAGGCCATAGCAAAGTAAGAATGTTCTCCAAACTCAAGAAGCAGTTAAATAGAACCAAGAAACCAGACTATCTTTAAAGTAACATTAATTGATACAGAAAAAGTGAAAAGCAGAAAAAAAATTACTAAAGCCAAAGACTAATTTTCAACTGCAACAATATCTATCAGCTTTGTGCTCTACCCCACTGTCAGGGAGTCAATATTTCAGTTAGCAATCAAGTTTCATTTCATCACATCTATCAAAGAAGTGTAAAATGTGTCAAAACTGTAATCAAACTGAAGGACTATTGAAAGAATAAACAAGCCGTAATTTCTGTATGCGGCATTAGATAACATTCTAAGAAGGGTTCAGTAAATGGTTGAACAAGTTTAAATCCAGTAACACAGTTCAATGCTCTACTAATGTACATTAATCTGTTCTGGAGCAACCATTGTCATTTTGGGGAAAATTTATCAACCCATCTATGGCAGTTTTTTTGGCATAATTGGGTGATAATGTGGTACATCTTTGGCGCAAGGTCCTTGCATATTAAAATCTACATGTACCATCTAAGTAAATGGTCTAATATATACAGATAAGATAACGTTTATTGCACCGCTTAAAAAGAACTCTATCAAAAATCTGTCACATTTGGAGTGTTACTGCACAAAGAATTTATTATCATGTGACTGAGCACAATTCACTTCACTGTATCAATACTAAGAATTGGAAGTGCTGCAGACTTCTTAATCTCACACATCAGATATGGACAATTTAAAATTCAGAATTCACGGCCTCCCCCCCTCTCCAACTTGTTTCACCACCTTTGTGGCATCCTTAGTGGTATGTGTGAAAGTCCAGCATGATAAACAGGTCTATGTAACCTCTCTTAACCCACCCTTCTGGGTGTACCTGAAGACCCTCCAATAGGGTTGAGCTATCCCGATTCTTTTTTTTTTTTTTTTTATGATCATTTTCAAAAGCTATGAAAAGTTACCAAAAAATACATACAAGTTCTTAGAATGCATAGAAAGAGCAAGGGAACACTTAAATGGCTATAAAACATTGTTTTTTAATCACTAAGTGCGGACGACGAGGCACTCGCCATATAATAAGCCATGGTTGAAGTTTTGCGAGTAGATAGTTGCTATCTACTCTTCTGTTACCTCCCTGCTGTGCCGTATACTGAACTCTGCTACATCTCCATTACTGTACATTGACTTGTCTAACTACTCTTTTGCTTCGTCCCTGCTTTACTGTATACTCAGCTCTGCTACATCTCCATTACTGTACAGTAGTATCTATCTACTCGCGAACTTCAGCCATGGCTTATTATATGGCAAGTGCCTCGTGGTCCTCACAGCAGCACACTGAAGAACAGAAATGCCTGCGGCCTACGAGGATGTGCTGGAGAGATATAAAGGGACTGGGCAGAGAGGGCACCGCTCCGGCTGGCGGTACAAAGCAGGGAGAAGGGCACTGACCTATAATAGCCGCAGCCAGCAAGTGTCATTTACTGCAGATAATACATAGCTGTACAGTAATGGCGATGTAAAAAATCTGAGTATATGGTAAAGCAGGGACGAAGCAGAAGAGTAGATAGACAAGTAAATGTACAGTAATGGAAATGTAGCAGAGTCCAGTATATGGCACAGCAGGGAGAAAACAAAAGAGTAGATACTATCTACTGTTCCCTCCCTGCTGTGCCATATACTGGACTCTGCTATATCTCCATTACTGTACATTGACTTGTCTAACTAGCTATTCCCACAATGCTTGGCCAGTAGCCAAGCATTGTGGGAACTAACCTCCGACCTTGATCCCATCGTAAAAGATCGGGATCGGAATTCCATTCGCGATCGTGAAATTTACCCGATTGCCGATCGGAATCCGATCTTTTCCAATCCCGATCGCTCAACCCTACCTTCCAATTACAAGGGTTCTGCCAAATTGTGCCCCTCCACACAACCTCAACCAGTGTAGATTCTTCTACTGCACAATTGCAATGACTTCTGGAGGCCGCTGCTGTCTCTTGTCTCATTCCGTGTATCCAAGGAAAAATTTAACAAGATTAAGTCCAACGTGGTTCCTATTGTGCATGCCCATAGAAAATTTTACTAGCTGTAACAGAACTAACTCCTACAGGAAGGATGGACATGTATGTGGGCTTCATATTAGTGTTGTGTGTTAAGGATTCATATCCCAAGTCCAATCTACCTGATTTTAGTATGATAGCATACTTAGTTGATTTTTGCTATCCCCTTCTTCTAGCATGTCCCTCTAAAGATGACTTGTTTGGTGCTTTGCACCAGTGTTTTTCCTCCTCAGAGAAGTAGAATAATAGGAAGGACTGCTGCTGTCACACTGTTACAAAAATTTTATTTTTGTGGATTCAATTCTGACTTTCTTATAGATGTCAATGATTTCTATTTATATGCCTGCATTACAGTATCTGCAGCCTGATTGCCAATTGTCAATCAGGATTGCCAGTTTGTGCATGAACTACCGTACAAAAATGCAGAGTGTACATTATATCAAGTGCCAATCAACAATGTAGGTACCGAGTGCTAACATGGAATGATACATTGTCCTAAGAACAAGGCATAAATCACATGGACTTAAAACTTACAGATAGTTAGATGTATGGAAGAACCATACTCCTCATTGGACATCCTTTAGCCTTCAGTTTACATACACAGGTAGTGTGTCATCTACAGATTTTAGGAGACCCAGGGCATGCCAAAAAAAACCAAAAAAAAACAGGTAAATTCATTTAACTTAACAGGTGGTCCCTGCCTTCATTTACATTGCAGAGCCTGCCAGACAATTCACATGAATTGCTGTGCAGCACTTTCTTCCTCCCTTTCCTGGCCTCTGCTTACATTCACTGTAGACCACGTTGAAAAGCCATTGCCAGCAGGGTGAGGAAGTGAATACAATCATAGCGGGGCTGCAGTTGCTATTTTCTCTGTTCTGTAATAGTATGATGAAAGTAGGTGCCTTGGCGCTAAAGTCAAATTGACCAACCATAGCAATACAAGCTACCATTCGTCTGTTATTTTTAACCACTGCCAACAATGTTTTAATTATCTCTGTATGATGGCATCATAGTGTCACAGCACAAATATAAATCATAGCTCAGCTAATAGCCTTCATGGCTGCCAATGATTTTTGTTTTTTATTATAGACTGCAGGGAAGGGGTCAGGAGGAAGACGCTGCCCACCAATTCATTTGAATTGATGGGCAGATCCTGCTAAGCCATTTAGAGCATTGCTGGTGCCAAATATAGCACAAGCTACATCTGTAGATCTGAAACCATTAGCAGTATTTAGCCACAGGGGTATTAGTCTACAATACAGGGTTGAATTGATCTTTGGCACAGTAGGCCTATGCCTGTAGGAGAAAAGTTTTGAGAGATGGTTCTTTTACTGCACAGTATGCATATCAAAGTTATTTTCTTTCACTGGCAAAGAAAAATGAACTCATACTAGCTTTTACTGAGGTGTGATAAATTGTATAAGGCAGAAACTCTATATTTTGATCTCTAAATCAACTTCAAAGTTACAGAATGTTCAATGTGAAAACTAAAGACATGGATGGTGTGAGGCTTGGAGTGCCAGATAATATATCCCCATCAAAGCCAACACTAAATTTAATTCCAGGAATGGTGGAACCTTATGATGAGATGAAGAGGTGGATGTATGATAGTAAAAGGGTTATGTGAGTTATGCAATGCATATATAGTACTTTCAGAATTAATATTTTTTTTTATCAAAACTGTTAAAGCAGATATCACATGATTACTATATACTTCTGATGGTGTATTTTGTGTATTATTTTCATACTTTTACATAATGGTGGACTGAGTGACAAAATGGTAGCACGGCAGCTCAGTGGTCAACAATCTTGCCTTGCAGGTTTTAGGTCATAGGTTCAAAATCAACCAATGCTAACTAAAGTTTGGGGTTGGTGTGCTGTCTGTGCTTTAATTGTGGGTTTCTTGCTATGAAATTTTGAACTCCAATTGAACTAATATCATAACAAAAGCTGCTTCAATACACCCCACCCAACACACTGTTAGGATTGGGTCCCGCAGGCTTCCCGTCCAGCGCATAGCGCCACCTGCGGGCCAATCCAAATCTCCCCCTCGGCGTTGTGCAGTAAGGTGTCTGGAGGCTAAGTCCAGCTTTCGGCCCACTGAGCATGCTCAGACATTTTGGAGCCGCTCAGAGGCTAAGTGCCATTTTTGCCATACTGAGCATGATCGGTGATGTCATGCCACAACCCCTGTTGGGCGGGGACTAGCCTTTAAATAGTGTGAGCCGACGCCTGCCCGGTGCTCACACATTGTCTAGTAATCCTTTGAGACAGGAGGTTAGGGCCAGGTTCCAGTCAATTTGAGGGCTGAGTAGGGACCAAGTTGTATTCCTTGGCTCTGCCATTGGGAACCAGTAGCCTATTCCCTTGTCTAACTGCTGTGTAGCTCCTTGCAGTTTAAGGAGTTTGTTGTGTGACTGACCAGGAGTGAAGTTAACCCCTGGCAGTCTTGTTTGTTCAGCAGAGTGAAGCATATGCTAGGGCCTGGTTCCCCTGCTGTAATTAGCAGGTGCTCCTTACAAAGCTTCATTTGACTTCACTCAACTGCTATACATAGGCACGCTCTCCCAGTGAAGTTAACTGGAGAGAGTCTGCTGCAGCCTGTTCACAACATCACTGCCAGTGCAGTTTAACTGGGGGTTCATATTCAGACATACGGCTGCCTATCTGGGCCTGCGGACCTCGCTGCAGTGCTCTGCAGCTTAGCGGTTCTAGTTTTGTTTATTATTATTTTTATATATATACACACAGAACCGTCACGCACACTGGGTGGTCACCTATAGACACAAACAATGGTATACCATTTTGTGATTACATGCTGTGTTGAGAAAAGCTGATTAATTTATGATACAAATATCTGGATATGAAGAGTCAAGTGGACACTTAAAGGGCGAAACATCTGTATCCTACCTTATGTTGCCTCTTGTCTGGAGTTATTCTAAGGTGAGTGGAATGAGTGGTGTTGGATGATCACTGTTACTCTGTCAAGTGTTATAACACAAAAGTTATATTGGTTTTATCTCAAAGCAAGCCGTTTTATGCCACGGATCTCAAGATATTTCAAGTCAAAGTTAGGGAGAACACATTTATATATAAGCAACAGTAATACAAGTATAAGTAATAGTTAGATTTTTTGGTTTTTATAGGTTTAATTGCAACTTTTGTACATGTTTAAGTTATTACTCTATGGCTTCCTTGGCCATGAGTATGGAGTCCCTCTTGATGAAGGAGCCAGTTTGCCATCATAAATGGGTAGTTACTCAACTGCTGCACAGTAGCTAAAGTAGTACATGTATGGTGTGCCAGATTTATTATAACTAAATCCAAAATAACTATTCTCATATTGTCTGAATCTTTGTAAAGATCTAGAACTATCCTATTTGTTATGCTGCATACAACACCATTATGTAGTCTACTACCATTTTCATTACTAACTTGACTTTTTTTTTTTCAATAAAAGCAGTCCTGAATACATTTTACTGTTTTTGACTTTCCTCCAAATTGTCCAAAAATCTTTTCATTCATCCTCCACCTGTCCCCATGTGCTATACAGTACCAAGTTGATATAAAACACAGAGTAGTCCATTGCTCTGAATACTAACTGATGAACATGAAATATGTTTCAATCTGGTCAGGTTTCAGGAACCAAGGGCATTCTAACATACAGTGCATGCCCATCATACAGCAGATTATTGTCTGTAAATCAGCATATTTAAAATGGTAGGATGCTTGTACATCATTTTTGGGAGTTCTCTTATCCAGTACTTTATTGATAAAACAGAAGTTCATGTCTTAGCAAAAAGCAAGTGGGGGTCATTGAGGAGGCTTATTCATTACCCACCGAATAGAAGATAAATGTCAGAATGCTCGAGGTCTGACTACCAGGACCCCCAGCAATGAGGAGAATGGGGGACCGGAATCCCCATGCCTTGATCTTGTGAATTAAGTGCATGACAGGTTCTTTATTTACTACTATGGGATTGTGGTGATTGCAACCTCCGTCTCATCCTATAGCCCCTATATCAGTGCATGGAAGGGGCAGCAAGTAGAGATGAGCGAGTACTGTTCGGATCAGCCGATCCAAACAGCACACTCGCATAGAAATGAATGGACGTAGCCGGCATGCGGGGGGTTAAGCGGCCGGCCGCCGTCAAAGCGGAAGTACCAGGTGCATCCATTCATTTCTAGGAAGTGTGCTGTTTGGATCGGCTGATCCGAACAGTACTCGCTCATCTCTAGCAGCAAGCACAGTAGCACTCTATTTACAGAGAGGAAGCATGAGGAACTTTCATTCCCCCATTCTCATCTCAACCTGTGGATAGGAGATAAGTTTGACATTTCCTTATAGAAAGTTTTCTGTTAACCTTTTTCTAAGTATTTAATCCTCAAAGCATAAAGAACCTGCAACAGACACCTATGGTATATCAACATACCATAAATGTCTTTTGTATGAGAAGCCCTTTAAGAAAAAAAAAAGTAATCTCCGTGTCCTGTTCCAAGCCCCCTGGTGTGAGGCATAAAACTGTCTCAATTTTACTGTAATGGTCATTAAGTAAGGAATAAAGTGCGTCTTCCTGCTGCATAGCATCTTCTGCCATGGCACAGATAATGGCCCTACTTAAATTAAGATGTCCAGACCCAGATGTGAGGTAGGTAAAAATTGTCCAGAGCTGTACTTAAAGGGGTTTTCCAGGTTGACGTGTCTTAAATATAGGTCATGAATTAAGGATCATCAGTGGTCTGATATGTAGGCCCAGGTATAACAGTTGTTTGAAGAGGCTGCAACCTCCAGATGGGCGCTGCTACTTCTTCGGCACTTTCCAAGCATAGCATTTTTGCTGCATCTGTGCTTGGTATCCCATTCAACCAAATCACTTGAATGAGTGTGCGCTGCAATCAGGGCATGTGACCAGTGAACATGACGTCACAAGACTTGAATCACAGAGGTCACAGATTAAAAATTAAAAAGTCCATTTAAGTCAAAAAATGTTTTTGATAATTTGTATAGATTTACCTGGAATAGAATATAAGCATTTAAAAAATCCAAATGAGAGACATGGGACACAACATGGAGTAATATAGTATAATATAAAAGTTAGGCAAATAACCTAGGGCCATGTTCTGAGGCTAGAAAGTGCTATTTAGATCAAATAATACATCTAAGATTAAAACAAATAAACACAAATCATCGAAAATAGGAACAAAGTAAAATAACTAGAAAAATGATATTTTTGGTTTAACCCTGAGGAGGTGATATGCGCACAAAGTACATCCAATTTTTCTATAGCTCTCTGGAATGTCATTTCATTGTCACCGTTTCCTCGTCTAATCTACCGAGAAAGTAATAAATTCCACAAATATACATTAGCTCTTGAAAGAAAGAGTTGAAAGTCCCACGACTGCAGTGTTTCTAAAATGGTGACCTTGTTTGTTAACATTTTAGAGGTGAATCTCTGGAGTACTTCAAAATGAAACATAATCCAACAATCCTCTTGCCCCCTGAGCTCCTTGGACCTGTCAGTCAAAGAGGATAGAAGAGCATGTCAGTAAGGTGCAAGGAAAGAGCAAATAATATTTCAACCTTATTTGAGCATATGTAATTAGCGCACGTCACATCTTTGACCTTGGCGAGGTGCAGACGTATTGTATGGAATACATATGCATGAATATTTGTAATGTAAATACTTTACCTAAGAATATAGGCCACATGTAGGTCATATATCTATGAACTGACGTAAATAACATTGACGTATGATTTTTATTGCTTTATCTTTTTGTGATTTTTGAACATTTGCTTATTTTGTTCAATGAATTAGATGAATGTGAGATACTTAAAAAGTAATGTTGTATTTAAGTGAATATATCTCTTTTGCAAAACATCTTAAACTTGGGCCCGGTGGTAAAAATATTAGGTCTCATGGGTTCACAGTGGTATAAAATCTGTAACAAAGCCCCATGTACCATATGTCATCAACATACAGCCAATTGTGTCCCTCCATGTTGTAAATGGGCCTTTTTTTTTGGGGGGGGGGGGGGAGGTACACACGGTGGCTCAGTGGTTAGCACTACAGCCTTGCAGTGCTGGAATCCTGGTGCTCAAATCCTGCCTAGGGCAAAAACCATCTGCAAGGAGTTTGTATGTTCTCCCCATGTTTGCATGGATTTCCATCCCATATTCTAAAGACATACTGATAGGGAAAAATGTACATTGTGAGCTCTATGTGGGGCTCACAATCTACAAAAAAAAAAGTAAATGGGCCTTTTACCTCCCTGAGGCACCTCCAACTGCTACATTTACATTCCCTATAGCAGGGGTAGGGAACCTTGGCTCTCCAGTTGTTGTAAAACTACAACTCCCAGCATGCATACTTACTCTGCTGTTCTTGGAACTCCCATGGAAGTGAATGGAGCATGTTGGGAGTTGTAGTTTCACAGCAGCTGGAGAGCCAAGGTTCCCTACCCCTGCCCTATATCAATGTTCCTTGAGGTTCTGTTATGAGTCCCAATATCACATCAAACCTTTGTCCCATTTGAGGATCATATTGTAGTTACTGAACATTTATTAAAGATCTCTTATGTTAAACCATGTTTCCCTTTTTCTGGGCCATTAGGCCATTTTCTCAAACTTTTTTTCTTGTACATAGTTGTAGGCCTTAGAAACATGTCTGTGCCATTTTTCATTTATCTAATTTCCATGAAAAACGGCCATGTCGATCTGTGCATGGACAACACATCTTCATGTGACAGTGAATAATGCTCGTGCGGCTCCTGTTTTTGAAATGAATGTCACATGACCATTATAGAACCCATGAATTTCAACGGGTTTTTTCACATGGCACTATCAATGTTCATTTTGATAGAAAAAGATGGATGCAATTTTTTTTTTTTTTTTTTGACAGCTGTGAAAAAGAACATGTGAATAGACATTTTGTATTCAATATGTTCTTAAAATGGAGGCGTGATATATGTGGCAAAAATATATGAATATGCCTTTACACCTCAAAAGCAAAAGTAGAGGCATTAAGTAGGGCTATGCCCTCTGGCTCCAATGCTCCCATAGCTGATGGTCTGCCCCTATAGTAGGTATACTCATACCATACATTTGAGTGATTACCATATTATAAGGCAGATGTATATCTACTAGATGTAAAGAAGGTCACAGTCCAATAGTGGCATAAGAGTAAAACTATGAAGGATCGGCACAAAAATAATTTTAAAAAATTGTGTAACTTTTCCTATTATCAAGTTGTAGCTTAATTTGGATCATGTCTATATTATAAATGATAAATATGCTTTCAGCGTCCATACAAATCAATATACCTAAAATTGAGTTTCTGGGGATTAAACTGTCAATGTTAATTTCTGAAAAAGCAAATAAGTATTCTGCAGGGGACCTCTTGATCATTTATGTTCTCTTTCAACCTCAGGAGCAATTGTATTCCTAATTAATAGGAGTATTTCGGGTGTGAAATGTACTCCGTTTCACTCTTTACAGAAAAATCATTTTTGGATGGAGCGTGTAGTCAATGCAATTGAGTATTATTTCAGAGAATGACACAGACGCCAGTGAAGTGCTATATCTAACCTGAGCTACAGTAGGTTGTCTAGTGGAACAAAACTTTGACGCTTTCCCATTTCCTCCACCATGTTGTTCTTGTACTTAATTAGCTCCAAATGAAAGCTGAAAGAAATCTGCTATGCCGTAATTGTTTAATTTATTTTGATTTTCCACAGATATTATTTAGTAATGACTCATTTCCATAGCATGCCTACAGCAGAAAAAAGAGAGAACTTTGAGATTAGACCTTTCTTAATCATGTCTTGTATCAGTTTAAAACATCAAAGCGTGCATCCAGGAATCTCGCAGCGACTTCCTGCTGAAATGCTCTAGGCCGTCATCAACGTGGTTCATCAGCAATTGACTGCTCTGCTTCTCAGCAGCTGGAAGTACAGTGGCAGGAAATAGTTAAGTCACATGACCTGTTATTAAAATGAACTGATTACTTATTAGGAAAATATAACTGATTAAAAAAAATGTTGCAATTAATTAGTCAATCTTACTTAAGTATATATGTATGCTCTATCAGCTCTGCTAACTGGAAAGATGCTAGAACTGACTACTAATGATGGAAGAATGGTAATAATAATAATAATTAATAATAATTTATTATAATAATTCTACACAAATTCAATAAAAATTGCTGTAGTACTATGCTTATAGTAGTATCAAAATCAATTATTATATTGTGCATTAATCAAATTCATAGTGAAAATATTATTGTTATTATTATTATTATTATTATTATTATTATTATTATTATTATTATTATTTGTTGTGGTAGTAGATATTTATGTTTTGTGATTATTATTATATGTAGTAGTGCATAATACTATGTATATTATTATTATTATTATTATTATTATTATTATTATTATTATTATTATTATTATTATTATTATTATTATTATTATTATTATTATTATTATTATTATTATTATTATTATTATTATTATTATTATTATTATTATTATTATTATTATTAGAGATGAGCGAATAGTAAAATGTTTGAGAAGTCGATATTCGTTTTGAATACCCGCTCAATATTCGACTACTCAATCAAATATCGAACCCCCTTATAGTCTATGGGAGAAAATGCTTCACTACAGGGGATCCCACTCTTCGACTCAGGAGGGTCACCAAGTCCACTATCACACCCCAGGAAATGATGCCAACACCCTGGAAAGCAACTGGGACAGCAGGGGAAGCATGTCTGGGGGCATCAAGTACCTTTATTATGTCGGAATCCCTTTCAGCTTGCGATATGCCAGAGCTGACTTTTTCGCATAGGAATGCATTGACCAGTGTTGATTTGCCAGTCTACGTGATTCGGCCAATCAACGCTGGTTCTGCCTGAGGAGGCAAAGTCTAAGAGTCGTCCACAGCAGTTTCCACTCTGGTCCAAGACTGGCCAATCAAGGCTGGTCAATGCATTTCTATAGCGAGATGTAGCAGAGCTGGCCGTGTGGCTAGCCCGGCTACTCTGGACAGATGAAAGAGCTCTGTGTTACACCCAACCATCCCTCTAGCTACTCCTCCTGTACTAACATGACTAGCTCAGCTTGGCTATTCCTTAGTACTACTAACACGCTCAGCTGGGCTATTCCTTAGTGTAATAGCCCAGCTGAGCGTGTTAGTAGTACTAAGGAATGAGAGTGTTAGGCTGCTGCATATGCCAGCTATCCTACATCTCCTACACACTCAGCTAGACTATTCCTTAGTACTACTAACACGCTCAGCCTGGCTATTCCTTTGTGTAATAGCCCAGCTGAGCATGTTAGTAGTAGGCAGGGCTTAGAAGAGTGTGGGCCCCCACCTTCTCTATAATACTAGTCGGGAGAGGGAGCAGGGCTTAGGAGAGTGTGGGTGGGGAGTCTCCCCACCCAGTACCCACCCACACTCTCCTAAGCCCCGCCTTATAATACTAGTCGGGGAGAGGGGGGCAGGGTGCTCTGAAACCCGGACCATGGATCGAAGTGGACCAAGAACAGGGAGGTGCAGGTAAGCAGACACCGGGGGGGGGGGGCTGTAGTACTAACATGCTCAGCTGGGCTATTCCTTAGTACTACTAACACGCTAAGCTGGGCTATTACACTAAGGAGTAGCCGAGCTGAGCATGTTAGTAGTACTAAGGAATAGCCCAGCTGAGTGTGTAGGAGATGTAGGAGAGCTGGCAGATATGCAGCAGACTAACACGCTCAGCTTGGCTATTCCTTAGTACTACTAACATGCTCAGCTGGGCTATTACACTAAGGAATAGCCGTGCTGAGTGTGTTAGTAGTACTAAGGAATAGCCAAGCTGAGCTAGTCGTGTTAGTACAGGAGGAGTAGCTGGAAGGATGGTTGGGTGTAGTGCAGAGCTCTTTCATCTCCGGTGTCTGGAGTAGCCAGGCTAACCGCATGGGCTCTGCTATATCTCACTATAGAAATGCATTGACCAGCGTTGATTGGCCAGTGTACGGGCATTCGGCCAATCAACGCTGGCCAATGCATTCCTATGGGAAAAAGTCAGCTCGCGCATATCGCAAGCTGACAGGGATCCTGACAAAATAGAGCCCCAAAGAGCTAGGTGAGTGACATTCCCCCCTAAATAAGGGTAATCCCTAGCTAACCCTGCCTGTAGATCTGTCACTGTCTCATATTCATATAGTTCACAGTCCCAAATTAGTCTAATGGTAAATCCACCATTCATCTAAATTGGAGGTTATCTGTTTCCGGCCACCAATTCCTTTTTCCGATTTTTTTTTTTTTTTTTTTTTTTTTTTTTTTCTGCCTACGTTGTCGTAGTTCCTGTCCCACCTCCCCTGCACAGTTATTGGTGCAAAAAACGCACCAGGGAAGATGGGAGGGGAATCAAATTTTTAGTGAGTTTGCCACCTGGTGTTTGATTGGAATCAAACACCTCGAATGGCCTGATATTCAATCGAATATCAATTTGATCGAACACCATTCGCTCATCATTAATCAAATTCATAGTGAGAATATTATTATTATTATTATTATTATTATTATTATTATTATTATTATTATTATTATTATTATTATTATTATTTTATTATTATTATTATCAATAACTGTTGTAGTAGTAGATATTTATGTTTTGTGATTATTATTATTATTATTATTATTATTATTATTATTATTATTATTATTATTATTATTATTATTATTATTATTATTATTATTATTATTATTATTATTATTATTATTATTATTATTATTATTATTATTATTATTTTATTATTATTATTATCAATAACTGTTGTAGTAGTAGATATTTATGTTTTGTTTATTATTATTATTATTATTATTATTATTATTATTATTATTATTATTATTATTATTATTATTCCAGTAATAATATTGTTGCCCATTAATCATATTAATAGTGGTAATCATCACCATCATCATAATAATTGTTATCTTTATCAGCTGTTTGGGTTCCCATCATTCTTCAATGCCTCCTTTTATCACCCACAATGTTATATGTTGTAATTTTAACCCCTTAAGGACCCGGCCATTTTTTGGTTTCGCATTTTCGTTTTTCCCTCCTCACATTTCAAGAGCCATAACTTTTTCATTTTTCAGTTCACAGAGTCACATGATGGCTTATTGTTTGCGGGACAAATTGTACTTTGTAATGGCATCATTCAATATGCTGTGCAATGTACTGGGAAGCTGGAAAAAAATTCAGAATGAGGCGCAATTGGAGAAAAAATGCATTTGCGCCATTTTCTTATGGGTTTAATTTTTACAGCGTTCACTGTTTGGTACAAATGACATGTTACCTGTGTTCTACGTGTCAGTACGAACGCGGTGATACCAAATTTATATAGTATTTGAAATGTTTTGATACTTTTAAAAAAAAATGATAAACTTTGCAAAATAGAAAAAAAAATTTGTGTCATCATGTTCTAACACCTGTATCTTTTTCATATTTCCATGTATGGAGCTGGTTGTGGTGTCTTTTTATGCGGGACAAGATGACGTTTCTATTGATACCATTTGGGGAAAGATCTGATGGTTTGATCACTTTTTATTCAATTTTTTATAGGAGGCAAAGTGTTGAAAAAAACGCTTTTTGGCGGTTTTTATTTTTTTTACCGCTACGCCGTTCACAGTACGGGATAAATGTTTTAATATTCTAATAGTTCGGGAATTTTGGAGCGCAGGGATACCTAATATGTTTATGTTTAATGTTCTTTAATTACTTTTATAGCTAATCTAGGGAAAGGGGGGTGATTTGAACTTTTATATTTTTTTTTATTTTTTTAATACTTTTAAAAACTTTTTTTTTTCTTCTGTTACATTTATGATCAGACCCCTTAGGTACCTTGAAACCTAGGGGGTCTGATCGCTCATACTATTCACTGCAATACTACAGTACTGCAGTGAATAGCAGAATCCCAGCACTTCTATTAGACGATGCCTCTGGCATCGTCTAATAGATCTAGTGCAGAGACAAGTCTGGAAGCCTTCAATAGGCTTCCGGCTGTCATAGCAACCGATCACCGCCCTCATGTGACGTTCAGGAGGGCGGCGATCGGCGAAACATGGCGGCGCCCATGCCGCCGGCGCCGTTTACACACTGCGGTCACGTTTGACCGCAGTGTGTAAAGGGTTAACAGCAGCGATCGGCTCGGGCACCGACCGCTGCTGTTATTGGCAGGTCCTGGCTGTATGATACAGCCGGCATCTGCCGTGTATGGAGCGAGCTCAGCGTGTGAGCTCGCTCCATACATCCCCATGCGACCCATGACGTACAGTTACGTCAAGGGTCGCTAAGGGGTTAAATCCATTTAGGGCAACCTGAACTGGATTTGTGTCTCAGGAGCCCCCAGGCACAGAATGTCTGGGAAGTTAGACTCTATCCATCAAGCAGTTCATACCAGATAAGGTGTTCTTATGGGAATGATTCACATATCACTTATGGGTATTTAACACCTAGCTTTGCCGACCAATGGGGAAATTCACACAGTGGGAAGTATTAATACAAAATTTAGTCAGTCCGACCTCAAGAGTCCCAGGGAATCTCTAACGTCAGTCAGTGCAAGCTTTTTATATTGTTTATTATTATTATTATTATTATTATTATTATTATTATTATTATTATTTATTACTCATTTCAAAGACTTGCTTGTCTCTTACATTTTCTCACCTTTTTGATTATATTACACCATGCATTTATAGCACTTTCTCTTTTAATGATGAAAACATACTTCTAACATCTGGAAAGAGCTGTAACGTCTGATATTCACATGCAAAATACATAAATCACAAGCTATAAAACTCATCAGATCTGCTCCTTAAATGTTACTTTATTCATTAAGATATCTGGTTCATAGGTTGACCCGTTCCTTGCCAGAGAGTTTGGGAACAAATTGCAATTAAAGTATCTGATGGTTTTACTGACCTCATTAAAATGCAAATACAGAACAAGCTCAATTTATTTTACTGCTGTAATAATCTTGGTTTTCCCATACAAATGGTAAGGTTCAGTCATAATTTAAACCTCCATTTAGATGTGGTTAACAAATGTTCGTATGCAAAGTATGAAATCCATACATAGATAAAGACATTAAAGGTTACATTTGGTCTTTTTACCACTTTTAATGCCTTAATAACCACATACACTACTTTTACAGGTAGGTGAGAGGATTTGCTCCATAATGCCAATAATGCCAATACAATACTGCAGAATACAAGCTGCACCTAGAATGATGTGGCAGTGAGTCAGGCACAACCAGGTAACAAACAAAGAAGACAGAAACTTTTTTTTTGTATAAAATTTCTGTATTATCATTCTCTATATACACAGTGCTCAATTTGAGATATACTGGGGGAGCTTCATAAATGCACCAGAATTCTGGCTTAATTTGTGCCAAAAAAAAAAAAAAAGTTTAACATGTGGTGTGCTGTACATTTGAAGGTTTACATACAGTACACAAGATATACAAAACAAATATAATACTAACAGTGACCAACTGGCACAGTGGGAAAAAGTAACACTGTATCTTTGTTTGCATACCCCTCCTTTGGTCTTACTTATCAATCCTGCCCATGGCTGCTTACCACTTCAGGCCTCTAGGGGCCTTTTTTTGACCCAAATTGCATCCCTTCAGCATCATCAATGGGATGTGGGACACATGGTCCCCCCTAGAGGACTAAAGGGGAAGCATAGTAATCCCAGTAGGTAATGGTCTTTTTTAAATGGCCCCGTAGCTATCACCATGGCTGCTATCACGGTAGCTCTGTCACTGGTCTAAGCCTCTTCACTATTTATCTATTTAGATTTTTTATTTTGCAAACTTATTTAGCCATCACATTCTGTAGCACTTTACAGATATTGTCAACACTGTCCTAAGTAGGGCTCACAATTAGGGTTGAGCCGATCTTCAGATTTCAGGATTGATTTTAAAATCCAATTTCCGATCATTTTTCATTCGAACCCAATCCCTATCCCAATTCCGATCCCAATATTCGTCAATGGGATTTTTTTTAATAATCAAAGATTGGATTTTAAAAACGATCCTGTTAACTACAAAAATTCAAAGTCCAAAAATTGAAGCTTCCACACTGTGTGGTGATTAAAAAATCCACCGGCTACTTAGTCCCCCTCACTTACCTGCACAGAACTGCTGCTGCCTCCTCTCCCAATGTGTACGCTGCTCCCCAGAGCTCCGGGCCGTTGTTCTCTCCTCTCTCTCTTCACATGTCGGTAGAGGGCTGTGCGTGCCCCCGCCTCCCAGGCTAGTGTGACTGATGCTGGGAGAAGGCGGGGCTTGTTGTGGCTTAGAAAAAGCCCTGCCTACCCCCAGTAGTAACACTAGCCTAGGGAGGGGGGGCACGCACAGCACTCTGTCGGCGTGTGAAGAGAGAGAGGAGAGAACAAAAGTCCAGAGCTCCGGGGAGCTGGTAAGTTGGTTGAGCGATCGGGATCGGAATTCCATTCCCAATCTTTTTTTAGGTGGGATTAGAACCCGATCGCGATCATAAAATTTACTCGATCGCCGATCGGGATCCGATCTTTTCCAATCCCAATCGCTCAACCCTACTCACAATCTAAATTCCTTATCAACACCTTACTGTACAGCAGCTGTGCTTGGTGTTGTCGCTTAGCCCACTTCACTTAAATGGGACTGAGCAGCAAACAGGCTATGTGACCATGAACATGACATCACATGACCTATAAAGCAGACATGGTCAAAAGTTCGCCACGGGGCCCCGCCATTCCTAGTTACGCCACTGCATCTAAGGATAGATAATCATTTAAGTTCTGAAAATTCCTTTAATTATGGATCATCAGTTTTATTAAAGTGAACAGATTGGGTCAACAAAAGCAATGATATGCATAACTTTTACAAAAAGTACAGTACACACAAAGTACAAAAAAAGTGCAAAGTACAAAAAAAAACCTGTAATGCATATTTATTGTTGCCTATTTTCCAAATCTATCTGTATTGAGTCCCAATTAGGCAGTTAATTAATTTAATAAAACTGCATTTTCACACTAGCAGCAAAAATCTGTACAAAACAGCAGAAACATATGTGACTAAGGTGCAAATAATATGAACATAATTACAGTCCTATGAAAAAGTTTGGGCACCCCTATTAATCTTAATCATTTTTAGTTCTAAATATTTTGGTGTTTGCAGCAGCCATTTCAGTTTGATATATCTAATAACTGATGGACACAGTAATATTTCAGGATTGAAATGAGGTTTATTGTACTAACAGAAAATGTGCAATATGCATTAAACCAAAATCTGACCAGTGCAAAAGTATGGGCACCTCAACAGAAAAGTGACCTTAATATTTAGTAGATCCTCCTTTTGAAAAGATAACAGCCTCTAGTCGCTTCCTGTAGCTTTTAATCAGTTCCTGGATGAAGGTATTTTGGACCATTCCTCTTTACAAAACAATTCAAGTTCAGTTAAGTTTGATGGTCACCGAGCATGGACAGCCCGCTCTCAAATGATCTGAAAACAAAGATTGTTCAACCTAGTTGTTCAGGGGAAGGATACAAAAAGTTGTCTCAGAGATTTAACCTGTCAGTTTCCACTGAGGAACATAGTAAGGAAATGGAAGACCACGGGGACAGTTCTTGTTAAGCCCAGAAGTGGCAGGCCAAGAAAAATATCAGAAAGGCAGAGAAGAAGAATGGTGAGAAGAGTCAAGGACAATCCACAGACCACCTCCAAAGAGCTGCAGCATCATCTTGCTGCAGATGGTGTCACTGTGCATCGGCCAACAATACAGCACACTTTGCACAAGGAGAAGCAGTATGGGAGAGTGATGAGAAAGAAGCCGTTTCTGCAAGCACGCCACAAACAGTCGCCTGAGGTATGCAAAAGCACATTTGGACAAGCCAGCTTCATTTTGGAAGAAGGTCCTGTGGACTGAGGAAACAAAGATTGAGTTGTTTGGTCATACAAAAAGGCTTTATGCATGGCATCCAAAAAAACAGCATTCCAAGAAAAACACATGCTACCCACTGTAAAATTTGGTGGAGGTTCCATCATGCTTTGGGGCTGTGTGGCCAATGCCGGCACCGGGAATCTTGGTAAAGTTGAGGGTCGCATGGATTCCACTCAGTATCAGCAGATTCTTGAGAATAATGTTCAAGAATCAGTGACGAAGTTGAAGTTATGCCGGGGATGGATATATCAGTAAGACAATTATCCAAAACACCGCTCCAAATCGACTCAGGCATTCATTCAGAGGAACAATTACAATGTTCTGGAATGGCCATCCCAGTCCCCAGACCTGAATATCATTGAACATCTGTGGGATGATTTGAAGCGGGCTGTCCATGCTCGGCGACCATCAAACTTAACTGAACTTGAATTGTTGGTCCAAAATACCTTCATCCAGGATCCAGGAACTGATTAAAAGCTACAGGAAGCGACTAGAGGCTGTTATCTTCGCAAAAGGAGGATGTACTAAATATTAATGTCACTTTTCTGTTGAGGTGCCCATACTTTTGCACCGGTCAAATTTTGGTTTAATGCATATTGCACATTTTCTATTAGTACAATAAACCTCATTTCAATCCTGAAATATTACTGTGTCCATCAGTTATTAGATATATCAAACTGAAATGGCTGTTGCAAACACCAAAATATTTAGAACTAAAAATGATTAAGATTAATAGGGGTGCCCAAACTTTTTCATACGACTGTACATGGAAAGGGTGAACATACAGTGTAAAGACAAGCCACAATTACTGAAACAATATGGATACAATGTGACAGGTGGAGAGACAGCAATAATTTAAAGAGGAAGTGTGCATGGAACTGTTAATAATATAGTACATACGGGATTTCTTAAAATGACCTGACAGAAAACTGTAACATAATAGCTAATGGAACAAACATACAGTATTTTCAGAAGGGAATGAAATAATATTTATGCTACTCAAAGCTTTTCTTCTATACCAAGATCAGGAGGTATATAAACAAGCAAGTCTTAAAAAAAAAAAAAAAAAAAAAAAAACAAGAAAAAAAATTGTGATGAAAGATGCCTATGTATTATTGTGCATTTATTATTACAATTACTTATACAAAGGAGAGGGGGTATGAGGTGAAATGCTTTTCCTTCCTGGCAGTAAATATCTATTTTTATTTTATGATGTCTTGTTTGGGCAGGAAAAGGAAGGGGGTGTCCTGATCCTGGGTTTACCTCAGAGCCCAACAGAAACAGCTCCACAACGCAAAGAAAGAAAATGAATCTGTCCTAGATAAGGAGGAGTCATTGATTTCCCACTTCAGGGAGTAGGAGGAGGGGGTTCACCCTGGCAGGGAGGTCTGGCTAATCACAAGCCATAAGAATCTTTTTTTCCTTACCACTGCAACATCTGTTGAAGTCAGCTAACAGAACTGGATGTGTCCAATTCTATCAGAAGTTTCTACAAGCTTCCTGTAACCAAAGACTCTTAATTTTTTTTGCTTTTCTCCTATTATTTTAAGGCTGTTTTGAGTCCTTTGTTATCTTTCCTTTTGTATACACCACTAAAGCCTTTGGGTATTAAATTGTTAAATTTAAGTGTTCTTTGTGCTACTTTATTAATCCATTACCCATTTTGAGGTGTGAATGACTGTTTGGAGCAGTAGTGTGTATCTGGAATTCCTATTGGTCCTTGTTTCTGCATACCAGTGACATAACTAAAGCCTTGTGGGCCCCGATGCAAACTTACAGCAAATTCCTTATAGTGATGGTTATATGTGCCACAGTTGCCCAAACACAGTATTATATGCTCCATAGTGTTCCCCAAACAGTATAATATGCTCCATGGTTGCCCTCATACAGTATGATATGCTCCATAGTGACCCTCATGCAGTATAATATGCTCCACAGTGGCCCTACACAATATTACATGCTCCACAGTGCCCCCTAGACAGTATAATATGCTCCTTAGAGCCCCAATAGAGCTGCTATTATTATATATCTACTCAGACCCCAGAGTATAATAAGCAAAGGCCATGGGCAAGTGATTAAAAATAACAAACACTTATACTCCCCTTGCCTTACCTCTCCCATGCATCCTCGCTCCATCCATCTCTCTTCAGCATCTTCTTTGGTCCTCTTCTGCCTGTGACTGAGGTGACACACCCCAGACATCACTGCTGGTGATTGTGATTGGGCCAAAGCGGTGGGGCATGCTGGCGTCATTATGCTGCTGCACACCATGTGACCGCTGGGGCCCAATAACAGGCCCCAGTAGTGATGTCTGGAGCAGTGACTTCAGTAACAGGCTGGAAGAGCCCAAGAAAGGTGTTGAGCCCAGGAGAGGTGAGTATAAGTATTTCCTATTTTTAATTACCTTTCCTGGGCTGGCATCTATTAGAAAGGGGTCTGGTGACATGCCTGGCCCCTTTTCCATTAACAATATTTATAGTGGTCATGGAACGAGGCTTTCCCCAATCATTATCATGGTGGTCTGGGACCCCATCCATCTCCAGCTTACTGTAGGCCCCGTAACCCTCCAGGATCGGTCACAGTCATACTGTCTGCAACCGTGATCATTATGCTACAGCTACATACAAAAGGTGGTGGCATGTATTTCTGGTGCGGTGACTGTGATGGGGTGTGATTTCTATAGTTTGCAGCCCAAGTGAAGGGTGAGTGCAAGACTGAGTGAATGGAGTTAGTTGGCCCCTGACAGCCAACTAACTCCAGCATTTGTCATGGCAATTACGTGACAAATGCTGTTAGCTGCTGCATCTCTTCTTACTCTTAACATTTTTCTCCTTAAATTGTAATTCATAAATTGTGCCCTGTGCCCACACAAAGTGGAGCCATCTGCCCCTTATGTAGCCTATCTATCTATCTATCTATCTATCTATCTATCTATCTATCTATCTATCTATCTATCTCAGTAAATGTTTTTTTTTTAATTCCCTAATTTTGCTAAATCATACATCAATTTTATAAGGGGATTTCACCAGATTTATCTTATCATAAACTATGATGAATCGAGTACTAAAAATGCAAATTGATTTTTATTTTTTAATTAAATCACATATGGCATCTGACATTTTCTGAAATCACACATTATGATTTGGAGAATTGTTTTCTTTAATCATTTATGTGTTGTTTTTTTTCTAGAGCATATGTATTGATTGATTACTAAAATCTTTCTTTCCAACTTTGTTTCTACCATTTTTTACAGTACCATCAGGAGTCATAAATGGAAAATGTAAATTGTGTCTTAGTTTATCTAGCTGTGTTTCTGTGTGTTTCTATAGATTCACATGACACAGATTAATTCATGGTTTGTTCTACTTAGAAATCATTTCTGTATAGTATATGAATTGTCAGTACAAAGTTTTTACATTAATTTTTTTTTTTTTTTTTCCATAATTTAAACTTCTATAATGCATTCTCTTTTGGGAATTTGAGTTAGTAGTTGATAACTTTTAACACTGCATCATGCTCCTCTTTGGCCAGTGGAGCTGCAAGTCAACACTGGATATGAGTGAACTGTTCTGGAATTAGCCAGATTTGCTACCACTTTTCCAAAAATTTTAGGTTGAGCTAAATCCAAAGTTTTTTTATGGTTTGTTACCCAATAATTAATATACTCTGGGGTAATGTGTGGTGCGCCAACGTGATGATACTTTGATCCAGCATGATGACAGATAATCAATCGCCTTTCCTTTCCTGGGCATCCTGTCTTCTTTCCCAGCATCTGGTTTTTACCCATGAGCTCTTGAAGCCTCTTACAGGATCTTTTTCAACATCATGCCCTTTGTGACCATTGAGACCCAATCACAGACCTTGGTGGTATCTCCAGGGTGCATTATGTTGAAAAAGATGCTGTAAGAGGTTTCAAGAACTTATGGGTAAAAACCATATGCTGCGAAAGAAAACGGGATGCCCAACAAGGAAAAGGAAAGGTGAGTATCTATTTTTTTTTTTTATTATTATTATTTTGCCTGCACCTTCCCTGGGCCTTCTCTTATTGTATTCTTGAGTCTGAAGAGATCCAAGAGAATAATAGCATTTCCAGTTTGGACTGAACAAGAAAGTTCTGAACACAAACTTGATGGCAAGCCTTGCAAATTTTCAAAAATAAATCTTGCAAGGTTTGCTGTTGTGTTTACCAACAGATTACAGTATTATCTGGACAACGTGTCTTCAGAAGACTCTTAAATGTATGTGTAATTTATTACTAAAAAAAAAATATTGGTAAAAAGTTTATTTCTGGTTTGTCCCAGAGAATTTTTTTAATAAAAGACTCAGAATGGATTAAAAGCATAAAATAAACAATATTTTGCTCGTCAATCCTTCCCTACTCATCTTCCAATACTGCCTGGGTTCTCAACTAGTCTCTACTTTCTAAAACCTCTCAACACACAAGAAACGCAGCTCACTAATCTGTAACTGAGGCAGGTCACTATTGCAGCCAGTGATTGAGGTCACTATTGCGGCCAATGATTGAGGTCACTATTGCGGCCAGTGATTGAGGTCACTATTGCGGCCAGTGATTGAGGTCACTATTGCGGCCAGTGATTGAGGTCACTATTGCGGCCAGTGATTGAGGTCACTATTGCGACCTGTGATTGAGGTCACTATCGCGGCCTGTGATTGAGGTCACTATTGCGGCCAGTGATTGAGGTCACTATTGCGGCCTGTGATTGAGGTCACTACTGCGGCCAGTGATTGAGGTCACTACTGCGGCCAGTGATTGAGGTCACTATTGCGGTCAGTGATTGAGGTCACTATTGCGACCTATGATTGAGGTCACTATTGCGGCCAGTGATTGAGGTCACTATTGCGGCCAGTGATTGAGGTCACTATTGCGGCCAGTGATTGAGGTCACTATTGCGGCCAGTGATTGAGGTCACTATTGCGGACAGTGATTGAGGTCACTATTGCAACCTGTGATTGAGGTCATTATAGCAGCCATTAATTGTCTGAGCAGTAACTTCCTACTTGAGAAGGAAGTTGAGACCAGCATGGGATCTGAGCAGCAGGAATGTTGGGAGACCGATGAAGTATTTAATTTTTTATGTTTTTAAGCAATTTGGAGAACTTTATGAAAAAAAAAAATCTCCACTGTAAAACTCTTAAAAGCGGTGATAATTAACTGTAACTGAACAGAATGAAATCTCCTCCCCCAGCATGGTATATGTCAAGTTATGGGGTATGCTAGATCTTTCTGACTTAAAGGTTGCTACTAGGGTTGATAAATAGACATATTGGGTTACTATAAAACTAAATCCATTTTCACCTTATAGAACTGCAGGTGGTAATGTTGCTATATAGTTATGTGACAAATGATATTGTATTTTCATATTATCCATAATTGTAATTCTGCTGCTTGTTGTCCAGCTTGAAGGTTCAGGTCTTGTTTCTACATTTTGATATTGAAGATTTCAGGTGAGAAATTGAGTATTGTCCAGAAGCCATATATGACCTTTATAAATGTCATACATATGAAAATGAAATATGAATTGAAATGTAGGAATGAAATTCAGTACAGACTATATGTACCGCCAATTTATTTAAGAAATATATTTTTGAAATAATTCACATACTACATTGAATAGTTTGATAAAATGGTCAAATTGGGCTATAGACCTAATTTTTTTCTCCATAACATATATCTCATTTACTGTTCATACTGTAGCCAGGTGCCCTTCGTATGTACTTATTTGGGTTTAAACTTGTTAGAAGGGGCCCTTTCATTTCTAGCTACTTTCGGTGATGGTGGGATTGTTGTTTTCAATGTTTTCAGTAGTCTCCAGCTACTCATACAACAGCACCTCCTGTACATGGAATTTACTCAGGATTGCATTCTTATTCACTTAAGGGGGCATTCACATGGAGTAACATGGCGCTGATTCTGGCATAATAACTCGTGGCAGAATCAGCGCTAATAAAAAAAAGATTCCCATTGACTTCAATGTGTTTCATTTAACAAGTGTAACACATTGAAATCAATGGAAGGCTTTTTAATTCACTGTTAAAATGTGTTACGTACATTAAACGAAACCCATTGAATTCAATGGGAGTCTTTTTATCAGTGCTGATTCTTACGCGAGTTATCGTGCCAGAATCAGCACCACGTTACTCCATGTAAATACCTCCTAAATGGTTTGAGTGCATCACCAAGTATAACCTATGGGCAAGAATTGTGCTTTTCTGGTTTAAAAAAGACAAATAACAAAAAACCTAAATAGAAAAAAAAATACATTTAAGGGTGCCTTCACATGGTGCAGCGCACTGCTCCTTTAGACATCTATACACGTCCGAGCGTGGTGCTTCAAAACAGAGCCCATTGATTTCAATGGGTGCCGATATACGCGCGCTACCCATTGTAATCAATGGGCTATGTTTTGAAGCACCGTGCTCGGACATATGTATACGTGTCTAAAGGAGCGACATGCTATGCTGTGTGAAGGGGCCCTAAGGCTGTGGTCACACTTGCATTGGGTGAACGTTCAGGAACCCCCTTTCTACTTAAAATACACGGAAAGAAATTCCTGCAATTGAAACTATGGCCGAGTTCATACAGAGATTTTTGGTCACAATTTTGAGGCCGTATCCACCTCAAAATTCTGAGCAAAAAGATAGCTCCCATTGAAATCAATGGGAGCCAGTCAGTTCTTTTTTCCAGGAGCCGTTTGTTCCAGCTCCCGGGAAAAAAGAACGGACATACTCATTCTTCAGGCAGAGTCGCCTCGCGAATCCTCCTGAAGACACTCCATCTTCCTGACTAGGCACTTTCATTTGGGCCTAATCCGGAGCAGAGTATCGCGACTGGATGGCGGTGCAGTGCACTGGCATCCAGTCGCAGCCCCCTGTATTTTGGACCGGAATCTGAGGCGGCCTCTGCCTCAGGTGCCGGACCAAAAAACCCCATGTGTGAACTCGGCTTTATTCTCTGACAATTTCCGGAGGTAAACTCTGCAGACCCCATTAAAGTCTATGGAGTCCTCAAGTTTTGGCAGATAGCCATCTTTTCAAGCTGATAGGGTTTCCATTTCTTATTTCCCCAAGCAAACCTGAAAGACAGAAACCTGAAACCTGTGAACCTAGCTTAAATTATTTTTTATTTCTGAGTTTAGAGGGGTTATTAGACATCAAGGAAGATATGGTCCAAAACCCCTTAGAACCCCTAAGCAAAGTTGATGTTAGCCCTCATACCAGACTTTCAAACAATTTACTACTGTCTAGCATATTTTAGGCTTATACCTTTCATCTTTATTATTAAAAGTCACAATTTGTAATGGATATTGTATTAACTTTTCCCAATTTGGGGCTTACTATTGATTTAGGAATTTTTCTTCCACCTTTATAGTTGAGTGTTCTGTATGAGTCTTATGTATTTGTGTTTTTTATATGTAGTGGATCTAATAAAATAAGTGATAGTAATTTACAGATATGCACAAAATATTTTTCCTTCCCTTTCTTTTCCATCTTTTTTTCAGAATATTTTACTTCGAGGTTATGGCTTTTGCCCACTTGGTTTGAGTCTGAGCACCTAGCTATTTTATGCTCTGTTTTCAAGGGGTGATACATGTAAGCTATACCAATAATAATAGCTGTATAAACATTCCCACTGCCATTCATACCTTTATTTAATTGTGCGTGTTCCTCTTCTACTCTCTTTCCTTAATTCTTTTTTTCCTTCTTTTTTTATAATCTGTATTCTTGTGTAAATTCAGGAGAGGAATAAATTATCAGGGCAGCATAAAAAACCTACAGCCCGGCTCTTCAAATTATTCTGTATATTAAGTATGTGCCTTCTCAGCATAACAAATAAAAGCCCAGTCATGAAGCTGGGCCCATGAATTTCCAATATGCAGCATAAACAATCCACACTAGGCAGCGTTATTATTCTGCTCTGTGTATTGGGACATACAAGAGCTGTAATAGAATGGAAGAATAGTAGGTAACTTTAATCTAATCAGGGCATCAGCAGGTAACGTCTACCAGGAAAAATGGTTATGCAGCAGTGTATTAGCATATTCAATAGCTCAACATATGTGGAGCAAGACCTCTTTCCAACAGGGTAAGATGAAGATTAAAAAATGGCTACAGATGCTCATAATTCATATTTATAAATGTGCATCCTCTCAAGGTTGCCTTTAAGGAACCCTTTTTCTTTTTTTTGTATCCTATACCATGGGAGTAGCTTGTAACTAATACATTATTAGCCTTTTCCCCTTGCACACACATGCAAGAATTAGCTGAGCAGTCTTAATATACCTTGGGTGCAATTAGAAATTAAATGGCATGCCTTACCTATAGTTCTGAAAACATTTAGAAAAGCTTTTAGAGGTGGAATACTCGGGACTCTTATGAGCTTGTTTCCATGCCAACGCCAGCTTTTTCTTAAGTGGCAGAGTAAATAAGTACTTTTTCACATAATCCTTACGATTGTCTTGACAATAATAATAATAAGACAAAAATACGACTTCTGTTACAGGACATTGAAATGCAGTCAAAAGTGATCTTTGTTTTAAGACCTGGAAAACAGATTGGATATATTGGCGACATTAACTAATGATGGAGAAGAGATTTTCAATGAGCACTTAGTGTGATAGGCTGAAATGTCAGAAATTACCTTGACATTCTCATCTTGATGCCATTTCTATGCCATCCTCTTGACATTGGGTAATATTGTGAATTTTTTTTTTTTAATGGAAGGCAAGATTTTGAAGGATCCTATTAATGGGAGTTGAGGAATTTGCATACATATTAGAGAGTGGTACATTAAAAAGCCTTGTTTTAATCCATCTTCAATGAGAAACATTTTTTTTATGTTAAGTTCAACTAGACTATTGTTGTGGAGTTACATATTCTAAAGGAATGTTATTGCATTCATAATATTGTTATGAGACTACCTTTGACCATCAGAAATAGCAAGGCCATTGGAATAGTCATACAGATCTGTGCTGAGGCTTTTATAAGGGTTCTGTGCTCTCTTTTACTGTATAAATATCTTATAATGATCATCTATGGGCGTCATATCTTCACACCAGACAGGAAATGCTATACATGTTATTACAAGACTTACATTTAAAGGAATAGAGATACTGTTTCACAGCAGAATAAAGGTAAGTTCACATGGGTTTTTGGGTTCGGAACCTGAGGCGGCCAAGATATGGGTAGCTGCGACTGGATGTCGGTGCAGTCGCATCCAGTCCAGCATCCAGTCGCGCACTCCACTCCGGATTAGGCCCAAATGAATGGGCCTAGTCAGGAGGAGGTAGTGTCTTCAGGAGGATTCGCGAGGCGACTCCGCCTGAAGAATGAGCATGTCCGTTCTTTTGTACGGGATCCAGAACAAATGGCTTCCGGAAAAAAGAACTGACCAGCTCCCATTGAAATTCCATGAAATCTTTTTGGACAAGATTTTGAGGCGGATATGGCCTAAAAACCCTGAGTGAACTTACCCTAAAACTTCAATGTTATACCCACCATAGGAGGAACAAACGCAATGCTTTCATACACATAGCTGGGTAAGAGGGGAAATTGCTTCAATTATAAATAATGGTCAATGATGAGCAGTTAATTTAAAGATAATCCCCTTTTACAGCAAAAACAGCTTCTGTTCCTCTGGGAAGACTTTCTACAATAATTTGGAGTTTGACTTTTGATATTTTAGTCCATTCATAAGGGCAAGAGGACTTGAAATCTTCTTTCTAATTCATCCCAAAGTATGTGGGCCAGTCAGCTTCTTTTGCACCAGATTCTCCCAATGATGTCTTTATCGATATTGCTTTGTGTAAAGGGACACATTCATGCTGAGAGAGGATTTTCTCCAAAACTGTTCCCACAAAGTTGAAAGAATGCAATTGTCCAACATTTCTTTGGGGAGCATTTGTGGTTCTTAGGGGCCTCGGCCAGCCCCAACTCTGTAGTACTATGCCTCTTACAAAAAATTTTACAGTTGACACAGTGCAGTTGGGCAGGTAACATAGCATCTACCAGATCCATGCTCATTGATCAGATTAATAAATATGGAAGCAAGATTCGGCACTCCACAGAACACATTTCCACTGCTTCCATATTTACATTTGCTCCAGAACCCAGTGATGGTTTGCTAGGTACCATTCCTTCCAAAGCTTGATGCTACACTTGTTGATATAAAACCTGAATGCTACTGCTCAACTATGGAAAGCCATGCCACAAAGTTCCCGATATAGTTTTTGTACTGATGCTAATGCCAGAGGATGTTTGGGACCCTAGAGTAATTGGTTCAGCAAGCTCATGCTGTAATATTACATAATATATCACTACGTGACTAAATTGGGGTGTTTCCTAAATGCTTTCAGTTTCCAATAATACCACTCAGTTGATTGTAGAATATCTAATGGGATAGGAATTTTGTAACTGACTTGTTGCAATGGTGACTTTCTATAATAATGTAGAGGGTAAAAAACAACAAAAAAAAACCTGGTATTGAAGCGCCACTGAGTGGAAGATATTTGATAAAAATCACTTTATTGGTTCCAATGACAGAAGATAAGAAGGCTACGCAATATGACTGGAGCAATATGTTAAGGAGTAACCCTTCTGCATGCTATTTCTTGAGATTGTAGATCTCTCTGAGCTGGTGGGTGAAGACTAGCTGCCATATACTACACACCTGGCCCGAGAAAGACGCTAGACTAGCGTCGAAACACGTAGCCGCCTTATCTTCTGTCATTGGAACCAATAAAGTGATTTTTATCAAATATCTTCCACTCAGTGGCACTTCAATACCCGTTTGTTTTTTTTTTGTTTTTTTAATTTTACCCTCCATACCATTTACCACCACCCTCTGGGTCGGTGCCGGGGATCAGCTGCAACTGAGGTCTTAACATCGTTTTCACCAGGGCGCCATTTATTTTACTTTATAACTCTATTTATAATAGTACCACCCTTGGATTCATATCAAGGTTTTGGGTTTTACTTTACACCTGTGGAAATGGGGACTAATTAAGAGCCCAATAGAGTTCTGATACTTTGCAAAAACCTGTTACCAATAGAGACTGCCATACATATAAGAGGAGAGTCAAGCAAAACCACTGTTTTAGCAGACATAGCTTGAGTCCTTGTTCTCCCAAGAAATACAGATATGTCTATGAATTAATCTATGAATATTCAACCTTGCATTTTGCTGACTGGCATATTTCCTATTTGTCCTCATGTAAAATAATTGGGATTTCAATTCTAGAATTATGTTCAGACTTTAAGCTGCAACAGTATTACAAGTCATACAATATCTAATACAGTTATGCCTATAAGAAGAGTACACAAGCTACTGTACTGTGCAGAACTATCATAATACACAATAATCTTAATAAACTCTATGACTATGTATAGCGCTATGAGAAAATATTTTGTTATCAAACTATAATTTGAGTAGCCAGTTGTATATTTAAGAGTAAATCCAGTGACAGCTGTCAACAGAAAGACTAACAAGTTGTTGCTACCTTGTAACAAGTAGACTAACAGGATATTACTGTATATTCTATTAGAAAATAAAATATATCTTCACAGTTAGCAATGTCTGAGGAACTTTACAACTTGGAATATACTGTAAGAGCGAAGAAAATACGTTCTCTGTATACTGACTGTAATAGTATGCATATAATGATATCAAGTGTCAACATGTCTCTTCATCCTTATGAAAGGATTGAGTTATTGGAGTGTGTAGGAGATTTTGTTTTAGTTTCAAAGCTATACATTGAATATAAGAAAGGGTAAACAAGTACAACTATTGTATGGTATTGACCAGGTGTAAAGTACAATATCATAGAGTATGTAAAATACAATAGTACATAAAACGTAAGCTTTGTGAATACAGTCTCGGTAATGCAAAATAACATGATATAGAAGGAAAATAGGAGATCAATTACCTTATTAAAGAGGGGAGGAATATCACTTATGCTAGCATTAATCTTCTCAAATAGCATAGCAATATTCATTTGTATAATAATATCTGATATCAAGAGGGTCAAGGTCCGCCACTGGGATTCTAAATGAGAAGGTATTGTTTTAATTTATATTGGGCACTAGCAGGAGGACCCGGCTTCGCACAGGTATATTTAATTTTTTGTTTGTGTAGTGGCCCCATAAGAATTGTCCAGTGTTGCACTGGTGTATTTTGTATGTGCGTCCATAAGCGTCATGTGATCATGTGTATCTCATGTGTATCTAATCCTCTGCCGTGTGGTACTGTGTGCAGATATGCGTATCTAGTCCTCCGAAATTTTGAACTGTATACAGACGCGCATATCTAATCCTCTGCCTGTGGAATTGTTTACAGATGCAATTATCTAATCCTCCGCCATGTACAACTGTGTGCAGATGCACATATCTAATCCTCGGTCGTGTGGTACTGTGTGCAGACGTGCGTATCCAATCCTCTGCGCCTGGAACTGTGTGCAGATGCCCGTATCTAATGCTCCAGCATGTGCAACAGTGTGCATACGCACATATCTAATCCTTTGGCGTGAGGAACTTGTGCAGATGCGCATATCTAATTCTCTAGTGTGTTATACTGTGTTCTGACCTCTGTATCTAATCCTCTGGCGTGTGATACTGTGTGCTGATCTGTGTATCTAATCCTCTGATGTGTGTATCTCCATTTGGATATCAGTTTTGGATTGTGCATGTGGAGTGACGATGTGTATGGCAGTTGGAATATGAGTGAAAGATTTGCAGGTTTGTATTGGCTAATGGGGGGGGGTCATTGTTTTTGGAAAGATGTATCTCAGCAATGGTACGTCTGAGCAACTTGAGGCCTTGTCTTAAAGCTTCCCGGACACCTGAAGTATCTGTGTGACAAATTTGGTGAAGATCGGTCTAGTCGTTTGTTCACGCATAAAGAACAGAAAGACATAAAACCATTTTTATAATATAGAGAGAAAACATAAATCTGGTGTCCTAAGGCATTGACCACAAATGGCAGAGAGTGACCCAGTAACCCCTGCAGCAATCTATACAGCAATACACAGACCCGATTGACCATAGGGCAAGTCCACCAAACGTGGAGTGTATCTCCAACATCTGGACATACCCTGAAGAAGAAGGGAGAGACCATATATGACCTGTGAAATACTGTTAAAGGTGTTCCATATGGTCTAACATTAGATTGGTCTCCAAGTCAGTCTCACAACCAGTCATATAAAGCTACTGTAAGAACATGTGATATACATTAAAGGAGACCAACATATGAAACAGTAACTTTCATGGCATTATTATTGGACTCGGAATAATAAGTTTTGTTTTTTTTAAAGGTAATCACCCTGACCTACAGAAAAAAGTTGGTGTCAGACAGTGAATGATATAGAAACAAAACCAATAAGAAAATGGCGCTAAAGAGGTTATATCCAATTTCACCCTATTAATACTTTTCCAGCATGCCAGTACTGTTTTTAGGAAGTACAAAAAAACAAGCTCTCATACAGTTATGTGAAAAGAAAAATAAAGAGATCATGGCTTTTGGGAGGCACCAAGTGACAGAAAATGTGAGAAGGGGTTAAGGGGTTATCTGACTTTTTATTTTGCTTTAAGAATTAAGGGGTTTATCAAAAAAACATCATTGACTTACAGTTAAGTGGTGGTTTGACCACTCAGTAAGTGTGTACCGTAAGTATGGTGCAGGGCACACACTACCAGACCACTGCTCCATTCATAACGGTGGATGAAAGGTGATATATTCTTCTGATCATCAGGGGTCTGAGCATCTGGACCCCCACTAATCTGCAAGTTATCACCTATCATACAGGCAGGAGATAAGGATAGGATAGGAGATAACTTGTGTGGAAAAGCCCCTTTAATAGTACTGCTGATGGGGACAATAACATTAAGAAAACTTTACTTACTGTTCCTCTCCCCAATCTTCCTTTTCTAGTAGTTGCAGATCTACCATTTACAGACTCCCAGGTTGATATCAGCAATGATGTCACTGCTGATGTCATCTGGGGGTCGGTAAAGGTAAGATCATACTTGATGCTGATGGAAACATAGGAACAGGTTGAAATAATAATAATAATAATAATAAATAATATATATATATATATATATATATATATATATATATATATATATATATATATATATATATACACACTACTTGGACAACGGGATCTACTGAATTGAATTTCATTTGAACTTGAATTGAAATTGAAAATGACTGCTGAACTGAATTTGTTCTGCAACCACCAGGTTACACCTCCCAGTATATTTGCCTCTGCACTGTCCTTATATATAAATATACCATATAGTGACAGGACCAGGGACAAAGTGGTAGAAGGAGTGTACATTTCTCCAAGGTTCCTGTCACATACTTGTACGTTCTAAAAACACCTGAGAAATCTTGCAGTAAGTAAGCTGTGTTCCTTGCTGGAGGGTTTTACCAAACCAAAACCCTGGTGAAAGGTCTGGCTGCTGGAGTAGGGGGGATGGCGTGTGTCTCTACTCTATTCAGCCACTCCAGGTTTTGGGATGTGTGGGGTTAATTCCTGGTAACCTGAATTGTGTGTGTATGTATGACCAGACAGCACTCAGGTATTTGGCTCTCTCTGCTCCTGGGAAACCATTTGTGAGTTACCTTGCTGTATATTGTGTGTAGGTGGCTGTGGAATAGGCCCTGCTCTCTCTAGTGAGGTACTGGTGTTGTAGGTAGTATTCAGACAAGTAGGATTTTATTTTCTATTATTGTTTTTATTTGCCTGAAAAGCACTAATGATACTGGTTGCGGCCTGTTGCACCATATTCAGCTGGACTGGACTTTCACTGTGCTATAAGTGCTCGTCTATCTGAACGCTAAGTTCACACCTGCGTTCGGCACTCTGTTCTGTGCTTTCCGTCTTCTGCATGCAAGAAGACGGAAACCACAGACCGGGTCTGGCCATGAGCGGTGGGGAGCGTTTTATGCTCTCCGCCGCAAAACCATTTTTTTAAAATCCGGACACAGAGTACTGCATGTCCGACTCTGTGTCAGGATTAAAAAACCCGGTTTCACGGCGGAGAGCATAAAACACAGCCGGACAGATTTCTCACCCATTCAAATGAATGGGTGAGAAAGAGTCCTGCAGGTTTCCTTCTCCTGCCTCTGTTTTGAGCAGGAAACGGAAACTTGCAGAACGGAGACCGGGCACAGATGTGAACGAGCCCTGAGGAGACGACGATCCCCAAAATAATCCCATTACTATTGATATCTTTGGCCCAGACATACTGATAGACAGTGTAAACATAGACAGGCAGTCTGAAAATATGCCAGATATATCGCAATGGCTGATGCTGGATGAGTAGTCTGATAAATCTTTAGTAGAGATGAGTGAGTATTATTCAAAAACGGTAGTTTCAAATAGCACATTCCCATTAGAATGAATGGGCGCAGCCGGAACACAGCCGGGGCTGGCATCCTGCAGCTTAACCCCCTGCGCGCCGTGCGCTCCCATTCATTCCTATGGGAGCATGCTATTCAAAACTACTGTTTCAAATAGTACTCGCTCATCTCTAATCTTTAGCCCTTTTCTGCCGGAGGCTTTTATTGATTTTAATTTTTGACTCTCCAAACCCCATAACTTTTTTCTTTTTCTGTTCACAGAGCCATAAGGTGGCTTAATGCTTGCAGGACAAATCGTTCTACATAATGGCACCATTTATTATTCTGTACAATGTACTGGGCAGCTGGAACAAAAAAATAAATCTGAATGGGGTTGAATTGTAGAATTTGTGCATTTATGGGACTTTCTTACAGGTTTAGTTTTTACAGCATTCACTGTGCAGACAAAATGAAACGTCACCTATATTATACATTGTTATGATTCCCGGGATACTAAATTTTTATAGTTTATTTACATGTTTAACCCTTAACAAAAATCCTAAATTTTGCCAATTTTTTTTTTTCTTATAGTCGCCATGTTCTGACACCCATAACTTCTTTATATTTCCGTGTACGGGGATGAACAGGGTCTCTTTGTTTTTTGTGGGGCCAGTTGTACTTTTTAGTTATACCATTTTGGGGAATTTCTATTGCTTTGATCACTTTGTATTTAAATTTATATTAGACCAGGAATTTTGGACACAGGGATGCCTAATAGAGATGAGCGAACACTGTTCGGATCAGCCGTTCCGAATAGCACGCTCCCATAGAAATGAATGGAAGCACCTGGCACGTACACTTTGCCGGCGGCCGGTCGCCGTGCCGGGTGCTTCCATTCAGTTCTATGAGAGCGTGCTGTTTGGAACGGCTGATCCGAACAGTGTTCGCTCATCTCTAATGTTTAATGTGTTTGTGTTTCACAGTGTTTTTTTTTTTACTTTTATATGTATTCAAGGGAAAGAGGGTTGATACCACTTTTTTTTTAATTTTTTTTTTTGTACTGTAATTATTAGATCTCCTAGAGGGTCTTTAACCCTAGGGGGTCTGATACAATGCTAATTCATTGCAAAATACCAGTATTTGTATGTAGGGCTAACTATATACCGCATTTCAGTTAGTTTACTTTGGGCCAGTATTTTATAACACCATTTTGGCACCTGTGGTGGAACTATTAGGCCATGCCCACTTTTCTGAAAATCCACTCCACATTGAAAAATTTTAGGCCAAATTAGATGGACCCTGATGTGTAAAAAATGGTTGATACTGCGTCAAAGGCACCACATGCGACACATTTTCTCTAGTATCTAGTTGTAACCATAATAAATCCCTTTTCAGAAGGTCTAGTAAAGTGTGCATAAAAATGTCATTTGCATCATTATTTTGTTTTGAGTAGTGACATTTTGACAGCAAGCCTAAAGTTTGGAACAATTTTACTTCCAAAAAATGGCATTGGCCACTTTTTTCTCCTGCTTGCTGCCACTACTTCATGGCATTTTCTTTCGGTTGCAACTTTCTCCAGCAGTGTAATCAGATTTTAACATATTATATTGAGTACAATGACATTTGTGTTAAAGGGGTTGTCCAGGATTAACATTTAAAAAAAATAATATATATATATATTCTTAACATAGGGGATAAATAAAATCTGATTAATGGAGGTTAACAGCTGGCCCTGCTCTGATCAGCTGTGTGGGGTCACTCGTGGCAGGGCTGGAAGCAGTTGACTGGACTCCTGTACTAGAACTCTTGGCCACTACGCAGGGAGTTTTCTTCTTCTGTCCTGTGTTGTGCACAGTATGGATGTTAAAATTTCCCTGTACATCTGAACCGTGTAGGCACAGGCTGTCAGTTCCTCACATATCCTAAGGACCTCATTAATGCCTATGCACTGAGCTCCCCCAATGGAAGCAAGTTTTATCAGAAATATATGGAGTTTATCAATTATACCAGTTCTCTTGACATTAACCCCATTTTTGAACACTTGCTTTGTATCTTAAAAAATTGAGGGAGGAGGGATTTGTAACCTAACTGGCAAAGGTTTTGATCTCTGCTACATATACCACATGATGTTTATCAAATTTAATAAGACATGGGGGCAATATGGTGGCTCAGTGGCTAGCACTGCTGCCTTGCAGCACTGGAGTCCTGGGTTCGAATCCTGCCAAGAACAACATCTGCAAGGAGTTTGTATGTTCTCCCCGTGTTTGCGTGTATTTCCTCCCATACTCCAAAGACATACTGATATGGAAAAATGTAGATTGTGAGCCCTATATAAGGCTCACAATCTACATAAAAAAAAAACAACTTAAGACGTGAGAACCTCTTAACAATGTTGACGCACTTCATTTCAATACAGCTGGTCATTACGACCTAATAAATTGTCCCAAAGGTGCTCAGACTGAGCTCCAAATTAATAAAGCACCTGAATTATGATTTTTTTTTTTCCCTCCATTCCCCAACTTTATTAAAACTTAACAGGGGGCCCTCAATACATTTCACCAGGATATCTGTGTATGCCCTTGCTCCCTTTTATGTAGCAATGAACAAATACACGTGTCCTATTGAATTGACATGTTCAAAAAACTTTGTCATAAGTTAAGCAGTTATTCCAAGCCCAATATGGTTTTTGTGACAGGTTATCAGACGTTAACTATCCTATTTGTATCCACTTGTAAACCAGCAATGGGGGACAGGGAAGTGTAATTTTTAAAGGGTTTTATTAGTATGTATTATGGTGTTATACATTTGTAAAAATCAATTTGCAAAGGGAAAAAAAATTGGTAACTGATTTTGGCCACTTTGTTCTCTGTAATATTTTATTTTATATATGATCTTATAGGTGATCTTATATTTTAATGTTCTCACTCAACTTAAATTCTACATATTTCTTTGGCAAAAAAATCCATTTTCTAGGGCAGTTTTATTTGAATGCAGAAAGCAGCCAAGAAACCTATTGATTCTGGAGACACTTTTGGGAAAGGCAACAGCTGGATATTATCTGATCCGAAGAAATTCATTCATGAATTCAAACGATGGTCATTTTGTCTGACTTCAAGTGCAGTCAATTCCACCTTAGAATTTTAAGGAAAACTAAACTCTCTTAGGAGCCCATTAGAACAATTGATCCAAGCGTCATGGCAAGTTCATATTACAGAGCTGAATGTTCGGTATCTGATAATGGTCCAGGTTTACAATGTGAATGCAGTGAGTGGTCCTCATAAGGTAAAATATCAATATTTTCCGTGTTATGCTTATAGACAGGCTAGCGTAGGAGAGTTTTAATGCTCTTGTTAGATTCAATGGTAGATTTGAAGCTGCGGCAGGCTGTGATAGCATACATTGAGATATCTACTTGAGTTATTGCACGTTTAACCCATTTAGTTCGATCTAATGTTTTGGGTTTTTTTGTTAATTTTTTTAAAAATTTATTTCTATATTCCAGGACCCTTAACTTTTTAAAATGATTTTTTCATTGACTTAGCTACATGAAGGGTTGGTTTAGAGGGCAAGTTGTATTGACCATATTGTTTCAGTCCATAGCAGTCCTGTTCACGAAAAAAATGAAAGTGAATGTGGCAGGCTTTAAATTGCAGGACATTTGGGTAGCATGACACCAAATTTCCTTCTCCGAAGTGCCTGGAAATGGTCCAGGCACAAAGAGAGTCAAATGAAGGTGCCAACTGTGGCTGTATCAGAGGTGTAAGCTGAAACTCGTGTGTCCCAAAGCAAAATTTGCAATAGGACCCTTACCAACCTGTGCCATTTAGAGTAGTGGTATATTTTTGTGACAGAGTGAATGCTACTGATGCACCCCCTATACTTACATCCCTGATCTGCATGGTGAACAAGGAACCTATGACAGCTGCTTATGCTTGTCAGCAGTTCAAACAATCCTCTTGCAGTCCAGAGCCTGTTTGCATGTGTGTGTGTAACCACTACTCCCAAAACCTCTAAGAGTTAAAATACCCACCATCAAGGTGTTTCTGATTTATCAAAACAACCATGCTGCTTCTTTCTGTCAACTTCATAAAATGTTTATAAGTACATGTATAACCTTCAACAATCTTCCAAGAGGTACACTACCAAAGTAGCCTCTGAGTTTTTTTTTTTTGTTTTTTTTAAAGGCCAGTGGGAGTAGTAACTTTATTTCCTCTTGTGGAAAGTTCTGGTGTCTTATCAGTCCACATCTGTAATCATTTACGTTATGCATCAATCTGATATTTCTTAATGATTGCATTTTTTTGTCAATTGGTATATATTTTTAGTTCATTTAAGGCCTCATTCACATCTGTGTCAGTAATCTGTTCAGGGAGTCTGCATGGGGACCACCCCGAGCGGACTACCAAATGCATTGGCAAGTTGTATGCAATGAAAGCATAGACTATAATGGGGTCTGTGTGCTTTCCACACAAGTCATGCGGACAGGAAAGTAGATCATGAACTACTTTTCTGTCTGCATGACTTGTGAGGAGACTGTGCGGAAAGCAAACGGACCCCATTATAGTCTATGGTGTTTGTGTGCTTTCACTGCATTCCACTTGCCAATGCATTTGGTAATCCGTTCAGGGCAGTCCTCATGCGGACTCCCCTGAACGGATTACCGACGCAGATGTGAACGAGGCCTTAAAGAAAGTTAAAGAAAAATCTCAGCATTAACCACTTTTCATGCAATTTGTATGACTATTCCTCCCACATGACGGATAATGTAGCTGTGGAAGTCCCACAAATCGCAGATAGTCTATATTACTATCATGTTCATGTCTCATATGTTGTATTGAACGCGGTGCTCCCTCTCCTGTGTGAACTAATATGTTCCCTAAATTTTACCATCATAGGTCTAACATATGCTTTGGGTCTGTGTAAGAAAAACATATTACAAATGTTGGTCATTTTCATTAGCAGTCTGTATCTCTTTTTCACCAGTTCTCCTCCCCACCTGGCAAACAAATTAACCCTTAATCAAGTTCCTACTATTATTATGGGTTACCTCTTCACCGCCTGTGCTAACACCAGTTTTTTTTTTTTTTCTAATTATAAAATTTGTCGCTCCATAAAAACGAACCTAAAGGACATCAAGAATCTTTTCTCATTTGTTGTATTTTCTAATACTAGAGTCTAGAGATGAGCGAGGATCAGCCGATCCGAACAGCACGCACGCATTGATATGAATGGAAGCACCTGGTACTTCCGCTTTGACGGCGGCCGGCCGCTTAACCCCCCGCGTGCCGACTACGTCCATTCATTTCAATGCGTGCGTGCTGTTCGGATCGGCTGATCCGAACAGTACTCGCTCATCTCTACTAGAGTCCCATTCCATTACACTAGCCCAATCTCACAAAGGTAACCAACTATCGATTCTTCATAGCTGCAATAATTAACTATAAGGTAAAGAGTGTTTCATGTGAATAGGGTGAAAACTAGCAACGCATAATAGTGGATTGATGTCAGTCAGTTTACGATGTCCATTACTATATAACTGATCATCAATAATCTCCACCTTGAGATCCAAAAATGTGAATTTGCGCGCAATTCCAAAATTATAAGTAAACGTCATATCCTTATTATTAGATATAAAATCCTTTCCATTGCTTTTCAAATTGGAATGTTATCTCTCAAACCAGTTGTAATGCAGTATAAATTCAGAGAGCTGCTGGTCAAAATTACCATACCCTTATCCAAATTGTCTGCCTGCCTGTAAACCTACATCCAGTGGAATGCAAGTTTATAGACCCTCAACGTCAATTGTGGACAGTTGGAACCTTCATTGCCATCTAAAATTGTGTAATATCATCTTTAGTGTCCTTCAAATAAAATGGCAGGTTACTTAGCAGCTGTGAGTGCCGCGATTTTCTTTGTCTTCCCTTTGGATGGATTATATTAGAACCTTTGTTCGCTATCTCAGAGCCTCACCATACATAACAGCTGAGTCCTTGGTGGAACGTAATTAAACTATTCAGAAAGAGTTATTGTACAGCCGTGCCGATCAGCTTTTCTCTTCGTGTTCTCAATTATATAGTTTTAGTCCCACTACGGGAAATCACAATCATTTAATCGCTGATCTAATGCTTTGTTATACTTGTTGCCGGTTGAGGGGTATCACTGCAGCATAGTGCTGACTTTCCCCAGAGCCATATGTAAATGGAAATGTCAGTTATATTAAATATGTCTGTTGCCAATAAAGCTGTTTTTTACAGCAATGTGCTTCATCAAGAACAGTGATAAATTGGGGGATAAAGTGGGATAAGTGAAGAAACATTTAGGCTCTATACCTAGAAAGAAGTGATAGAATGAACAAAATTTAGCAACTAGGTCAACTTTACTCCATGTGCATTCTTGCTTCTGCTAGGATAAGGGATGTAGCTATAGGAGTGCAACAGCAGAATTCACGACCGAGCCTTGGGCCCTGGCCCCAAAGATCCATTTGCCACATAAAATATACCACTATTATAAATGGCACAATGTAGATACATATTTTGCCTTGGAGCCCAGAAGCTTCAAGTTATTACTCCGTCTAAGATAATATATGTATAACTACTGCTGAAATAATGTAGAGGAATAAAATGACCTAACATACTTTGTAGCAATACACAAAAACTATAGATTGTTTTAACATCACTTTGTCTTTGCATGGTTACGTCTATCATCTATCTATCTATCTATCTATCTATCTATCTATCTATCTATCATCTATGTATCAGTCCATCTGTCACAATATGTTGATATATCTGCAGCTCTTGGAAATTTGATACATTGGGTTTTATAGAGTCCACTTCGCATATCCAAATCCAATCTATTCAAAGCATTTTGATATTAAGCTCATGTTACAGCATTGCCAGACAGCCGACATAGCTATAGAGAACAATGTTCCTGTAAAAGGTCTATTTAACCTCTGATCACATTTATGTGCTGTTATTGCCTGGAAACTTGCAATGATTTTCACCATAGTCAACTATTAAAGGCATCAACTTTAAATGACTTTTGGTTACATTTGCCTCACTCTCTCATGAGCAGATGGAGCAGTCTTCATTAAGGAACATAAGAGAGATTGATATTGCACAGTTTCCATTGGAATACATTGATTTTAGCAGTGGCATTCTGTCACCGAAATACTTCGGTTCACTGCAGAATAGATTCTAGCATCGTCGGCAGATTGAAAACTAAAGATGTTTGTCTTGTGATTAAAGCTGCTATTGGCTTATTATGGGGCTCCCGGACATTTAGAGGATCATAACCACTTTGTAGTGGTAAAGAATTATAGGTGTCTGTACATTACTGTATATAAGGTAGTAGTTAACCTCTTCAAGATCAAGGGTCATTGATTCCCAAATGTTTGGATCAACTTTGTACGTTTGGTATGCATTGTTTTACAAACCAAAATCTTTTCAAAGGCATCTTTTCATAATTAGCCTTATTTGTTAAATAAATTGAGTATATCATATGGCTTTATACAGTATTTAACATGGCTTATTTTATAAACCCTAGTGCCTTTGTTAAATTAACCATTAGTTTCACAGAATAGAGGACTGTAAAATGTGTTTATCACTATAGAGGATATACTGGAAGAAGGTGAAGAGAGGGGAAGCAGATTGTGTTAGAAACAATGTGATTCACAAGTTGCCTTCAGTTCACTGTGATCACTAAAAAAGTTACATTTTGCTGATCACAATGATGATAAAGGAACTCAAAGATTCCCTTATCAAAGAAACTTCCTGACTATTAGAGATGAGCGAACACTAAAATGTCCGAGGTTCGAAATCCGATTCGAACAGCTGCACACGGTTCGGCTGGTCGAACGGATTTCGAACCCCATTATAGTCTAGGGGGGAAATGCTCGTTTCAGGGGTAGGCAAATTTCAATACAATTATACTTACCAAGTCCACGAGTGACGGTCGGGCTGCTTTATCCTTGAAGTCTTCTCCCGGTGAAGCGCCCCCGCGGCGTCTTCCAGCTGGAATTAACTCTGCCTAGGCATCGGGGCCTAAGCAGAGCCGACTGCGCATGTGAGGGCATGCCCGCACATGCACAGTCGGCTCTGCCTAGGCCGTATGCCTAGGCAGAGTGAATTCCACCCGGAAGAAGATGCGGGGACGCAGAGCGGAGAAGACTTCGGAAAGGTAAGAGAAGAACCAGCGTTGATTGGCAGAATGTATAGCATTCTGCCAATCAACGCTGGTTCTGCATCGAACCTTAAACTTCGAACATCTAGTAGTGTTCGATCGAGTACGAGTATTTCGAATACCGTAGTATTCGATCGAACACCTACTCGATCGAACACTACTCGCTCATCTCTGACTATATATAACCATTGCGCAAGAAGCCATCACTTATCACTCCTAAATAGAGACGTTACAATAGCTGTTTCACTTTAAATGACATGACTGTAGCATGGGGTATCAGTTGAGACAACCTAAATAACTAGATTAGTCACATGTAAAGGTTAAAGTAACTAAAAGAAATATATGTAACAACATATAGTATTTTTATCATCTAATCAATATAGTCAATATATACTCAATTATAATCATAATGTCTGATTATACATTGAATCTGGTTTTTTTTTTTTTTTTTTTGACAAATCTTTTATTAAAGTTTGGCAATTACATATAAGCAATTACAGAACAACAGCATAATAAATGCCATGTTTTTAAATCAAAACAAAAAAAAAAACCCAAGAGACTCAAAATTATACATAACTTTGGTTGTGTAAGAAAGTATACAAGGACTCTTTAAGTGGTAAAGTGAAATAACTCACTGTGGAGATGCGTAAATGAGGGCAGGGTAAATGTAACCTATATGGAGGGAGAGGGAGGAAAAGGCAGGAGCTAAGGAATACCAGGCAGATTAGCCTGGGGACCTCAAAGAGAGAACATTTAATTTCAATACATAAAAAGCAATAGCAAACATATAGAAATGCAACAGAGAAGAATTGCCTGCCTCGCGATATGGTTCTGGGAGAAAAGTTTCCGTTTCATTGTAAGAGGATGTTGGTAACTTTTTTAGTTATGAAAACAAACTAGAAGGGTAGTGTGAAGGAAACAAATTGAAACCATTTTGATCAGTTGTTCATGAATGTAGCTGTGGAATACAGTTAGCTTGAAATTACATGTTCCATTACAAAATCATATTGTACGTTTTGTAAAATTTCTGCTACGATGGATGTTTTAGAATTTTTCCATCTCTGCGCAGTACAGGTTCTAGTCAATATCAATGCATAAAGCTATTAAAGTAGTGTCTTCTCTAAGCATCTCCTCTAATATGAATAAGAGAACAGCTATTTCTGGGCTCCATGGGATAGGAAAGCCTTCCATATCAAAAAGTAGTAACCTTTTTCTAAACTGGGACAACATAGTCACACTGCCCCCAAATACTGAACAGTGACCCTATGACAGTGCCAACATTTATTCAGTACCTCTGGGTAGATCTTATATAGGTGGTATAGGGCCATGTACAAACCACAAGCCTTTTTGCAATTTGGGGTTGGAAAAGTAGTGTTCAGAAGGGGAAATAGGCTAGTGTTTGGATGGGGAGATACAGTGCCTACAAGTAGTATTCAACCCCCTGCAGATTTAGCAGGTTTGATAAGATGCAAATAAGTTAGAGCCTTCAAACTTCAAACAAGAGCAGGATTTAGTAACAGATGCATAAATCTTACAAACCAAAAAGTTATGTTGCTCAGTTAAATTTTAATAAATTTTAAATATAAAAGTGTGGGTCAATTATTATTCAACCCCTAGGTGTAATATTTTGTGGAATAACCCTTGTTTGCAATTACAGCTAATAATCGTCTTTTATAAGACCTGATCAGGCCGGCACAGGTCTCTAGAGTTATCTTGGCCCACTCCTCCATGCAGATCTTCTCCAAGTTATCTAGGTTCTTTGGGTGTCTCATGTGGACTTTAATCTTGAGCTCCTTCCACAAGTTTTCAATTGGGTTAAGGTCAGGAGACTGACTAGGCCACTGCAACACCTTGATTTTTTCCCTCTTGAACCAGGCCTTGGTTTTCTTGGCTGTGTGCTTTGGGTCGTTGTCTTGTTGGAAGATGAAATGACGACCCATCTTAAGATCCTTGATGGAGGAGCGGAGGTTCTTGGCCAAAATCTCCAGGTAGGCCGTGCTATCCATCTTCCCATAAATGCCGACCAGATGGCCAGGCCCCTTGGCTGAGAAGCAGCCCCACAGCATGATGCTGCCACCATCATGCTTGACTGTAGGGATGGTATTCTTGGGGTCGTATGCAGTGCCATCCAGTCTCCCAACGTCACGTGTGTGGTTGGCACCAAAGATCTCGATCTTGGTCTCATCAGACCAGAGAACCTTGAACCAGTCTGTCTCAGAGTCCTCCAAGTGATCATGAGCAAACTGTAGACGAGCCTTGACATGACGCTTTGAAAGTAAAGGTACCTTACGGGCTCGTCTGGAACGGAGACCATTGCGGTGGAGTACGTTGCTTATGGTATTGACTGAAACCAATGTCCCCACTGCCATGAGATCTTCCCGGAGCTCCTTCCTTGTTATCCTTTGGTTAGCCTTGACTCTTCAGACAAGCCTAGCCTCGGCACGGGAGGAAACTTTCAAAGGCTGTCCAGGCCATGGAAGGCTAACAGTAGTTCCATAAGCCTTCCACTTCTGGATGATGCTCCCAACAGTGGAGACAGGTAGGCCCAACTCCTTGGAAAGGGTTTTGTACCCCTTTCCAGCCTTGTGACCCTCCACGATCTTGTCTCTGATGGCCTTGGAATGCTCCTTTGTCTTTCCCATGTTGACCATGTATGAGTGCTGTTCACAAGTTTGGGGAGGGTCTTAAATAGTCAGAAAAGGCTGGAAAAAGAGATAATTAATCCAAACATGTGAAGCTCATTGTTCTTTGTGCCTGAACTACTACTTAATACTTTAGGGGAACCAAACAGAATTCTGGTGGTTTGAGGGGTTGAATAATAAATGACCCTCTGAATAAACTTTTCACAATTTAAAAAAAAAATTAAACAAAGAAATAACATTCTTTTTTGCTGCAGTGCATTTCACACTTCCAGGCTGATCTACAGTCCAAATGTCACAATGCCAAGTTAATTCAGAATGTGTAAACCTGCTAAATCTGCAGGGGGTTGAATACTACTTGTAGGCACTGTAGGAGGAGGATTATTATAAATTTTAATAGGTTAGAGAGTAGCCTAATTGAAGATATGTATAAAAATCGTTAGGTGATAAGTTATATTCATTAGAAATATCTGAGAATGGCCATATGGTTATCCATTCATACAGTCCAATGACACTATACCCTTAGCCGCCCAAAGAGAATAATCAGAGACCAGTATGCAATGCTGGATCACCAGTAAAGGAATAATGTAAACCTTTTCGGAAGGAAGTCAGAGTTACTGGCCACTCCTTTCCATACCTGCAGCACTGCATTGGGTAAAACCCTTTACTTAAGTTAAAGGGATTTTCCGGGCAAAAAAAGTTTTATTAAAAAATATCTTAGTGCTACTAATGGGTTAATAAATACACCCATATACCGATATCTGTGTTTTGAGTGATTTCTGGGTGTCTCTGGAAGCTCCTGGTATCTCTGCTTTTGTTTACATGCAATGCTTTCTCACTTCCTCACTAAACTTCTCACCTTTCTTCCCCTCATTCCTTTCTCCCATCCACCTTCCTCTATCTTCTCCCTGTCTCTCTAACTATCCCACCCTGGCCTACCTACTCTAATCCAGCCCCTGACCCATGGTATATACTTACCCCTCCATGCTTCTTCCGGACAGATGGCCCCGCCCCCTTTACTGTTCCCGTACTCCTCCTCAGCAGCGATGAGACCTCTACTGCACATGCATGAAAGTGCAGTAGAGGTGAATTACAGGTGGCAGCGAGCACAGTGTAGAAGAGCGTGCACTGCACAGACAGGATGAGGAGCCATCTCATGGAAACAGCCATGGATGGTAAGTATGAATGGCGGGGAGGGGGGAGTAGTAGTGACGATCCGTTTCCAGAAATGGGGAAACTGCTCGTCACCGGATAATCAGAAAATGTATGGGTAACTATTCATTTTTGATAATCAATGTTATTAATAAAATAGGAGAGGAGGGTGGTTAGAGTAGTGTAGGGATTTTAAGTTATCCCGGACAACCCCTTTAAGCTATCTATTTAAATATGATCCTGGAGATGGGAATACCTTCTTTACCCTGGGCACAAATGCCACAGTTTGGCGGAGCTGAAAATGCCGTGGAAAAAACCCACAGCTTTTTATAGTCTCTTTAAAGAGAATCCCATGCACACACTGCGGAAAAATATGTTCAGCAGATATGCTGCCATTTCCAAAGTATCCGCGGCATGTTAATGATACCTACCTAAATGCCAGCGGTTTCCTTATAGGTATAATGGAAGCAGAAGGAAACCTCTGTGAAAAGTGCTGTGGGAAAAACCACGATGCGTGGAAGCCACGCTTTTCCCACAGTGCTTTTTTGCAGTGGCCTGCTATTTGGGGCTTTAGCAGTAAATATTTAAACAATTTTGTGAAATATGTAAATTAATTGGTATAAAATGTAATAACTCCTTTACAGGATATACTGCTATTTTCATGTGCACATTCCAAATAATATAGTATATATAAGTCCCAAAAGCTTGGGGACCTCACCTCCTTGTCTGTCAGATTCAAAATATGGTTAGCAAATTTCTATCCCTCTTCTATAGTCTCTGGCCAGGAAGAAACACACACTGGTACATGGTAGTGTATCAATGGAGTTACTGAAAGGTTTGACCCCAACATGTCATGTATAGCAAATACTTGAGGCCTTGCAACTTGTACTTCATATCAGTCCGCCATCTCAAATTTATCCTAGTTTTTTCTGGAAAATATTCTTTTATTTACTCAGGTAGCTCATCTTTTTGCAGAACTTAAAGGGATTCTATCATTAGAATTCCCTTTTTTTGTAACTATGACACATAGGAATAGCCTTAGGAAAGGCCATCCTTCTATTACCTTTATTATTCTGATCCGCACCACTGTTCCTGAGAATTATCATCTTTCTTCCTTATGTAAATGAGTTTTCAAACAACACTAGGGGCGTTCCCCTGTACTGTCCAAAAACTCTCCAGTAATGTCTTTGTCTTCTTCTCTGGACCGCCTCTTTTCTCGCATCACCGTCGAGTCTTCATCCAAAAGTGCCAACTGCACATGTCCATCTGCCAATTTCCTGAGGCCAAACAGGAGAGACCACAGGAAAATGGTCTAAGGACATGAGCAGATGGCTGTTTTGGATGAAGATTTGACGGTGACACGAGAGAAGACAAAGATGTCGCTGGAGAGTTTTCGGACAGTGCAGGGGACGCCTCCTGTGCTGTTTGAGCGATGGGGAACGCTCCTAGTGCTGTCTGAAAACTCATTTACATAAGGAAGAAATTTCTCAGGAACGGCTAAGTAGTAGCTAGAGATGAGCGAACAGTAAAATATTCGAGGTTTGAAATTCATTTTGAGTAGCCCCTCAATATTCGACTACTCGAATCGAATATCGAAACCTGTTATAGTCTATGGGGAGAGAATGCTCATTTCAGGGGTAGGCAACGTTCGATCAAATTACACTTACCAAGTCCACGAGTGAGGGTCGGGCTGGATCTTCTCCTTGCAGCATCCCTGCGGCGTCTTCCGGTTCTTCATTCACTCTGCCAGGCATCGGGCCTGGGCAGAGCCGACTGCGCATGCCCGCACTACAAGCGGACATGCGCAGTCGGCTCTGCCCAGGCCCGATGCCTGGAAGAGTGAATGAAGAGCCAGAATACGCTGCAGGGAAGCTGCACGGAGAAGACTTCTAAAGGTAGGAGAAGAACCAGCATTGATTGTCCGACTGTATAGCATTCGGTCAATCAATGCTGGTTCTGCATCAAACTTTTACATTCGAACAGCGAGTGGTACTCAATCGAGTACGAGTATTTTGAATACCGCAGTATTCGATCGAATACCTTCTCGATCGAGTACTACTCACTCATCTCTAGTAGTAGCCAAGACCAGAGGTCTAATTTGAGTCTCCTAGACCCTAATACAAAATCTAAAATGGGCCTCTATCTTCATGTGTGATTTAAGATAGTGGAGATTTAGAACAGAGACCTTTGGGGCCTTCTAAGAGTCCAGGTCCCAGTAACGACTGCTACCTCTGCACCCCCTATAGCTACACTCCTAGCCAATAAACCGCTCCAGTTTTCCTGTGCACAAGTTTTTATGAATCACACCATGTTTCTTATCAGTGTGTCCATTACCTCTCTCTGCTATACAGAATCCAGTGACATCATTTATGTATTATATTTCTACTGCAGTTAGCCCAAAGACAGTTGTTAAACAGAGTACATAGCCTTCTGTTAGAGTATAGGGCTGAGTTGTCACACTAGATAGCAGTGCTGTGATTTTTTTTTATCAAAAACAACAAAAAAAGTAAAGATAAGAACATCTGTAACATCAGTTAAAATAACTAGTGCTGTCTTTCATGGGTTAATGACCAACTGGATGGGGAAGACCAGAAGCGCAGGCTGAGAGTTATCTCTGGACACTGGCAGGCTGGCGCTGTGGCAGCCCCGCCTGCCAGTGTCCGGAGATGACTCTCGGCCTGCACTGTGAACAAGCAGACACCGGGGATCCCTGCATCCCGCGATCGACCCATACATCCTTTGCAATCTACCAGTAGATCGCAATCAACGTATTGGGCACCCCTGGTTTATTAACATAAGCACATTAGTTGGTTGCCGAATGGAAGCTCACCTTAATAATACTACATGCCGTATTTGTGGTTGTCAGTCTGTGCTAGGCTTTCTGTATTATATTGACATGCTTTAGACATACCTAGTCAAGTTGAAAAAAAATAAATAAAAATCATTAAAATGCTTTGAAGGCGAATGGTTAAACTGTATTTTCCTTTGCTTAAAATGTTGTATACACATAAAAAAAATCAGCCGATATTACAGTATTTATAATCAAAGCATTCTAATAAAGATTGAGAAGTATTGCACGTCGCAAAATCCATTTCATACAGGATTATACATGCCCCAGATCAGAAAGACACTTTGATCTTCCATAAGTGAAGTTCTGTGTCAGACAGATAGAAAACCTTTAAGTTTTCATCCTTTCACTGCAAACAACTTTAAATGGATGTGTATATTTTTGCAAGCATTTTTCTCTTGCAGTTTAACCTCTTATCAAGTCATTTTATCTTTTTACCATTTGGTTTTAGCTAAGTTGCAGATGGTCTTAAGCCATCCCAATGCAATGGACTCTCATTACTGGCAGATGGCTAGTAAGCGGAGAAGTGACAACCGGGGAATACTGTCACACAAAGAATATGTCCTGCCATTTTCATTAGGATTTTGTGTGATTTTTTTTTTTTTTTTTTTTTCTTTTGTTCTTCCCATTAAGCAGAGTTGAATTTGCTATTTCAGTGCTTTTGGAACACACTGGTTGCATATAGAGACAGGTCTCTGAAATAAGACAGTTATATGTAAAAGCACAGATAACATGTATATTATATCACAATAAGTAGTGCCTCATGAAATAGTGATCTTGCATCTGATACTCATATTCTGCAAGTTTAAATGATTTCTATACTTACAATCAGCCTCTGAACATCAAGGGCCCCCTTTAGGATTATCCAGTGACAATGTTGCTCTGGCTTGATTGTTGGTGTTGATAAAAGTGGTGAAGAGGCTTTGCAGCAGGACAATAAGCATGTTGTTTCTGGTCCAGTTGTATCACGATATAGTACGTAAGATCCATCTGAATTATTGAGCTGAAAACTGCACTCTGCGCACCAATTTCTACTTTTTGTCAGGGCTATATCATCTTCCACGGACGCTACTGAGGTGCCCTCTATTCTGTATTAGAAATCCTCGAGAAAAGGGTTGAGGGATGAAGCTCCCATTTTTAGCAACACTGCCAAAATGCAGCCCAAAAGTATCATACTATAATTATACAGCGTCTATCTGACAGTACCATGAATTTCCCACATACCAAAGCAACACAATAGAGAGTTGGTAGAATGTAGAGTTGTTGGCAAATAGAAATGGTACTCCATATGAAAATTTAAAATTGATTTATTTTTTTTTTTTGGTGTCTAGTTTGTCATACAGGACAAAAGGGCTTACTATACATGCCACTTCCATTTACCACAAGTTTGTTACTCCAGCCCCAAATTGATTTCTTAGGAAAGTGCCTGTTGAATAATTTCCCAGTGGCTGCTGCTGAAACCTGGAGGAAGGATTGACAGACAGTGAATTCTAAACTTGACCCAGTCCCTGTCCCTGCCTACTTGCCTCAACTACCCTAGGAGGTAGAGGACAACTAGGCGACCATCCCTTCCCTGGATAAGTATTAAACAGAAAAGAGCAAGACAAAACAAAAAGGCTTGCAGAGTTGGCAAGTCGAGGTGAGACCAGAGAGACAAACCGTACCAAATCAAAGTCCAACGAGAAGTCAAAAGCCAGAAAGCAGAGGTCAGTAATACAAAGCAAAAGAAAGGACAAACACTTAGCAAGGAGACTCAATATTCAGCAAATGTTTGGGATGTGTAGGCAAGTGGAGGGAAAGGTGGTGGAGTGAAGGTATATCCCATTGAGATAGCTCCTCTCCACTAGGTAAATGATGAATCCAGTTCCGGGTGTTGGGTGTAGTCATAGACCCAGGTTCCAAGCTCTGGCCCTGAGTTTTCTTACAACACATTTGGAGCCTTAACCCTGTGAAGACAGGATGTGGTGTCTGACTTTCATTGCTGCTGCTATTGAAAGCCGAGGACCCAAACCCCGTGTAGGTGTGGAGAACCAAAAGGGCCAGCCTGCTAAGTTTGTGGACTGCACTGCCTTGTGGCTGAAGTAAGCATTTTGTTTTCCTTTTTGCTGAAGAAAGCTGTTTATGTTGATCTTTGTGAATTTGCACCTAATAAACCAAGCATCCGTGTAAACCTGAAGACTGAGCTTCACGTGTGTTTTACTTGCCTGACAACCAGCCCCAAGCACCCGCATTTACAGATGATAACCTGTTTATAGGAAGACCAGAACCCGCCCATGCTTGATTGGTAGATAGACTATCAATGACAAAGCACACATAAGTAACCCTAACCATGCCAACACAAAATGACCAGGAGCAGGTAATCATGATCAGACACACCTCCTGCGCTATACAATGCCAGAAGATGGCGCAGAAGTTTGAATGGGTGCAGATGTAACAGGAACATTGGAGAAACTTCCATTCAGATTATATTAAATGGAGTCTTTCAAAAGTAAGATGGTTACAAACCTAATAAAGGTACCTTGTAGAGGTGTTTCTACAGTTTCCAAATATGTATCTGTTTTTCAGCTTTGGAGCACCATGTTCACATAAATTATTCATCTGCAGATGGGAGAGAACTGTATTTTTGGGAATCTATAGCATGAGCTTAAAATACCTTACCCCCATTTGTATATGAATTACATGAACATAAGGCTCCAAAGATGAATAATGGAGGTATATTTGGAAACTGTTGACACCAGAATACTGGGATTAGTTTTTTAACTGATTTACCACTGACAGATTCCCTTTAATTTACAAGTAAAATCTGCATAATTTTCTATTTTGAATGGCTTGTCTAGGGAGCCCTGAAGTGCATTAAATATGCAGAAGCCCGTTTGTGGTTGAGACCCCAGGACCATTGCCCCATTTGCCCTTCCTATAATCTGGCCTTGAACTGGCTTCTTGACCCCAATGTCATACTTGATATATTGATACTTATTAGAAATAGCTTTCTTACAATATGGTAAGACATTTTGCCCTCGTATATTTATGTATGACCCTCTAACTTAATTGATTTCATATTTAATAAAAACTTATAAAATTGATATTTTTAAATCTGTTCCCCAAACCTACTTAAATTTCACTATTGTAATCTGACGGCTGCATTATTATCTTTTCTTAATACCATTTTTCAGGACTATGTGAATCTTTAGTGATATACTGATGATCTTGTCTTACTGTCATACAGAATAGCCGCTTCAGGTTATTTCAGAATGTATTTAAATCAATTTACATCAGATGACAACTATATATAACTGACTAAACTGTTTTAGTTATTTAATACAATGAATAGATAAGCCAGTTCTGACGGATCAGAGCCTGTAGGGAGCAATGTGAATGGCTTGGTAATATATCTGCAAGGCATTTTATAACTTAATATCACAATCTAAATGTTACAATATATTACATGCAATTAAGTTAGCAGTTTTATATGAGAGTTCAATAATAAAAGACTTTGAGGATCCATATTGGTATGTATGATAGAGAAATAAGTGGCCTTATGGGGTGTTGTAACTTTGGGGGTTATTGATCTTTTTTTTTTTTATTAGAGTAATTTCCATCTTATGTCAGATCACATGCCCACATTTATTAAAGGGAGTCTGTCATCAGATTTAGCCAAATATTTAACACTGTTGACTAGGTGACCTACAAACAAGTCCAAAGATGGTCTCCATTCCTAATGGTAGTATAGCTGAGAACAGAACACTGAAAATGTTTGTTTTGGTACCGTGTTAGCCAGTGGTTATAAAATATAAAAAACAAAAAAACTTTGCAAGTCTTCAGTAGGTGATACCTTTTTTAATGGCTAACTCATAATGATGACAGAATATAACGTTTCGAATCTGAAGAAGAAGCTCAGAGGAAGCTTCGAAACGTTATATTCTGTCATCATTATGAGTTAGCCATTAAAAAAGGTATCACCTACTGAAGACTTGCAAAGTTTTTTTTTTTTTTTTTATAACAGAACACTGAGAAATCTTAAAATCAAGATGATGTCTGATCAGAACATTGGAGAAGCTCCAAAGCTCATACTGAGAATACAGTATACATAAAATAAGTGTAAAAGTGTATTCACCAGATTGCTGGTCTGACAGTAGATTCCAATCCCCTGATATTATTTTGATTTATTATTGTTCAAATAATTCAAATAATCTCATTGTACAGAATTGTAGTATGGGTTGCTTGATGGATTCTTTAGTACTTGTCCAAGCCTTCCTGATTCCATGAGAGCATTCTTGTATCTCTTGAATCTTTCTTGTATAAACTTGGTCACTTTGGGTTTTAGATTTTACTTACTGCACTTAGTTACACATTTTCTAATGTTCTGACCAGAAATGGCTTCAAAGGTTCTGAAGTACAAGGCAAACTCATGCTGATGGGTAACATTTTATTAGAAAGAAAAGCAGCGGATACAACTACAACCGGATTGACACTGGCTGACTCAAAATCCAAGATGCCTTGCTTACTCTTTTTTTTTTTTTTTTTTTTTTTTTAAATATTACAGTGTGTTATGTATATGTTTTGCATAATTTTGACCTTGACCTTTGGTGTATTGTACACTTTGTTATAGTGATGTAAAAATGGCTTTTGACAGTGCTAGTTGTTGGAAAACAGAAATCCCTATGCATAAAGGAATAGGGTTAGTATGATGGGGAGAGGGTAGGTAAATGAAAGGGTTAAGGTCAGAGACAGTGTGGATGGATAAATATAGGAGGGGTAAGAGTTATGTACTAGATCCAGCTCCGCCGAGCTTACCGGACTTTTGATGGGGAGAAAACTACGCCTAGCTACTCCTGTAAGGGCCTCTGCTTCCTCCGCTCCGACCTCTCAGCCTGGGATCGCCTCCTACCTGGTCCCAGGTCCTGCGTACACGCGCTCCTCAGTCAAGCGGCGACCATCTTCCCAGGCCGCATCGGCGCCTCCAGCCGCCACTTCTACTCTGGCGCTCTCTGGTCACCGGACTGCTGCCTCTCCCACCAGAGCCCTCCCTGGCCGCTCTGCTGATTCCCCGACTGCCGGCACGGACCCAGACTCTCCTGCCTCACAGGCTCCAATGACTCTACAGCTGGCCTCCTCTACATCCAAAATGGTGGCAGTACTGGAGCCCACCAACCAGGCCTCATCCTCCACACTTCAGGAAGCCGCTAAGGACACTCCTGCTCCCTTCTGACTTTTAACAGAACTGTGCTGACTCTACACCCCAAGGCAGCCATGCTGTGATGTCTGCAGCACTCCTACCCCCTGAGAGTACCCTCATCACCCCCCCCCCTCCCCTGCTATCTCCTATTCCGGCTCCTCTACAACAACAGTGGGCCACCTCACCCGCTCACTCCTGGGGGGCTGAAGCTGACATCAGTGCTATCCCATCTCTGTCACCCTACGCCGTGGCGTCTCCACCTTCTCCCCCACATGCATCTCAGTCTCAGTCATTGGAAAAAACTGCTCCGCCCCCCACCAGAGTGGCTACAATTCTTCACTTGCTCTCTGATATCTGAAATCACTGAGGCCTGTCGCACTGAAATCCATGCTGAGATCTCTACACTGCGACAAGATATCCTCCACATTGCTTCTCAAGTAGAGACACTCAAAGATGATCACTATCAGACCCATGACTACATTTCCCATCTCCAGGACTCTGCCCTCTCCCAACATAATCTGCTTCTTGACCTCCAGCACCATGTCGAGGACTTGGACAATAGAGGTAGGAGGAATAACATTAGGATTAAGGGGCTCCTCTTTCTTCTGTAGCCACCCCGATCAGGAGGTGTCACTGGCGACTTAATGAGTCCCTTCTTCACTCTGAATCCTCCTGCGCGGTGCTTCGTACCCATCTCCAGGATTACTTTACTACGAATGCGGGGTCTGTTTCTTCAGACTTCACCCTTTGGGAAGACCATAAGGCTGTCATGAGGGGTCATTGTATAGCCCTTGCCACTCGCCTGAAGAAAGACAGACTAGCTAGGGAAGTAGACCTGAAGTCTAAAATTCGTTCCCTATCTGAGAGGCTGGCCCAGAATCCCTCAACCTCGCTCTTATGTTGAATAGTAACAGATAGGGCGGATCTGCGCTCTCTGGCTACTCATGCTACCCAACGCCTTCTTTTGTATAGTAAACAGCGCTATTATGAAAGGGGTAATAAGGCTCACACCCTTCTGGCCAAGGTCTTGCATGATCACCAGGTCTCCTCGGTCCCTCATGCTATCCGAGGCGTGGACTGTGTCCTTCACCACCACCTGGATCAAATTGCTTCCCTATTCTTGGACTACTATACTAAACTTTATAACCTCCCCCCTCTGTAGGGAGCAACTCTGCTTCTCGTGCTACTGCTCGTCGCTCCTACCTTGACACGTGCCCACTCCCCAAACTTCCTTCCTCTGCATCTTCTGCTCTCAATGCTCTCATTACAGAAGATGAGCTTAGTTCCACCCATAAGGCCCTCCCTAATGGCAAGGCTTCTGGCCCGGATGGATTTACTTATTTGTATTATAAGTCTTTCCATTCAGATTTAACTCCCCACCTCTGTTGCGCCTCTAACTCCTTCCTCGAGGGTGCTCCTATCCCCCAGTCCATGCTCCATTCCCACATTACCCTGGTCCCTAAACCTCGTAAAGATCATCAAGACTGTGCCAACTATAGACCCATAGCGCTTTTAAATACAGATTTGAAGCTCTTTACGGATATTCTTGCTAACAGGCTTAATGCCTGGCTTCCGTCCTTGATCCACAAGGACCAGGTGGGTTTCGTCCCTTGTCGTCAATCTAATTGACGCGGCCAACCATTCTGCCACCCCTACCCTGCTCCTGAGCCTTGATACAGAACAGGCCTTTGCTCACCTAGATTGGTCCATCATGCTTGCCACCATTCAATCCTTTGGCTTTTTGGGGGCTTTCCTCACTACAATCAAGGCGCTATACTCTTGTCCCTCTGCTGTGATGAAACTCCCTAACTCTAAGTCCGCCCCTTTCCCCATTCGAAACGGCACGTGTCAGGGTTGCCGCCTTCCCCCTCTTATTTTTGCCCTATGCATTGAACCCCTAGCAGCTCGGATCCATGCCCATATTGACATTCAGAGGGTCTCGGTTAGGGACAAGGATTAGCTTATTCACGGACGATGTCCTGCTGACCTTGACCAATTTGCATATATCCCTCCCTAACTTGCTTCGGGTTCTGAAATCTTATGGTGATACAGATATAAAATTAACCCGACTAAGACGGAGGCGCTGCCCCTTAACATCCCTGATTCCGATTTGCGCCTGCTGAAGTCTAATTTTGACTTCCAATGGAGAGACCGTTCTATTCGATACTTAGGCATTCAATTGTCCACATTCTATTCTACTCTATATGCAGTCAATTATCCAGGTCTGTTTGCTGAATTGCGGTCCCTTCGGTGCTGTTTCTTCCCTGGTCTGGCTTGGCTGTTATTCTGTCTGCTGAAACCTGCTGTGGATTTCCTGCTGCCTGTGTCAAGGTCTTATTGAGATCTCCTTCTGCTGCTCCCACCTCAGACTGTCACGGCTTTTTCTGGTCATGGAGGTGCATGTAAGTGACTGTTTACTGTTTTGGCTTGTGGAATTCCAGTGAGTGCTGAGCCCCTACACCACCATCAGGGGGGGCTCCTCACCTTTCTCCCGGTCTGGACTTTGCATATTACCTGGCTTGCACCCTGCCTTTTTGGTTGAGCCCTTTGTGAGTGCCGAGCCCCTACTCCAACACCAGGGGGGGCTCCTCACACTGGGCTCCCATGGACTTGTAATTGCCTGTATGTCTCCATTGCAGGCCACTTCTTTCGTTATGCTTGATTAAATCGCCGACAGTGTCACCTCTGGTGGCTCTCAGCTGACTGTTAGGCTTCCTGCCGGACGGCCCCCATGGCCCTGACGGAATTTGCTGCTGTTTGACCTGCTGCGCTGCTCCGCAAATTTTGTACCTGTCACATTGATCTGCTGTCCTGCCCTGTCCTCCTAAGTTGCGTCCCTGACCTTTCCTACCATTGCTATTATGCCTCGAAAGAAACCATCTTCCTCCAAAACCCCCAGGAAGCTTTCTGACTTTTTCTCGAGCAACATGTCGCATTCTCTACCTTCCTCACCGTCGGGTCCCCGCTCCCCAGCGAAGTCGCCTCCATGGTCTGAATTGGTGGACTCTTTGCCTGAAGAGGGCTCTCTTTGTTGATCGTCCTCCCCTGCTGGTCGATGGTGGTAAGAGAAGTTTTGCTGTGTCTCCTCAGGGTTCTCCGTCTGGCAAGGAGCCGTTGTGTAAACGGGTCGCTGATGTCCTACCTGCCTCTGATACCCCCTCTGATTTTGTTCATTCGGACATTTCTGACTTCCCGGCCTCCTCAGACCCTGTAACGTGTGATACATTGAAAGGGATGCTTGTTCTTCTACAGGCGGGTATTAACAAGACTGTCTCCTCTGCGGTGGGCAAATTGCGACAGGATATCGATGCTTTGGGAGAGCGGACTGACCATCTTGAAAATAAAATGGAGGAATTTTCATCTGCTCATAATGACTTGGTTGACGCTCATAATACCCTGGAAGCGGAGGTCAGATGGCTCAAAATTAAAGCGGCTGACGCTGAGGATCGGTCTAGACCCAATAATATTAAGATCCGTGGTGTCCCCGAGGATGTGGCATCGGAGGACTTGGTGGCCTATGTTCAACGTCTCTTTAAGAAAATTCTCCCGCAACTTACTGAGCTGGAGCTCACCCTGGATCGGACCCATCGTATTCCAAAGCGAGCTCTGCTCCTGTAGATGTCCCGAGAGATGTGTTAACGAGGGTCCATTTCTATCAAGTTAAGGACTCGATTCTTGCGGAAGCCAGGAAATGTGGCACCTTGCCAGCTCCGTTTGCATCCATTTCCCTGTTCCCCGATTTGTCCGCAGCTACTATGCAGGCTAGGCGTGAACTGGCTCCCATCACCAAGATCCTCAGAGACCGGGGCGTACGGTATTGCTGGGGCTTTCCTACCAAGATGCTGATTCCCCGCAATGGGGTTTTCCATTCCGTTCCTGATGTGGAGGCGGGCATGTCCCTCCTCCGTAAATGGAAGCTTGCCCCTGCTGACTCTCACTCATCTGTTCCTGAATCCTCAGTGCAGCCTTCTCATCTTACTAAGGAATGGACTGTGGTGGGCGGTCGTAAGTGAATCCGTTAACCGCTTCGGCGGACTGACTTGCCTTGCCTAATGTTATGACTTTATTCTTTGTTTTAGGTGACCTGTGTGCCTTTCTGATACTCACTCTCGCTGAGTGTTACTGACCTGTTTCCCCCCCCCAGCTGATTACTTTTGGTTATTCGGTGTTTTTTGACACTATGCTATTTTGTTTGCATTCTATGTTTTTGTTTCATACCTGGAATGTCGTATGGTTATTGTGCCTGTTCACACATACTTTATGCATCCTTGTTTTTTTGTGTAGCCACCTGGGTCTTGCGCCATTTCTCTTTAGTTTGTTATTATGGTACTCCGTATATCTTCACTTAATGTTAGAGGTTTGAATAGCCCCTGTAAACGGAGTTCTGTCTGGAGGGAGGCCCGTCGCCTTCACTGTGATGTGCTCTTTCTCCAGGAGACTCATTTTTGTGCTGGCAAAAGTCCTAAGTTCTCTAATCCCTCTTTCCCTCATATATATCAGGCTTCTTGCAATGCTAAGCGTAAGGGTGACCAAAATCACTTCTCTCCTTGCCTCCTTCTCACAACCGATGTTGTCTTGGGCTAGCAGAATTGCCATTGTCAAAATGATGGTGTTACCCTTAATTTTGTATATGTTTCGTACAGTCGCCATCCCCCTCCCTGACTCATATTTTACTAAGCTTCAGTCTATTCTTTCCAACTACATTTGGGAGGGTAAGAGATCCAGGGTCCGACTTAAGGTGATGACGCGCCCTTGGTCCCATGGGGGTGCGGGTGTCCCGGATGTTAGAAAATATTATATGGCGTCTATCCTTGATCAACTTAAGGTCGGGTGGGATGAGACTTCTAAATGGCGTTGGGCCAAAATCGAGGAAAGCCTTCTAGATGCCCCGCTTATGAGTATTTTACGCCCTAAGGATTTGAGCCCACCCATCACTTCCCCCCCTTACTGAGTATTAGGGCCTCAGTGTCTGCTTGGCGTTACTTTTTGTCATACACCTCCAGGGAAGATCTGGTCCCTTTGTCAAAGCTACCCATATTATATTTGACCTCTTTTCTCCCCCAGTTGCGACTCCGTGGATGGGTCTCTAGGCTCCTCTATAAAGTGGCTCATCTGTATACTGATGACGGGTTTAAGTCATTCTCCATGTTACAGGAAGAGTTCCAGCTCCCTAAAACGGACTTCTTTAAATATTTGCAGTTGCATCATTTCTTTCAATCCTACGAGCCCTCTAGATTGACCTTTCCTAGGCTAGCCTTAAAACTGTGGAATAGGTCCTCGCCTGTTAGAGGTGGGTTATCTGTGTTTTATGGCTTTTTCTCTGTCCCCCCGGAGCGGGTCAAGCCTCTTCACCTGCTCCGTTGGGAAGCGGATCTTGCCAGAACCATCCCTCTGTCGGACTGCTATACGGCAGCTGGGTTTGTTAAGCGCGTATCTAAAGGGGCAGCACGTTGGGAAACGGCTTTGAAAATTATGCTGAGGTGGTATAGGACTCCGACCCAAATGGCGCATATTGACTCTTCTTGTTCCAGACTCTGCTGGAGGGGGTGCGGCCAAGTAGGTTCATTCTTGAATTTGTGGTGGGACTGCCCACCGGTTCGAGCCTTCTGGATAGCGGTATTTCATTTCATGTCCACCATAGCTGGTTTTGATATTAGTCCTTCTCCTGGTCTCGCCCTTTGTTTCTTAGATGTTGGTAGTTTTCCCCGAGAGATGCAGGTCGTTCTGGGTCAGATCGTGCTCGCAGCTCGGGCCATGATTGCTCGTCAGTGGAAGTCCGCTCTTTGTTTGACCTTAGCTGAATTATTTCACCATGTGAACTTGGCATGCACTTTGGAACATTTGTTGTCCAACAAAAACCATACTTACGCCAAGTTTCGATCCCAGTGGTCTCTTTGGATTTCGTATGTTGAGTCTAATAAGGGTGTTCTTTCTCCTCGACCTCAGGCTGCTCCCATGGGGACCCATTGATCACTATCTGCCTACTATGTTGTTATCCCAGGTGGTTTTATTTTATTTTCTTATTTTATTTTTTGGATGTATTTTGTGTTTCTTTGGTATTGTATTCAGGTATGTGGCTATGTTGTTTGTTATTGTTTGGTTTTCTCGTTCTTTTCTGTTCCTATTCCGTCTCCCCTATTTTTCTTTTTCCTTTTCTGTTCCTCTCTGGTTGTGTTCCCCTTTTCATTCCTTTCCTGCCTTCTCGTAGAATTGGTGTCTTTGTAGCGTTTGTATATCTGCTCCTTTGGTCTTTGTTTGTTTGGTCATGTTTGTGTCATTCATGTATTTGGGTTGCAGCCCGAAGTTCCAGTTTGCAATTCTTATTCTACTGATTGGACTTATGCCGATTCTTCTCATGTTTGTAATTGCTTTTTTATTGTATTGTAAAAGTTTTCTTCTTTTCAATAAAAATCATATTTAAAATAAATACTACTGGGCTTCCCATTTATGGGGTGTCCTGTTCTGGGCAGCATCTCGGGCATTTACGAAATGGGTAGAAATCGAGAAACTCTGGCTGGCCCCGGCCCACCCTAACGCCTTTCTGTGGTCCCACTCTCCCCCTCCTCTCCCGGCCCCTCTCCTTGGCCCCATCCACTTTACGCGGTCTATGTGGGCCAATTGCTTGAAACTTTTCTCCTTGGCGGCCCCCCCGCTCTTCCATTATTTCTTTCCTCTATAACACCTTCTTCCGGAGGGGCTTACCGCAGGGATGGTACACCCGTAGAGTAAGTTGGGTCTTTTTAATATTGCAGACCTGATCGACCCCTTGACTTTGGAGCTCAGGCCCTTCGATCATTAAACATCTGTATTGAATTTACCTATCTCTGAATGGTTACATTATAGGCAGATTGTTCACTTTATGGTTTCCCAATTTGGTTCCCTGAAAGTCTCTCGGCCCACAGCCTTTGAAAGGGTCTGTGAGGCAGGTACTTCCACTTCTGGTTTAATTTTGGGTATCTATAGGCTTCTTACTTCTTCGAAATTGAGTGGCCCTTCCTCCCATAAGTATATGGACCGATGGTCTAGGGCGTTGAATAGGAAGATATCCCCCACCCAGTGGCAGGTTATCTGGTCCCATGCGGCCAAATCCTCCACATGGATCACCTTCAGAGAGACTCAATACAAACTGTTAATTCATTGGTATCTCACCCCTGCCCTTCTGCACTCGCTTAACCCTAGCGTTCCACCTTTTTGCTGCCGTTGCGGGGCAGGGATGGGCACCCTGTGCCATACTTTTTGGGATTGTCCAGGTATCTGCCCCTTTTGGCAGGAGGTGCAGTCCCTTACGGATGCTCTCTTTATTCGAGGGTTCCCGTTGGACTCTTATCTACCTGCTCAAGCTCCCCCCCCCTCATTTAGGTAAGCATACATCTAAATTGTTCTTGTACCTGTGCACGACAGCTAAAACCCTCATTCCCCAGCACTGGAAGTGTACTCTGCCCCTCACTGGTCATGACTTAGTGGCGCGTCTAAAAGACGGGCGTAGCATGGCGCTCTTGACTGCTTCCCTTAACCATACCTTGGATGCATTTAAAGCTGTTTGGTCATCCTGGGACGCTTACTGTGGATTGAATGGTCTCTGATCTCCCCCCCCCCCCCTGTTGTCTTTCCCTTTGTGCTGTGTGTTCCCCTTGTCTTATTTGTTCATTATTTGAATTGTTATTGCACTGTTCTGTTACATTGTTTTATAAATGCCCTTTTTTACCCTCTTGGGCTTTTGCTTTGTTTTTGTTTTTTTATTTGCTTTGTTTTATGTTGTTCATTGAAAATCCTTTCAAAAAATTACAATTGATAAAAAAAAAAAAAAAAAAAAAAAAAAAAAAAAAAAGGAAGGCAGCGAGTGGGAGGATTCATTCTGCAGTTTGTACAGGGAGCAGAGCCCCTATCTCCTTCCCTTTATGTATTTGGTGTTGTGTGTTTTATTGTGGCAGGGGATTGGTATGGGTGACTTTTAGTGTTTTTTAGTTAATATCTCATCTGAGACATCCTGTGGTTATTGGTAAGACCTGGAAAGTCCCCTATTTGGACTACGGTCCCCTGCGGGGTAAAACTTTGTGTTTATAGAAAATACTTACCTGCGCCTGGGTAATTGTGGTGGTGCCTCATTCTGATACTAATCCTATGCTTTATTGTACTATAATATTTATTGTATTATGTCTATTGCATGATGCGGTTTTTTTGTATGTTATATGTTACGTGTTCTGTACGGTTTGTTAGTTATTGTATATATTTATTTAACCCATTAACTGCCGTGATCCCCAGTTAGGGATTGGGTACTTAAACCTACCTACTAACGCCATCTGTCAACTGATCAAGTGCATGCATTGCCTTGCGCACATGAGTTCATTTTCACATTGTAGTTCCCAAGTTTTTTAAAAAAAGGCAGTTAATAGTTTAATATAGTGGCCAATTTAAAATCCAATTTGTTTGTCTTCATCTGAATTATTTACGTAAGGGTTGGTGGCAGTATATGAGAAACTTGGGACAAAATATAATTGGAAGTAAAAATGGAGTAGAGTATCCCTGAGTCAAGGCTCAACCTGAGTGACTAATTCAGGACACAACTTCCTAATGATGTTCAGAATGTCAGTAGGAACTACAGTCCAAGTCGTAATTTTCAGGAGGTGATAGATGGGAACATGGGACACAAGGCATGCACCATAAGGTTCTTTTGGTGAATCTGAAGCACCTGAGTTTGCCCCAATACGTTTATTGGGCATTTCACTTGACTTTTCAGACTAATACTATGCTTGTGTACATAACGTTCTGAAGTTCCTAACAATTTTCCCTTAGCTGCCATATACTGTACACAATAAGTGTAGAGAACAAGTGTAGAGAAGTACTGTCATGTACTGGTAAGTATAAAACTCATATTTACCTCTGGAATGAGACAAAGCCTGCCTTTCATCTCTTACCTCTTCTTCCCCTCCTCTCTAATAAAGACGTGTACAAGTTACCTGACATCTCAAGATAGCTATAGCAGTGATTTTCAGAGTGAAAAGCAGTGTATCACGGGATAGGGGAGCAGGGCATCAGCCTGATAAGATCACAAAGAAGCTCATCTCACTAATATGTTACAACATTTCTTAAAATTGCATAACATATTCATTTATGCAGTTAAATTTGTTGAAACAACAGTGCCTTCTTAAGTGTCCAGCATCTATCTTCAAAAATGAAGTTCTGAATGACATAGGCCCGAACCAAGTGAGGTCAAGACACCAATTGTTAAGAAAGCAAATTGTTCTATTGTTGCAGTTTGTCAAAGAACTGCGCCTCGGCTGAAAGTAACTGCAAAATACTGAGAATCCGCAAAATAAAAGACTTATTGTTTGTTCCATCATCCTATCTGCAAAATCAAGGTTGAATCAGCCACATCTCATATGTGTGGATTCTCTCAACCTCCTGTCCCCTTACAATCCCGCTCACAGTCAAACATGGCAGGGAGGCAGATGTGTGTTGTACCTACCATGTTCTCTATGTGTGTGTGCTTTTCTCAATAGTTAGAAATGTCTGCCGCTCAAGCACATCACATGCATTTAACACATGGGTATTTCTTTGCAATACAATACTAGCACTTTTCCCCTTTGTGTCCAGCTGGTTAAATGAGGTGCGGTAGGTTGTAATGCCACTATTGTGCTAAACTGCTTAGTTATCACTTTTCTGTGCCTTGCTCTGCTCAAGCAGTATGTTAGTATTATGTATATGCAGTATTGTGTTATATGAGTATTTTTATGTCTTCTATGATGATATTATTTAAGCAATGACCATTTCAGTTGAACTTAAGTAGTGGTATTGGCGATATAAGCCCTGAAAGTGCCATTGACTGTCTATTTGCACTTTACATTTGCTGTTTAGTTGATACTATCCCAGAGAATAGAACATTAGTTCCTGGTATATTACTGGAATGGATAGTTACTAGAGATGAGCGAACACTAAAATGTTCGAGGTTCGAAATTCAATTCGAACAGCCGCTCACTGTTCGAGTGTTCGAATGGGTTTCGAACCCCATTATAGTCTATGGGGAACATAAACTCGTTAAGGAGGAAACCCAAATTCGTGTCTGGAGGGTCACCAAGTCCACTATGACACCCCAGGAAATGATACCAACACCCTGGAATGACACTGGGACAGCAGGGGAAGCATGTCTGGGGGCATAAAAGTCACTTTATTTCATGGAAATCCCTGTCAGTTTGCGATTTTCGCAAGCTAACTTTTCCCCATAGAAATGCATTGGCCAGTGCTGATTGGCCAGAGTACGGAACTCGACCAATCAGCGCTGGCTCTGCTGGAGGAGGCGGAGTCTAAGATAGCTCCACACCAGTCTCCATTCAGGTCCGACCTTAGACTCCGCCTCCTCCGGCAGAGCCAGCGCTGATTGGCCGAAGGCTGGCCAATGCATTCCTATGCGAATGCAGACTTAGCAGTGCTGAGTCAGTTTTGCTCAACTACACATCTGATGCACACTCGGCACTGCTACATCAGATGTAGCAATCTGATGTAGCAGAGCCGAGGGTGCACTAGAACCCCTGTGCAAACTCAGTTCACGCTAATAGAATGCATTGGCCAGCGCTGATTGGCCAATGCATTCTATTAGCCCGATGAAGTAGAGCTGAATGTGTGTGCTAAGCACACACATTCAGCACTGCTTCATCAAGCCAATACAATGCATTAGCCAGTGCTGATTGGCCAGAGTACGGAATTCGGCCAATCAGCGCTGGCCAATGCATTCTATTAGCCCGATGAAGTAGAGCTGAATGTGTGTGCTAAGCACACACATTCAGCACTGCTTCATCAAGCCAATACAATGCATTAGCCAGTGCTGATTGGCCAGAGTACGGAATTCGGCCAATCAGCGCTGGCTCTGCTGGAGGAGGCGGAGTCTAAGGTCGGACCTGAATGGAGACTGGTGTGGAGCGATCTTAGACTCCGCCTCCTCCAGCAGAGCCAGCGCTGATTGGCCGAATTCCGTACTCTGGCCAATCAGCACTGGCTAATGCATTGTATTGGCGTGATGAAGCAGTGCTGAATGTGTGTGCTTAGCACACACATTCAGCTCTACTTCATCGGGCTAATAGAATGCATTGGCCAATCAGCGCTGGCCAATGCATTCTATTAGCATGAACTGAGTTTGCACAGGGGTTCTAGTGCACCCTCGGCTCTGCTACATCAGATTGCTACATCTGATGTAGCAGTGCCGAGTGTGCATCAGATGTGTAGTTGAGCAAAACTGACTCAGCACTGCTAAGTCTCTGCATTCGCATAGGAATGCATTGGCCAGCCTTCGGCCAATCAGCGCTGGCTCTGCCGGAGGAGGCGGAGTCTAAGGTCGGACCTGAATGGAGACTGGTGTGGAGCGATCTTAGACTCCGCCTCCTCCAGCAGAGCCAGCGCTGATTGGTCGAGTTCCGTACTCTGGCCAATCAGCGCTGGCCAATGCATTCTATTAGCCCGATGAAGTAGAGCTGAATGTGTGTGCTTAGCACACACATTCAGCTCTACTTCATCAGGCTAATAGAATACATTGGCCAATCAGCGCTGGCCAATGCATTCTATTAGCTTGATGAAGCAGAGTGTGCACAAGGGTTCAAGCGCACCCTCGGCTCTGATGTAGCAGAGCTGAGGGTGCACAAGGGTTCAAGTGCACCCTCGGCTCTCCTACATCAGAGCCGAGGGTGCGCTTGAACCCTTGTGCAGCCTCGGCTCTGCTACATCAGAGCCGAGGGTGCGCTTGAACCCTTGTGCACACTCTGCTTCATCAAGCTAATAGAATGCATTGGCCAGCACTGATTGGCCAGAGTACGGAATTCGGCCAATCAGCGCTGGCCAATGCATCCCTATGGGAAAAAGTTTATCTCACAAAAATCACAATTACACACCCGATAGAGCCCCAAAAAGTTATTTTTAATAACATTCCCCCCTAAATAAAGGTTATCCCTAGCTATCCCTGCCTGTACAGCTATCCCTGTCTCATAGTCACAAAGTTCACATTCTCATATGACCCGGATTTGAAATCCACTATTCGTCTAAAATGGAGGTCACCTGATTTCGGCAGCCAATGACTTTTTCCAATTTTTTTCAATGCCCCCAGTGTCGTAGTTCCTGTCCCACCTCCCCTGCGCTGTTATTGGTGCAAAAAAGGCGCCAGGGAAGGTGGGAGGGGAATCGAATTTTGGCGCACTTTACCACGTGGTGTTCGATTCGATTCGAACATGGCGAACACCCTGATATCCGATCGAACATGTGTTCGATAGAACACTGTTCGCTCATCTCTAATAGTTACTTTATTTCAGTCAAAGCTGCTTTTCTTCCTCATTAAAATTCTAGCTTGATTGATGTGAGGATTAAACCTAACATATAGAAAGTGCTTAATATTTGTGTGTACTTGCTCAAGACTAAGAACTAGGAAGAAGAGTCTACTGTAAAACACGTTTTACCACCATCTGCATATCAAATAAAAGTTCTCCTGAGTAAGCAGATGGTGAGTGTATTATGTTTATTATCAGCTATGGCTCTGCACAAACTACATTTATGACCATTTATGACTTTTTTTTTTTTTTTTTTTACCTTGACCATACGTTGTGCATTGTTTACCTGTATTGAACTTTTTGGGAAGATTGCTATCTGAAATAACCTGATTTGTTTATGCTGACATTTTGTGTAGGTGAGGACAACGTGGGTTAGATGCCTGGAGTAATGAGAAGTCAAAGATGTCTGTGTCAAATAAAGAGACAAGTAACGGCTGGAAGAAGTGGTCATGGCCGTCCAATCCAGATGGAAGAGACAGGAATTGTGAACGATTACAGTCAGAGATGTCACCTGTAAGTCACAAAAATGTTCCTGTGCTGTATTCACGTAACTGTCTGCAGAGCCCTGTGTAGAGACGATCTCTAACGCTATATAGTCACTGTATAGTTATAATATTGGTATATCTGGGTAGGGGACCCACTTAGGTGTGTAATCCCTAGCTATGTCTCAGTTCTTCCTTATCTCAAGACTACGTCTCAGGACTACGTAAAAAAATATATTAGACCAATAGCAAATGTCTGTGAGCCACTCAGCAGAAGCTTCCATGCCATATGTAGCTGGAGAGACATGGGTGGGAGGGGGGTCCTGCAATATGGAAAGTATAGGGGAGGTAGTTTAGTATCATGCTAACTCCCACCATGAGACTTATTGTGGTAGATAACTTTTTAGGATTAGTATATGATGCTATTCACAGAAATGAATTGCAATGTAGTTTGTAATATAGTCTTCAAAGTGGTCCCACTCTTCACAAACTCCTATCTTCAATGGACTCCGTGTATAGCTTGTATAAGCCTCAGCTGGCTCCAGGACGGACCAGACCTGATTATTCTTCTATAACTTTGTTTATAAAGCTGCAAACTACACTAGATGAGTGAGATGTTTTTTTTTTTTTTTTCTTCAACCCAGTTCTCTACATTGAGCCCAAAATTACACAGTACAGTATCTTCGCTCTAATGCACATTTTGAGGATTACATGAAGTACCTAGGTAATTCTAAAAGCAGACATGGTAGCAGACTGACACATTTAATCATATCGTTCTCTGACAAGGCGAGTGACTGCAGCAGAACTAACACTCGTTTTTATACTCTGCCGCCTCACTGCACCTTCGACTTAATCTGTGCTAGAATTCATGCTGGTAAAGTTTAAACTATTGCATTTTTCATCCTGTCAGAATAGAAGGTTCATCAGTTTAGAGAGCTGGATAGATGCCAAGAGAGGAAAATTATATGGAATATATTAATGTTTTGTAATAATCAGACGGCACATTATGAAGACATTGAAGTCTACAGTATATAGTCACAGTTATTTCTTAAACTACATTTCTTGAGTCCTGTCGCTTGCATAAGATTTTCCATATTACGCCTGCAGAGAAGCAGACAACTTGGTGTTAAAGATGCAGAATGCTTTTTGTTGTTTTTTTCGCCATAATACTTACCGCGTTTTAGGTGTTAGGAATATGCTAATACCAAATATTCAGATTTTTCCATACTGTTATTTAAATATATGTTTATGGAAAAATCTATTAATTGCTTCTTACATATTTTTCAGGGAAAAAAAGTTGATTAAACTTTGTTTATTTCACTAAGGAATTTTTAGTGGTCTCCTTTAGTGTTTTCCTGTCTTAGTCTGTGTCTGTGAACTACTTTCCCGTGTCTGATAACTGGAATTTCTTCTAGTAGTCCTGGGGGTCTTTTACTAGCACCCAAGCTGCTAGCCCTCTATTGCCCCCTCCTAATTGTATCAGAGTAGCCAACTTTAGGGTGGTGGGAGAAGACCCCCATTGTCTACACCAGGGGTAGGCAACCTTTGGTACTCCAGCTGTCGTAAAACTACAATTCCCAGCATGCATACTTGCTTTGCTTTTTTTGGAACTCCCATGGAAGTGAATGAAGCATGTTGGGCGTTGTAGTTTCACAGCAGCTGGAGGGCCGAAGGTTGCTGACCCCTGGTTTATACCCTTAGGTTTCACAGTTACATAGCTATAGTGGGGGATATGTACAGCTACACCCACACCCTGGTGCCTGAGGGAACCTAGAGGCCCTTCTATCATATATGAATACACCATATTGACTACATTCAAAACCTAAGTCAAAATACATTTAAAGCTTCATCCCCAGTCTGCCTAGCTATACCTATAAAACTTCAGAAAAATCCATGTTGGGACACATATGTGATGACTCTACGACAGTAGTCAAAAACAAAATAATGGTTGGGAGACATGGCGCAGTTCCATTGCCTATGAAATCATAGTGCCATCATAGAGGACACAGGGTGCGGAAGGGTTAAAATTACATTTCAAAAACATGACTTTAATATTAAACTAACCCAGATAACTTTTTTAATATTTTGTGTCGGGAAACAATGAATCAGTATCAGATTTTAACAGACTGGAGAATTTCTGTAATATATTTGTCTTATCAGCTTCCAGCTGTCAGAAGCAATTGTCTAGACCACAAATAAATAAATCCTATATGGAGGAAAATTACCATCAAATCATTTCTTATTTAAAAAAAACCCTATTCTTTTAAGAATCTCATATTTTATGTCTTATGTCATTCACTCACCTAACAATTGAAACTGCTCAAATAATGTACCTGGCAATTATTGCTTCAAGTTTTAATAGTGAAATTCCCTGTAATTACTGTGACATTTCCTGGATTTGGGGGGGAACGAGGAGGGCGACATTTTTAAATATTATTTCTTCTGCGGTTAAACATTTCAAGCAATCTCTAAAGTGCAATGGAAGGAGGAGAATGTCTTTATCTGACACTACACTAATCTTGTTTTATGACTATTCTGGTGGGAATGCCTTCTTGTCTTTAAATAATAATATTTATTATTATTATTATTATTATTATTATTATTATTATTATTATTATTATTATTATTATTATTATTATTATTATTATTATTATTATTATTATTATTATTATTATTATTATTATTTTAATAAAATCTTTTAATCCAGCACTTCATAATCCAGAAAAAGATGAAATGGCACTTGTTTCTAGCAAATGATCATTTTGAAATTTCTTAGAGCAAAATAAATAAATAAATAAATAAATAAATAAAATGAATGTTTATTTGTAGAGATGAGCGAGTAGTGTTCGATCGAGTAGGTGTTCGATCGAACACTACGGTATTCGAAATACTCGTACTCAATAGAACTCTACTAGCTGTTCGAAGTTTAAGGTTCGATGCAGAACCAGCGTTGATTGGCAGAATGCTATACATTCTGCCAATCAATGCTGGTTCTTCTCTTACCTTTCCGAAGTCTTCTCCACGCTGCATCCCCACGTCTCACTCTGCCTAGGCATCCGGCCTAGGCAGAGCTGACTGCGCATGCGCGGGCATGCATGCGCATGCAGGCGCAGTCGGCTCTGCTCAGGCGTCTGGCCTGGGCAGAGCCGCACGCGCATGCGCAGTCAGCTCTGCCTAGGCCAGATGCTTAGGCAGAATGAATTCTACCCGGAAGAGGATGCAGGGACCCTGCGCCGGGAGAAGACTTCAAGCAGAATCCAGCCCGACCGTCACTCATGGACTTGGTAAGTATGATCTTATCGAATGTTGCCTACCCCCTGAAACGAGCATTTCCCCCCATAGACTATAATGGGGTTCGAAATCCGTTCGAACAGTCAAACAGTGTGCGGCTGTTCGAATCGGATTTCGAACCTTGGACACAGTGTTCGTTCATCTCTATTTATTTGTTATACTATTCTATGACCATTTTATAATTCAGAATGTTTGATAATCCAACATTTATTTTGGATGTACTAAAATATGACTATTACTGCTTGTAATACTAGCAATAATAACAATCAATTAGGTATAGGTATATGTTTATTATTATTGTTATTAATGATGATGATGATAATAATAATAATAATAATAATAATAATAATAATAATCTTACAAATGGATGATAACCGTAAACAAGAGATGTAGTTGCCCTATAATCTCAACACAAATTTGTTGCATCAAAAGCCATGCTTTTCAGTGTCTACTCTTCCACTGCTATGATTGAAACAAAGAATTCATTAGCATATTAAAAAAAAAAAAAAGCTAATCTATTGTGAATGGAAAAAAAAACAAACATTTTATTCATGTGGACCCAGCTATGTGACTGTATTTATAGTTCAATACTCGGACTCCCTATAACTGTACCTAACTGCATGTGTGAGGCCAGTGCAGAGGAAATAGCAAAGTGTCCCTGCAAACTGAAGTACAGAGTCAGATGACAATCTGTATACTAGCTATGGTATTTACTAATGGTTACTGCAGGGACAAGTGAACGGACAGTGCAAGGTTTAAAGTGAGAGTCTTCATCAGACAATTGAAAAAACACCAGGGGGCTGATGGTACAACCATCGTTTTGTGTGTTGGTCTTCATCAATTTGTACATTGGTGCAGATAAGATAAACCAGACCTAGCTTCTTAATAATTTGGGCACATTACAGAGAGGTCCATTGTGCCAAAATGTCCCATGGCATAGATTTCTGATGTAACTTATGCTAGTTTTCTGGCACAAGTAAAGGTACATCTAATGGGCTGAGGGGCAGCCTTCCTCTCAGAAAACTGGAGATCAAGGTATGATAAATCAGCCTCATGGAATAAGAAAAGCCGAACAAGCCTTATTAGACCTCAGGGACTGTGTTGAGTTGTATCGATGGCCTCTGACCCTGGTTTGTGTTACCAAACATTTGTCTTTATCAATAATGAATTAATACTGAGGACTGTTCACATATAGAGTTCTCAGGTGTTTTATGATATTTGTATATTCCTTCAGCGCTTTGCACAGAAAGTTCACAGAGGTTTCCTTATAGTTCAAGATAGAAAGCCCCATAGTGAGTTTACCTGGACACGATTGTAATGTTTGGACACCAGAAACTGAATTTAGTGGGGTTTTTTTAATGATTTTTTTTTTTTATGCCATTGTAAATTAATAAAGACACAAGTAAACAATCCGCAGTGTTTATGCCACATTGGGCCTCAGCCTAAAGTGGATTTATTCTAGAAAAAATATCACATTTCTGAGCATACTAACCAACTCTGAAGTTTGCAATAGGGAAGTTTAAGACCTGCACCCTTGTCCATTCTAAAACCAAGTGGGGTCATACACTTTGAGTTGTGTTGTATATGACATGCCCCCTTTTGAGAATTTGCTAAGACTGAATGTGGAAATTGGGGACTATTGTGGTGAATTCAGGACACTTAGCAACTATACATGAGTTACATGTCTGGTAACTAGAGATGAGCGAGTAGTACTCGATCGAGTAGGTATTCATTCGAATACTACGGTATTCGAAATACTCGTACTCGATCGAGTACCACTCGCTGTTCGATTGTAAAAGTTTGATGCAGAACCAGCATTGATTGGCCGAATGCTATACAGTCGGCCAATCAACGCTGGTTCTTCTCCTACCTTTAGAAGTCTTCTTCGTGCAGCTTCCCCGTGGTGTCTTCCGGCTCTTCATTCACTCTGCCAGGCATCGGGCCTGGGCAGAGCCAACTGCGCATGTCCGCTTGTAGTGCGGGCATGCGCAGTTGGCTCTGCCCAGGCCTGATGCCTGGCAGAGTGAATGAAGAGCCGGAAGACGTCACGGGGACGCTGCAAGGAGAAGACTGCTCAGAGGATCCAGCCCGACCCTCACTCGTGGACTTGGTAAGTATAATTTGATCGAATGTTGCCTACCCCTGAAACGAGCATTTTCCCCCCATAGACTATAATAGGGCTCGATATTCGATTCGAGTAGTCGAATATTGAGGGGCTGCTCGAAACGAATATCGAACCTCGAACATTTTACTGTTCGCTCATCTCTACTGGTAACGCAATTCATTCACTTGACATTACATAAGCTGCAACATCAGACAATCCATAGACAGGAAAGGTGGTGTTCTTAGAAAAAAGGTAGAACATTTTTTATAATCAAAATCAACAATTGCAATAATAGAAAAGCAATGATAAAACAACTTACTGCCACGTCTCCATAATATAGTCTCAGAATAATGATAATAAGAGCATGAATACCATTAACGGACAATAAATGCTGCTCATGAATTAAATAATCCTTGCATTTTATAGGCCTATAGATTCACGCACGTATGACAACAATGCACATGTAAGAGACGTTTTCTTAATGTTTGCTGCATGTCAGTATTAAGAACAATAGGAATCAATGAGATATAAACAAGTCCATTTTTTTAAGGCATAAACTAGAAAAACTGACCTTGTTGACAATGAATGGAAACCATTGTTCACTCAAAACAAATGGTTCTGTCGTGGTCATGTGATGCACACCGCTTATTACAGTATGGTTACCAGAGCTCAGAACGGGGCACCTGCGTAATAATTATATTATCGTGACTATCTTTTACCTTTTTTGAATACAATGACCGTGCTCGTTCAATGAATACAGTTCTTGAAAACTGTGAAGAATTCATGTAGAGGCCCCCTTTGTAAAACAAACAAAAAATGGTAGAGTAATGAAATATAGTGGTACCTGCTTTTTAATTTAAGGGTTAATTATTTCCACTAGGTTAAGGAGTCATGTCTGACTGCATCACAAATCTCAAATGTAGCTAGAAAACTTGGAATGCCAGACATCAAAAAGGATCAAGGCGTTGGGATAGGGACTTGTCCACTCCTTACATTGGTCCCATAGCAATTGCCCACCTTGCCTCTATGGTAGATGTAACTTTGAACTGATTCACCGTACGGTATACATTAGAAATTTGCATTATTTTGATCATAAATTGATTTATCTTCATTTGGACAAAAAACAAAATATGAGATCAATATGAAGCCCCAAATCTATCTAAGCATGGACATCTGTCTAGATGTGGCCGGCGCTAACCCTGGGGTGACTGTGCTCATGTTCTGCACTAGTTCCCAATACTTAAAATAAGAGTTACAGGACATCTTCAGCTCTGCTCCATGGCATGTCTGCACTTTCAGATTTGCATTATATACACTTAGGTTGAATAAATCTTGTTTTTTTTTTCTACATGAACATTTTTAGAAAAGGACCAGTGGGACTGCAGTAGATGTCACCTTTGTCTCCTCAGTCATTTTCCTTATTATATACATGCTGTATCTGTCTTTTTGGAAGAATTTAGACCTAATAAGTGCAGCAGCTATCCAATACATTTCAGATCCACTTCACATTGCCTGTCTGTAAAATACTGGCTGGGTGACAACTCTATCGTCTGCTCTGAATCTTAATACAGTATGATTCATATGGAACAGCTTCACAACCAATTAAACAGTCACATAGTGGAGTGTGGTATAGTAAGATATAGTATTTAGGTCAAAAATGTATTTTAAGTTCTCATTTGTTTGGTTCTATCAGAAAGATAAGTGCTGCCTCTGTAAAACTGTTCACATATGATATTTATCATTGCTGTCCAAAACTTCGGTATTTTTGGAGCCACGTGGTATAGAGACACGAAATTGTACTGATATCACAATGTATTTTAGCACTTTAAGTATTTTTATCATGTAATGAAACCATTATGTTGTCCCTGAAGATCCTTAAAGGTGTGCAGGAGTAGGAAAATATGACTACTTCTCCAAAACACAGTCCCACATCTGACCACAGGCCATGTGTGTAAAGATTGGCGAGCCTCATGAGATTGGTTTTGATAAATAATTGTAAGGTTTGGCCCTCCAGTTTTTGTTCCAAACTCGTTTGGAAGTGGAACCAGAAGTACTATTATTGTTAGGGCTTTCCTCTGTGTTTGGGCCTCTTTAGTGATGTCAAAGACGCCACGTGGGCCAGGCCGGCGTCACAACACATAACGACACTGTCGTAACTAGAGTTGAGCCAATCTTGAAATTTCAGGATCATTTTTAATATCCAATTTCCGATCATTTTCCATTCGAACCCAATCCCAAACCCAATTCTGATCCCAATGCAAGTCAATGGGATTTTTTTTTAATAATCGAAGATCAGATTTTAAAAATGATCCTATTCACTACTCAGCGTGTAGTGGACTCCATGCTGTTTGGTGATAAAAAAAAAATCCCCCGGCTACTTAGCCCCCCTGGTGTCCACTTACCTGCACAGATCCGCTGCTGCTACGCATTCTTCTCGGTCTGGTCCTCTTTCATTCCCATGTCTTCAGAGCGCTGTGCATGCCTCCACCTACCTAGGCTAGTGTTAGAGATGATGAAGGTAGGCGGGGCTTGTTGTGGCTTAGGAAAGTGTGGGCGGGGAAACGTGAGTGCATCACTCATGTATCCCCTCCCAGTACCCACCACACTCTCCTAAAACACAAACCCCACCTTCTCTCAGCATCTCTAAAAGAAGAGGAGCGAGAAGAATGGACAGCGGCAGCACTTCTGCGCAGGTAAGTTGAGAGAACTTAGTGAGTAGATAGATACTATCTACTGTTCTGCTTCGTCCCTGCTTTACTGTCTACTAAGCTCTGCTACATCTCAGATGTAGCAGAGTTGAGTATATGGTAAAACAGGGATGAAGCAGAAGAGTGGCAGGCTGCGGTAAGTCCATAGAAATGAATGGACCCAGCTGGCACACAGGGGGTAAGTGGCTGGGTACCAGCAAAGTCTGCGTGATGGTCGTTTCCATTCATTCCTATGGGTACGTGCGTTTCAAAATGGGAGTTTCGAATAGCACTCGCTCATCTGATACTATAGCTTTTCCCACAATGATTAGCCATTAGCCAAGCATTGTGGGAAATAACTTCCGACCTCGATTGCGCCGGAAAAGATCGGGATCTGAATTCCGATCAATATCGTGAAATTTACTTGATCGTCAATCGGAATCCGATCCTTTCCGATCCCGATTGCTCAATCCTAGTCATAACCAATGTCTAGGATGTCTTTGAAGAGGGTATAAGACTGAGCAGGGAATAATGCCGGAGCCCAGGAGAAGTAAGTTACACTGTTTTAATGTTTGTCACTTACCCTGGGCCTCTGATCATTGTAGTTAGGGATCTGAAAATATCCCTGAGTACAATAAATAGCTCATAGGTGTTGAACCTCCAAAATGTTGGGTTCTGCTGAACCAAAAATGTTTCCGATATTTGCAAGAAACACTGTAGGGACCACTATGGAACATAGGATTGTGTGGAGGGGACGCTATGGGATATTATACTGTGTGAAGGAGCCGCTGTGGGACATAATAATTTATGTAAATGGGCATTATACCAAGTTAGAGACAGGAGGGGGTGCTATGCCATGGAGGAGAGCACAAGGCAAAATTTTGCTATGGGGCCCAGTATTTGCTAGTTATGCCCCTGTATATAATATATGAAAGTGCTCAATGCAAAAATTGAGTAACAACTCAATGCAAAGTCTTTGCTCATTTACACAATTGGATTGTAACTAAGAATTCCCAGCTGGACTTGCATTGAAAAAATGGCTTTATCTGAGATGTTCCAATTTGCTGAAATTCAACACTGCACATTCTGGAGCATTTGTGTGCAAATGTAGTGAATCAGTACTGCATGCAGATGTAGCAGACCACAGGGACAAAGCATTGTTCAGAAATCTGCCATTGGAGGCTCATCAAACAAGTGGACATCCCATGAAGCCATTAGAGGAGGACACTAAAGTTGTCAGCAGGGTCACCATCAGTGATGTCTTTAATATTTCTGTTACAAGAAACACACTAATGTAACAAGGGTTGAAGGAAGAACAGCTTCTGAATTTCAGGCAGGGATGAGGCTAAGTCTTATTTGTGTGTAGATGATGATGAAGAAGACAATCATACCGGCAAAGATCAACAATGGCAGGCTCCTGGGTCTAAGTACATGATGGCAATTACATCAAGCTACATGCTTCCTTTTCTTTCATACTGACAAGCGTATTGGAGAAACTGCATGTCTGCCCAAGAGGCCCCTCTCTGCTCCTAGTCCTCTCATCATGCCACTTCTACAAATAGCAGAAGAAAAGAAATAGCACCAGCAATGGCCAGTACAGAATCTAGAACATGATGAGCCAGGATATTTATTTTTTTTCTTCTCAGCACCAACCATACATACAGCAGCTAATGGATACACATCACCTTATAACCAATTTCAATCATACATGGGGTATTTTCTTACTCCGATAGATAACATGGACTTTTAGGTCAACAATTTGGATTATTGGTAAGAACCAGCCAGTTTGTTATAGGTCTACTACTTTATCCAGTCTCAAATGTAATGGCAGAGATGGTATTCAGCGCTGCTGGTGGCATCATCACCCTCAAATGGATGAAACTGTCCACCACATGTTGGGAAAACATTACATTTGTCTAAATGAATCAGTCTTGGATCTGTGAAGATTTTCATACACTTCAGCCCCGATGCCAATGACTAGATCTGCAGTTTGTCGCCAACACCTTGAAGCTACTGCTACTGTCTCCCGGTCTATCATGTCTCATTTACTTTTCTATGATGCTACTACCCCTATACATCTTGGCGGTCATTACTTCCTGTAGTCTGGTTTGTCATATTCTATTCCATAGTAAACTGTTGCCAACATTGCCACCACTTGGCCAGACATTCCATATGGGCCTGTAAACCTGTGATCTGCTCCGCCATAGTCAATGTTTCTTCCTTTTTCTATGGTACATGGTACCTTGTAAATGACATGTCCATCATCCGTTACTAGCACAATGAGAACAGCTATGTGACATGAGAGTAAATACTATTTCTGTATGTCAATCCTTTTGAAGCAAAGAGACCAAATTGAATAAAACATTTATCAGTAACAAGTCCTCATAAACTGAGTTTATCTGTAATGAATACTCCATGATTGCAGTAATTTCATTGTAAATGGACAAAGCAATGAGAAAACTACAGAGGAATACAAGGCAGTCGTGGTTTACTATTTATTAGCGGTTAATAATAAATGGACGGGGAGATGGATGGTTGGATGAGTTGATTTAAATAGCAGGTTTAGCTTTTAAAATCAGGTTATTATACTGTATAAAGAGCCAGTCATGGTAATGCAGATGCTATTGTCTAGTAGGAATCAGAATACAAATTCTAGCTTTGCTACAAAACAGGTATCTACAATAAAAGCCTTACAGTAAGCCAGCTTTTCCATATGGGTCTGAAACAGAGGAGATAACCCTAAGAAAAAGACAAGCATCTGCAACTCCAGTCAAGAAAATTTTGTGTGTGTGGCGGCAATATACAAATGTAGCAGAACATCTTAATACTTAACTTGTTAGCTTACATTGTGTTGCATAGCATAAACTTGACTCTTTCAAAGCCTTTAGTATCAGTATCTAGTTAGATTTTGCTACATCTCTATGCCTATGTGCTATCTATGTTATTATTCCCCAATATACAGCCTTTTCCTCAAAGCACTTGAAATTTCATATGTCATACACTCAGTCTGCCATATAAACATTTTCATCATCCAGTATGGCAGTCCAATATAGGTACAGTCTATTTATGGCCGTGTTTATTATGCAAATGTAGTAAATGAAATGTGAACTTATATTGGCTGATAATCATCATACAACTGAATAATTAAGGTCCTGCAAACTGGTATTGACTAATCCAGGTCATAAAGAGTTTGGTTGTTATGGAAAAATACCTGGTGTGAAGCTGTGTCTATGTCAACACTGAAGAACCTGCGAGTTTACATTGGTCCATAAGCGTGATGTGATCATGTGTATCTCAGTTTGGATATCAGTAAAAAACCTGCGATTGGTTGTTATGGAAACCTGGAGTAAAGGTGTGTGCATGTGAAGACTAAATGCCTGCAAGCTTCTATTGGCTAATAAGTGACATGTGTCCGTGTGTATGGCAGTTGGAATATGAGTGAAAGACTTGCAGATTTGTATTGGCTAGTGCTGTCATTTTTGGGAATACTGTAGGAACGGTATATCCTAGAGAGCTGATACCTGGTCTAAAATCTTCCCGGACATCTGATGTACCTGTGTAATACATTTGGTGAAGATCGGTCCTGTTGTTTGGTCGTGCATAAAGAACAGACAGACAGAAACTCATTTTCATACAGTTGTGCTAAAAAAGTTACATACCCCAGCAGATTTTTTATTTTTTTTTTGGTGGTGGTGGGGGGGGGGGGTTGACCTTTTTTCAGTGAATATGAATGCTAACACAAACATTTTCTCCACTCATGGTTAGTGGTTGGTTAGAGCCATTTATTGTCAAACTTCTGTGCTTTCTCTTTATAAATCATAATGACAACCAAAAACATCAAATTGACCCTGTTCAAAAGTTCTCATACATTGGTTCTTAATATCGTGTATTGCTCACACTAATATCAATGACAGCTTGAAGTGTTTTCTGGTAGTTGTGAATGAGGCTCTTTATTTTCTTAGATGATAAAGCTGCCCATTCTTCTTGGCAAAAAGTCTTCAGTTCCTGTAAATTCCTAGGCTGTCTTGCATGTACTGCGCACTTGAGATCTCCTCAGAGCTTCTCAATGATATTGAGTTCAGGAGACTGAGATGACCTCTCCTGAACCTTCATTTACTTCTGCTGTAGCCAATAACCGGTCGATGTGGCCTTGTGTTTTGGATCGTTGTCATGTTGAAACGTCCAAGTACGTCCCATGCGCAGCTTCCTGGCTGATGAGTGTAAATTTGTCTCCAGTATTTGCTGCATTCAACTTTCCTTCTACTTTGACCAAGTTTCCAGTGCCTTTGAAGTTCACACATCCCTACATCATCAGTGATCCACCTCCATGCTTTACAGCAGGAATGGTGTTCCTTTCATCATAGGCCTTGTTGACACCTCTCCAAATGAAATGTTTATGGTTGTGGTCAAAAAGTTAAATTTTTGTCTCATCACTGCAATTTAACTGTTCCAGAAGTTTTGAGGCTTGTCTCTATGCGGTTTGGTGTATTGAAGGCGAGATTCTTTGTGGCATTTGTGCAGTGATGGCTTTCTTTTGGCAACTTGACCATGCTGCGCATTTTTCTTCAAGTGCCTTCTTATTAGGCATCTTGAAACAGCCACACTGCTATTTTTCACAGAGTCCTGTATTTCAGCTGATGTTATGTGTGGGTTTTTATTTGCAACCCAAACAATTTTATGGGCAGTCGTAGCCTAAATTCTGGTTGGTCTACCTGAGCGTGTTTTGGATTTTACAGAGCATCTGAGTTTCCATTTGTTAATCAGTGTGAACACTGCTGACTGGCATTATCAATTCCTTGGATATCTTTAGTATCCCTTTTCTGTTTTCTACAGTTCAACTACCTTTTCCTGTAGATTGGTGGACAACTGTGTCAACTTCTGGGGACGTTATCAGGCCAAAATCACCAGGGTATGTGAATTTTTGAACAGGGTCATTTTAATGTTTTTGGTTGTCATTATGATTTAAAAAGCGAAAACACTGAAGTTTGATAATAAATGGCTCAAGCCAACCACTAACCATGAATGGAGAAAACGTTTTTGTGTTGCCATTCATATTCTATGAAAAAAGGCCCCAAACCCCCCCAAAAATCTGCCGTTTTATGTAAACTTTTTAGCACAACTGTATATATAAGAGATAACTAGCCTCCCTTCTCATCAATGGTGCATTTGCCCACCCTTGTTCCAGCTCCAAAGGTTAAGTCTAAAGTATTAATCTTTCATATGACTATCAACTGAATATGATTTGAGAATTTTACACTGTAGCTTATTCTAAAGGATGTCAGCATCAATACATGGCTGACACATCCTTTCAGTTTCTTATTCCTTAACTCAATACTTCAAGTAAAGCTGTTTTTCTCCAAGGAATTCAACTATTTTAATTATTACCCAGGAAGCTAAACATACGTCTCTGCTTTGTTGTATATCTCAATGTTTATTGAACAGAGAAAAATTTGGAGCAGTTTCAGAACACGTTTTTGTTCAATAAACCCAACTGTGTTTTTGTACTTTTTCTCTGTATTCCGATCATTGCCTCCTCGACGTTCATAGATTTGTGTTGTTACCGCCTACAGACACTGAGGTTTTATTTTTTTCTTAGTAACTATTCACAACCTTGAATGACTTACAATGGGAACCATTTGACTTTATTGGAACATCACTTGTGTTTCTTACAGCTTTTTGTTCGACTTCCTTCGAGTATGTAGATTCAGTTTCAGAGAATGTTAAGTGATTAGTATTATTGCCTTTATAAATGTCTTTATTTCCACATTCAAATTTAATATGTTTTTCTTCAGCCACATACAGTATTGTTGAATCTATACTGTATACTTTCTTTTGCATTTGCTTTGATATAATATCATGGTTGATTTCAGTTTCAGATAAAATACCAACTTTTAAGTATGTAATTTTTCTTATTTCTCAAAAAGGTCATTGCTTCTTAGTCCTTTTACATGTGGGTGGTGCAGGGCTGAGTGTGCTTGTCCTGTAGCAATGCAAGAATTTACAATATGGCTTCTTTGGTGTTTCAATATTTGTCAGTTAAATGACAGATATTGCTATTTTATATGAAAAGCTTGAAATAAGACCTTTAAAAAGAGAACACTGACCTAGTAGTAATGCTGACTCATATATTATATATATATATATATATATATATATATATATATATATAGTTTTATCAAGTTTATGCAGAATCAACAGATTAGATTGATTAGAATAGATTTTTACTAGAGATGGGCTAACCTCACGAGATTCATTTAGATTTTCTTTCATGCAATAGTTCTTCTGCACAAACCGGAAGTGCTATTATTATACTCATGGCATTTCTGTATTTCCAGTAATAAGTGTAGGCCTAGGAGAGATGAACAAACAAACAGTTATACTCTCCTTGCTTCACCACTTGTGTGCATCCTTGGGTGTCTGACGTTCCACTGGAGACCCCAGAGTATAATAATAGCGGAGGGGGACTGTTGGGAGCATATAATACTTTGTGGGGGCCACTGCTGAGCATATAATACCGTGTGGGGACCACTGTTGGGCATAAAATACTGTGTGGTGGCCACTGTTAGGCATATTATACTGTGTGGGAGCCACTGCGCAGCATATAATATGTGGGGCAGCCACCGTGGAGCATATAATACTATGTGGGGTCCACTGTGGAGGGTATAATACTCTGGAGTATATAATACTGGGTAAGGCCCCTTCATTATTCATATCACATGCCATCTATTTTATAGCACTATTATTATTGGCTGTAATAACATTGGTGATTATAAAACTGATGCTGTTCAATGTAAATAGGGAAGGAGTCACAGCACTCACAAAACCACCACAATCACTTCAAAGAATTGATCACCAGGGGCCCCAGGTGTTGGACCCCCACTGATCTTTTTTATCTCTTAGAGTGTTAGGAACCTGCAGATCAGCTGTTTCCCAAAGTACGTAGCTCCCAGTATTGTTTTTATATGCCAGGTGCTGCGCTGCCCGCTCATCATATTCATTTTTTTTTTTAAATGTAGATTGTGAGCCCCACATAGAACTCACAATGTACATTTTTTTTCCCCTATCAGTATGTCTTTGGAATATGGGATGGAAATCCATGCAAACATGGGGAGAACATACAAACTCCTTGCAGATGGTTTTTTGCCCTTGGCGGGATTTGACTCCAGGCTGCAGTGCTAACCACTGAGCCACCGTGTGGCCCAACTCATCATATTCTTGATAACTGCAGTTGTGGGTACTAAACCTGTACTTTCAAATATTTGAGATATTACTGCAGCTGCCCTAACTGTCAAGGTCAAAAATTTGCTGTAGGGAGTGGGTAGGGGGCCCCGGACAGAAGTTTGCACCCTTGCCCAAAACAAGTATATTAAACATTATATTATCGATAATTTGGTGTATCTAATTGTATCTAAAGAGCTGTGTTGTGATATAGGTAGTAATATAATGTATAGAGGTTTATATTATCATAGCTACAGTGAAATGGATGTTCAGCACTGATCCTAATCATTTATAACTAGTGATATTTGTAGCAGTTTACTCAATATTATTATTACATACAGTCCTATGAAAAAGTTTGGGCACCCCTATTAATCTTAATCATTTTTAGTTCTAAATATTTTGGTGTTTGCAGCAGCCATTTCAGTTTGATATATCTAATAACTGATGGACACAGTAATATTTCAGGATTGAAATGAGGTTTATTGTACTAACAGAAAATGCGCAATATGCATTAAACCAAAATTTGACCGGTGCAAAAGTATGGGCACCTCAACAGAAAAGTGACCTTAATATTTAGTACATCCTCCTTTTGCAAAGATAACAGCCTCTAGTTGCTTCCTGTAGCTTTTAATCAGTTCCTGGATCCTGGATGAAGGTATTTTGGACCATTTCTTTCTACAAAACAATTCAAGGTAAGTTAAGTTTGATGGTCGCCGAACATGGACAGCCCGCTCTCAAATGATCTGAAAACAAAGATTGTTCAACATAGTTGTTCAGGGGAAGGATACAAAACGTTGTCTCAGAGATTTAACCTGTCAGTTTCCACTGTGAGGAACATAGTAAGGAAATGGAAGACCACAGGGACAGTTCTTGTTAAGCCCAGAAGTGGCAGGCCAAGAAAAATATCAGAAAGGCAGAGAAGAAGAATGGTGAGAACAGTCAAGGACAATCCACAGACCACCTCCAAAGAGCTGCAGCATCATCTTGCTGCAGATGGTGTCAATGTGCATCAGTCAGCAATACAGCGCACTTTGCACAAGGAGAAGCTGTATGGGAGAGTGATGAGAAAGAAGCCGTTTCTGCACGTACGCCACAAATAGAGTTGCCTGAGGTATGCAAAAGCACATTTGGAGAAGCCAACTTCATTTTGGAAACAAAGATTGAGTTGTTTGGTTATAAAAAAAAAAGGCGTTATGCATGGCGTCCAAAAAGAAACAGCATTCCAAGAAAAACACTTGCTACCCACTGTAAAATTTGGTGGAGGTTCCATCATGCTTTGGGGCTGTGTGGCCAATGCCGGCATCGGGAATCTTGTTAAAGTTGAGAGTCGCATGGATTCCACTCAGTATCAGCAGATTCTTGAGAATAATGTTCAAGAATCAGTGACGAAGTTGAAGTTACGCCGGGGATGGATATTTCAGCAAGACAATGATCCAAAACACTGCTCCAAATCAACTCAGGCATTCATGCAGAGGAACAATTACAATGTTCTGGAATGGCCATCCCAGTCCCCAGACCTGAATATCATTGAACATCTGTGGGATGATTTGAAGCGGGCTGTCCATGCTCGGCGACCATCTAACTTAACTGAACTTGAATTGTTTGTCCAAAATACCTTTATCCAGGATCCAGGAACTGATTAAAAGCTACAGGAAGCGGCTAGAGGCTGTTATCTTTGCAAAAGGAGGATCTACTAAATATTAATGTCACTTTTCTGTTGAGGTGCCCATACTTTTGCACCGGTCAAATTTTGGTTTAATGCATATTGCACATTTTCTGTTAGTACAATAAACCTCATTTCAATCCTGAAATATTACTGTGTCCATCAGTTATTAGATATATCAAACTGAAATGGCTGCTGCAAACACCAAAATATTTAGAACTAAAAATTATTAAGATTAATAGGGGTGCCCAAACTTTTTCATAGGACTGTATCTTTTTTCATCACTGAGCGTTTTGCCAGTAGTTATGAGATACTGTCTTTCGATAAGTGGTGTATTTTGTGGTGTTGTCATTTTCAATTGGTGTGGCTGGTTGCTTCAGTGAACTGTGGCATGTACTATTGAAAAGTCTGTCACAATGCTACAGCAGTGATCTATGGCATCAATTCTCAACAACCCAATATGCTATTATTTCATGTTTGTCTATAAACTTCCGGATCATCTAATAGCATTTTAATTTTAGTTGACTTCTAGTTTTATTGATATAACACATTTTCTTATTAGCTGGTGAACCAGAGATAGAGACTGTACCGGGTAGCTAAATATTATTAATCCTATTTAATATGCCAATAGAAGGGATCAGAATAGGGAGTGTTAGATCTCTTAACATATTGGATGAATTTCACGATTCCTAATACATACTATTCTGATGAGAAGGATTGCAACTCTAAGATGAATGTGTAGAGATTGTCTTATTGGTGCATTTTTAAATTACCAAGTAAATATTAATTCTAAAAAAAAATTCTAAGATTTCATATTAATAGTGTATGTTTAGGATAAGATAAGCAATGGGCTGACATTTCATAACCCCTAGAAATCTTCAGAACTAAGGGACAGTAAGGAACAGTGATCCTGCTCTCCCGTGCCTGTCATAATGTCAATCTCAACCATTTGAATGGGACTGAGCTCCAATACCAGGAGAATACTGTCTTTCTTTCTACTGACTGGTTGGTTTTCAGTCTGTTCACAGTACTTGAAGGGTATGTCATAAACTTACAAAGCGATGCAGATCTACTCACCTTTTTTCAGATAATGCACATTAGACTGCACGTTTGCAGGGGGATGGGTACAAATAGCAAGATTTACTTCCAGTCAGTTTTCATGTAGTCAGAAGCTGTCATCTACTGCTACAGGTGGGTGGTGATTGTAGTACAGAACTGGAGCACTATCTGCTGCCTGCATGAAAATCTGGCAAATAAGGCTACCTGCAGACTGATTTACATATCCATAAAAATAACCACCTCTGCATTGCTTAAAGGGATTGTCTGGGATTGCCACTTTTTAATTAAGCGTAGGGAGATGAATTTTTTATTTTTATTTTTTAAAACACACTCACCTTTCCCCATTACTCTGTTGTCTCCCAGTGTGGTCCATTGAGGCCAATCAGAAGTCTTCGTGGCCTTAGAAAAGGAACACAAGATGTTAAACTGTGGTGGGGAATTCAATTAGAAAAAAATTGGAGCAGGAGGACTGAACCGCAATGGGAGACACCGGAGCATCGGGAACAGTTGAGTGTATTTTTTTTTTTTTCACCTTCCTTGGCCTCATATTAAAAAGGTGGTTATTCCGGACAACCCTTTTAACTGTTTTTGGCCATAAAGCTATGTTCCAGCCATTATTGGTTTTGAACCAAACAGACTCTCTCTAAGGATTGGAGCCCCTACAGCCTATTCCCATGCCTGTGTGAATTAATTGATTCGGTGAAAATTCCTTGTGTTCTTGTCTTTCTAAACTTCCAATCTTATGAGACGGTGTGTTATATTGCAAACGTTATATCAATGTTACTTTTGAACTAAAAACCAGAAAGTTCAGCCTTAGAAGTGGAGTATTCTGACCTCCTAAAAATAATATGGGTTTGTGCGGTTTCGACAGTAGATTCCATTCTGTGAAGTGTCTTGCTTTAGCCACAGTTGTTTTTAGCCTTCTATGATAGCCACATATCATTCAGTTCTATAGAATATCCTGTCAGGAGCTACCAAAATATATTGTTATGCTCTTTCCCATCAGTATAAGGTCTGTCATTACATATGGAAGTGTACACATTTTTCTGTTCTTCAGTTTTGTTAAGGATTATAATTTCTTATGAAACTGATTCAGCACTATACCCCAACATGTCACATGGACACAAAAGTATGGTATATAAAGAAAACCGACAGTAACACAGATTTATTTATTTTAACCTTGATGTCTATGTAAATGGATGGCCAACCGTTTGTGTCTGTTTTTTGGCATCCTTTTTCTCTTACAGCAGTTTAATGGATGCAAAAACTCTGATGCAAAAAAGCAGACACAAGTAGATGACCATCCGTTTATATAGACATCAATGTTGGATGGAAATCGATGAACCTCCATTTAGAGTCAATGATAATTAAAAATGGATCTGTCTCTGTAAGACAGAAAAGCAGGTCATACCACACAAAAAAAAGCGAATGAGTAGATCTATAGCTAAGACATTCAGCATCAATAAAGAGGAGTATACTAATCACAAAATTAATCATCTTAATTGGCTAATAATTAAAACTGTATACTGAGTATTTATTTCCTTATCTATTTTCTGATTTTATTTTTTATTCTAATTTTTTTGTACATTAGCTTAACAGCCAATGTGCCAGAGATATGAACAGAGCTTTTCTTTACACCATCCACCTGAACCAAAGAAACATCAGTCAAAACTGATTCTCTGTTCACACCTGAAATTGTTGCTGATTTTGCATATGTCCATATACATGTCATTAATATTACCAACTTTTTGCAATATACTATCATAAAGAGATGTGATAACACAAAAATAAGCTGTCTATCCCAGACGTGTCTATGTGTGACCACCCAGTTTATTTTGTGTGTTTTATTAGCATGTTACAATATTGTATTGATTTGGTTTCAATAGAAGCTGTAATCCTTAACCACACTAGAGAAAAGTCAGGGTAAGTTCACACGGCGGAAATCTTTTCCGTCATGTGGCTTTTTGGCGTGCATCGGATTCCCACCGCGGCATCCCACTCTTGATTAGGCCCGGATGAATGGGCCTGCACAGGAGTGTGTCTGGAGCTGCACTTAGCCACGGATTCCGTGGGAAGATAAGTCGTGTTGCTTTTTATTTCCTGCTAGCTGAAAAAAAATCGCTAGCGGAGAAAAAAAAAGCGAGTGACTCCCATCGCAATTAATGGGGGATGTTTTTGCAGGCTGAATCCATATCAAAATCTGCCTGCAAAATACTACATGTGAACATACCCTTATAACTAGAGATGAGCGAACAGTGAAATGTTCGAGGTTTGATATTTGTTTCGAGTAGCCCCTCGATATTCGACTACTCAAATCGAATATCGAACCCTATGATAGTCTATGGGGGGAAAATGCTCGTTTCAGGGGTAGGCAACGTTCGACCAAATTATACTTACCAAGTCCACGAGTGAGGGTTGGGCTGGATCCTCCGAGAAGTCTTCTCCTTGCAGCGTCCCCGCGGCATCTTCCGGCTCTGAATTCACTCTGCCAGGCATCGGGCCTGGTCAGAGCCGACTGCACATGCCCACACTACAATCGGAGATGCGCAGTCGGCTCTGCCCAGGCCCGATGCCTGCCAGAGTGAATTCAGAGCCGGAAGACGCCGCGGGGAAGCTGCATGGAGAAGACTTCTAAAGGTAGGAGAAGAACCAGCGTTGATTGGCCGACTGTATAGCATTCGGCCAATCAATGCTGGTTCTGCATCGAACTTTTACATTCGAATAGCGAGTGGTGCTCGATCAAGTACGAGTATTTCGAATACCGTAGTATTCGATCGAATACCTACTCGATCGAGTACTATTCGCTCATCTCTACTTATAACACATCAGTATTTAATAAACCAAGAAATTATTTATATCATAGAAAAGGTCCTATTTATCCTACATAACAACTATAAAGATGATGATAAGAATTTGAATACATTATTTTCCCCTTAATTGTAATATAATGCTAACATTTAAAAAAAAGAAAGAAAAAAAAACTGTTATGAGGGCTCCAGAACAACTGAGAAAATGCTATATTTTTTATTTCTTTTCTCCGAAATAGTAACATGGACAAGTAAGAATAAAAATAAAGCTTTTCATAACAACTTCATATAAATAAGTAATTTTCTGAAAATTCATTTCCATGAATAATAAAAAAAAAAATGAAAAAATTATAATAATAAAAAACCCACCCCCTCACCCTCACCGCTGCATTGCTATTCTGTACACCTATGGAATTTCTTAGCCCTCTATTATACTTATAAAATAAAGCCTCGGTGCCCTTGCACATCTCTAGTTAAGCTTGTGAGAAACAATTAAACTGCATGACTTCTGTAGGCTCTCACAGACATCTATAATTAAACAAAGCAGACCAAGAAAGCCAGGAGAATGTATCTATAAATATACTTTCTTACAATTATCCCCCAAATGAACAGTATTTTATTATGGTATTATGTATGTACAGAGCCATTTACAATATAAAAAGGACATATACATGCGGTAACACAGTTAATACTGTTTCGCTTCTCGCAAAGACCTTCATAAAATATTTCTATGACTGCAAATAAATAATGTACATACTTGAACATAAGACTACTTTATGGTTCTGCCGTAGCATCTGCAGAATCTAAGGGTAATATACAATTTGCATATGAAAAAATTGCCATGCGAAAAGAAGATAAGCTTATACTTGGAAATGTTATTTCGTTTGTGGTATATCATAGGTTTCTCTGCACTTATTCTGCAGCTTTTCATTGCTCAACTTTACAAATTCAATTCAAGTGTCCATAGCTGGTGATGTCCGATTGTGAGCCTCAACCCAATAAACGCAATGACCTGGCCCGGTACAACAAAGACTTAGTGGGAACAAAACAGTGAAAGAGAATCTCATCTTTCATATGACACCAGATCCACTGTTCTAAGTTGGATACTGTTTGCAGTGACCCCCAGCCTCACCTTCTCTGCATTATAGTATTCCATACTGAGAAGCAGCGTAAGGATTTCAGCTAGCAATAGAGAAACAAGGGAAAAAATACAAAAGGGACAGAAAGTGGATTTCAACAGAGGTTTTCGTGAAAAGGGGTGAAAAATATTAATAAAGTACATTACAACATTTATCAATATAATAAATGCCGTCAGAAAATCGAAGTATAGATACACTTAAGTGATGCCTGCTTTGTGCCATCTTAACACAGTGGAGTCACTTCCGTTCATTTATTCTCTTGCTTCATCCTGATCAAATCCTGGCCTCTGTAACCCTGTCGCTGACACAAAGTGTTTGCAGTATACTGGCTACTATGAAGTATTTTACCATTTACTATTTAGTATTGGAGACTATATTATGCTGGAGAATAATAATCTGATGTGGAGGCAAAACTCATATGCATAAGTCTTGTTGCTTTTTGTCCATTATCTGTTAATCTACTCTGTTTTTTTTTTTTTTTTTCTATTTTTCACCTGGTAGTGTGTCATCTGTTGGATTCTGGGTGATCTTCACCCAATAAATTGTGCCACCTACAGTTCTATTTAAATATTACAGAATCTGCATGGAAGGATCCTGGTGTAGCTTCTGATGTAAGTGTGAACAGAGCTCTTGTTAGCCTATTTTTTTTTTTTTTTTGCATAAACCCAAATGCAGAACTTTGTGTCCATGCAAAAAACAGTGGAGAGGCTGCATATGGACGCTGGCGGTTCGCTTTAGCAACCCATTGAAACAAATAGGTTTTTAAACTGTCTGCCGGCAAGCCGTCCTCAAGCTATTTTTCCTGGAATTTTGGCAGAATCAAGGCGCAAGTGTGAACACCCCCTAACTGGTTGTAAACTTTCTCTAGTTTCTACTCTGCCTCTGACTAGTCCCAGGTAGCGTTGAGCCGATCTTGACTTTTCAGGATCGATTTTAAAATCCGATTTCCGATCATTTTTCATTCGAACCCGATCTCGATCCCAATGCAAGTCAATGGGATTTTTTTTTATTAATCGGAGATCGGATTTTAAAAGCAATCCTATTCACTATACAGCATGGAATCTAACAATTGTTAGAATCCACGCTGTGTAGTGAATCACTAAAGTAGCCAGAGGATTTTTTTTTTAATCCTCTGGCTACTTAGTCCCCCTGGTGTCCACTTACCTCCAGAGATGGCTGGCCTGGTGCCCGGTGCCTTCCTTCTTTGCCTCGCTGCTGCTCCACGCTGCTCTTCTTCCTTCGCTGGCCCCTCCCTGCCAGGTTAGGAGAGTGTGGGCGGGTACTGGGAGGGGAGACTTCACATCTCCCTGCCCTGTACCCGCCCACACTCTCCTAAGCCACAAGCCCCGCCTACCTAGCGCTTTAAACGCTAACCTGGGAGGTGGGGCAGCGAGGCAAGAAGAAGGAGGGCACTGGAGCAGCCATCTCTACAGGTAAGTAGCTGCTAGAGATGTTTAGTTTAGCCTCCCATTCGAATGAATGGAAGCAGCCAGCGCACAGGGGGTTAAGGCTGTGTACCGGCTGCTTCCATTCATTCCTATGGAACTGCAGCGGAGCCTTCACACTGAGTATACAGTGTATACTCAGTGTGAAGGCTAAGCAAAGCATTGTGGGAAAAGATCACTGATCTCGATCCCACATAAAAAGATTGTGTTCGGAATTCCGATGGCGATCGTGAAATTTTCTCGATCGCCGATCGGAATCCGATCTTTTCCGAACACGATCGCTCAACCCTAGTCCCAGTCTATTTGTTCACTCTCTGCTACCAATATTCAGTGGTCTGTTGAGTTCTACACTCACACAGCCTGATGGAGGATGCAAGAGGGTAACTTATTACCTAGACTACTGCATTCTAGGATCTATGGGTCAAAACCATTTAGCTCTCCATACAGATTGTGACTCAAGAGAAGGAATACATTTACCTTTGCAGCCATGTTTTAATTGTACCAATGCATCTACAGTACAGCACAAAACCATTAGCAAAAGGTCTTCAAGAAAATTCATTTTATGTCCCCAGTTCATGTGCTTACTTAATTTACGTGTCCAGGGTCACAGACTACAATCCCTATGAAAAGTAATTGTATGCTATCAAGAAGTAGTAGGCAGATGTAAGGGGGTAAGACTGTAGGATCAGATTACACAGAAACACATTGCTTTATACCATACAAAATAATAGGACAATCTTATCCAAGAATATTAGCCACATGGGTTTATTTTTCATTCCAAAATCACTGAGGCAACAAGAAACAAATGCCGAAAAGACCCTATATATTGTAGCAGTACATAGTAAAATGTGAAGTAAGCGGCACTTTACAATGATATTGCTTCTGGAAGAATCTAGTTATGTAAAAGAAGCAGGTATTCAGATATACAGTATGCACTAAAGTTTTACAGACTTTTCAAAAATGTCTCCTAGTTGCAAAAATAAATGTGCTTTTCATGCATATGGTAATGATACGTAGTAATTCTATATTCTTTAGACCTTTATTTTAAATCTATTTAAAATAAATTAAATAAAGAAAATAATTTTCTTCCTGCCACTCAGAAATATAGAGCAACCTGATTTTTGTATAATATAATACAATATAAATCAGATTTGTGTAATAAATTGTGTTGTATAAATCAAATTATAAAGGAGACCGTTATTAAATATTCCTCGAGTGCAATCTTTAATCAGTTTTTATGTATCCTGGACTTGTATTACACTTATACTTATCATTTGAAAGTCAAATACTTACAACTCTAAACTTGCTGACTCCATAGAAAGCAGAAGAACGCGTCCACACCATGTCTTAAGTGTCTGTGCCGGCCATTCATAAATGAATCTCTCTGTCTTTGTAATTCCTCACTTGCAATAAAAAGTGTATTATTTATAAGCTTCAGTGTATTCCCATGCAAATACATGATGAAATATTCCTTTATATTTGCAATAATAAAGTCCAAAAGGAAAATGTGCATTTTAAAGATGCATGTAGGAATATATTAAAAGCTTCCTTGGAAAGTTACAAGAAAGTAGAAATGGGTGAACCAACTTGCACCGAGATGGGTTCAACCCAGATATTCCAGATACACAGTCCAGTCATATTAATGTGAACACAGGGGCCACACGGTGGCTCAGTGGTTAGCACTGCAGCCTTGCAGCACTGGAGTCCTGGTGTTCAAATCCCACCAAGGGCAAAAAACCATCTGCAAGGAGTTTGTATGTTCTCCCCGTGTTTGCATGGATTTCCATCCCATATTCCAAAAAAGACATACTGATAGGGAAAAATGTACATTGTGAGCTCTATATAAAAAAAATATTAATGTGAACACCGCCTACTTTTGACATCAACGTTAAATAACCAATCGCAGAAGGCAGGTGTCATCAGCCAGTTGGGTGCGCTCATCATTGTAGAAGGCACGATGGATCAACACAAGTATGCATCTATCCTTGCGGACCATGTTCACCCCTACATGTGAATTGGTGTTCCTCAGGATGATGGCATCTACCAGCAGGCCAATGCAACGTGACATAAAGCTTGCAGTGTACGTGCGTGGTTGGAGGGGCACTAGGATGAGTTTACCGTACTCCCTTGGCCAGCAAATTCTCCGGACTTGAACACAATCAAGAATCTGTGGGACCACCTCGATCGGGTTGTTTCCACCATGGATGCTCAACCGTGTAACCTTGTGCAGCTGGCCACGGCACTGGTGTCGGCATGGCTCAAGATCCCAGTGAACATCATCACAACATCCCCTCTCTTCTTGCACGTTATGTTATGGTGTGATTATAGGCATTCTTTGTGCATCTTAAAGTTAACTTGTTTTAAAAAAAAAAACAAAAAAAACTGTTTGCATACAGATGCCAGAATATAAAGCGGTGGCCATTTTATTTAGTCTGATGCTTTCATACTCACCATCTGTTCTCCTGGTGATGTCATGTTAGGTCACCGCTGAGGACTATGATTAGGCCACCAGTTGTCACATTGGCACAGTGTGCATTATGACATCATGACGCTGAGCATGCTCATCTCATCGCTGAGGCTCAATCACAGGGGCATGCACATCACCAAGGTATAGTGAAAGTATTTGTTTGGACAGCTAGAATTTGAGAAGGTAGGTTCCTAGGAACCCTGTGAGTGTTCGACACAATGTTTTATGCTATTTTAAGGTGTAGTTCATGCTGAATTTCTTCAACCCAAAACAAATCTTGGAACCGAGCCAATTGAACCTATCTCGCTTAACTCTTTAAAAAAAATAAAATAAATAAATGAAGTGATATGTACTTTGAGAAGGCAACAGGTAAAGTTGTGGAAGGTCTCTATATCTTCCCCAGATTCCTCACTTATTTATGGTGAGTGAGGTCACAACACAGATCTTTAACAAAACCTCAGCTGTGAGAAAGCCTTTCTGTTAACCATTTCTTCCCCTATAGGAGGAGAGAGTCTTCAAGCACAGGTGGGAACTGGGCCTCATTAAAAGGCCTATAGAAGGTTGTCAAGACCTCAGTCCTGGAAAGTTCCTGGAGAGAGACGGAGCCAGGTATTGTCTCAATACTCTGAAAACTGCTTAGTCCAGTGTGTACACCTGCCATTGTTTTTGCTCTCTGTTGACTCTGTGGCTGAAGCAATTCACAAGTACAATTAAGGTATTCTCTGTATAATTAGTAGCTCAGACGAGCAGGATTTCTGTTATTTTTTTGCCTGAAGTTAAGGCTTATTTTGTGTTGCCATTTTTGCAAAATAAATGCACAGGGTAAAACTTGTTTGTACCTGACTTTTTGTGTCTGTCTCTGACTGTCTGGGTCCGCTGCTGCTACCACTGAGCCTATCCTTCTGCAGTACATAACTATAAGCGTTACCCTTTGATACATCTCCATTACATTGCCTCCTAGTGATTGTGAGTCAAAAAGACCCAAATATGTGCATCACAGTTTAAGAAGCTTTTCAAAACATAACATGTTTGTGTCTATGTGTGACCACCAAACTAATAAAGGAAGGGCAGCAGCCTCTCCAGGATTGTGTTGTTGGGATGTTGTGACATTTTGTTGACTTTGTTTTGAGACAATTTAGATTTGTTAACCAAATTGGAGATCTGCTATAGACACTTTAAACTTTTGAAGTTCTTTTCAATATTTTCATTCTTCCTTTAAAGCTTCTTTTCTAAGCTTCTTTACATTTTTTATTTTTTATATTTTTAAAGTTTTTATTACTATACAGGACTATGTGTATCAACTTACATTTTTAGATGTAGTCAATAAAGCCTTGCACATGAGACAAAGGTTTCGGAGCTTACCCCCTTAGTAAAGATTTTATTTTGTTAATAATCTACATTGAATGGAGTTTGATTGTATAGATAATTACTACAAACCGAAGGTGTATTTTATCTGAATGGTACTGTAAGAACAACCTATTTTTAATAACGCTAGTATTAAATCAATTTGGCCATTTTAATTATATAAAAATATATGCCACTATGTCTGAGAAATATATTTCTACCATTCTAAGCTATTATGCTTAAGTTTGCCTGTAAGCTCAGTAGGATTATGTCACCTCTGGCAGATTAGCACATTATAATTCAGGATTGAGTCCTGACTGCTTCAGGGGGTTTAAGTGTTTGGGAAATTTCCTTGATACTGTGCAGTATAGTACGAAACTGTCAAAAAGTGCAGAGGCCATAGGGAAATCTATAGAAATGTTTGACACAGGTCCTTTGCGGGCAAGTACCAGTAGAGCCATGCACAGCAGTACTGCAAAAAACAATTATGGAGCTCACAAAAAAATTGTACATGTTAATAAGAAACTGTTGTGTGGTTATGAGAATTTGCCTTGCCTCACAATAAACCATACAGCAATTATTTTGCTGTGAAAGTAATATTAAAAATACATTGAGATGAAGCATTATGAAGCATGGAGCAATAGCGATGGTTCCATTAAAATTTGTATTTTCAAATTGTAATCTAAAATGCAAGGTAAAGACTATTGGTATAATGATCTGAAGTGATGTAGATTGAGGAAAGAAGAATAAGAGATTTTTCTAGGACACAGTGTGCACTGTTTGAAGTATGTGATCAAGAAAGGTATCTGAGGCCACCATGATGTAGTAGGTTTATGACTATTGGTGGATTCTCAAACACCATTCATGGCCATTTACATGGTCTTTCATTTTGTGTGATATTGCAGGTAAAACTCCTGTTAGAATTAGAATATCTAGGGAACCAAATACTATATCTTATCACTAAGTGCAGGACAAGTAAGGACAGAATTGCTTAGAATGTGTCTTAAGTTGGTCATAAGTTATCAGCATGATTGATGGACTGGTACATATACGTTACATATCTATAGAAAGATATATAATGTGGTCTCAACTCAGTGAAACCTGCTTGGATTTGCAATGGGGATAGTGTCTCTTCTCTCTTTTCAGTCTTTTCTCCTTACATATCATATGGCTGTCTGGTTCATAAGGCCAATTTCAAATGGTTGTGTAAGGGACCCGAATATATATATATATATATATATATATATATATATATATATATATATATATACACTCACCGGCCACTTTATTAGGTACACCTGTCCAACTGCTCGTTAACACTTAATTTCTAATCAGCCAATCACATGGCGGCATCTCAGTGCATTTAGGCATGTAGACATGGTCAAGACAATCTCCTGCAGTTCAAACCGAGCATCAGTATGGGGAAGAAAGGTGATTTGAGTGCCTTTGAACGTGGCATGGTTGTTGGTGCCAGAAGGGCTGGTCTGAGTATTTCAGAAACTGCTGATCTACTGGGATTTTCACGCACAACCATCTCTAGGGTTTACAGAGAATGGTCCGAAAAAGAAAAAACATCCAGTGAGCGGCAGTTCTGTGGGCGGAAATGCGTTGTTGATGCCAGAGGTCAGAGGAGAATGGCCAGACTGGTTCGAGCTGATAGAAAGGCAACAGTGACTCAAATAGCCACCCGTTACAACCAAGGTAGCCAGAAGAGCATCTCTGAACGCACAGTACGTCGAACTTTGAGGCAGATGGGCTACAGCAGCAGAAGACCACACCGAGTGCCACTCCTTTCAGCTAAGAACAGGAAACTGAGGCTACAATTTGCACAAGCTCATCGAAATTGGACAATTGAAGATTGGAAAAACGTTGCCTGGTCTGATGAGTCTCGATTTCTGCTGCGACATTCGGATGGTAGGGTCAGAATTTGGCGTCAACAACATGAAAGCATGGATCCATCCTGCCTTGTATCAACGGTTCAGGCTGGTGGTGGTGGTGTCATGGTGTGGGGAATATTTTCTTGGCACTCTTTGGGCCCCTTGGTACCAATTGAGCATCGTTGCAACGCCAAAGCCTACCTGAGTATTGTTGCTGACCATGTCCATCCCTTTATGACCACAATGTACCCAACATCTGATGGCTACTTTCAGCAGGATAATGCGCCATGTCATAAAGCTGGAATCATCTCAGACTGGTTTCTTGAACATGACAATGAGTTCACTGCACTCCAATGGCCTCCACAGTCACCAGATCTCAACCCAATAGAGCATCTTTGGGATGTGGTGGAACGGGAGATTCGCATCATGGATGTGCAGCCGACAAATCTGCGGCAACTGTGTGATGCCATCATGTCAATATGGACCAAAATCTCTGAGGAATGCTTCCATCACCTTGTTGAATCTATGCCACGAAGAATTGAGGCAGTTCTGAAGGCAAAAGGGGGGTCCAACCCGTTACTAGCATGGTGTACCTAATAAAGTGGCCGGTGAGTGTGTATGTATATATATATATATATATATATATATATATATATATATATATATATATATATATATAATTTTTTTTTTTTTTTTTAGGGGCGGAGGTCTATGACCAGCAGCAATATCAATGTATAGAATAAAGTAGTGGAACAAAAAAAAAAGAAGCTTTAAAAAATTAAAAGTTCTAACTCACTCCTTTCCCTAGAATAGACACAAGAGTAGAAAATTACTGTGAAACACAAACATAATAGGTATCCATGTGTCTGAAAGTGCCCGTAAAAGGGTTAATAGGAGCACTGCAGATGTGCTATATTCAGCCAGGCTGAATTCCAAGTGAGGGGAAAAAAAAGCAGTGCTCAAGCTCAGGGAAGGGGCAGACAGACAACCAAAACACCCCCTCCCCTTTCCCATCACCCAGCAACTACTGCACCCAAAAACTCCGACCATTTTAATTTTTGAAATTTTCCAGTAGCTGCTGCATTTTCTCTCCCCCTCCCCCCCCCCCCCTCGGCTTATACTCGAGTCAATAAGCTTTTCCAGTTTTTTGTCGTAAAATTAGGGGCCTCGGCTTATATTTGGGTCAGCTTATACTCATGTATATACGGTAATATAATAATGGACCAGTGCCATTTGGCTTCACACTCCATGAACCTCTATTGATACATGAACCCTATGGTCTCTTCATTTATTCAGCACTTTTATCTTATTTTCTATAAAAAATAGAAATTTATAAGAAAATTATGCAACTTCCTGAGATTGACTGATAACAATGGAAAGCAATAAAGAAGATGAGAGAAATTCCAGCTGATCTTATCTGTGTTCAGTTTTTCTGTAGAGTATTTCCGGTTATTTGTCATTAGATGTGTTTAGCATACATGAGATGATCTGGGATAAATGATCTACTGTTATTTAGAAAAATACATTGTGGGACTTTGGTAATAACATAAAGCAAGTGTCGCCGGAGAAAGTCATTAGATTTATCTCTGTGTCATCTTCAGCTCATCTATTATGCTCCATGTCTTGGTACTGTTAAGAGGCAATACATTGGTAATTGTGTTTTCTATCAGAAGCCTTCAAAAGCCTCACAGATTACTTAGGAAATCAGCATCAATCATATTTCTGAGCAGCATTAGTTATTTTCACTCATGTGTTTGCTTATATATAAGAACCTGATCCTTGAAATGTAATAATGCAGAGGTGTGTAAATTAAAGGTGGTAATAGGATACTGCCTGACCTTTGCATGTGGCTTATTTGCTTCATCGTTCTACATAAGTATAAAGACAAGATTTGTCAAGAGCCGCACAGGCACAGCAGGAAAACCGTTCAGGTTGGCGCTTCATGACCTAAACAAGCAGTAGGTGGTCATTTCTCTTTTTGCAAGGCATAGGAATAAATTACTGTCTAAGATCATAAAATATGGCTTATTATTTCTAAGGCTAAAGAGTACAATTCCTCTAATTTGACATTTAAAAATCTGTCAATTTTAATAGTCTGGTACTGGCGTCTGGCACTAGCAGCTGGCACAGAGGTGGCTTACAAATTGAGACACAAAAAATTCACCATAAACGTTGCCAAAAAGTCCTGAAAACTAAATGTTATATACCAAAGTATATAACTTCACTGTCAGAATATGCTTTTTTTTTCAATATAATTGGGTCCTGCCAGACATCTTTGCTGCTGCTTAACTTTATTTATGTCCATATTTCATTTACCTTTAGTCTCCATGCACACTATCATATGCTTTGTCATTGTGTTTGTCATGTTTTTCACAACTAGCACTCTGATCCATTGTTTTCTAAGGCCCTATACACAAGCCATATAATATCATGGGTCTGGTGCAGTAGGCATGTTCAGTTTGATTCTTTTCTTCCTCCTTCCCTTACTATTGTACTACTGACCTCTGACCTTTGGCTACTCTTTGACCCTTGTGACTACTCTTTTGGATTACCATTTTGTACTGCTTTGTCTCTCTGGTTTTGACCTCTAGCTTGCTGACTCCTCTTCTGTGTTGTCTTGTTTTGTCTTGTGTATACGTATTCAGAGAAGGGACTGTCGCCAAGTTGCGTCTGTCATTAGGACAGTGTGAAAAGTAGGTAGGGACAGGGGCTCGGTCAAGTTTAGAACTCACTGTCGTTCTTCTCTTCTTCGTGGTTTCATCAGTAGCACTAGGAAATTTCACAACTAGCAATTTCCTCACAGGGTCCATGGATGCTCAAGTTACACACTGAATTAATCTCTGTGCCATCTGTGTTTTTATCACCTGAAAATGAATGCATGTAGCCTTAATGTGGCATCAGACACATTGCTTCCTTGAGATACCTTCAGACCTATTACTGTATCAAAGAGAGGGAGCTATGGTATTCCTATAACATTGCCAAGCACAGTGTAATCATTAAGTGACAATGATGTTCTCATACAATAAGATGCAGTCCAAATTTTCCAGATATCGAACGCCATAAATATTAGTCAAAGGATTCCCATAAATGTCATTCTAATGATAGCTGCACTATATGTGTTAATTATAGTGTCCCAATAATGATAGTAACCAGAACCATGTGTTGTGCTGCAGAGCAGTAGTGAAACCTCTATAAAGTTTTTGCCAGGCGATATGGCAGATAAATTTTGACTTGAGTTAGAAATAATCCAAAAAACAGCAGCACTGTTGATGTAGCAAGGTTGTGTTAGTAATATGGTGTAGCTGAGCAAAGCTTGTACAGGTGTACAGAAAAACCAAAACTGTTAGCAGTAAAGATGGATAAACCTCTCAAAAGTTGTTTTGACAAACTTGTTTGGCACAATCTAAAACTGCTATTATAATACACTACGGACTCTTCAGACCCCAGAATATAATAAGTGGGGGCCCAGGGATAAGTGTGGAAACATAACAAACGGTTATAGTCACATTTCCTCACAATCACGCTTTTTGGCCAAACCTGCCAAACTTACTGCCATCCATGCACATGTTACATGCACAGAATTGCCTCTTACTGGCCCCAAAGGTTGAGGTTCATGTAAAACTTAGACCAGTATTCACTAATGCCAGCCCTCACCCACAAAAACCTGACCACTGAAACACATGCCAGATGTGTTTTGTGACAACATTGTTATAACGTCATAGCCAATTTGGACTTCGACGCCATCCTCTGGCCGCCTGCTACAGTGCAGGAGGCATGTCCAGCTATGATTCCTTGCTTTATCTTCTTTTAGTACCCTGTCTAAACACTGTCCTATTCCCTCACCTCTGTAATTGATTTTCCACCACACCCATCTCTCACACCTTTGTTTCCCTCTGCTCCTCTAATAGTTAATCTCAGCCTTGACTTGTGATTGACAGCCTGCCTGCCTGCCAATCAATCCTGGGGAAGGATCTGACTTCCTATTTACAGTCCATCAGCCCATACTTTGTTGCTGACTATTGTGACTCTGTCCTCGCTAAGCATTTCTCTTGCTATTGTATATTATTACTGACTTCTGACCTATGAATTTTCTTCTGATTTTCTTGTAGCTTTTCTTTTGGATTGTGATTTGGTACTTCTTTGTCTCTCTGGCTTTAACCCTTGGCTTGCTGACTCCTCTTCCGTATTTTGTCTTTCTGCGTTTTGTGTTGTCACTCATCTAAGAAGGGACTGTCGCCTAGTTGGTCGCTGTCACCTAGGGCAAAGAGGCAAGTAGACAGGGCAAGTAGACAAAGACTCACTGTCTTTGTCATTCCCTTCTTCGTTTCCTGGCACCGTATTGCGCTATCATAGTCATCATTGGTAGTCATGCTAGTTAGCACTGTCTAGCTAAGTTAGTCTAGTCTCACCACTGTGGGTAGGCATAGTACTTGGATACTTTAGTGTTTTTGAAAATCCCCTGATGATTGGCGCAATACTAGACAGTGCTAACTAGCATGACTACCAATGATGACTATGATAGCGCAATACGGTGCCAGGAAACGCGTAGGGATATATACTGTATTATACCAGGCAACTGTAAGGGACAGCTGTGGACTGCCCTTGTCAGGGCGGGAGTTACGGGGAACTGAGGGTCATTGTGAGAATATGTATAGGGAGGATTCCTGAATGAACCCTTTGTCCACAGTACTCCAGCCGGCGACTAGACCTGGTAAGACCGTTTCTATTTATTACATCTGATAGACGGTTGGGCTTTGCTACATGGGTGAGGAAAGAATAATACTCATGTGCTGAGTCTGAAAGCTTGACTATCTGTTGTCCTTACACAAGGACATTTTATAAGGGATCAAGGTATTTTATATAGGAATAAATGTTATGTTTTAATATTAGGCATCAGTAAAAAACATATACCTATGTCTTGAATTTGGGAAAAAAAATCATATTTGATTTATCACTAAAGAAGGGTTTGGTGAATGTGCATATGAAACTGGTGGGTTCGGTACCTCAAACAAGGTTAAGAACCACTGCATTAGAATGTATTGAACTTGTATGTATATGGAGGGTTCTGGAGAGATGGTTATTGACTGAGTGTGTGTGGTGGGCTTAAAGGGGCTCTTATAGCCTTTAAAAAGGCTATTCAGGCACCGTAAATGTTATATTAACCCCCGGTTCCATTTTTAAATAAAAGCATAAAAGCATAAAAACATATATGCAAATCTTACCGAACGTGCACCGGGGGCGGTGATGCACGATGCCGCGTCATCTTCGGGCACACCTACCTCTTCTGTCTTCTTCGAGCGATGCCCTCTGGTCCCGTCTCTTCTGCCAGCTTCCTTATTGGTCTTCTTCCGGCTTGAGGTCTTCAAATCCCGTGCCTGCGTAGTAGAGCTTCCCTCCGGAGCACTACTGTGCAGGCTCACTTTCCAGTCCCCGTAGAACTACACTAGCGTACTGTATGCTCGCAAACTGCCATTAAGTAAAATGGCGAGTGAGCCTGCGCAGTAGTGCTCCGGAGGGAAGCACTACTATGCAGGCGCAGGATTTGAAGACCTCAAGCTGGAAGAAGACCAATAGGAAGCCGGCAGAAGAGACGGGACCAGAGGGCGTCACTCCAAGAAGAAAGAAGAGGTAGGTGTGCCCGAAGATGACTCGGCATCGTGCATCACCGCCCCCCGGTGCACGTTCGGTAAGATTTGCATATGTTTTTATGCTTTTATTTAAAAACAGGACCGGGGTTTAATATACTGTAACATTTACGGTGCCTGAATAGCCTTTTTAAAGGCTATTCACACATATGTGGGGCTCTATTAGCATAATTTTGCTGATAGAGCCCCTTTAAATCTCAGACTAAACTGAAGAAGATGTTAGAAGGCCTGACACCTGATTTTAGAGGTACAAACCATTCAAAATCTGTTCTTTTGCTTCCCAACACAGTAAATATTGAGTCTGTAAATCATATTCCACTACTTCCATTGCTATGTAGGAACCATATAAAATAAAAAAGGAGGAACCTGCCCAACAATTATTGTTCTACTCTCTTGTTCATAGATCCAGACATCTAAAGAGCAAAACTAGGTGTCCTAATTTAAGATTTATGATGCACCAAGAAGTCCAATTAGATTTTTCCTATGGGACCTCTACTCTTTTGATGACACTAAACTCGCTGACTTCCAACCCTCAAATTTAGAATGAAGTGTCTTAAAGTGGGCCACACATTAATTTCTGTATTAAATAAAGGCTTCACCCGGACATAGCTCCTTCTTATATTATTCTGCCGAAATGGATAAGAGACCTACACGCGTCTCCGCTCTTACAGATACAAAATGTAACACAATCTGCATATTTATGAGCTTCAAAAGTAAGCAATAAAATAAAGCATTATTAAGTGCATCAAAACACCAGCAGTCAGGATGTGCATTTTGGTAATGCAGGTAAATTAGCAAAAATTGCCCTCACAACACATTTATATGTGAAGAGGCTAAGCATCAGATCGAGTGGTTCCAGGAAACACAGAAATGAAACCTTCCGATACAACATAAACAATAAAAGCTTCAACTTTCCATGGTGACAACAGTCACTTAGGAATTGCTATTCAGACGGCAAAGTGCTTGTCAAGATCAAAATGCTAATCATTCTTTGCTGAAAAAGTCTCTTGTTTTCATCTGCAGTGGCCATATTATGCAGTACACGGCAGCTGCACCATATTACTGCTCGGCTTCAGCCCTATCACTGTTTTTAATCATGAGATGTTTTTCTGATGAGTCTGGACAAATTTCTAGAGCATGGAACACTATTTTCTATACAGCATGCACAATTCCAAGACGTTTTAACGGACATGTTCAGATGTATAAGAGTTCAGTTCATGATGAGATCACTGTGTTTTATCTATAAGATTGTAATTAAATCTAATACATAATCTTTGGGTGTGTTCACACTTCCCCTAATTATTTCTATCACAGGACCATAATAAGGAATAATTGTTAGATCCGTTATATGATTGACTGTACGCGATGTCCATTGGGCTTTTATCACAGTGTTTGTCATTTTGCCAGACAAAAATAGATTAGCATGCTGCAGTATTTTTCCAGTCTTTTAAACAGAATATGGCACAAAGACATCTAAAGTTTCCTCCAAGGCAGATGTGATCCCACCCTACTGTATCGAGCAATACGAGTGCACAAAATAAATACGTTACAAAATCAGCTCTGCTCTTTATCTATATAGTCATAGTCAACAAGGAACTATAAACTAGATGTAAAGCTCCTTATTGTACTTTTTACATTAAGTTTGAAGCAATTTCCTCTGTGGAATCTCTGCATCAATTATCCCTATATGGAGAATTTTTCCATAGCTATAATTGACATGGTATGATTTACATAACCGTAATGGTTTTTGAAATCACAACATGACCACTGCAGATATTTTTCTACAATGTGTGGATGGGGTTAGCCAGAATCCTATCCACTTAGTGGTGATGGCAAAATCATGGCGTTCACGCTATGTGGGGCCTCAGCTAAAGGCTTCATTCACAAGTCCGCATGCACGGATGTCTGAAGTCTGTGCTATTCACTAGAGAAGAGCGAGAAGTACTCGATTGAGTAGGTATTCAATCGAATACTACAGTATTCGAAATACTCGTACTCGATCGAGTACTACTAGCTGTTCGAAGTTAAGATTCAATGTAGAACCAGCGTTGATTGGCAGTATGCTATACAGTCGGCCAACCAATGCTGGTTCTTCTCTTACCTTTAGAAGTCTTCTCCCTGCGCAGCGTCCCCGTGTCCTGTTCCGGCTCTGAATTCACTCTGCCAAGCATCGGGTCTGGGCAGAGCCAACTGCACATGTCTGCTTGTAGTGCAGGCATGCGCAGTCGGCTCTGCCCAGGCCCAATGCCTAGAAGAGTGCATTCAAGGCCGGAAGAGGACGCTGCGCAGGGAGAAGAATCCAGCCCGACCCTCACTCATGGACTTGGTAAGTAGAATTTGATCGAATGTACTCCTGAAACGAGCATTTCCCCCCATAGACTATAATGGGGTTCGAAACCCGTTCAAACAGTCGAACAGGGTGCGACTGTTCGAATTGGATTTCGAACCCCGAACATTTTAGTGTTCGCTCATCTCTACTATTCACAGATAGCACCCCACATACTCATTTGCGACTGGTCTTCTGTCTGTGCTTCATCCATTTTTTATTTTCTATTCTTTGTATGTCTCTATGTTCGTGAGAAATGGATAACAAGCAGATTATAAGTGGACCTATAGACTTGTATTTGTCTATTGCATAATTCTAGGTCTGCAAAAAAAAAAAAAACATGAACGTGACATGTATTTGATAAGCAGATTTGTGATAAGGCCTTACACAGTTAGAAGGCTTGTTAAAGAAACAGATTTCTCCTTTTTTCTATAGCAACATTGCTACTCTTATCCATCGGCTATGTTTGGTATCGCAGCTCAACTTCATTACAGAGACAGTCCCTTTGGCTGGCCATACAAATGAAATACAGCACAGGAACCCGATCCATGGGTCCCAATGTGGTCCACAAGTAAAGGTAGTCAAGTAGCATTTCAAGTAAAAATCCAAATGATTAACCAGTTGTAACCAATTCAATGTTTTAGCTTTTCTCAAGTGCCTGACTATCTTTACTTGTAAGTTTGATGATCTTGTTTCCTTGCTGGGTTCGCCCAAATATTCCTAATTGTTTAGTTTTTTTTATGAGGAGGCTCAGAGGAGGTGACACAAATAATACAAAAAAATACTCACTCTATACTTTACCTCTCTTGGGCCTCTTTGCACAATCTGGCCCTCTTCTGATATGTCATGAATGGGCCTTAATAGTGACCTGGGCATGCAGAGCATCATGCCGTTCCCAGGTGATTTCTAGTAGCCCAATCACAGGCCTCAGCCGTGATCCCTGGACCTATGATGTCATATCAGACAGACAGACGTCACAAATAAAGTGCCAGATACCGCAAGGAGGCCCGAGAGGTATCAAAGGGTGAATATAACTTTTTAAAAAAATGTTTACATCTCCCCTGGAACTCCATCTATTATACTCCCGGGGTCAGAAGAGACCCCAGAGTATAACAATGTCACTTTGTACTTTCACATAACTTTGGCTGTGTTTGCCTTAGTTATCTACAAATTAGATACATAGGTTCTTAGCACCCCCGGAAGTCATCTACACTGTTGTATGAGCCAATTTAAAGTGTGGTTTGTATCAAACTTGTTCGTCCCAAAATAAGCCAGGGACCCGAGCCTTCAAACACAAACACGAATCTTGAAAGGTCCGCCCATCTTGAAAGGTCCACCCTTTTAACATCCATTTTTATGTTTACATACTTTAAGTCAGGCATCAGAGCAAAGCTACAAGACCACGTAGACTTGGAAGTGGAGTGAAATAAATTGTTTTCTCTATCCTAGATCATCTAGTAAAAATTTTAGGTTAAAAAGTCTGTGCTGGTTCATTTTCTGAATATATACTTAGAATGATCAGGGCTCTACTTTTTCAACACAGAGCTCAAAATCCTCATATTTACTATACAGAGTCCAAAGCTAACATGTTGCTGCCCCATGACCACCACTAGAGGAGGCTTTTCAACTTACTCTTATCACTGAATTCAGTATATTACAGTGCGCAGTATGCTCCAAAGTTCACTTTAATGGGAGGAGTAGGTATCCAGTATGTTATTCTCTAATTTAATCTATGCATGTGTGTCCCTTCAGGGAGTTTGGAGCACTGTATCAAGAAAAAAAATTGGAATGTTCCAACAGCTTTAAATTATTATAGAATCTTCACAACTGTATTCATATTCAGTTTACAAATCACAAGCAAATTTTCTAAAAAAACATTACTATTTGTAATCAATGATCACAAAGTGATATGCTAACTATTCTATACATGTCTATATGTGACACTCCAGAGGTGGAGGATGTATTGCAGCCTTTAAAGGCCTTTGTCATCATGCCATGATATTGTATTGAATTGATTTTTTGAATAAATTTATAATTTTTGATATGCAAATGAAGCCTTAGGGAGCATAGGAAACAAAAAACAAAAGCACCGCGCGGCACCTTGTGCATTACCCTTTGCAATAGTTTCCACAAATAGTTGAAAAGATAAATGAATAATCACCTTATGGTGCTGTGAACTGGTCACAGCACCTTGAATATCACTAAATAAGCCAAGGTAACCAGCAAGCAGATCCCAACCGTATAAACATGTACAGAAACTGCCAAAATGGGGACCAATCCAACCAACTTATCAAATAAGTATGAAGCGGACAAATAGATCCACGCTTATCAACCATGGTCTTGTTATATTCCTTTATTAAAGCCTCTTGCACAACCCGTTTTGAAACTGAAAACTGGTTTCTTCATCTGGTGTACATAAGAACAGCAATCCTTATGTACACCTAATGAAGAAACCAGTGAGAAGCTTTAATAAAGAAATATGACAAGACCACGGTTGGTAAGCGCGGATCTTTTTGTCCACTTTATACTTATTTGAGAAGTTGGTTGGATTGGTCCCCATTTTGGTAATTAGGGAGCACAGGGGGCATTACCCATGTTCTGATCACTGCATAGTCACACCTGAAGAACACATCATCTTGTTTCTTCTACATGCCTGCCTTTGAAAAAGATCTCTCCCACTGATCCTCTTCACTGCATAACAAGCAGCAAGTGATTTTGCCGAGGTCAAAAGCTTGTGCATGTGCTGTATGCTCTTTCAAGAAGAAATGGAAAGACAGCCACCGGCCATCTTCTTGAATGAGCATACAGAGCATGCGCGAGATCTTGACCTCCGCAATGTCACTTGCTGTTTGTTATGCAGTGAAGACGATCAGTAGGAGAGATCTTTTTCAAAGGAGATCAATTTCCATATCAAGAATTAAAAGTGTATTCAAAAACTGTTGTAAAGAAATAAAGAAAAAAGGCTATTGGAATATATTCTTATTTAAAAATGCATTTCTACAATGATAGAATCCCTTTAACTAAACTGGAGATCACTTGCGCATGCACACATCTGTACCGATGTGAGACTAGGTATGTCTGAGTTATTAAATACAAGTTTTAAATAGTTTTGACTTTAAACACAGAAAAGTGTAAAAGTTTAATAGAAAACTTTACACCTTTCCTCTTTGCTATATACAATCCCAGTTCAGACTTACACAGACAGACTTGCAATGCAAAGAGTGAAAGAGGAGAAAAAGCTGAGGAAAGATTAGTGATAACCTTGTGAACATTAGCTGTCATTCGTGGTTGTCGCCTTTGGAAATCAAGTATCTGTCAGACCACAGTTCATCTCTACCGGTCTTTTGGTTGGCCAATGACTTCTGTGGTCCAAATGTGTCCCCTTTGGAATAATCTGAGTGGAGCTAACATAGGTCATCATGTTTATTACCTTAGTACATACCCTATTCCCACTGCTAACTGCTTGTTCTCAGCCCTGGGATATTCTTCAGTTCTGTCCGCAGTCGTTCATCTCCGATATGACGAATATAGATGATAATTTGGTTCCAGTCATTAGTTGCTCAGGATAAGGCAGATTATGGGAGTATCACATTAGGAATTCTGCATGCTTTACTTTCAATATGATTAAATCATCCATTTGCAGATGTGATTACATCCCAAGCAAAGTAAATGTTTCATATAATCTGTGCAGGGCATAAATGAAGTGAAAAATGATGACAGGATATAGCAGATGCACGTAGCCGAGTATGTCAGAAAGGCCAACAAGCATTAATTGCATGTAGCATTATCACTGCGTTATCTAAAAGACAGGATGGATATATATGCCCCCTTGTGGTTACAACGTGCCCTCTGTACTGCTGGATGCATTTTAAATAGGAAAGTGTGAATAGGAAAAGCTGTTTGCAAGTGCTGATGATTAAATTAGTAACAGATTTGCAGAGCTGACGATTTTTGTGTGACTACATAGCAGCAATGTGTTCAATAGTGAACTGAATTATTAAGATATCATACAATTGTGTCAAAATAATGCACACTAAAGGGAATGGAATTAATTTGTAATGGAACTGTAGGAGGTAATATTCGCAAAGTTTTACTACATGGGAAACAGCAGGTTATGACAGGTGCCCACTATACTGAATATAACTCTCTCTCTATCTACAACTGTAGCCATCTTTATCTTGAATCTGATAATTCATGACACTGGAAAAGAAGTTGTGTTAATCTTGTCTACATCTGTATCTATCTACAGACTGCATCTTTCCTTATATTTTTCTTGGGTCAACATATCCCAAGATATTTGGTGTGAGATAACCAGCTTTTTAAAAACACATGATGTCGCCTTCCTCTGACACAAGATGTGTATATGTATGTTTCCAATATGAGTGCAATTGCTATTTCACAATATTGTATGAAATTATTTCATAACAAATTTGAGTACTAAATGTGCAGCATGGTGGCTCAGTCTTGCCTAGCAGCACTGGAGTCCTGGGTGTGATACCAGCAAAGTAATGGAGTTTGCATGTTCTCCCTGTTTTTAAGTGGATTTCTTCCCACACACCAAAGAAATACTCCTAGGGGATTTAGATTTGAATCCATACATGGCTTAGTAAGCGATAACAATATGTGTAAAGTGCTATATAAGCTAGCACAATAAGTCACTATTTTACAATTGCAGAAGAAAGTGAGCTTAGACCTTTGATAGTCTTTCCTTTAAGGAGTTATATTATTATCCCCTATAAACCCCTTACTAGAGGCAATATAAATGTCTTGCATATAGAATATGATATAAGCAAACTAGAAGATGCTGCAGAGTTTAAAGGGAAATACATATATATTGTAATTTGACTGATCTTTTCCTGCATAAAGGGGTAAAAATATGTTAGGACAGAAACAATGCCTATAGTAGCCATATAGATGGAAGTATGGTGGGAAACAAGTGTTTATCTAGGTAACATATGTGCTATAGATCTGTAACGTACTCTATGTATTGTGTCATTATAATATGAATACCTTAATCTCATTGCAGCGGAGAAATTAATCTATACAGAATTGATATGTGGTGCAAAAAAAGTCTTAAACCTATGTTAAATACATAAACTAAAAATGAACACCATGATCCCAAGAATTGCAAGCAACATACAAATGCCAGGTGTTCTCCAAAGAATTGAGCGTCCTCGTGTAAAGTAGATTTTATGAAAAAAAATAGACAGGTCATAGCAGCAATTGTAGAATCAAACAATAATAAATTAATAGAAGCCCTGAGGCCTGTGCAGTGAAAGAAGTCACCTTTCCGCACTCGATAATGAAGGAGAGACAAAGAAAATAAGGTCGATGGCAATTACTGTAGCTGCAATAAATAGTCGTCCTTAATCAAGACATTTTTTTGAAATCTCATTGACTTTGAAAACGCTTCAATTTATCAAACGGAATCATACATTGCTGAAGCCATATTGGATTGGTGATTACTAGAAATCTTCCCCCTCAAAGCTATAGCCACAAATTTCCAAGTGAAGCAATCAGCGGTAGCAATGTGATTTCCCTTATTATTGTCTATTCTTATTTATGACACAATGACATGTCAAAAAAATTGTGAGCATGCTCTTCTGCATGTATATAGGAAGCCAGAGGCAGCTACCTGTTTTGCTTTACAGTAAATTACATTCACTGGTGCATGACAATGAAAGCCTAACTGTCAGTCTTATAAAATAATTACACATATGAGGTGTCTATTGACATGTTTTATGCTTGTTCTTAATAAGAGAGATACAGAGAACATTCATTTATAACTATAAAATATTCAATGGCTGGGTAAAACTAGAAACGGAAGGTGTGATGTGTAGAAAAATCATTGCCATACCCTGAAGATACTGTAAGTATGGGGCAGTGAAAGCTAACATAGCGCCATATTGCTTGTATGTGCATGTATGTATGCAAGTGTGTGTGCACATGGAAACCAGAGTGATACACAGAGTTAAACTATATACGAATACATTTCAGATAATGTGGTCCAATTGAATAATCCAAGCATAAAGCAATTTGATGGATCTTTGAGGTGTTCTTATGGCCTTCTAATGTTTCTTTCTGCTCCGGTGCATCTTATGCATTATATCTCCTCCTTACTATTCTTCAGTTTTAACTCCACCTCTCCCCCTTCCTTCTCCTTACCTTCTTCCTTCCTAATTTCTCTCTGTTCATTCTTCTTTCCCTCCTCCCCTCCCTTGTTATTTCCTTCCTTCTTTCCCTCCCCCCACTCTCTTATTCCTTCCTTCCTTCCTTTATTCTTTCTCCCCTTGTTCGTTCCTTCCTTCCTTCCTTCCTTCCTTCCTTCCTTCCTTCCTTCCTTCCTTCCTTCCTTCCTTCCTTCCTTCCTTCCTTCCTTCCTTCCTTCCTTCCCTCACTTGTTCTTTCCTTCCTTCTTTCTTTTATTCTTTCTCTCCTTGCCCTTCCTTCCTTCCTTCCTTCCTTCCTTCCTTCCTTCCTTCCTTCCTTCCTTCCTTCCTTCCTTCCTTCCTTCCTTCCTTCCTTCCTTCCTTCCTTCCTTCCTTCCTTCCCTCCCTTCCTTCCTCCCTCCTTCCCTCCCCCCCTTCCCAGTCTGGACCACTATGGACCATGAAAATTACTATAGTTGTGATGTAATGGACAGATAAAAGAGGGATCCTAGTTTGGATTTCTACTGTGCGGTATCCCTGGGCAGAGTACCAGATTAGAAATATTTTTTTTATATATATTACAGATGTGACATATCAAAGATTCATTTCTAGCTGCATTTGAATCACTTCTAACCAGAGTCACACATATGCAAACCTTTTATATCAGATGACTTTAGCCCTTCTTTAGCACTCTTGCAGTTATTCAGCTCACTTTAACCCCTGCTATTTTTTTGAGAATTGCAGTTAGCATTTTCACATGACAGTCAGGAGAAATGTGCTCTGAAAATAGCTGAAAAGATGTATTCTCAAAATAGACCTTTATCATCCCCAGGCGAAAAGTGTAGTGATTAACCCCATCCCTGAAATGGTCCTGAAAATATAAATTTTGACACTACACTTCTAATTTTGTCTTTTTTGTCTTTTGTATTCTATACTATTTGGAATATCTGTTTAATTTTTGCATTATTGTTCATGTAATGTCTAGATCAATGGTTTTTCTAAATATATAATTGCATTCATAAAGGAGAGGGAGCCCTAAAAATGGCATTGAAATGTGTCTATTTCCAGCTCTGGTTCTCATTGTAGAGATAAATGCAGGAGAGAAAAATAGAGTGAAAATTGGCCTACCTTTTCTTGTTCTACCGTCACAGCACCACCTATTTCTACTATTCATTCCTAAGAGACCCACTTTGTTAGTATTTAATCATTGTTATGGCAGACTATATAGAAATATCAAAATAATTGTATCATCGTACTGTACATTATAGAACTGCCTATGAGAAAGCAAACTTATAAGACATTTCTTGTTAACTGAAGAACTTTCTGTATTGAAAGTTAGGTATTGAATTTTGCTGCTTGGGATGGTATGTCCCAATACATAATTTAGGATCTAATGACCTTAGACGGTAAACTGGTTTCCCAGAGATTCCAGAATGATGCAAGTGGACACAAATATAAAATGTAGAATGATGAGCTTGAAGGTTGGGATGTTCGCAAGTGAGACATCACTAGTTTGGTATTTTCAAAACAGTCTTGCATTAGAGAACATACTGACTCAAATTTGGGACACTTTGCCATTACTTGCAATCGAGATATAGAACCCCCCCCCCCCACACACACACACACAATATAATGTCCCCTTTCTTGGCCCCTTCACTGTATAATGCCCCATTTATACACACTGTTATGTCCCAAAGTGGCCTCCAAACAGTATAATATCTCATAGTGGCCCCTCCTCACTGTATAAAGTCCCATAGCGTCACCTCCACACAGTATAATGTCCCTCATGGCTCCTACACACAGTATAATGTCCCATAGTAGCACCTCCAAAAACTATTATGTCCTATGGTGTTTGTTGCAAATATTGCAAACATTTTGAATTTGGTAGAGCCCAAAATTTTAGGTGCACACCACTTGCTAAATATTATTATTCTCTGGGGTCTTTTCAGAGGTCCAGGGGAGGTGACAAACATAAGAACCAGTGGTCCTTACCTCTCCTGGGCTCCAGTGCAACTCCCTGCTGTTTTCAGCCACTGTCACTGATGTCACAGATATGGGCCCTTTATCTACTTGGGTTACTCCAGCAGTTAACACCCAATTTAAAAAAAAAAAAAAAAGCAGCAGCAAGGGCCCACCACTACGGCTACTAGGGTAGTGCTTTCACCGCTGCTTGCAACACAGTACTAGCACTTTCACCTTAGTCTGCAATGGAACACCTGCTCCACGGTGAGAGATTTTTATTGCCACGGCAGCCTAGGTAGGAAAAATAAGTAACAAAAAACCACAATAGGTATCTTAATATCCAACAATGTTCTGACTATTAAAATATGAAAATATTTATTTTAAACCGTTAATATGTGGAAGCGGGGAGGGGGTGAAATGCCTGAATTAGTATTTTCTCGCTGTTTCACCTCCCCTCAAAAATTAAACAAATGTACTTAAAATATTATACACTCTCAAAATGGTGTCAATGGTGTTGGCTCCCCAGTAATCTGACATATATGGACTATCTAACTAAGGACAACACCTTTAAATTATGCTATAATGAAATCAATTTTGTTCTGCAAAAAATTTACAGATCAATTTTGAAACAGAAAAAAATCATAAAAGTAATGGTATTACTTTTGAAAAACACTGAGCAAAAAAACAAAAATTAAAAATGGGTGCAGTGAGAAAGGATTAAAGAACAAAACAAAATGTTCATTGCAATAAGATAATAACTCCTCCAGAATAGGCTGAACAGTAAGGGTAAGTTCACACGGGGTTTTTTGGATTCGGAAGCTGAGTTGGAGGCCACCTCAGGATCCAAAAACCGGGTAGCCACGACTGAAAGCCGTTGCACTGCACTGGCATCCAGCCGCGCACTCTGTTCCGGATTAGGCCCAATGAATGGGCCTAGTCTGGAGGAGGGAGTGTGTTCAGGCCGAATTGTGAGGCGACTCAGCCTGAAGAATGAACATCTCGCTTCTTTTTTCCGGGAGCCAGAAGAAATGGCTCCCAGAGAAAAGATCTCAGTGGCACACATTGATTTCAATGGGAGCCATCTTTTTGGTCAGGGTTTTGAGGCAGATACGGCCTCAAAACCCTGACCAAAAAGCTCCATGTGAACTTATCCTTACTAACAACAAGAATAAAGATGAAAAAGTTAAGTGTTAAATAGGGAAGTTCGTGGAAAATTGGTGCCCTGTTTCCAAGAAAGTGGCAGGCTCATTTTTAAAACAGTTCCAGGTATATGGTAGAATGTCAGAAACCATTAAACACTAATCTATGGAGATCTTTTACTTAATTAAAAAAATAAGTTCATTTTAGCCTTGCTCTTTATGTGGGTGGGCAGACATTGGCAAATTAGAGGTTTGCTAAGACTATTAAGCCTATCACTAGTATTGTTAATATTGTAGATACCCCAGTATCTTATTGCATTTATAACATGGCTGCCCATTGGATGTATAGTATAGTGCACAGCATATTACACCTTGCTACTATGCTCTATTATTTAGTATAGATTCAACTTACAGAAGTGCTCTTACCACACGTGAAGGTGCACTCAGGAGCAATGCCTCCTTCCCCACAATTTCACTTTGGAGAAAACAATAAATTGTAACTTTGAAGAAAGAATAACTTGTTCTTGCCCCCCTCCTTTCCCCTACAATGCATAGCTAGAAACTCCAGGGCTACAAAATTATATCTGTACTGGTGCTGTCCACCTACCTTGAGCCAGCTGGTGTTATCTTGAAACAGGAATCCTTTTGCTTCTTGAGGTTCTGAATCCTGGGTAGAACTGCTACCTCTGCATTCCACACATGCTACTGTAACTCCCTGTTCTGATATCTTGTGCCCATCCAGCTCAAAAACAAGTGAGGCATTCAGCTCAGCCTGCAAATCCATCTGCAATGCAAAATTGCATATTGGACAATTTAATGAATAACTTCAAAGTAATGTAGATGGCTGGGCTGAGTCCACCTGAGAGAGGTTTTCTTTTTGCCCCCCCCCCCCTTCCTTTATTTAGAGGGACAGACATTTATGTTTAATATCTGCTTTAAATTCCTTCCTTATATGCTAAGAACTTCTAAGAGACATGGCTAGCAGATGGCTAAGACTTTAATTAGCATTGACTTGTGCTTCCCAGCTTTATCTTGGTCTTTACATTCGCTTTATTTATTGTTGATCAGGCTTGTAGATATTAATTTCAACTCTAATGGTTATTTCTTCATCAAGCTGTTCGCTAATATTTTCTAACCTCTCTGACTTTTTACAAATGTGAAAAGTCTTGAATACTGATGGACGAGCAGAAGGAAGGTTCCTGCTCAGTGACTCTGAAAAACCATTATATCTTATGTGTTTTCCAGACCATAGCAACAGCTAGAAAATGCTGGGGAGATAAAATACAGAATGCACTGGCAATTAAAAATGGACTGGAACATAAGGAACTATTACAGGTGATGATTACCCAAATACTTTTATGAAACCACAATGAGCGTTTGCTAGACCACTATATGGTATTGTTTTATTTTCCCATTGTAAAAAGGATAACCTAAACAATCCGTTATGCAATGAAATGATTTTAATGATTTATATTTAATGATTTTAATCTCAAACTGCGTTCGGGTTTCCATTCGTGGGGTCTGCTTGGGAAACCACAAATGAAAACTTCATGAAACCAGATAGAGTGGGAAACAGATGTGCAATTTGCTGATAAAGAAGCAATTCCACCACTGGGAGGAGAGAGGTGTTTATTCAAAGGTCTTTAGTTCAAGCGTCAAAGGATTAACCATGTCCACTAACCTAAAAAACCCCACCATAGACCAAGTTTGGGCCATAGTGCTTGTTAGTCCTTCTGGGAGAAGAGTTATATAGGAAGAAAATTTGGGGAGGTAAGTGTAAATAGCTTACTGAATCTAGTCCAATTATTCTCAGTGAATCGACTAGGACTCAAGAAGTAATTAGTGGGGGGTGTAGTGGAGCGGACCCACAGAAAAGCATTTGGATGCACAGGGGCAAGTCACTTTTCAATTTCCACCCATTTCGTATAGTCCTATAATGCTGTCCAAAAAGGGATACGGCATAGGTGGGTAGTCCAGAAGTAGTGAAGGATGTGTGGGATTAACCATTCCCTGTTCCCACCAACATCACCAACTTAAGAATTCGATGGCATTTAGCATTCCCAATGAAATGAAAAATAGCTTTCTGCATGTGACTATGGAGTTCTGACCTCGGTACAGCCAACCGTAATCATGGAGAATACACAAAAAGTAGGGCAGGGTGATGTAGAGATTAGTAAGTGTGACTAAGACATCACTACCGAAAAGGGATATTTTAAATTTCATGGCATGGATCCTTATACCCATGATATTGGGGTTCTGTCTCATCTGAACCACTAAAGGTCTGATGCACATTGCAAAGATTAGAGGAGAAAGAGAGCAGCCCTGTTGCATGCCATTTGTAATGGGGAAAGACCCAGAGTAGAGATGAGCGAACAGTGTTCTATCGAACTCATGTTCGATCGGATATTAGGCTGTTCGGCATGTTCGAATCGAATCGAACACCGCGTGGTAAAGTGCGCCATTACTCGATTCCCCTCCCACCTTCCCTGGCGCCTTTTTTGCTCCAATAACAGCACAGGGTAGGTGGGACAGGAACTACGACACCGGTGACGTTGAAAAAAGTAGGCAAAACCCATTGGCTGCCGAAAACATGTGACCTCTAATTTAAAAGAACAGCGCCGCCCAGCTTCGCGTCATTCTGAGCTTGCAATTCACCGGGGACGGAGGTTTCCGTCCAGTTAGCTAGGGGTTAGATTCTGGGTAGGCAGGGACAGGCTAGGATAGGAAGGAGAAGACAACCAACAGCTCTTATAAGAGCTAAATTCCAGGGAGAAGCTTGTCAGTGTAACGTGGCACTGACGGGCTCAATCGCCGCAACCCAGCTTTCCCAGGATCCTGAATGGAATACACTGTCAGTGTATTCCCGTATACCCAATATATACCCCCGATACCCGTTCCAACGGTGTGCCCCCCCACCTTCACCCCAGAAATACCCTGCAAGTCCCCTAGCAATAGGATTGGGGCTATATACACCCACTATTTTTGCTACTGCCATATAGTGCCATTGTCTCACTGGGAATTCAAAGAATAAATTGGGCTTACATATAACTTCAATTCCAGGGAGAAGCTTGTCAGTGTAACGTGGCACTGACGGGCTCAATCGCCGCAACCCAGCTTTCCCAGGATCCTGAATGGAACACACTGACAGTGTATTCCCGTATACCCCATATATACACCCCAAATCCCCGTTCCAACGGTGTGCCCCCCCACCTTCACCTCAGAAATACCCTGCAAGTCCCCTAGCAATAGAATTGGGGCTATATACACCCACAATTTTTGCTACTGGTATATAGTGCCATTGTCTGACTGGGAATTCAAAGAATATATTGGGGTGACGTGCACCCACAATTTTTGCTACTGCTATACAGTGCCATTGTCTCACTGGGAATTCAAAGAATATATGGGGGTTATGTGCACCCACAATTTTTAATACTGGTATACAGTGCCATTGTCTGACTGGGAATTCAAAGAATATATGGGGGTTACGTGCACCCACAATTTTTAATACTGGTATACAGTGCCATTGTCTGACTGGGAATTCAAAGAATATATGGGGGTTACGTGCACCCACAATTTTTACTACTGGTATATAGTGCCATTGTCTGACTGGGAATTCAAAGAATATATGGGGGTTATGTGCACCCACAATTTTTAATACTGGTATACAGTGCCATTGTCTGACTGGGAATTCAAAGAATATATGGGGGTTATGTGCACCCACAATTTTTACTACTGGTATACAGTGCCATTGTCTGACTGGGAATTCAAAGAATATATGGGGGTTATGTGCACCCACAATTTTTAATACTGGTATACAGTGCCATTGTCTGACTGGGAATTCAAAGAATATATGGGGGTTACGTGCACCCACAATTTTTAATACTGCTATACAGTTCCTTTGTCTCACTGGGAATTCAAAGAATATATGGGGGTTATGTGCACCCACAATTTTTAATACTGGTATACAGTGCCATTGTCTGACTGGGAATTCAAAGAATATATGGGGGTTATGTGCACCCACAATTTTTAATACTGGTATACAGTGCCATTGTCTGACTGGGAATTCAAAGAATATATTGGGGTTATGTGCACCCACAATTTTTACTACTGGTATATAGTGCCATTGTCTGACTGGGAATTCAAAGAATATATGGGGGTTATGTGCACCCACAATTTTTAATACTGGTATACAGTGCCATTGTCTGACTGGGAATTCAAAGAATATATGGGGGTTACGTGCACCCACAATTTTTACTACTGGTATATAGTGCCATTGTCTGACTGGGAATTCAAAGAATATATGGGGGTTATGTGCACCCACAATTTTTAATACTGGTATACAGTGCCATTGTCTGACTGGGAATTCAAAGAATATATGGGGGTTATGTGCACCCACAATTTTTACTACTGGTATACAGTGCCATTGTCTGACTGGGAATTCAAAGAATATATTGGGGTTATGTGCACCCACAATTTTTACTACTGGTATATAGTGCCATTGTCTGACTGGGAATTCAAAGAATATATGGGGGTTATGTGCACCCACAATTTTTAATACTGGTATACAGTGCCATTGTCTGACTGGGAATTCAAAGAATATATGGGGGTTACGTGCACCCACAATTTTTAATACTGCTATACAGTTCCTTTGTCTCACTGGGAATTCAAAGAATATATGGGGGTTATGTGCACCCACAATTTTTAATACTGGTATACAGTGCCATTGTCTGACTGGGAATTCAAAGAATATATTGGGGTTATGTGCACCCACAATTTTTACTACTGGTATATAGTGCCATTGTCTGACTGGGAATTCAAAGAATATATGGGGGTTATGTGCACCCACAATTTTTACTACTGGTATACAGTGCCATTGTCTGACTGGGAATTCAAAGAATATATGGGGGTTACGTGCACCCACAATTTTTAATACTGCTATACAGTTCCTTTGTCTCACTGGGAATTCAAAGAATATATGGGGGTTATGTGCACCCACAATTTTTACTACTGGTATACAGTGCCATTGTCTGACTGGGAATTCAAAGAATATATGGGGGTTACGTGCACCCACAATTTTTGCTACTGCTATACAGTTCCATTGTCTCACTGGGAATTCAAAGAATATATGGGGGTTATGTGCACCCACAATTTTTAATACTGGTATACAGTGCCATTGTCTGACTGGGAATTCAAAGAATATATTGGGGTTATGTGCACCCACAATTTTTACTACTGGTATATAGTGCCATTGTCTGACTGGGAATTCAAAGAATATATGGGGGTTATGTGCACCCACAATTTTTAATACTGGTATACAGTGCCATTGTCTGACTGGGAATTCAAAGAATATATGGGGGTTATGTGCACCCACAATTTTTACTACTGGTATATAGTGCCATTGTCTGACTGGGAATTCAAAGAATATATGGGGGTTATGTGCACCCACAATTTTTAATACTGGTATACAGTGCCATTGTCTGACTGGGAATTCAAAGAATATATGGGGGTTACGTGCACCCACAATTTTTACTACTGGTATATAGTGCCATTGTCTGACTGGGAATTCAAAGAATATATGGGGGTTATGTGCACCCACAATTTTTAATACTGGTATACAGTGCCATTGTCTGACTGGGAATTCAAAGAATATATGGGGGTTACGTGCACCCACAATTTTTAATACTGCTATACAGTTCCTTTGTCTCACTGGGAATTCAAAGAATATATGGGGGTTATGTGCACCCACAATTTTTAATACTGGTATACAGTGCCATTGTCTGACTGGGAATTCAAAGAATATATGGGGGTTACGTGCACCCACAATTTTTAATACTGCTATACAGTTCCATTGTCTCACTGGGAATTCAAAGAATATATGGGGGTTATGTGCACCCACAATTTTTAATACTGGTATACAGTGCCATTGTCTGACTGGGAATTCAAAGAATATATGGGGGTTATGTGCACCCACAATTTTTAATACTGGTATACAGTGCCATTGTCTGACTGGGAATTCAAAGAATATATTGGGGTTATGTGCACCCACAATTTTTACTACTGGTATATAGTGCCATTGTCTGACTGGGAATTCAAAGAATATATGGGGGTTATGTGCACCCACAATTTTTAATACTGGTATACAGTGCCATTGTCTGACTGGGAATTCAAAGAATATATGGGGGTTACGTGCACCCACAATTTTTAATACTGCTATACAGTTCCTTTGTCTCACTGGGAATTCAAAGAATATATGGGGGTTATGTGCACCCACAATTTTTAATACTGGTATACAGTGCCATTGTCTCACTGGGAATTCCACAAATAATTTGGGGATTCATTCACCCTACATCTCAGGCTCTTGCCATATTCACCCAGGTTGTCAGTGCTGCACCAGCTCGTTCCCAGACAGCTCGGCCCGAAAAACACGTTACCTATATAGAGGATTTGGACAATGAAGACAACATGTTCTAAATCTAATGTCTGCACCTTCTCCAGAATTAAAATAAAGGCAGCGTTTAACTTTCAAATAGCACTGCACAAAGGAAGAGCTTATCAGCTTGTCTCATGACATGCTACTGAAAAGTTTCATTTGTGTATCTTAATGTAAATATAGTTGTATAAGCTTTTTGGGTTTTAGGCACTGCCAAGTTATTTATTACCACCCGCTCCCTTATAATGATGATGACGCCAAAGTCACTGTGGGTGTTCAGAGCTCACAGCTTTGGGTGACATTTGTCTTGCTCTCTGTCGGTACCAGCTGTCTTTTTGGATACCGTAAAGTTATGTTGACTTTATTAACAGCTATAGAAGCTTTAGCCAGGTTGTGACGGTGTGTAACCCTAACAACACTAAGTGGGATACACATTAATAGTCAGTCTATGTACGCTAAACGTATCACTGAAGTAATTTTTTTTCCCTCTCCCCTAATATAAGAAAGGAACAGACATTAGACCTAGACCGGGGTTCGAGGCTTGAAAAAATCCAGTATTATTTGTTCTTCATGATGTGAAATATGTGTTGAAAAGCAACCCAAGATGAAGTCAGCCATGTGTGCCAGTGTGTTACTTGGCATGCCTTTGCTGGCCCCAACTGTAAGGGTCACTCTCCATTTCCTCCATTTTCCACTCCCCTTCACACCATTTGTGGTGAAGCAATGGGATGCACTGAAGTGCACCCTCTAGCCTCGTGTGGGATAGGGACATCAGATGCCACTCCAACCCCCTCGTCTTCCTCCGCCAGCCAACGGTGCGAAGATGAGAGGAGTGTGCTCTGAATGTTTTCTGCCTAGCAGAGGCTAGTTCTCACTTACGAAAATGGCCCCACTTTGACCTGTATATCAGGCACAATGGTGTAGGTTTCAAAGAAACATGGCACCAACAAGTTGGAAAACGTGGGCCATGCGTGGACCGTGTTTGAGTCTGGCAAGCTCCAGATCTGCTACCAGGTTCCAGCCATTATCACAGGCGCAAAAATGCCAGGCCCCAGGTGTAGCAGGGAAAAAAAAATGCCATCTCAGCCAGGATGGCATCCCTGACCTCGGAGGCACTGTGCTGTCTGTCCCCCAAGCTGATCAGTTTCAGCACGGCCTACTGACATCTCCCCATGCCAGTGTTACAGTGTTTTCCGCTAGTAGCTGGGGTGGAGGTTGCAGCTTCGTAGGGTTTCAGTCTACTCCTGCCATGAATTTTGGCCTGGGAGAGGAGATAGGCCACCCCAGTTTGCACCCGGGGAACAGACTCCACCACATTCACCCTGCCTGTCATTAAAGATAAGCACTGCAGCATCCCTGACCACAGGCGCTTGTCCATGTGTCGGTGGTCAAGTGGACCTTGCAGCAAAGCGCAGAGCTCTGGGCCCGACTGATGTTATGGGACACATGCAGGCGCAAGGCAGAGACAGCACACCAAGAGAAGTAGTAACGGCTAGGCCCAGCATAGGGAGGTGCCCCAGCTGCCATCTGCTGACGGAAGGCCTGGGTCTCCAGAAGCATAAACAAACACCAACATCTCCAGGGCCAGCAGTTTATCGATGAGGCTGTTACAGGCTTGGGCATGGGGGTGGGTTGTATTGTACTTCTGCCTGCAATGAAAAGCTTGGGAAATGTGGAGTGGCTGGGAAGAGGCGCATGATGGTGCAGGCCAAAAGGGCGCATGAGGGTGAACTCCCCAATGTGTCAGAGATAGGTGTGTAGGTGTCCTTGCATCATATACTTGCACCATATTTGGCTTTGGAAGTTAATTTTGTGCCAAAAAGTGGTTAAGACAGCGATCCCTCAGCTACTCCCGTTACACTGTCTATTGAAGTTACCATCTGTGGAAGTGGACCACCATTTCTAAGATCCCAAAGGAAGCAGGCAAGAGATGTGCAGTTCAGAAAAAAAGATGAGAAAATAAGTTTAGGCTGTAGAGCACAGAGGGATCGGAGAGGACAGAGCTGGTGTCGGCCAGGTATTCCCACAACATGCGCCTATACTTGTCCCTCCTGGTGACACTAGGCCCCTGAGTGGCAGTAATTTGTCCAGGGGGGCCATTAACGTGTTCCAGACCTAGGAATAAGTCTTCCAACAGGGTAGAGTTTTGCATGCCTTTGCTTCTACCCACTGTTTTTGCTGCTTAGCTTCCCTCCACATCTACTCTGCTTTCACCCCTAAACATCACCCCAGTTTATGCCTTTGCTTCTACCCAGGTTTTTTGTTGATTTAGCTTCCCTCTACATCTACACTGCTTTAGCCCCTAGACATCACCCCTGTCCATGTGGGGTCGGTGGCCTCGTCATCCACCAACTCCTCTTCCAATTGCGCACTGCCCCCTTACTGCAAACCGCACATGACCACAGCTTGCCTTGATGGCAACTGTGTCTCATGATCCCCACTTAGGTCCAGACAAGTCGGTGGCGGGTCCAAAACCCCAAAATTGGAAGGAAATGGCAGATGCTGCAGTATTTCTAACACCTGTTCCTGGTGCTCGGGCCTGGTCTGTGTTGTACCCTGCACCCTGCTTAACGCATCTGCCATATCCGAAGTTGTGCTGAGCGCATGCTAATGTTTCGTGTCCAGTGCAATGGATGGGATGGGATTTCACATAAGTCTGCCACCCATGGCCACTCATGGTTGAGCAACTGAGGGAGTTGACTTTGACGAACCCGAGGGTTTTGGAGTTGGAACTACATCAAAGGTCTGTGCTGCTCACACACTCTGCTCAACACATGATATGTTTAGTGCCAGCAGTGTGGAGACGTCGCACAACAGCCGTTGTTCCAGCAGGTACAGGCGTTGTAGGAGTGCATAGAGGCTAGCAGCGGCAACTATACACTTTAAAAACTATCCGCACAAGCGCCACACTTTCACCAGTAGCTCAGGAACATTGGGGTACCTTTTTCAAAAGATTAGCAGCAATGAGTTAAAAAAGTGGCCCAGGCATGGAATATGTTGCAGGCTGCCAAGCTACAGAGCCAATCCCAGGTTACGGCCATTATCACACATGACAACATGCCTGGGCCCAGGTGCAGTGGCAAAAACCACATTGCCGTCTCATCGAGGATGGCATGACTCACTTTGTAGGCAGTGTGCTGTCTGGCCCCCAAGCTGATGAGCTTCAGCACGGCCCGCTGACGTCTCCCCACACCAGTGTTGCAGCGTTTCCAGCTCGTAGCTGGGGTCAATTTAACAGCGGAGGAGGGTGGTGTTTCAGCCCTCCTCCCAGGAATGTTGTGTGGGGAGACAAGTCAGGCCACCACATTTTGCGACCCGGTCCACGCCTCAACTACATTCAACCACTGTGCCCAAATTGAAAGGTAGCGTCCCTGTCCGCATGCACTTGTCCATTCGTAACTGGTCACATGGAACTTTAGGGCTAAGCGCTGAATTTAGGGACCGCCTCATGTTTGGGGGAAAGTGCTGGTGTGGACGGCACAGTGCGGTGGCGCAGTAGACACTCTGCCCAAAAAGGGCAGAGTGTCCCCCAGCCGGGATTCCAACATCTCCTGGGCCAGATTTCTTGAGATGAGGCCGTTGAAGCCTTGGGCATGTGGGTGGGTTGCGCTGTACTTTAGCATGAAATGAAAGGCTTGGGAGATGGGGAGTTGCTGGGAAGAGGCGCATGATGACGCGGGCAAAAGGAGAAATGGCAGGAAAAGGTGAGGATAAGGGTGAACTCCCCAAAGTGTCAGAGGCAGATGTGGAGGTGTCCTGGCTCCTGGTCTGGACTGCAGCGCCAGCCCTGTCAACAGTGGAAGAGGCAGTGGCCGCCAGGCCAAACAACGATTATCCTGCGCTTGCTCTCACCCACTGAGCCCAGGGCTTGCCTTCCAAATGATGGCACCCGCAAGAGGTGGTGAGATTCCTCTCCGCAGATCTCCAAACCATCTTGGACTTGCAAATTGCACTAAATTTGTCATGTAACTGACATGTATATGATGAGTCTATCCATTGTCTGTTCATTTTGGTGAAAGTCAGCCTGTCAGCTGACAGACAGCTGTGCTTGTCAGTGATGATGTCACCGGCTGCTTGTACCCCCCAGTTTTTGCTGCTTAGCTTGCCTCCACATCCACACTGCTTTTGCCCCTACACATCACCCCTATCCATGCCTGTGCCTCTAGCCATAAGTCTGCCACCCATGGAAACTCATGGTGCAGAAAGTGAGGGAGCTGACTCTGAGGAACCCTTGGGTTTTGTAGCTGGTACTCCATCAAAGGTCTCTGCTGCTCACACACCCTACTGAACATACGGTATCTAGGGTTAGAGCGTGTGGTGACCTCGCACAACAGTAGGTGCTTCAGGCAGATGTAGGCCTTGCTGGAGTGTATTGCGGCTAGCTCCAGGTACTGTAGACTTGGGAAAGTGGGTGTCCAAGTGCCGCACTTTCACCCTTAGCTCAGCTAATTTGGGGTATGTTTTTAAAAATCATTGCACCACTACATTGAACATGTGGGCCAGGCATGGAACGTGTTGGAGGCTGGCAAGCTCCAGAGCCCTCCAACAAGCTAAAAAACCTGGCCCCAGGGGCAGCGGGGATAAACAAATTGCCATCTCATCCAGGATGGCATCCCTGACCTCAGAGGCAGTGTGCTGTCCGTCTCCCAAGCTGATGAGCTTCAGCCCAGCCTGCTGACGTCTCCCCACACCAGTGTTGCAGCGTTTTCAGCTCGTAGCTGGGGTAAATCTAACAGCGGAGGAGGAGGAGGGTGGTGTTTCAGCCCTCCTCCCAGGAATGTTTTGTGGGGAAACAAGTCAGGAAAATTCTTGAAACGGGAGAGTTTTGCATCTTTGCCCTTGCTGCCTATGGACATCCCTTTGCCTCTAGCCACCATTTTCCCTGCTTTGCTTGCCTCCACATCCACACTGCTTTTGCCCCTAGACATTACCCCAGTCCATGCCTTAGCTTGTACCCCCAGTTTTTCCTGCTTAGCTTGCCTCCACATCCACACTGCTTTTGCCCCTAGACATCACCCCAGTCCATGCCTTAGCTTGTACCCCCAGTTTTTCCTGCTTAGCTTGCCTCCACATCCACACTGCTTTTGCCCCTAGACATCACCCCAGTCCATGCCTTAGCTTGTACCCCCAGTTTTTCCTGCTTAGCTTGCCTCCACATCCACACTGCTTTTGCCCCTAGACATCACCCCAGTCCATGCCTTAGCTTGTATCCCCAGTTTTTCCTGCTTAGCTTGCCTCCACATCCACACTGCTTTTGCCCCTAGACATCACCCCAGTCCATGCCTTAGCTTGTACCCCCAGTTTTTCCTGCTTAGCTTGCCTCCACATCCACACTGCTTTTGCCCCTAGACATCATCCCTATCCATGCCTCTTCCCCTAGCCATAACTCTGCCACCCCTGGAAACTCATGGTGCAGAAACTTTGGTTGCTGACTTTGAGGAACCCTTGGGTTTTGTAGATGGAACTCCATCAAAGGTCTGTGCAGCTCACACACCCTGCTCAAGATATGGTATTGTAGGGTTTCAGCGTGTGTGAATGACGGACAACAGCCTGTGTTTGGACAGATGTAGGCCTTGCTAGAGTGTTTTTAGGCTAGCAGCGACTCCTGTGCACTTGCAAAAGTGGGCGCACAAGCGCCGCATTTTCAACAGTAGCTTCGGTACATTTGGGTATGTTTTTAAAAAACTTTGCACCACTAGGTTAGACGTGGGCCAAACATGGAACGTGTTGGAGGCTGGCAAGCTCCAGAGCCGCTACCAGGTTCCAGCCATTATCACAGGCGTAAAAATGCCAGGCCCCAGGTGTAGCAGGGAAAAAAAAATGCCATCTCAGCCAGGATGGCATCCCTGACCTCGGAGGCACTGTGCTGTCTGTCCCCCAAGCTGATGAGCTTCAGCACCGCCTGCTGACGTCTCCCCACACCAGTGTTTTAGCGTTTGCCGCTAGTAGCTGTGGTGGAGGTTGCAGCGTCGTAGGGTTTCAGTCTACTCCTGCCATGAATTTTGGCCTGGGAGAGGAGATAGGCCACCCCAGTTTGCACCCGGGGAACAGACTCCACCACATTCACCCTGCCTGTCATTAAAGATAAGCACTGCAGCATCCCTGACCACAGGCGCTTGTCCAAGTGTCGGTGGTCAAGTGGACCTTGCAGCAAAGCGCGGAACTAAGGGCCCACCTGATGTTGAGTGACACGTGCTGGTGCAAGGCGGGGACGCCACACCGGGAGAAGTTGAGACGGCTAGGGACGGCATAGTGAGGTGCCACAGTTGCCATCAGGTCCGGGAAGGCGGGAGTTTCAACAAGCCGGAACGCCAACCTCTCCTGGGCCAGCAGTTTAGTGATGTTGGCGTTCTAGGCTTGCGTGGGTGGGTGGTTAGCGGTGTATTTCTGCCGGCGCTCCAATGTCTGAGAGATGGTGGGTTGTTGTAAAGAAGCGCCTGATGGTGCCTTTGATGGTGCAGGAGAAGGAGATAAGACAGAAACAGGGGAGGATGAGGGAGAAGTCAACAAAGTGGCGGAGGCAGATGAAGTGATGTCCTGGCTCGTCCTCTGGAGTGCATCGCCAGCACTGTGAGCAGAGGCAGTGGCATGAACGGCGGGCGACGTTTGTCCTGCCGTTGCTGCCTGCCACTGATTCCATTGCTTGGATTCCAAATGACGGTGCATTGAAGTGGTGGACAGGTTGCTCTTCTCAGGGCCCCTACTCGATTTCGAGAGGCAAATTGTGTAGACGACACTATATCTGTCCTCGGCGCATTCCTTGAAAAAACTCTACACCTTCAAGAAACGTGCCCTCGATGGGGGAGTTTTTCTGGGCTGGGTACAAAAGGGAACATCTTCGGACATTCCGGGTCTGGCCTGGCTTCGGCAAAGCAGCTGACCTCTGCCTCTGGACATGTCTCTGCCTCTAGCTACCCTTTTTGGTGCTGCACCTGCCTCAACATCCACACTACTTTCCCAGCTTGACATCTGCCTTGTCCAGGTGGGGTCGGTGTCCTCGTCGTCCACCACCTCCTCTTCCAACTCCTGTCTCGCCTCCTCCTCCTGCACAATGCGCATGTCAACTGGCTGCCCTGACAGCAACTGCGTCTCATCGTCGTCGATGAGGGTGGGTTGCTGGTCATCCGCCACCAAATCGACCGGAGATGGAATGGAGGAGACTCTAGTGTTTGAGCATCTGGACACAGATACTCGTCTGTTAGGTCCGTGGAATCGCGAAATGGAGGGGCAGGTTGCGGTACAGTCAAAGGAAGGGAGAACAGCTCTGGGGAGCAGGGACAGTTGGGGTTATTGTTCTGAGAAGATTGGGAATTTTGGGTGGAAGGAGGACAAGACTGTTGGGTAAGAGGAGGTAGAGGCTGACTGGCTGGTGGACAATGTGCTTTAAGCGTTATCCGACAGCCATTGCAAGACCTGTTCCTGGTTCTCGGGCCTACTAATCTTTGTACCATTCAGCCTAGTTAATGTGGAACTTTTGTGCAAAGCGCAGAACTTAGGGCCCGCCTGATGTTAAGGGACACACGCTGGTACAAGGCTCAACTCACCCTAAGTGCCAAAAACACTGCTGGTGCAAGGCTCTACTCATGCCAAGGGCCTCAATCTCTGCTGGTAGCTCAGCTTAAGGTCATGTAACTTTGTTTGGAAGGGCTCATGTTAAGGGCTAGAAAAGTGAATTTTGGAAGGTCTTACCACATCACACACACACTCAAAATGACAGTTAAGGGTGAGGGCTTTTGGAATTCCCATTGCCTATTCCATTTGTGGTTGTCATGGGGAACGTGATTTAAAGGGGTGGTTGTTACTGTTTGTTGAGCTTAAATTGGGGTTTGTGTCCATCCATTTGGGGAGTAAAGAAGGTTTCCAGGTATTTTCCCACTTTGATAGAGGTTTTTTTGAATGTGGAAAGTGTGTAGTTGTTAGGCAGTGATGTTGGGGTAATAGAGGGTCTTTGGTGTGTTAGATGCCCCCAGGCATGCTTCCCCTGCTGTCCCAGTGTCATTCCAGAGGTGTTGGCATCATTTCCTGGGGTGTCATAGTGGACTTGGTGACCCTCCAGACACGGATTTGGGTTTCCCCCTTAACGAGTATCTGTTCCCCATAGACTATAATGGGGTTCGAAACCCATTCGAACACACGAACATTGAGCGGCTGTTCGAATCGAATTTCGAACCTCGAACATTTTAGTGTTCGCTCATCTCTAACCCAGAGGATAAATGAGGAAGCTTCAGCACCACCTCAGGGTTAGAGTATAACATCTGAATCGCCATGAGAAAGGCCCTGAACCCAAAGCAAAACTCCAATGAAGTCATCATAAAAGAGCCGCCAATGTGACTGAAGGTCTTCTCTGCAGCCAAACTGAGAATGAGGGCAGGAACACTCTGGCAATTGGCAACCTCAATCAAGTCCACTGTCCTTCTGGTGATGTCTACCCCCTGACCACAAAGAATAAATCCCACCTTGTCCTTTTGGTCAAAAGAGAAAAGCCAAACATTCAACTGATTAAACAATATGTAGCTTAAGTAAAATGGCTATAAATTACTGGAGCATCATTGGCAGAATCAGGTGGACCTCTAGAAAAGAGTTGAATAGTCACCTCATATGTGGAATCAAATCTTTCTTGAAGGTCTTACAATATAAATGAGTCCAATCATGCATCCTACCATTGGCAGGTCCTTTAGAACTCCTAAGAGTTCCTCATCATAGATAAGGGCATTGAGGCAAGCCAGTGCTTCAGGAGGGAGCATAGGTAGATGGCAGTCTGCTAAATAATTCCCAAGGTTTTGTGACTCACCCACTAAGTTGGTGGAAATTCAAGGGGGAATGTTGTAGAAGTTAGTGTAGTAGTTCTTGAAGTCCTCGCAATAGAATCAGGGTGGTTATTTAAGCACCCTCTCAAGTCACCAACAGAATGGGGAGTGAAGGAGATCTAATTATCTCTTAAATTTTTAGCCAAGCGCATGCGAAATTTATGACACTTCGTAGTATCGCTGGCGTGTGTAAAGGTATAGATGCTGCATGTCATGAGTTACTAAGTACCTCAAGTCAGCACAGGCTGCAAAAGGAAATCCCCATCTGTAATATAGCTGAATTTTGGCTCCATCAAATTCAATGTACCTCAAGTGCTGTGCCTTAGCCTTTATGGCTTCTTTCAGAGTAAACTCATGGACACAGAAGGTGATGTCTTGGGGGTTAGTCATGGAGCCCTTAGAGTGTAGAGTTTTATGGTTCCTATCAAATTTGATCTTATGAGTAGGCCGTTTCAGAAGAATCTGATTGAAAATAACTTCCAGGGTTACATGTACATTTGGCAAACCCTTGCCTCTAAAATTGCTGTGCCTACCCCTGTTATCAAGGTCCTCCAGGTAACGCTGTATGTCCATAACAGCAGAGGATTGCGAGAGGATAGTTTGAAATTGGTAAATGTATGTTTGGATACTGTTGTAATCATCTTCCAGAGACTTGACTTTAGAAGCAAAATGATGCAAGTTTTCCTGGAACATAGAAATTTTAGTATGAGATGTCCTTGTTATGTCCTTGCAATAAGAAACTTAAAGTGATTCTTTCTTAAGTTGAGCTATAAAATGGGACCACTGTTGTGAAATTTGCAGGTGGTCCTGGGCAGAGTCTCCAGATTCAGAATCTGAGAATAAGGGTATCAGAGTCTTCCATGTCAGGGATTGCATAAGAAGACAGTGCAGGGGTCACACCAATATCTTCTGCCTCCACCCAAGAACAAACAGGAGAGTGTTGAGACTGGATCTGGCCCTTTAGTTAGTTTTGGGGCTCCGAAACAGGGTGCAGGGTCGAGAAAGGATGTGGGGGGATGTTGATAACCTGTGAGTCCAAAGCAGGTGCAAAGTGATCTGCAGGAGGGTGGAAGGCTGGTAGCTACAGTAATTCAGGTGATGAATGCACCACATGCCACTTCTGATACACCAGTAGTTCTGATTCCACAGAGAATGGGCCAGACTGTAGGAGTAGAGACATTATTGAGCATGACCATTTCAACCTAGGCTCCCCTCTTTAATTGAGGTGGCCTATTATGCAACTCTTTAATCCATTAGCCAGAACACAGAGTGTCTACAATGACTCTGTTTCTTTATTTCTCTTCAGAAGGGAGTGTAAAGTGTGTTTCATTTACCTCATAGTGGTGCTGCACAACAATTGTTATGAATTACAGTCAATGCTATATTCTTGCAAAAGCAGAACAACCTGTGGCCAGTTTATAAAGGACTACCCAAAATGTGACTACTAGAGATGGGCAAACCTCACAAGATTTGTTTCAATGAATATTCATGAGGTTCGGCCTTCTGGTTTGTTATGGGCTGAACTTCTTCAACCTCAGACCTCGGTGTATTGTATGTGGTGAGCCAAAAAAAGTTTTCAAAACCAGTTCTATCCGAATCACCCCTAGTGATTATCTGCCTTTCTATATGTATGTCATATCTCGAGCTGAAAATAGACATCACATTAATCTAAATTATTATTTTGTCAACCCATTTAATTAATAAATTAATTTTACAAAAATAGATAATAAAAAATATCTTTTTTATAGTCAGGAAATTTCTTGTTTCCTATTTTTGAACTATAAATTGCTGTTTAGCTTAACGGATAATTTGTAGGAGCCTTTCTGATGTACCTCGGTATTCAACATGCGGCACATTACAAAGACCATTCATTTCCTGTCCCAGAGGTTCAGATAAATATAAAGATTTCTAACACACAGTTCCACTAGGCAAATCCCTTCAGTAGCTTCCAATTTCTATGTGAATTGAACTCAAAATATTCAATTTATCATATAAGTCCTTCAAATGATGTAGCTTCTTCTCAAATGTCTGTCATATCCTCTAAATATATTACACATTCTCTCCACATATATCCTATATCTCAAACTACTGAAATTGTTAGAGGAATCTATCAAAACTATCCTATTGTGCATCACACACCAGGATTTCAAAGGACATTAAGAAACTATTTTTAAAGTAGTTTCCCCATTTGGATAAAGATTACAGGTCATCGTGAGACAAGTTCATTACAGGCGTTATTAATGCTTTAATCTCCATTAACTATATTGTAAAGGAGAACAATGCTATTGAGAGTTCTCTTATCTGCAATGGATGTCCACTGTTTTAAAGTGAACATCTGTATATAAGGACATAGGCCTTCTCATTAACTAAAGGATGTCAAGAGCAGGATACGCTACTTTATTAGATTAATTGCCTTAATAGGTTATATAAGAAGAGGTTTAAACACTTGCCTTCAGGATCAGACTATATGCAAGGTTAGTTTGTAGTCTGTATCTATAGAGATACATAGGTATGCAAATTAGGACAAACATAATAGGCCACCATAAGGGAAACTGATGGGGGTTCTTGCTGTCCTAGTGATAAGGTCAGAGTCGCGTTTATGACTAATTGACCAATAATCCTGGGTAACTGTCATCGTCCTAATTAATTAGAATGAGTGCCAGGCGGTAAAGAAGTCACACCACTCTATATGTTGGTATCGGTTCTTCTCTCAGCTAAGGAATGAGTGCTGATGCACTTTTTATTAAAAGCAAAGGGGTTAAATAGTAGCAGAGAAAGGAAGTGATATAACAACAACATAAGTTTTCATATTCATTCCTGATTGGTATAGTACATCTCAATCAAACAGAAAAAGTTTAAGCAGTTCCATATACAGCCAGCTGCTCCCGGTCCTGCGTGGTAACCTTGGGGAGATGTCTTCTGGCAGCAAGCTAAGCATTTGTTTTTCTTTCACCCATCTTGGATGCAGGCGACCTCTTATTATATAACATTATACCAGTTTCAAGCATAAGCAACTATATCTAGCATTCAGCTTTTAAGGATAACAATTAGAGATGAGCGAGTAGTATTTGATCGAGTAGGTATTCGAAATACTCGTACTCGATCAAGTACCACTCGCTATTCGAATAGAAAGATTTGATGCAGAACCAGCATTGATTGTCTGAATGCTATACAGTCGGCCAATCAACGCTGGTTCTTCTTTTACCTTTAGAAGTCTTCTCTGTGCAGCGTCCCCGCGGCGTCTTCTAGCTTTGAATTCACTCTGCCAGGCATCGGACCTGGGCAGAGCCGACTGCGCATGCCCGCGCTTTGACTGTAAGCGGCCATTTTCTTGTAGTGCGGGCATGTGCAGTCAGCTCTGCCCAGGCCCAATGCCTGGCAGAGTGAATTCAGAGCCAGAAGATGCTGCGGGGATGCTGTACGGAGAAGACTTCTCGGAGAATCCAACCCGACCCTCACTCGTGGACTTGGTAAGTATAATTTGATCGAATGTTGCCTACCCCTGAAACGAGCATTTTCCCCCCATAGACTATAATAGGATTCGATTCAAGTAGTCGAATATTGAGGGGCTACTTGAAACGAATATCGAATATCGAGTATTTAACTACTCGCTCATCTCTAATAACAATGTTTTTCATATATTACATGATTATAAACTTCACACTAGCTTCACTATTAGATATATATTCTGAAACAAAGCCATGCTATGAGGTTTCCTCTTGCTTGCAATGGATCTCCATTTTTTGCAGTGAAAATTGGCACATAGATACTCTCTTAGAGGGTTAGAAGCAGGATATTTCACTCATCACACCTCAAGAGGTTGTATAATAAGAGTTTGAAATACTTTGCTTAAGATTAACTTTCACATTGGTTTACAGTACTTTTATAACTATGGAACCACATAGGTTTGTAAATGAGCTTTATATATAAAACGATAGGATTTCCATAAAGATGATTTATTTTATGATACATGGGGCAATAAAAACATTGCAAATGTGTTTAATTTGCTATCCCAATCATACATAGTCCGTACCACAGTAGTCCAACAGCAAAGATCTGACCTATTGAGTGTATAATCTTTGCTATCAAGTAATGAGTTGGCTTTTCTTTTGTATCTGGATAAAGCAAAGGGTGTTGTGCTGGCGAGACTTGCATTGCAACTCCCATGACTATGAGTTGGAAAGAGTTTGAACAATGATCAATCCTATGGTAACTCAGATTTGTTGTCATAGTATCTGCAAGGGTTAGACTGTGACCCGATTGACTGGAATATTTCAGGTGTGACATTAATAGTTTGCTGCTCCCATTTGCATCCCCACAATGTGATTGCGGGATGGAAATGTATCGCCATGGTGTTGGGGGTTCTACTGAAAGCCCCATATTGCCCTTACAACGATCTCTTAAAATTTTGCCTGTGTTGTAATAATAGCAATTGTGTCACCTTGTGTTCAAGACACAGTATGGGACTAAGCGTAAATGTAAAAAAAAAAAGTTGGATAAAATAAAAAATAAAATAATAAATAGCCATTTTCCCGATATTTCCCAATATATCATAAAAATGATAAAAAATATAGCTATATGTGGTATTAATGTGTCCATAACAACCCATTTTATAAAAATAGAATCTTATTTATCCCAAACGACATAAATAAAATTACAGAAAAACAACAAAATTGCTATCTTTTGATTACTTTGCCTAATAAAAAAAAAACTAAAAAAAAAAACAATACCAATAGAAATGACAGATGTTCCTGCAAAATACAAGCCCTCACACAGCTAATGATGGGAAAAATAAAAAGTTATGGCTCTCAAAATATATTGCCACTAAAATAAATAAATTTTTGGAAAGTAAGTAATTTTATCGTGCAAAAGTAGAACATAATTTATGATGTCCACACATTAAATTTAGAACATATAATAAGGAGGACAAAAATGGCTTTATTGACCTCCTGATAAGAAAGTGGGTAATAAATTTAAATCAACAAGATATTTTTTTTTCCCCAAAATGGTGCAATAAACTCATTACACAAAAAAAAATCAGCCCTTATATGGGTATATGAACATTTAAAATAAAAAAAGTTATAATTTTAGAATGTAGCAATGGAAAAGAAAAACATTCTTCAGTATCACACTAGGCTTTGTCCTTTGGCATCTAGAGATCTGCTGAGAGTGGATAAGGAAATTCACATAATTCTTGCTCATACAGGCTGTTCTTTGAATTCCTTTTACTTAGAATGATCCACAGAATATTCCTACTTTTTGAAACATCTTATTTCAGCTGGTCTTAATAATAGATGCTATGAGATTTTACCTGTAATAGTAATAATATTGATCTCACACCATTAAGGGTTTCAGTCTTTCTTTTTTTTTAAACCCATTACTTTTCCCCTGCAGAAGATCTCCTTGGGAGTGTATATCACTTTCTCTCTCAGACTTTGGCAGCCATCAACATACAACAAGATATATACTACCTGTTGTAGTCGTTCTGACTGGCTCATAATGTCAATCAATAGGTAAATCCTCTTTCCTTCAGTAGAAGATATGATTTGAGCACCTTATTCCGATACAAGAAGTACAATCCAGCTGCAAACCATTACTTATGACATTTAGATGCATAAGATGCAAATCAATTATTTACTAACCTTGCGTTGGTAGTATATACAGTAACGGCTTTCCTAAACCATTAGGGCAAAGGCAACTTTAGCCATTCGGAAATGTAATGACTTTGAGGAGAAGAGAGTTCACTGATGGCTAATATAAAAGTCTCAATTGGGAAAACACCATCTTAATCTCAAGTTATATATTGTGTCAATATGTAGGATTGAGTGGAAGAGTATCAAGGCTGGAAAGTAATATAATGGATAAGAAGATCATTTCAAGGCTGCTTGAAAAGTAGGTGAATGGCCATAACCCATCTCCAACCATTTTTTGGCACATGGATCTAAGATGCTCAATAATTACAATTATTATTAATTGTGGAATATCTGAGTGAAGCCGTGCACCACAAAATGAAATGGGGGTCAGTACTGGTAGTTTAAATGAATTGTTGGGTAGTTCTTGCATTCAACAAGGAACCCAACTGAAAGACATGAAAATATTCTAAAGGGCACACGGACAATGCTGACTTTCTATGGCATTGGCTGTTTCACTCTGCAGTTTTCTCTTCTACTGTTCAGATCTCATCATCAGTTTGAATCAATTCCATTGGGCATCTTTGCTTCCCAAAAAATCAGTGCGATATACTTGTGCAAGAAGAAATTAAAGATGGCGCATGGAGCATGTGCTGAACACTCAGCCTGAAGCCAAAGTGGCCGAGCGTACAGTGTATGTGCAAAGTTTCATTTGCGCCAATGAGAGAGGCTGCTGATAAAAGTGATGAAGAGGACAAGGATTTGAACAAAGGTGCGGTAAACAACACTCCTAGGTGATGATGTAGGTGTGTGGCCGGATCACAAGGGTAACGACTCCTGTACTCCAAGAAGATTAATTAGTAGAGATGAGCGAGTAGTATTTGATCGAGTAGGTATTTGAACGAATACTACGATATTTGAAATACTTGTACTCTATCGAATACTACTGCAATTCGAAGTAAAGATTCGATTCAGAACCAGTGTTTATTGGCCGAATGCTATACAGTATATAACATTCGGCCAATCAATGCTGGTTCTGCAGGATGAGTAAGGTCCTGGTCACATTAGCGCTTGCCTCCCGTCCGGAAGGAGTCCGCAGGAGGACCCCCCAAACGGAATATCAGCACAACTGCAAGCGCTGGACAGTTAAGCATACGGACCCCATAGCATATAATGGGCTCCGTGTGTTTGCCACGCACTGACCATACAAATGATTCATGCGGGCAGTGTGCGGCAAGCACACGGAGCCCATTATATGCTATGGGGTCCGTGTGCTTAACTGTCCAGCGCTTGCAGTTGCGTTGATATTCCGTTCGGGGGGTCCTCCTGCGGACTCCTTCCGGACGGGAGGCAAGCGCTAATGTGAACCCGCCAATAGTCTATGGGGTCCTTACGCTTTAACTGCACTTCGCTCCTCCTAAACACTCTCCTCCTGCTACTCGTGGACTTGGTGACTCTCCTTTAGTCGAATAGTGGTTTCGCCTGAAACAAGCATTTTTTTTCCCATGGACTATAATGAGATTCGATATTCGATTGAGTAGTCCAATATTGAGGCTCTACTCGAAATGAATATTGAATCTCGAATATTTCACTACTCGCTCATCTCTATTAATTAGCATATGAGAAAAATTTTGGACAAAATGAAGAAATGGATTTCATCAGCAAAGGCATGCCTAGAATAGCTTTTCTAAAGGGCACAGAAAGATGTGATTATTTATAAAATGTAAAATACCAATGATAGACTCCCTTTAAGAGCCGGAAGTGGCTTAAAAAGGAATGGAAAATATAGATGAAGCACTTAAACAAAATGTGCAGTAAAAAATGCTGCATTTCCACATAGTGGGGTCTTAGGCTTACATGGTTTTCCTACAAACATAACCATTAATCTTTAATTTTTCATGTCCGTTAGCATCCGTGGTATTATATATTCTGAATTAAGTGCACTGTCAGCTTTCCCGATGTGCAGGAGATATTGGTGCCTTTAGTATGTGCCTTTTAGTTTCAGTGCTGATATCTCCCTACTGTCAGATAGGTGGGCCTTCCTGCATTGTTTCATCTCTGGGCAGTAAGGAACGCCCCACCCCACCAACAGTACTCTTCCATAGCAGTATACTGTCAGAGGGGGTGTTCCTTACTTCCCAGCAATGATGCTGAGAATTAAAACCGTCCATTCTTATGGGGAAAGGATATCTGTGCTGAAACTAATGGCACAGATATGTCTGGCACTCGGGCATGTTCCGTTAAAGCTGACAGTGCGCTGAATTCAGATTTTCAGTGGTATATAAATCTGTCCGTGCCAGAGGACATGAAAGGTCCTTTTAAAATTTGCAGACAATTAAGAGTTAAAAATATTCTCTAACCATATTAGAAGTAACAGTGTTTTGTCTTGATAGGTTGCCAATGTCAATTCGCTGAAGAAAATTCCAGCATCACGCTGCTATGTCTGTAGTCTCTGATGCCCAACCTCATCCTGTAGGTAATATTAGCCGAAGACATAAGAGAACTGTCAGATGAACATACATTTTGACTAACAGCTGTCTTTTCCAACTTCGTGATACGTGCTGTGTTTGACCATGATATGCACATGTCTAGAGATGAGCGAACAGTAAAATGTTCGAGGTTCGATATTCGCTTCGAGTAGCCCCTCAATATTCGATTACTCAAATCGAATATCGAACCCTATTATAGTCTATGGGGGGAAAATGCTCGTTTCAGGGGTAGGCAACATTCGATCAAATTATACTTAACAAGTCCACGAGTGAGGGTCGGGCTGGATCCTCCGAGCAGTCTTCTCCTTGCCGCGTCCCCGCGGCATCTTTCGGCTCTTCATTCACTCTGCCAGGCATCGAGCCTGGGCAGAGCCGACTGCGCATGCCTGCACAACAAGCAGACATGCGCAGTCAGCTCTGCCCAGGCCCGATGCCTGGCAGAGTGAATTCAGAGCCGGAAGACACCGCGGGGAAGCTGCACGGAGAAGACTTCTAAAGGTAGGAGAAGAACCAACGTTGATTGGTCGACTGTATAGCATTCGGCCAATCAATGCTGGTTCTGCATCGAACTTTTACATTCGAATAGCGAATGGTACTCGATCGAGTACGAGTATTTCGAATACCGTAGTATTCGATCGAATACCTATTCAATCGAGTACTACTCGCTCATCTCTACACGTGTCCTGAATGTGGGAAGTGGAGAATGTTAGTGCTAGGTATGACTGGGTGTCACTTACTTATGTGAGAGCAAAGGGATTGGGCAGATGAAATTCAACTAGCCAATCGTTATCTCCCGACATTTGCCCTCTGGGCTGGAGAAGTGCGGCGGGAAGTTTGGGAGAGACTCATACACATTTGATGGATGGGCATTCCTGCAGAAATATATTGGGTCAGCCAAAAATGTAATGGAAGATTAAGGAAAGAAAAACCTGCAAAACTATATTATATGGCTAAGTAGACTGACCCAGTGGCCTTTTTGTTGCATTATTTTCGTGTACATTGGATAGAGATGGATTGTACAGTATTTAATCATACTCAACATAACTATAGTATTTCTGCTCAGATTTGAGGGTTCACAAACTTTCATATGAAAAAGAGGCCATGTTTTATTAATAATTTGTAAGCCCATGCTAGCAAAGCAAACCTCTAAGTATTCCATACTAATTCATGACCAAGGTATCTCTATATGTTACTTAATGTGCTATATTGTTTACTAGAAAAACGTTGTTTCTCCATGAAACCTGAGGTTTTTTTTAGTCTTCACAAAAGCTCTAATTACACATTAATTCATTGGACTGTTAATATGACTTTGTGAATACTGTGCACATCGCTGTTAGCATGCAGATACATTAAGGCATGTTATAATAGAATGAATGAGCAAACTGAAAGTGTTTGTTACAGTGTAAGATTATGTTAATGCACTGCATTTCCTGTTTGCAAACAGTACGCCAACTGTGGTGGTTATTATTTATTCATAAAGAACCAATATATCCTGTAGCATTCCATAGATGTAATTGCCTACTGCTGACTTTTAAGACCACAGTATGGTACCGCATGAATTTTTATTTTGTCAGAAAAAATACCTATATAATTTGCGTGGGGGCCCAGATTTGTCCTAAGTTATGTAACACATTCTAAATGTTTGTATATTGTGGTTTTAATGTGCAAATAACTTCGAACTACAGTAGATAAAAACGGCTCCATATTTTACTATTTTGCTATTGTTATTGTAAAGTAAATTTGATATACCTCAATGAGATATAAAGAAGATAACGAGTAATTTTACCATGATACCTTTGTCTACCGATTGGTTTACTATTGTTAGGTTTACGTTATCTACAGTGCACAAATAAATAAATTAATAAATTACAAATTAACTATTGAAAGTAAAATAAGTTTTACTTGTTAACTGACTTGTTTATTAATGAAAAAAAAATGTTAAACCTCTAGAATTGCAACATCCCCCTCCCCCCCAAAAAAAAAAAAAAAAAAAATGAGGCCAATATAAGCTGCATCCTAGTTCACACGGGAGGTAATGAGGCAGATTTTGACATCAGATTTTGCTTCAAAATCTGCCTCCATATAATGGTGGTCTAAGGAAACCGCTAGCTTTCGTTTTTCTGAAGCAGTTTTTACCAAAAACTGCTTCAGAACACGCTCCAAAAAATGCCTCAAGGTCAAAAAACCGATTCCTAATTAGGAAGTTATTTATATCGGGACCAAAATAAGCCAGGCGTTTTTTACGTGTGAACTAGTTCTAAAGGTATAAATAATTAAATAGAATTTTTGTTGGGGGCTACCACCAAGCTGAGTGGATGCACTGAGTGTGAGCTTCTGCTATATATTGAATAAAAACTACCTTAGCACCAGCAAAATTGACCAAAACTCAGCAACTCACCCCAGGGTCTTTGCCCAGATCCCTGTAAGATATTTTGGGGTGCTTCTTGCTCTTTCCTGTGGGCTTCTATTCTCTGCTTCACTGCTGGGACCTTGCCATGGGCCAACAGCCGCCATTTCAAGGAGCCTTATTCGGATCCTTCAATGACCCCCCACAGACACCTTGGGTGAGTCAAACCACATCTTTACCTACCTTGATGAGCTATGCTCCTCATCTGTGACCACCTTCTTCCTTGGCAGCATCATTCCTTGGCAGCTCAGTGTCTGGCATCTTTAGTGCAGCTGTTATGATCAGCAGGATAACTAAAAAAACAAATAAACAAAAACCTGCGGAGTCCAACTGGGCTCTGAACCGCAGAGCTACCCTGGTGTGAATTGAACCTGATAGTTAACGTCACTGCCAGGCTACAATACCATCTGTGTGTTTCTCTGTTACTTCACAGAGAAGGCCTCTACAGCACGGAGCAGCCGTTAGAGGAATAGAGTCCAGCTAACACCTGTGCTAGACTGCATGCCCTCAGTTCCTTCACTGAGCAGCACCTACAGCAGCTACCTGCTATTGATTTATTAGCCAGGTACAGATGCAGAGATAGGCATAAGTATAAATTGGAGAAGGGAGAGCAACTTTCACAAACCTAAAGACACCACACAAACAAACACAATTGCAGCTAACGCAACAATTAGTTGTGGGACCACTGCTGCACCCACATCAATGCATTTCAGAAATGAGGCTAGGGCAGCGGGCTGACAAACTTGCCTCCTTAAATGGAGGAAGGGCAGTCCCAATCAGCCAGCCCAGCTGCCTAAGCCAGACGCTCATGGGCAGACTCCACTGTCAGTCAACAGACTGACCACACCCACCAGCTGAAAAGGGATTAACCCTTGCCAAACAGGGCTGCCAGCAACAGGGGAAGGGTGACAGCTGGCAAGACACTACAACAGAGGAACGGGCTGTGACCTGACTCCTCGGCCACAGCTTCTGTACTGTCCTAACAGCGGCCTTCTCTACTGCCTCCTGGAATTACTGTATGGCAGCCTTCTAGCTATTGGGGAAGACATGGCATTATCTCCAGCTGAGCGAGTGCCTTCTTGCTCCATCTGTAAAGAGGACCCAGCACCCAGCCCACCCTGCCTCAATACTCCCTACACATACTCTCACCCTGATAGGCCAGTTTGAGGGCATGTGATAACTTCCCAGGATATCTCCAAAAGCCCCCCCCCCCCCGGGTGCACCTTGCTATCCATCCTAATGGACCTAAAGATACCATTTTTTTGCTATCCATCCCATGTGTAGCACTGCATACACAGGGTTGCGTTCTCATTCTTTTAGTATTATCGGTTGCCTGTCCTGTGGTCGAACCTGACCTTTCTTTCAAAGCATCTGGGCAGATTCTCCGGAACAGATCTCTTGCTTAATGTGCTGCAGCACTCTCCTCTTGTGGCTTAAACATTATCCATAGAGAAGCTATCATCCACTGTAGGCACCATCTTGCCTTATCTATGGGGATATCACTTATCCCCTTCAACGACAAAAAAAACCCCATAGACCAGTGAATTCCATACTGCATGGCCACCTAATTGTCCTAATTCTAGTATTTTGCAAACCTGATTTTTTTGAGTCCCTGTAGCCTCACAAAGGAAGGATATCACTCGACTGGTCAGTCGGCATCAACCGAATAAGTGCTACTCAATGTGTCCCCACAGCAACACTTCACCTTGGAACAATTGCCTGCTAAATTTCTCCTTATTGAACTCTGCCCCCTCCTCTCCACTCCTAAGAACTACAGCAATTGACCACTTCAGTGATCTCAATGTTAACAGGAAAGGACCCAGGATTAGAGATGAGTGAACACTGTTAGGAGCAGCCGATCCGAACAGCACACTCCCATAGAAATGAATGGAAGCACCTGGCACGTACGCTTTGCCGGCGGCCGGTCGCTTAACCCCCCGTGTGCCAGCCGCTTCCATTCATTTCTATGGGAGCGTGTTGTGAGCGTGCTGTTCGGAACGGCTGATCCGAACAGTGTTCGCTCATCTCTACCCAGGATATCACCTGTGACATATGTGAGCAATGTCCCAGGTCCTTTCATGTGTGGTGAGGACTTCTGACGGAGCCAGTGATCCCTGCCAGCATAGGTGAGTATATTGTTTTTTTTGTTTTGATTTTTTCTGTTTCACCTTCCCCGCCCTGCTCATCCAGAGCTGTAATTCCTGGACAGCCTTTTTAATTTCTTTGCACAGCTCAGACCAAATTAAATTTTTGGTCCAAACCAACGAACCCAAACCCAAATTGAATCTTGACAGCATTTCTCATTTTTATAATTAACCTGTATAAATTATAGTCCTGAGAAAATTTGCTTCTCCTTTATAACAATTTCTTCACCCATCCAAAATCATCAAGCCTTCTGCCATTGAGTGTTATCTAATTCAACATAATTTTGAAAGTTCTAGCATTTCTAAATCCATTCTTCTCATTATACTGACACAAATTTTGCAAGCAAGTTAATTCCCAGTACCTGTCATGTTTATTATTACCAACATGGCAGACTTTTTCACAAACTGCATTGGGTGTATATGACACTTTGGAATATTTTGCTCTGCTTTTCGTCTATGTATCTTATAATTAGTTTAATCTCTTAAGTCTTTTTCCAAGACAGTGAATTACAGCTTCACTAATTGTGGCTCAGACAAATCTGAAATATTCTTCTCCTTCACATTAGAAATATATTCCCCTAAGAGTGAAAGAAGTAACCCATATCATTAGCAACGTACAAAAATCAGTCAGGATGGTTTAAATTAATGAAATACGTGGCAGTTCATTTCTGCGACAATTGTAGTCTTTTGTGGCTTTTAATTACCTTCTTGTTTGCTGCCTTTAAGTATAATTAATGTGGATCTGTCTTTTATTAAGAGTGTTTGACAGGTTTGCTGAGGGTTACTTTACTGTGACATGACATATACAAGGTAACTTTTATAATAACTTTCTGTCTACTGCTTATATATCATCAGAATATTCACAGCAGCATAAGTTGGATAATAAAATAAGCGAAAATTACAATTATCCAAGCAACTCAGCAATTACGGGTCTTCACAATGATAGACGCTTTTTTTAAGAATCAGGATTGATTGGCCGAATGCTATACAGTCGGCCAATCAACGCTGGTTCTTCTCCTACCTTTAGAAGTCTTCTCCGTGCAGCTTCCCCGCGGTGTCTTCCAGCTCTTCATTCGCTCTGCCCAGGCCCGATGCCTCTTCTGCACGGAGAAGACTTCTCGGAGGATCCAGCCCGACCCTCACTCGTGGACTTGGTAAGTATAATTTGATCGAACATTGCCTAACCCTGAAACGAGCATTTCCCCCCCATAGACTATAATAGGGTTCGATATTCGATTCAAGTAGTCAAATATTGAGGGGCTACTCGAAACGAATATCGAATCTCGAACATTTTACTGTTCGCTCATCTCTATTCCTTAGTAACAAACACATATACTAAATTAAGATGATCTCATAGTTTTGGTCCCCACAGGTATCTCTAAATCGTCATTCCCAGTATGCCTTTCTTCTCTTTTCTAATCACCAGCGTGGCTTTCCTTTTCGTTCCTAGTTACCAGCATGGTGTCTCTTTAAATCTTGATGGTCAGCATGGTTAGTCAGTTTATAACAAACTGGGTTTTCTATGATTTTTCCAATATATTTTGGGTTCAGGGTTTGCCACCCATGACTCATTATTGTACTCTGGAGTATTTTCTGGCCCCAGAGTAAAACAATCAGAAGCTCAGAGAAGGTGCAGAAAGTTTAAAATAAAAAAAGAACAAAAAATAACCATTTCCCTGCTGTTCCTGGGCTCCACCTTGGTGTCTCATCCTTTTTCTCAGGCATCCTCAAATCTTTCAAGTTCTTCTGTGAAATCAACCAGAAGTGTCGGGTTCTGAACCTGTGTCCTAGTGTCTTTTTAGCTGCTGAGCTATTCAGCTTGTTGAAAAGTTATCTGCTGACTATTGTGTTGAACCTACTCCTAAGGCTCATCATCTTTTTCTACTGATTAAAACCCGCCCTGAATTAACCAATTGGACTGCTATATAAATGTGACGCTGATATTTTCTGCTTGTATTAGTATTTTTGTTTAGGCATCTGAATACAAGCTGTACACACAGGAGATCTCATTTTTGGTGATCTTCTCTAGTTCTTTGGAACTTTCCTCTGCTAGCTGCAAGCTCACTGTAGCTTTACTAATGCTCCTGTGATAAATTGAACTTCTTTCTGGTCTTAACGTATCTGCTCCCAGACTACTACCTCAGCCCCCTGTGGGCTATCTGAGTGCTGTCTCCAGCCACCCCAGCTTTACCCGACTAATGGACTCCTGCTCTCGTACCACTAGGGCCACAGCGGCTCAAGTGGAAACACTGTGATTCTGAGGAATCATTTCCTCAGAAAGACTGAATGATGATGAAGAAAAATTTTTCATAGTAGTTTTGACCTTCTCTCAGAATAGTTGTATGTTGGCACAATTCCACCAAATGTGAAGCATAGCACCTATTTGAGATTGACATCTCCAGTGCAAATTGGAGCTGGATAAATTTCTATGGTAGAACCAATCTGGTACCTTGTACCATCTGGAGAAAATTTTATAATGGTTCTCTTGTAGTCTAGGACATGGGACAAATCTGTGGGAGAGTGGCAAGATGATCCTAACTTCTGAGTCAGTCATAGAGATCCTCAGGTCTATTTCCCATGATGAAATATAGGCATGTTGTTGCATTTTTAAGGGATCTATATATTGCTAAAACACATTGGAGATTTTTCTGAGAGCTAGGAGTGTAGAATTTTGTATTCACCTTCAAGGATTAAAGGATGATTTAAGATTTTTCTTCGGTAACCAAAGGGCAAACTGACAAACTATGGGGAAGGAGAAGGCATAGATAATGAAGGAATGGTAAAATAGGATAATGATGAATTTCTATGGATCTGTGAAAAAAAACAAACAAAAAAAAAAACAGATGGCAAGTACAGACCATTATGCATAGTTAACTTGCAAGATGACTGTAATTTTTTTTCTTTGTCAAAATATGGATGGTACATGGATTGGACCTAGATGCTACATGGAAATACACAAGGTTGTACAGCATCAAATTTTTATATTGTTCTCCAAAAAGAGTTAGTTTCCCCCTCTACCCTTAGCTAAATGTTAGCATTATGGCAGGGCAGATGCTGCAATGGGAGCATTTAAATTCCATCCCTACTTACTAATATTTAAAGGGATCCTATCATTAAATCTCAATTTTTAGTCCCTAACATGTAGGAATAGCTTAAAGAAAGGCTATTCTTCTCCTACCTTTAAATGTCTTCTCTGCGCCACCGTTCGGTATAAATCCCAGTTTTTGTCGGTATGCAAATGAGTTCTCTCGCAGCACTGGGGCCGCCTCTATTTTCTCCAGGAACAGCCTCTCTTCGCGTTTTCCGGCGCTGTTTTCAAACTTGTAGGCCTCAGGCCTCGGGCAAAGCCAACTGCGCATGCCCGCCAGCCACAAGAAAATGGCTGCTTACACAGTATTGTAAGCGGCCATTCTCTTGTGGCCGGCAGGCATGCACAGTCGGCTGCCCGAGACCTAGAAGTCTGAAGCCAACGCCAGAAAAAAATGCGTGAAGAGAAGCCGCTCCTGAAGAAGAGTCCTCTCACAGCATTGGGGACGTCTCCAATGCTGCGAGAGAACTCATTTGCATACCTACGAAAACTGGGATTTATACCAAATGGCGGCGCAGAGAAAACATCTAAAGGTAGGAGAAGAATAGCCTTTCTTAAGGTTATTCCTACATGTTAGGGACAAAAAATTTAGTTTTATTGATAGGATCCCTTTAAATTGATGATTTACTTTTTCTTCTAAAGTTAGATGCTACATATATGTTTCATCATCGAGATAGCAAGAAAAGTGAAATACTAAATTTTACACCTCAAAAGGTTGACCTATGTAGAAAAAGCCAATTTAAGGATTAAAGTTGAAACAAATTGGAGACCTCAAAATTAGTAAATGCAGGAGAATATGCATCTGATTGAAATGTACCGTTTCTTGCCAGAAGAAATGAACTGCATTAAGGGCTTCACTTGTAGAAAGTTTCATATATCAAATCCACATTTTATGATTTCACTTTTTTATTAATTTAATTTTGTCTGCTTGAAGTTAAATTACTTTCAGGTTTGGAAAACTAATAGATGAAGCATACATTTATTTTTTTTAAAATTACGTAAAATCAAACTGACATTTTTTTTTTTTTTTTGTAAGTGGAATTGTAAATTGGCATGTACAAAAGCTCAATTATTGGTCACATTTATTTTAACTCAATTTATTTCTGAAATGAAACAAAAACCTAAACTGATCCTATTAATATTATAAATGTGAAAGTTTGTGGGTTTGTGAGTTTGGATGTTCGGATGTTTGTTCCTCAATCACGCAAAACCCGCTCGACCGATTTGGCTGAAAGTTTCCACAAACATAGTCACTACACCCGATTGCGCAATAGGCTACTTTTCGTCACAATAGCGCATATACGTTTGTGCCAGGACCCCCACAAAACCCAAACTCACACCACCATCTCTGCAATCTCACACACTTTGGACCATAGCAAGACACAAAATTCATATTGCCCTCTACAATCTCGCCCCTAACCCCACACAATCACATATACATATACTTTACCACTAGAGATGAGCGAACAGTGTTCTATCGAACACATGTTCGATCGGATATCAGGGTGTTCGCCATGTTCGAATCGAATCGAACACCACGTGGTAAAGTGCGCCAAAATTCGATTCCCCTCCCACCTTCCCTGGCGCCTTTTTTGCACCAATAACAGCGCAGGGGAGGTGGGACAGGAACTACGACACTGGGGGCATTGAAAAAAATTGGAAAAAGTCATTGGCTGCCGAAATCAGGTGACCTCCATTTTAGACGAATAGTGGATTTCAAATCCGGGTCATATGAGAATGTGAACTTTGTGACTATGAGACAGGGATAGCTGTACAGGCAGGGATAGCTAGGGATAACCTTTATTTAGGGGGGAATGTTATTAAAAATAACTTTTTGGGGCTCTATCGGGTGTGTAATTGTGATTTTTGTGAGATAAACTTTTTCCCATAGGGATGCATTGGCCAGCGCTGATTGGCCGAATTCCGTACTCTGGCCAATCAGTGCTGGCCAATGCATTCTATTAGCTTGATGAAGCAGAGTGTGCACAAGGGTTCAAGCGCACCCTCGGCTCTGATGTAGCAGAGCCGAGGCTGCACAAGGGTTCAAGCGCACCCTCGGCTCTGATGTAGGAGAGCCGAGGGTGCGCTTGAACCCTTGTGCACACTCTGCTTCATCAAGCTAATAGAATGCATTGGCCAGCGCTGATTGGCCAATGTATTCTATTAGCCTGATGAAGTAGAGCTGAATGTGTGTGCTAAGCACACACATTCAGCTCTACTTCATCGGGCTAATAGAATGCATTGGCCAGCGCTGATTGGCCAGAGTACGGAACTCGACCAATCAGCGCTGGCTCTGCTGGAGGAGGCGGAGTCTAAGATCGCTCCACACCAGTCTCCATTCAGGTCCGACCTTAGACTCCGCCTCCTCCGGCAGAGCCAGCGCTGATTGGCCGAAGGCTGGCCAATGCATTCCTATGCGAATGCAGAGACTTAGCAGTGCTGAGTCAGTTTTGCTCAACTACACATCTGATGCACACTCGGCACTGCTACATCAGATGTAGCAATCTGATGTAGCAGAGCCGAGGGTGCACTAGAACCCCTGTGCAAACTCAGTTCACGCTAATAGAATGCATTGGCCAGCGCTGATTGGCCAATGCATTCTATTAGCCCGATGAAGTAGAGCTGAATGTGTGTGCTAAGCACACACATTCAGCACTGCTTCATCACGCCAATACAATGCATTAGCCAGTGCTGATTGGCCAGAGTACGGAATTCGGCCAATCAGCGCTGGCTCTGCTGGAGGAGGCGGAGTCTAAGGTCGGACCTGAATGGAGACTGGTGTGGAGCGATCTTAGACTCCGCCTCCTCCAGCAGAGCCAGCGCTGATTGGTCGAGTTCCGTACTCTGGCCAATCAGCGCTGGCCAATGCATTCTATTAGCCCGATGAAGTAGAGCTGAATGTGTGTGCTTAGCACACACATTCAGCTCTACTTCATCAGGCTAATAGAATACATTGGCCAATCAGCGCTGGCCAATGCATTCTATTAGCTTGATGAAGCAGAGTGTGCACAAGGGTTCAAGCGCACCCTCGGCTCTGATGTAGCAGAGCCGAGGCTGCACAAGGGTTCAAGTGCACCCTCGGCTCTCCTACATCAGAGCCGAGGGTGCGCTTGAACCCTTGTGCAGCCTCGGCTCTGCTACATCAGAGCCGAGGGTGCGCTTGAACCCTTGTGCACACTCTGCTTCATCAAGCTAATAGAATGCATTGGCCAGCACTGATTGGCCAGAGTACGGAATTCGGCCAATCAGCGCTGGCCAATGCATTCTATTAGCCCGATGAAGTAGAGCTGAATGTGTGTGCTAAGCACACACATTCAGCACTGCTTCATCACGCCAATACAATGCATTAGCCAGTGCTGATTGGCCAGAGTACGGAATTCGGCCAATCAGCGCTGGCTCTGCTGGAGGAGGCGGAGTCTAAGATCGCTCCACACCAGTCTCCATTCAGGTCCGACCTTAGACTCCGCCTCCTCCAGCAGAGCCAGCGCTGATTGGCCGAATTCCGTACTCTGGCCAATCAGCACTGGCTAATGCATTGTATTGGCTTGATGAAGCAGTGCTGAATGTGTGTGCTTAGCACACACATTCAGCTCTACTTCATCGGGCTAATAGAATGCATTGGCCAGCGCTGATTGGCCGAATTCCGTACTCTGGCCAATCAGCACTGGCTAATGCATTGTATTGGCTTGATGAAGCAGTGCTGAATGTGTGTGCTTAGCACACACATTCAGCTCTACTTCATCGGGCTAATAGAATGCATTGGCCAATCAGCGCTGGCCAATGCATTCTATTAGCGTGAACTGAGTTTGCACAGGGGTTCTAGTGCACCCTCGGCTCTGCTACATCAGATTGCTACATCTGATGTAGCAGTGCCGAGTGTGCATCAGATGTGTAGTTGAGCAAAACTGACTCAGCACTGCTAAGTCTGCATTCGCATAGGAATGCATTGGCCAGCCTTCGGCCAATCAGCGCTGGCTCTGCCGGAGGAGGCGGAGTCTAAGGTCGGACCTGAATGGAGACTGGTGTGGAGCGATCTTAGACTCCGCCTCCTCCAGCAGAGCCAGCGCTGATTGGCCGAATTCCGTACTCTGGCCAATCAGCACTGGCTAATGCATTGTATTGGCTTGATGAAGCAGTGCTGAATGTGTGTGCTTAGCACACACATTCAGCTCTACTTCATCGGGCTAATAGAATGCATTGGCCAGCGCTGATTGGCCGAATTCCGTACTCTGGCCAATCAGCACTGGCTAATGCATTGTATTGGCTTGATGAAGCAGTGCTGAATGTGTGTGCTTAGCACACACATTCAGCTCTACTTCATCGGGCTAATAGAATGCATTGGCCAGCGCTGATTGGCCGAATTCCGTACTCTGGCCAATCAGCACTGGCTAATGCATTGTATTGGCTTGATGAAGCAGTGCTGAATGTGTGTGCTTAGCACACACATTCAGCTCTACTTCATCGGGCTAATAGAATGCATTGGCCAATCAGCGCTGGCCAATGCATTCTATTAGCGTGAACTGAGTTTGCACAGGGGTTCTAGTGCACCCTCGGCTCTGCTACATCAGATTGCTACATCTGATGTAGCAGTGCCGAGTGTGCATCAGATGTGTAGTTGAGCAAAACTGACTCAGCACTGCTAAGTCTGCATTCGCATAGGAATGCATTGGCCAGCCTTCGGCCAATCAGCGCTGGCTCTGCCGGAGGAGGCGGAGTCTAAGGTCGGACCTGAATGGAGACTGGTGTGGAGCGACCTTAGACTCCGCCTCCTCCAGCAGAGCCAGCGCTGATTGGCCGAATTCCGTACTCTGGCCAATCAGCACTGGCTAATGCATTGTATTGGCTTGATGAAGCAGTGCTGAATGTGTGTGCTTAGCACACACATTCAGCTCTACTTCATCGGGCTAATAGAATGCATTGGCCAGCGCTGATTGGCCGAATTCCGTACTCTGGCCAATCAGCACTGGCTAATGCATTGTATTGGCTTGATGAAGCAGTGCTGAATGTGTGTGCTTAGCACACACATTCAGCTCTACTTCATCGGGCTAATAGAATGCATTGGCCAATCAGCGCTGGCCAATGCATTCTATTAGCGTGAACTGAGTTTGCACAGGGGTTCTAGTGCACCCTCGGCTCTGCTACATCAGATTGCTACATCTGATGTAGCAGTGCCGAGTGTGCATCAGATGTGTAGTTGAGCAAAACTGACTCAGCACTGCTAAGTCTGCATTCGCATAGGAATGCATTGGCCAGCCTTCGGCCAATCAGCGCTGGCTCTGCCGGAGGAGGCGGAGTCTAAGGTCGGACCTGAATGGAGACTGGTGTGGAGCGACCTTAGACTCCGCCTCCTCCAGCAGAGCCAGCGCTGATTGGCCGAATTCCGTACTCTGGCCAATCAGCACTGGCTAATGCATTGTATTGGCTTGATGAAGCAGTGCTGAATGTGTGTGCTTAGCACACACATTCAGCTCTACTTCATCGGGCTAATAGAATGCATTGGCCAATCAGCGCTGGCCAATGCATTCTATTAGCGTGAACTGAGTTTGCACAGGGGTTCTAGTGCACCCTCGGCTCTGCTACATCAGATTGCTACATCTGATGTAGCAGTGCCGAGTGTGCATCAGATGTGTAGTTGAGCAAAACTGACTCAGCACTGCTAAGTCTCTGCATTCGCATAGGAATGCATTGGCCAGCCTTCGGCCAATCAGCGCTGGCTCTGCCGGAGGAGGCGGAGTCTAAGGTCGGACGTGAATGGAGACTGGTGTGGAGCGACCTTAGACTCCGCCTCCTCCAGCAGAGCCAGCGCTGATTGGCCGAATTCCGTACTCTGGCCAATCAGCACTGGCTAATGCATTGTATTGGCTTGATGAAGCAGTGCTGAATGTGTGTGCTTAGCACACACATTCAGCTCTACTTCATCGGGCTAATAGAATGCATTGGCCAGCGCTGATTGGCCGAATTCCGTACTCTGGCCAATCAGCACTGGCTAATGCATTGTATTGGCTTGATGAAGCAGTGCTGAATGTGTGTGCTTAGCACACACATTCAGCTCTACTTCATCGGGCTAATAGAATGCATTGGCCAATCAGCGCTGGCCAATGCATTCTATTAGCGTGAACTGAGTTTGCACAGGGGTTCTAGTGCACCCTCGGCTCTGCTACATCAGATTGCTACATCTGATGTAGCAGTGCCGAGTGTGCATCAGATGTGTAGTTGAGCAAAACTGACTCAGCACTGCTAAGTCTGCATTCGCATAGGAATGCATTGGCCAGCCTTCGGCCAATCAGCGCTGGCTCTGCCGGAGGAGGCGGAGTCTAAGGTCGGACCTGAATGGAGACTGGTGTGGAGCTATCTTAGACTCCGCCTCCTCCAGCAGAGCCAGCGCTGATTGGTCGAGTTCCGTACTCTGGCCAATCAGCACTGGCCAATGCATTTCTATGGGGAAAAGTTAGCTTGCGAAAATCGCAAACTGACAGGGATTTCCATGAAATAAAGTGACTTTTATGCCCCCAGACATGCTTCCCCTGCTGTCCCAGTGTCATTCCAGGGTGTTGGTATCATTTCCTGGGGTGTCATAGTGGACTTGGTGACCCTCCAGACACGAATTTGGGTTTCCCCCTTAACGAGTTTATGTTCCCCATAGACTATAATGGGGTTCGAAACCCATTCGAACACTCGAACAGTGAGCGGCTGTTCGAATCGAATTTCGAACCTCGAACATTTTAGTGTTCGCTCATCTCTATTTACCACTTTGCCCCTCACCTTAAAGATACTCCAGGAGGCGCTCTATAACGCTCCGGAGCAGCCATGTTTGCCGACCCTCACCGCTCTGACAATCCGCGACACCGCCCACCCATGTCAATACCCCTAGGTGGTCTAATAAATGCAAAAAAAAAGTTTCACAAAAAGTGAAAAAAAAATTAAAACAAATAAAAAGGATTAAAAATTCAAATCACCCCCCTTTCCCTAGAACACATATAAAAGTAGTTAAAAACTGTGAAACACAAATATGTTAGGTATCCCCGTGTCCGAAATGGCCCGCTCTACAAAGCTATACAAATATTTTTCCTGTTTGGTAAACGCCGTTGCGGGAAAAATGGTTAAAAGTGCCAAAACGCCATTTTTTCACTGTTTTGATTCTGCTAAAAATTTAAATTGAAAAGTGATTAAAGCACTAATATTTCCCGAAAATGGTAGAACTACAAAGTACACCCGTTCCTGCAAAAAAAGACGCCCTATACATCCCCGTACACGCACGTATAAAAAAGTTACGGCTGTCGGAATATGGCGACTTTTCAAAAAATAATTTTTTAACACAGTTTTGAATTTTTTTTAAGGGGTCAAAATGTAAATAAAACCATATAAATTTGGTATCCCCGGAATCGTAACGAAACACACAATACAGGGGACATGTCATTTTGGTTGCACAGTGAACGCTGTAAAACCAAAGCCCGTAAGAAAGTCGCAGAAATGCATTTTTTCTTCAAATCCACCCCATTCTGAATTTTTCCCCTGCTTCCCAGTACATTATATAGAATAAATAATGGTGGCATCATGAAGAAAAATTTGTCCCAGAAAAATTAAGACCTCATATGACTCTGGGAGCGGAGAAATAAAAAAGTTATGGGGTTTAGAAGGAGGGGAGTCAAAAACGAAAATCAAAAAATGCCATCGGCGGGAAAGGGTTAACTTTAGAGATGAGTGAACAGTGTTCTATCGAACACATGTTCGATCGGATATCAGGGTGTTCGCCATGTTCGAATCGAATCGAACACCGCGTGGTAAAGTGCGCCAAAATTCGATTCCCCTCCCACCTTCCCTGGCGCCTTTTTTGCACCAATAACAGCGCAGGGGAGGTGGGACAGGAACTACGACACCGGGGGCATTGAAAAAAATTGGAAAAAGTCATTGGCTGCCGAAATCAGGTGACCTCCATTTTAGACGAATAGTGGATTTCAAATCCGGGTCAAATGAGAATGTGAACTTTGTGACTATGAGACAGGGATAGCTGTACAGGCAGGGATAGCTAGGGATAACCTTTATTTAGGGGGGAATGTTATTAAAAATAACTTTTTGGGGCTCTATCGGGTGTGTAATTGTGATTTTTGTGAGATAAACTTTTTCCCATAGGGATGCATTGGCCAGCGCTGATTGGCCGAATTCCGTACTCTGGCCAATCAGTGCTGGCCAATGCATTCTATTAGCTTGATGAAGCAGAGTGTGCACAAGGGTTCAAGCGCACCCTCGGCTCTGATGTAGCAGAGCCGAGGCTGCACAAGGGTTCAAGCGCACCCTCGGCTCTGATGTAGGAGAGCCGAGGGTGCACTTGAACCCTTGTGCACCCTCAGCTCTGCTACATCAGAGCCGAGGGTGCGCTTGAACCCTTGTGCACACTCTGCTTCATCAAGCTAATAGAATGCATTGGCCAGCGCTGATTGGCCAATGTATTCTATTAGCCTGATGAAGTAGAGCTGAATGTGTGTGCTAAGCACACACATTCAGCTCTACTTCATCGGGCTAATAGAATGCATTGGCCAGCGCTGATTGGCCAGAGTACGGAACT